>NC_089249.1:237884130-238509130 GCF_963930625.1 Muntiacus reevesi
AAAATCACTTGGGAATAAAAGCAGCCTAGGAGTTTGGATACATGAATCCCTTAGGCACCACCTGCACAAACTGATTTAGCAGGTCTGAGGTGGGCCTCAGGAATCTGCCCAGATAGATGGTAGTTAGACCTCCCTTTGGGAAGATGGCTAGACCTCCCTTTGTCCAGCCAGGGGCCAGTAAAATGGACAACTGTAGAAGTCCTGGCTGACATGGGTACTTGACACTGCAGGGTGAGCAGATGAATTGACTGCTATAACTGAAGGGACACAGACCAAGGACAGTTATCTGCCTCTTGCATGGAGCATGGACAGAGACTCACTCATTCACCGGGTGTTTAAGAATTCACAGAGAAGTAAGAAAGATAAGAAACCATCTAAGTCACAAAGCCAAATCAGATGGAGGCAAAAATATTGTTCAGCCCCTGAACTGTTTTCACTCTTGGTAAAAACATCTCTCCATGAGCACTGGGCATCTGACACTGCTCTCTGAGTAGGAGCACTGTTCTGTACCTGATCCCTGCGTTACTGCTCTCTAAGAAACAAGGTCTGGTGGGTTCATCCAGTCCCCAACCAAGGCACAGTGCCCCTTTGGACAGAGCATACACACTATTATGTCTTTGGGTCACTGCCCCATTCTATATTGTCACCTATAGTCAGGGTACCAAGGTCAGGTGATGCTAAGAACACCAACCAATGTGTCAGGAACCTCCCAGAGGAATGTTAGGGAGCAGTAGGCTCCTTGCCTGGACCACCTACTTTGATAATACAGGTGAGGAAAGCATTCAAAATGGCCAAAGAGATAGAGGCTCTATGAGTCTGAGGGACAGATGCTCCAACAGGAGTGTTTTCAGTACTGGCTGGTGCCAGACACTACACACAAACAGAGACCAGCCTAGTGGGAGAGGGCACAGTCTCCGGAGTCATACTACTTGGGTTCTTATTCCAGCTTCACTATTCTCTAGCTGTGTGACCTTGGGTAAGTCACTCTCTCCAAACTTGAGTTTCCCAGTTTTCCAATAAGAAGGATTATAATAGTACCTCACAAAGGGTTTGTGAAGGTTAAGTAAAATCTTGAGTGTAAAGCCTTTAGCACAGAGCCTGGCATAGAGCAAAAGATAATATTTAGTTTAAAAGGGAAAAAAAAGAAACCTACAGAGAGTTTCTCTTCTCAGAAAACATTCTCAGAGAAGAACAGAACAATATTGCAAGAGAAAACCCAAGTTCTGCAGAAATATGAGCCTCTGTTGCTATTCTGCAGTATAGAAAATAAATGTGGATCAGAGGGCATCTGTATGTGATGTGGGGGGTGGGTGGAAGGGGGAGGCACTGCACCGGGACACCAGTGTCTGGGCCTCTCTCTCCTGCTCTGGGCCTAACCTTGGGACCACCCACAAGCAAGTCCCTTCCTATGCCTCGGCCTCACTTTCTCCATTTCTAAAATGACCCCATAGAGCACTCCCCACTCTAAAACACTGGGATCTTGTGAGGATCAAGAATGAAAGAAGAAAAAACAGAGATTTAGTCAAATAACCTGAGATTCCGAAACAGATGTTTTTTAAGGGGAATTTACTCTGAAAGGTAACATTAGGCTGAAATAACAGCCAATTTTGCTGTTATAAGATGATTTAATTAGGACCCAGGGATAGTCTTCAAGAATGTAGAGGAGAACATCACACCTAGAAACAAGAATAAGATGGTCCTGTGCTGTCCATAGGTGGATAGCAGACCCTGCCCCATTTCCTGGGGAACCATTCTCACAACTAGGAGGCATCCCCCAGGTGGCTTTAGGTCATGGTCTCTCACTTCATTCTGATCTCGACTCAAATGCCCCCTCCTCAGGGTCTCCTCCTAACTCTGTTCCTGACTCTAAGTTTATTTCTAATTACCCAGTCTAAAGTGTCATTTCTGTCACCCTTAAGGCCCTTAACCTACAATGTGCGTTACATTATATATCATCTGATTCCCTCAAAGGGCCATCAACTCCACCTCCACTGGGGCAGAGAATGGTTGCTTCTTTCATTGCTGAATCCCCAGATTTTAAAACAAGGCCTTGAACATAGTAAATTCTCAACAAATATTCAGGGATAGAAAAGAAGGAGGAGGAGCAGGAAAAGAGGAGGAAGAAGAATAAGAGGGAAAGTAATTCTACATATAACATTCTCTTTCGTCCAGGTGAACAAAATCTGAAGTTAAATTAACTCCTAATTGTTAAGATTCAGAACTCAGCCTCCTAATGAGGAAAGGAACTGGGCAGGTAGCAATCACCCCCCTCATTCCTACAAAGGTTTCTCTATATGGAGCCAATGGAGCCCCGTGTAGAGGGCAGTGGAGGCACTGCCCCAGGAAAGAGAGGCCTCAGGAGAATGCGGACTTGAAAACAGACATTCCACCTGGAGCAGACCCTGACTTGGGGAGGCTCTCCCCCTTGATTGTGGAGACTGTTTGCTGGCCTTGCATGGGACTTTGAAGGTTTGGACACTCAGGAACTGTCCTGAAATTTCCCCCCTTCCGTATCCAGGAGCCCTGTAATTTTCAGGAACCTGATTGTCTAGGGAATATAAACAAAAGAACAAAGGCAAAATCGACACGTTGGAAGGAAAGGAATCTCGGAGCACACGGAATATGAAACATGCTTGGAATGGAAACACCACTCAGAGTGGCATGCAGAAGGAATACCAGCACAACACACACACCCCACCGGGGAGGGGTCCAGACAAAACAACAAAATTCTATCTTAGATCTCAGTCTGTGTTCACAAGAATTTCACAGGAGAGGCACGTGCCCCCAGAGCTTGGGCTTCTCCTGCCAGCTGCGCCTCCGCCTGCTCTCAGAGAGCAGAAGGGAGATCCAGGAAGGCTTGCTTTATTTATCAAACATGGTCTCTTTCGGGGAGAACTGTGAAGCAAACATCAGGAGCCTAGGGGTCAGCACAGCCTTGTCACTTTACAGTATGTATGACTTTTGGCAAATTCCCTCCTCTCTGCAGGACTCAGTTACTCCTTCCATATAGAAAGAGATCTGGGCTGCATTTGGGCGACTATTTCTCTGTTCTTACAAACCTCCTTGTTAGTAGTTTCAAAGCCTTCAGTGTACTTCTCTGGCTTGCTTCTTCCCCCGACCCCTCCATATCTCCTTTATCATTGGCAGATAAATTGCTTCCTGCTTGATGGGGTATTGCCTCTCCAGAATGGAGAGCCAGTCTGAGTCTCAGTCACAGACACCCAGGGTGAGGTGAGCTCTCACAGCTGCCTGGCCTTGGGCCAATTTTCCTTTATGGCACCAGGACTAACAGGCTTGCCCTTCCTTTTTCTTTCTCTAGACTCAGTGGCAACACTACCTGCTTTGCCATGTTCCCCATCATTGCTTGTGACAGTGGGACATATCAAGGGGAAAAAAAAAAACCAAAAAGGACCCTGAGTCCTTGGTTTTGAGTGAGAAGGTGGAGCTCTCCCAGCGTATGACTCTGGGGCTTCAAGGGGTTCCTGCTCTGCTAAGCAGCATCAATTTCCTGAACTATGAAATGGGAATTAGAACTCTGACCAGCCAACTCAGAGGGTTTTGTGAGAATCAGTTGGAAAAACAGATTCAGAGGAAGCCTTTGAATTGCTGCTTAGACCCTTGGGTCCAAGACTCTCGGCCACTGCTCTGACCTTCTGGCCCTCTGACGTGCTAGTCCCTCACTGTGCCCATCCTGTTGGTCTCTCCGGCAATAACAATGCCATTTTAGCATGGGCTCTGGAGTCAGACTGCCTGGATTTTCATACCAGCTCGCCTGTTACCATCTGTGTGATCTTCAGCAAATTAATTTACCTCTCTGATCTCCAGTTTCCTCATTTGAAAGTGAGGATAAAATAGAAACTACCTCAAGTGTTGCTGTGAGACAGTGTATTAAAAAAGCATCTGACGCAACACCCAAGATATGTGAGTTCCTGTTGTGGTTGGTGTTCTCTCTTTAACGACCACCCCCCTCCCAAAAACTGTTGATGACAGTGTGGTCATTACAGATAGGATCAGTGTAAGACCTGACCTAACTAATGGAACTACTATACTAGGCATCCTGAAAATAGTGAGTTCACAAAGCATGGTTCACAGACCTTGGAGAAATCTCAAGACACTTTCAAGGGATCCCCAACACCAAAACTATTTTTAGGGTAATACTACCTAGCCTTTTTCACTGCAGCGATTTTTACACCAATGATGCAAAAGCAACGGCAGGCAAAACTGCTGGTGCCTTAGCCTGGATTGAAATAGAGATTCCCAATTGAACATTTCATTACTGTATTCTTTGCTGCTAGGCAACAGAACGAAAGAAAAAAGGCTGTTTCACTTAACACTGTGTTTTACTAAGCAATAAATATTGTTGATTTTATTAAATCCTGACCCTTGAGTATACTTCTTGTTAATATTTCTGTGATAAAATCAAGACAGGCATAAAGTACTTCTGCTGGACTGTGCAATATAATAGCTCTCTCAAGGCAAAGTACTGCAGATGTTGGATTTGCAGTATGAATCAGCCGCTTTTGTCACAAAAGAACATTTTTACTTGAAAGAAGGATGGACTGCCTAACAAACTTTGTTATTAAGATAACAAAGGCATTTGGCAGACATTTTCTCAAAAATAAATGAAGTGAGTCTGTCACATCAAGGAAAATCACCACCACTGTTTGTTGCTAATAATAAAATTCAAGCTTTCAAGTGAATTTTGGAAGACTTATATTAGCTACCACAAACTCGTCAGCTTCCCAATACATACAGATTTTTGTAAAGGCGTTGAGGTAACATTAATTAATGCAACTTTTATATTATAGAATGTAATGTGCTAACATTTAGAAGGTCAGCATAACTCAGTGACCTAATTTTTTTTCCAGGGAGCAATGTATGATGCTACAAAATCATGCATGGGTAAAAGATCCATTTAATGTAAGTTAGACCAAATGAGTTACATGTAATAAAATATGAAAAGTTCATTGATATGCTTCCCTATTCCACATGTCAAGTTTTAATGTAATATCAAGCACACCTATAATTATCTAAAAAACAATTAAAATATTTCTCCATTTTCCAACTATGCCTCCGAGCAAAGCCAGACTTTATTTAAACACTTCAACAAAACAGCACATTGCAACAGATTAAATGCAGAATCAAATATAAAAATAAAGTTGTCTACTAAGCTAGATGCTAAAAAGATATGCAAAAATATAAAATGCCATTTTTATCAATATTATTTCTTGGTTTAAAATTTTTTCATAAAGATATGTTAATTATGTTAACATGTAATGGGTTTATTTTCATTATTTCTGTTATTTTTTAACGAATTAATAAAATCAATATTTTTAAAACTATGTGTATTAATTTCTTACATGGTAGATATTAGTAGATATTAACTGCATAAACAAACTCCCTCTGCGGTCCTCAATCATTTTTCGTGAGAGTAAAATGATCTAAAACCAAGAAGTTTTAGAATCACTTATGTAAGTGTTTGAGAAAGAGACAGCAGAAGAGTAAATAGAAGCTCCGTGTGCCAAGCACAGGGAGTAACTGTCCTGTCGAGCTCTCTGTTCATCATCCCACACCAGGAACACCCGGGGATATCCTGTCCAGCTCTGCAATAGGCAAGCTCACCAACTGACTACTACCCAAAAAGGGTAAGTAGACCACAGAGGAGCATGAAAGCCATGTCTCCAGAGGAACGGAGGAAATAAGCAGGAAAATTTACCCTGGAGAAACGCAAAAACAAAGATAAAAGGAATCCTATGGAATCTGAATAGCTTCCTCAAATCTCTGAAACAGTATCAGGTAAAATTTAAATCAAAGGGACGTAAAAGAACGCCCCCAAATGTGTACTTTGCTGCATCAGTATTTTTCTCCCCTGTTGTCTCCTCTCTTGTTCTCTATTATTCTTTTTATCCTAAAATATTGTTTCTGGTCTCTTTTCATTCCCTTCTCTTTTTTCTTTCTTTTCCCAGTTTTACTTCTTTTTCACACTCTCTCCTTTCTCTCCCTTTTTTTGATTAGTTTTCTCCCTTAATTACCCAATAATATATGACAAACATAACTTTTTTGAACAGTTTCCTTCTTCAAAATGGTGAGTATGAAAAGAAGAAAAAGAAGAAGAAAAGGAGGAGAAGGATGCAAGAGGGGAAGACAAAGGAGAGGGGTAGGAAGAGAAAGAAGAGAAAGAATAATAATAATTTTTAAAATCTGCTTTTATTCCCCCCTCTGTAACCTGATATATTTAACAAGTCAAAGGTTTAAATGTTGGTAGCTTCCAGTGTAAGGGCAAGAACATCCACCCTAGCATGGAGAGCAGGACAGTTGAGGAACGCTCAGGCCTGGGTTTTGGGTACTATTTATCCCAAAGCTATCAAAGAGAAAGAAAAAGTCACAAAATGTATTTTTATAGGCAATAAAAAAATAAATAGAATAGAGAGCTCTGAAACATTTTCAAAATAAGACATAATAAGAAGATTCCTCTTCTAGCAAGGTAATTTAAAGATAAAGACATAAAAACTATGCATGAAAATATTTGTCTCAATATTACTTAAAATGATGAAGAACTGAAATACCCTAAATGTCCAATAATAAGTGCAGAGTAAATAATTTCTGGAACACTTATGAATAGACTATTAAGTCACCAATATTATGTTAGATTTTTTTAAAATAATCAAAATATCAAGTTATGTTTAACAACTTATTAAATTTCTTTTTGTTGAGCTGCTACCCTATAGCAGATACTGGGCATTCAGTGGTAGCATAGCCCCTGCCCTTACAACTTAAATCTAAATTAAAAATATAGATTTTAAACAATTAATTACACAATTAATTAAATGTCATTTAAGCCCTATTTCAATAAACATGCAAATGTATAAAACAGTTTCTATTTAAAACCCTGGAGAAGGGAAAGCTTACCCACTCTAGTATTCTGGTCTGGAGAATTCCAATGGACCATACTGTCCATGGGGTCACAAAAAGTCAGACATGACTGAGCGACTTTCACTCACTCACTCACAGATTTTAAAAATGAGGCTTGCTGGGTTAAATAGAAGCTAGTAGATGGCAGAGCTAGAATTCAGACTCTTATGACATGACTCCAAAGCCCAAACTGTAAATAAATCACAGGGAGGGGACAGAGCTACGAGAAGAGCCATCCGAGGCCCCACCAGGGAGAGGACCTGTATATAAGGAAAAACTTTCCGGACGAAGCAACCTCAAGAATGGGCTATAGTTATTCATGAAGAGGCTTCCAGACAAGGACCTGCAGACAGTCTGAGAACTGAAAGACCGGGAAAACTGTGTGTGTAATCCTGATGGGGCTAGGGGAGGTAGGAATGAGGCCAGAAGGGTAAGCAGGGAACTGAGGAAAGCTCAGTTAAAACATTTAAATTTATCCTTAAAACTATTGATAGTTTTCTAAATAGAAAAGCATCAGGGTCAGTTTTCCATTCACAAAACAGAATTCTAGCAACTTGATGGAGAATAATTCGAATGAGTCAAGAACAAAGGCCCAACCTACAAAGCTCATTAACAATTCTTGGGAAATAAAAATACAGTCTGGGCAATAAAAATGAAATCTAACCTTTTCTCCTTTATGCTTGGTCTAGTTTCACTCACTCTTGGAGGGCTATGTAGAGTTGCCTCACGCCCAGCACCTCAGACCAGAGATCTTAGTGTGAAGTGGTGGCTGGACACCTCAGCCTGCCTGGCGGGCCGTGTGTGGAAGCACTGCCCACAGCACCTCAATTCAAGGTGGCGGTGGTGGGCCGTGCACAGGTCTGTGCAGAACACTGCAAAGCAAGGCAGCGGCAGTGGTAGGCTGTGTGCAGAGACACTGCGCCAGGCACCACAACCACCCAGAGCCACGAGTGGCCCAACTTCACCAAACCCACTAGAACTTACAAGTGCCCTACAAAGCAGCTGTGCCCTATGTATGGCCTTTGCCAGTACGAAAACGTGTGCTCTAGAGCAAGAGCTCGCACCTCTCCATTCTTTCATCAAAGAATACAGCTTTCAGGACTTCCCTGGCAGTCTGCTGGTTAAGACTTGGCCTTTCAATGCAGGAGGATGCGGGTTTGACCCCTGTTGGGGAGCTAAGATCTCACATGCCTCTCAGCCAAAAAACCAAAACATGAAACAGAGGCACTATTGCAACAAACTCAAAAATGACAAAAAAAAAAAAAAAAAAAAAGAATACAGCTTACCTTTGCTTCTGAAAAAAAAGAAAAAGCAAAGACCCAGAGGCCAATTAGGAGGCTATAGCAATCAATCTGTAGACAGATGATGATGATAAGAACTAAGAAGAAAAGGATCAAGGAGAGGACATCCCTGGCAGTCCAGTGGTTAAGACTCCACACTTCCATTGCAGGGAGTTCGAGCTCAATCCCTGGCCAGGAAAGTTCCACACACTGCACAGTGTGGTCAAAAACATAAATAAAAATGCATATACCTTTATTAAAAAAAAAAAAGAGAGAGAGAGAGAGAGAACCAAAAGGAAAGAAAAGATGTCTGTTCCCAGAAATACATTGAAAGGAAAGTTGACAGATACAGATACTAATTGAGTATGCAGAGGTAAGACAGAAAGGCAGAAGTGGGATGCAAGGATGATTCTCAAGTGTAGGCAGATCAAGTAATCTGCCAATTGAGGTACCATTTGCTGATAGAACACAGGAGCGGGAGGACGCCATTTTGTGGGAGGAGGTAATGAGTTCACTTTAGGGCAAGCCAAGTTTGAAGCACATTTGTGACATCTAGGTGGCAATGCCCAGTGAGAAGATTGAGTGTGAAGCTCAGGAGGAGCTGGGCTAGAGTTCTGTATATCTAATGATTGAACCTGGGGAATGGATGAGATTTTCTTGGGAGGAGTGTGTAGTGAGAAGACAGGAAGGACTAGGAGAGAACGTAAAGAATACCAACATGTAAGGGTTGGGCAAAAGAATGAAAAGAATAAAAATGCCTGGAGAGTGAGTAGCACACAGAAAGGTAATAAGGAAAATGCCTGCAAAGGAGAAGGGTGGTGTCCTGGAATTCTGCAAGGAGAATAATGGTAGAAATAAAGGTAGAAAATGCCAGAAATAAAATTATGCCTGCATGCTCTGGCATGTCCAACTCTATGTGACCCCTTGGACTATAGCCCACCAAACTCCAATGTCCATGGGATTCTCCCAGCAAGAGTACTGGAGTGGGTCGCCATTTCCTCCTCCAGAGGAATCTTCCCAACCAAGGGACCAAACTTGAGCCTCTGCATTGCCAGGTGGATTCTTTACCACTGAGCCACCTGGGAAGCCTGAAATAAAATTATAGAGAATATCATAATATTTAATTCGGACATGGAGGAGGTTATACCTGACCTTTTGATTCTGTACTAATAATAAAAATTATTTTAATATAATATTAGTTAACATTTGTTGATCACTCATTATGTGTTGTGCATTGTTTTAAAGACTAGACACATATAAGTAATTTAGTCTTCACTACAATCCCATGAGATAAGTAATTATCCCCATTTGCCAGATGCAGAAACTGAGAGGCAGTTAAAGTAACCTGTTCACATTCACACAACAAGCAAGTGTTGGAGTCAAGATTCTTTAAGGGTGTTTTTCCCTTACTTGTCCCAGGGACAGAGGAGAAAAAATAAACTGAAAGAGCCCTGGGCAAGAAAAGTGAAGTAATTCTGAGGTTGCCAGTACACTTCCATTCCAGAAAAGTCCAGGCATGAAAGGAGAACAAACTGGCCTTTAGACACTCTCAGTTCCTTTTTCCTAGTGGCTCAGGAGCAGACAATGGTTTTTCCCTGAGCCAACTGCTTTAGGCCCTGCTGGCTCTAACCACAAAATTAGGTTATTTGAAATTCTAGTTGTCAGATGGCTGGAGCACATAGGTGAATTGAAGATTCCAGAGGACTACTAAAGAGCAAAAGCAAAAAGGTTTTCTTAGAAAACCCAGTTTGATTCCATATCTGCTAACCTTTACACTCATCAACTCATTTAATTTTCACAACAAGCCCAAAGTAGATAAAGAGCAGTTGTGACCTCTGGGCCTTTGCACATCCTGTCCCCTCTTAGAACATTCTTTCTCCTCTCCCCTTTTCTCATGTTATTGCTTGGTCTTTTAGCCTATTTTCTATGCCTTGGTTTATTGAACCAAATGAGGGGATAATTGTCTTTGGTTCTGAACCAAATGAGATTATTGTCTATGTATGTCTCTTCTTAAAGAGAAGAAATATCAATATCAGTCCACCCTTGGCAGCCTGGTTACACCAGAAATACTGAAGGATAAGTAAAACCCAAGATACTTAGGTTGGGTTGAATCAGTCAGTATTCAGTTAGGAGTATATTCATTATGAGTGCTACAGAATAAGAGAATTACTATAAAAATTAGACCTTACACAACTGTGAGTGATGCTGGGGAAAGTGAAAATCTTGAAAGCATATTTGAAGGATTAAAAAGGGAGCCATAGTAAATTTTAAAAATCAAGCATGTCTAACCACCAAAGTAGGCTCACAAAGGGATAATGCATGAAGAGGTCTGAAAGACCGTTATCTCTCAGAGGCTACTACTTTGGGGGGTACCAAGGTAAGGTAGTGATCCTGGAGCTGCTAGTTATCGAGAGGAAGAGTTGACTGAGCTGAACCCTACTAGGTACCTCTGTGCCTGTCACCACATCTGATCACAGTGACCTCCAGACAGTATCAACGGCTGCTGCCTCACTTCCTCCTTCCGAATCTTATACAACTTCCTCTTTTGCACAACTCTGGTCTGGGACCAAAAAGGGAAACATACATAGTTTCCAACTGAATTAAGTTGACATAACCAAATCCAGCACACTTGAAAAGTAAAAAGCAAACCAAGTTAAGGGTTCACCAACATGGGAAGGGTTATCATATTACAGTCACTGTCATCCATATTACAGTCACCCCAGTTTGTTGTCATATTCTGTAGCTTTTATCTATGCAATGACACACTCATTTATCCCCTCTTCTCTGTTACCACAGCCATCGCCCTGGTTCTTGCCCAGGTCACATAGCTAGCAAATGATGAAACCAGTATTTAAGCTAACATATTATCTTGCTCCAAAATCAAGATTATAAGTACTCTGTACCTCCCAGATGGTCCAGTGGTTAAGAATCCAACTGCCAATGCAGGGGACATGGGTCCAATTCCTGGTCCAGGAAGATACAACATCTCATGTGGCAACTAAGCCTGTGAACCATCACTACTGAACCTGCATTCTAGAGCCTGCAGGCTGCAACTACTGAAGCCGGTGTGCCTAGAGCCCACGCTCTGCAACCAAAGAAGCCGCCACACTTAGAAGCCTGCAACCACAACTAGAGAGTAGCCCCCACTCACTGCAGCTACAGAAAACCTGCATGCAGGAACAAAGACCCAGCACAGCCAAAATTAAATAAATAAACTAATTTTTAAAAATTATAAGCACTCCACTGCACCACATCCTCCTCTAGGTGGTTCTCAATAACTATTTTCTTATCCAGCTAACCATTGCCAGAATCACCATCACTGTAGCTGGAGCAGCCCTTAGTTATCCTACTGTGTAAGGGCCTTTGCTTTACAGGTAAGGAGGTAATTCCCAGGAAGGTTAAAGACAGCCCCTGATGGCAGTAAACTGGACCTCTGGCTTGCTATCAGTTGCTTTCCATTATAAGAATTGTCTCCTTCCCTGACTAGAAATTGATCCTAGACTGTGGAATGATGAGAACCATGTCCTCCCTACTGGAAGACAGGAAGAACAACCAGCACACTTAGCCTTTGCTCATTCTGTACCTTCTGCCTACTAGAATTCAGCTTTACTATGCTGGTCCTCAAGCCATCTGTTTCCTGTTTACTAAGAATACAGAGAAGTGTGAGTCAGAAAGATAGCATGCCTGCCTTCCAGGAGCTTCAAAATAAATAGCGACAATATTGATAGGAATACTGCGAGCAGTAGACAAAGGTTCCATGAAAACAAACACTTAAAACTTTCCATTCATACAAGCAACGGAGTCAATGAGTTCTGAAGGCTGCATGTGGAAATTCTCACCTTTCTGAAGGAGATGGAATTTTAAGAAAAGTTGAAATACTTCAAGATATGGAGTCCATCCAACCAGAAACTGAACAATTGGTGGAGCACAGGTGCATCACGAGAAGACATGGAGATGGGAAAGTGTCTCAGACTTAAGGGGAAGTGAATTTTCTCATTCATTCAATCATTTTGCTTTTAATATATATTTAAGATGCACTTGCTGTGAGCCAGGAATGGTATGAGAGCTTAAAATAAAGGAACCTAATCTAGAACAGTACTGAACGAGGATATTTGTGCTAAGATCTGAAGCTAGGAGACTGGATAAAGTCAGGGAAAACATTCCAGGTAGGTGAAAATAGCAGGTATAAGAAGGTGAAAGAGAATCCTAAGACATCAGAGAAACTAAAAGAAGGCTATTTATTGTTCACAAAGACATATTATCATGAAATGAGTAATGGGTTGGTTAACAAGTACCAAATCATAAAAGTCCTTTAGTTTATTTTATAGATTTTTATAGTTGCTGTGGCAAGTTAAAACTTAGCCCCCAAATTCTTTTGATATTCCTCCCACTGGGTTCTGCAACGCTATGCCAGATTCTTCCTTCAGGTCTTAAGAAATGGCAACTTCTACTTCCTGTCTTTTTGGACACTTGAAATCCAGCCACCATGTTGCAAGGAAGCCCAAGCAGATTATAGGGAGGCTCACATAGAGAGACCATGAGGACAGGAACTGAGGACCCTGACCCTTGGCCCTGGCTGAGCTTATAGACAACAGCCAGCAATAACTTGCCAGCCATTTCCCAACCCCCTTCAAGCCACTTCAGTTGATGCTGAAAGGAAGAGAGATGAACCTCTCTTACTGAGCTCTGCCCAAATGGTAGATTCTTTTTTTTTTTTCAAATGGTAGATTCTTAATGTAAATAAATAATCAGTATTGTTTTCAAGACAGTAAAGTTTGGAGTACTTCATTACATAATAATAGATATCAGGAGTGTTGGGAAATGGGAAGCCATTGAAGAAATTTGAGTATTAAGAATTTTGCTTCTAATTAAAGCTTCCCCTTCCATTTGCTGGGGCATATCACAGTTATTGAGGCTTCCCAGCTGGCACCAGTGGTAAAGAATCCACCTGCCGATACAGGAGAGCAAGAGACGCAGATTCAATCCCTGGGTCGGGAAGATCCCCTTTAGAAGGAAATGGCAACCCATTCCAGTATTCTTGCCTGGGAAATTCCATGGACAGAGGAGCCTGATGGGCTACAGTCCATGGGACTGCAAAGAGTCAGACACAACTAAGTGCAAGTGCAGGCACGCACTCATGCATACACACACACACACACACACACACACACACACACACACACACACACACACACACCACATCACAATTATTTACTTCATAGAGTTGCTCTGAGAACTGAATGAGACAGTGAAAGTAAAGTGTTTTACTGAGTTGCATATTTAATAAACCCTAAACAAGTGTTAGTTTATTATTGTTGTCATTTTTTGAGTTCAGAGAAAATAAAGAGAATGTAATAAAAACTATTACACGAATCAAAGATTCGTGTTCAGTTCAGTTCATTTCAGTCGCTCAGTCATGTCCAACTCTTTGTGACCCTATGGACTGCAGCACACCAGGCCTCCCTGTCCATCACAAACTCCTGGAGTTTACTCAAACTCATGTCCATTGAGTCGTGATGCCATCCAACCATCTCATTCTCTGTCGTCCCCTTCTCCTCCTGCCTTCAATGTTTCCCAGCATCAGGGTCTTTTCAAAGTCAGTTCTTCGTATCAGGTGGTCAAAGTATTGGAGTTTCAGCTTCAACATCAGTCCTTCCAATGAAGGTTCGTGTTAATGTTTACTTAATTTAAAATGGTGACAGGAGGGATAAAGTAGGTAGACTAGAAAACTATTTAGGATGTAGAATTGATGGACAGTCATAATTGATGTATGTAAAGGATGAAGAAGGAAAAAAACCTCAAGAATAGTTCCAAGGTTTCTGGCCTTAGAACCAGATCAACAAGTGTAGCAGACAACTGCTGAATTTATTTTTCAGAATCTTTTCCCTATCCAGGTAATTTTACCCTAACTTCCTTCTGAGAAATCAACCTGCCTCCACTCTCAACCCATTTATTTTGAGCAGGGCTGATCTACTCCACCTCCCCCAGATTAGACATGTTACCTAGGCCTAAGCTCATTTCCCATGTAAGTAGTTCCAGGATTTGCATATGCACTGAGACTCAATTTTAGGGCTCCTGGTTTCTTTGTCTTTGGAGGAGTTGTATCTTTACTTTGGACATTGAACTTGTAACTGTATAAACTGGAACTACTGCAGCTGTTTCCCTCATGAAGAGCCAACACAGTGGTGGCAGAGCCAGAGATGAGAGTATCTGAGTGCTGAATCAAACTGTACCTGAGGTACATGACAATACCTTTCAGTTATGTAAACCTAAGAATTTCCTTCTTTTTTCTTTCACATAAGCCACTTTGCTTTGGGTTTATTGACGGTTACATCTGAAGGAGCCCAAACTGATACATTAAAACCTAGACTGGTGAAACAGTGTGGTCATTCCCAACTTTACTAGTCATCAGAGAAATCAAATTAGAACCAATGTGATGCCATCACAAACACACACACACACACACACACACCAGAATGACTAAAATTTTAAAAATAGGCAATTTCAAGTATTGACAAGGATGTGTAACCATTGGAACTCTCATACACAGCTAGTGGGGATGTAAATCTATGGAACCACTTTGAAAATTAACAAAAATGAATGCTTATCTCACCATAGAGCATGTAAAGGAATGGTCATACTCTCTGCTTATAATAGCTTTAAACCAGAAACGACTCGATCCCCTTTAACCATAGAAAATACCATGGTATATCTTCTCAATAAAACACTATACCATAAGGGAAATAAGTGAACCACAAAGCTCAAAACCAGGCAGAACAAATTTATGGCACGCTGAAAGTCAGAATGGAGGGTAATGACTGCAAGGAGCAAGGGGGGCCTTCTGGGATGCTGGCAATTTTCTATTTCTTCATCTGGATGCTGGTTACACAAGGTTGTGTAACCTTGTGTAACCTTTCACTTTGTGAAAATTCACTTAACAATGTATGCACTTTTCTCTATATTTGCTATACTCTGCTTAAAAGTTTTAAAAAAAAGTTAAAAAAAAGTGTAGATACAAGGAGTCATAAATGATGGAGTATATTTCCAGTCAAGTTGGAAAGGAGGCTGGAGATCTGAAAGTGGGTGACATAATTGGTTTCATGTCTAGTGTCTCCAAGTCTTAGAACTGTGAAGCTGCCAGGGTTAACACCATGACAGGCGACCTGGACTTAAGTTTCAGTTTCCCCTAAAATGGTAAGATTCCCTACCCCCATCAGGCCGCCTGGATCCAGCCAGTCAACATACGCCCAGTAAGAAAAAGAGAATCTATCAAGGGAAAGCTGAAAAGCCCACGAATGCCCAAGTTTGAAAAAAGGCCCGCGAAAGTTTGGACCAATAAAATTGCTTTGCAAACATGTAACCAATCCGCTTAAGCCAGCTACCAACTGCTTATGCCCACCCTATAAATCTGTGTAACAGCTCGGGTTCAGGGCTCTCTGACCCCGCACCACTGTGTTGGATGCGGCAGTAGCCCTGACTCGAGTCAGCAATAAACTTCCCTTTTTGCGAGTTGCATTGTCTTGGAAGCCTTCTCCCTTCCCGCTCGGGGATTCGGACATTGGGCATAACAAGAATCCCAGAAAAGGGAGGGACTAAATTAACCTAGAACAGGGTGGTCTTCAGTCTTCACTTATTAAGCTGTGCCAGTTCTTAGCACTGAGAAACTCAATGTTGCGGCTTCCCTGACTAGAGCAAAGCCAGACCAGTCTAGTGAAGTAGCCCCCTGACCTCTCTAAAGGTGAGACCCCATGCTATGCTGGGGTCTGTAGTTGGAAACCATAGGGGTTGGAATGGTATCACTGTAGCCTTGGTGGTCTGATCAGTTAGGATACCTGCTAGGATTGTAGATTGCCTTGTAGGACTTGTTTCAGTGAACTTAAGAGAGTCTTACTGGGAATAAGTCTAAGGCATTGGGGTCCCTAGACCTGAGGCTTGGAAGCTTTCTACTCAAGTTTCACTGCCTCTCAAGAATGAAGGGCCTCCTTTGATCTCCTAGAAATGATTGACTGAAGTTGCTGAGAGGGTGATGCAGATTCCAGCTCTGAATTCCTCAATTCCAATTTCTTCACACCTTCATCAACCTCACTGTCTCCCCTGTAGAGTCAGTTCAGGCTCCCTTACCTTCTCTTCTGGAGCTCCAGGAGACTTCCAGTTTCATGTTATAGCTCTCCATTCACAGAGTCTTCAGAAAGATCCTTCTAACATGCAAATCCAACCATGTCATTCCCCTGTCTTTGGCCTTTAATGGATCCCCTCTTCTTTGGTTTCAACCCAAACTTCATCAAGAGGCACAAGGACCTGGTACTTGATCACCTGTCCAGTGTCATCTCTGGCCACCTTTTTGCACAGCCCCCACACTCGCCACAGTCCAATCAAGATGCTGAATGTGGAGGCTATTTCACATCTATTGCCTTCAGCCCAAACACCTTCCTTCTCTGTCTATCTGTTAAATATTTATTTACCTTTTAAAATCATAGCCAGGCATGACTTCTTCTAGGAAGCTTTCCTTGACAGCCCCTACTCCTTCTCATTCTGAGTTTGCACTTTCTTCCACTGTATATGTTACATGCTGCTGTGTTTACTCACTGTGTTTGTATTCCTAAAAGTCCAGATGATGGGTGGCCAGGATTTGGTCTTACTCATCGTCTTTACCCCCAGTTCTTGCAATGGCATTTGGTATGTGGTATGGCATTTTTCAGTAAGGTTTTGAGGACCCTTCAAATTACAGCTCTATTGCTATCATTGAACCATAACTTCAGGAAGACTTTATCATTATTATTGCTTATGTGCATACATGGGTTAAGGATAAGCAAACTAAAATCCTATAACTGCTTTATGAAGGAGGCTATTTCATCTGATCCTTGCAACAGGGAGCTTGATAGAACATCCTCTCTCAAGTCCCCAGTCCTACCCACAGACTAGCAGCACAGAAGTCTTGAAAGAGGGAGAAAATATTAGAGATTCTCTTGATACTCATTTTAACCTCAGTTTTAGCTTTTTTTATTTTGCCTCTTTTGTAGTATACCTGATAATATATTGGTATATATATTGGTGAAAATGCTCATATTATGTAAGAGTGCTCAAAATTATCTTACTGATAGAGGGCATGATCAAAAAGGTTTGAGACATTGTGTTAGGTACTGTGGTCTCCATGTTAGAGCACTTGAGCAAGGAATGGGATGTGATCTGCCAGCCATGTTGCAGGGTGTGAATTTCATAGTTTGGTGACAAATTTCTGGCTGGGTTAAATGCTTGAACTCAATTCCCATCTCCCCATTTTTCCTATTCCTCTTTCCCAACTACTAGTAGTGGCAGCAGGACTAATTAACATGCAGTGAGTGCTTGCTCTGTGCCAGACACTGTATTAAACATTCTTACATGTCATCTCACTTAAAACTCTTAAAAAAAACCCTGAGGTAGACACTATTATCCCTGATTTGCAAATGAAGAAACTAAAGTGTAAGAACTTGCTCAAGAGCTACGGGCGGCAGAGCCAAGATTTAGCCCTAAGCCATTCAGGAGTTCCTTGAATAAGCATGTAGAGCTGACGGGGTAGTTCTGGATTCAAATACAGACTTAGTCATTTTTTAGGGGGGCTGTACAACAGTATTGTGTCTACTTAGAGATACGTGACACATTGTTTTAATGTCTAGTCCAAATCCTATAGCGGCCCTCCCAGGCAGAGGCAAATAAAACATGATGCACACGGGATCCTGCATTTCTGATGGATGTTGTATGCCTCACAGTACCAAAGGGATACTGCTCTTATAATAAACAGTTTAATTCTTCACCACCACTGTCCCACCACCACCTGCATCATGGCAAGAAGCCCAAAGTCCTAAGTAGTAAGTACATCAGTGTTTTAAGTGAGCACAGTAAACCAGTGTGTCTTGTCTTCTGATGGCACGGCCTCACCAAATTGTTTACTTGAAGCCAGCAACTGAGAGAAAGCAGAGAGGGTGAAAGATTTTCCAAGGCAGGTAGCAAGACAAGCACCAGAGCAGCTGACAATGGCTCTACCTGCTTCTCCAGCAGCCCGGGGCGCGGGTCCTGGATTGCTCTCTGTATCCTAGCATGCTCCCTTCATGCCTTGAGACTGCCCTGTGGACCTCAGTGCCTCAAGAGTAATACCAAACAAAGCCCACCTTTGCACCTAACATCTGTATCTATATCAGGCGCTTTTTCAGCCAGCTCCCCCACCCCCCGCCCCGCCCCCCGCCTATGGACATATGACACCACTTCACTCCACCCAGGAAACTCTAAGCAAGGACAGGGGAGGTCAGTGTATCCCTGTGATGATGAAAAAATCTGGCCAAGTTGTGATGGACTTAGAAATGAAACTGAAGCTTGGTATCTGTCTACTGCCCTTTATGGAGAATCCCACTGGGTTCAGAACCTGAATACCTTAAGAGTGTCAGGTTCATAATGTACTTGAGGAGCTTAACTGAGATAGAGTATTCTCTTTTCCTTCCTTCTTCTCAAGGAATGGAGTCAGGCTAGGAAACAGCATGACCATTCCCAGGCATTTAAACCTGGGTTGGTTTATTTCTGGCATCCAGGCTGGAACAGGCCAGGAGACCCAATTAGCAGGAAACCCACCCCTGCTGCTAGGAATATAGTTAGGAAGGCTTCCTTCTCCTGCTGAGATTGAAACCAAGCGCAGAAAGAACATAGATCATCAGAGCAGAAAGGGTCCTCTGAAAACGTGATGATGTTGATAATGATGATAAGGAAAATGATTACAGTAACAGCAGCTAGCTAGCATTTATTGAAGCTTGACTATGTCAGGCACTGTGATAATCATTTTACATGAATTAGCTCATTTAATCTAACCTCTTGATACTATTGCTGGGCCTCAGTTTCCTTATTTATGAAATGGGGGTGCTTTCCCACAGTTCTCTGGCTCTAACGATCTCAGATCCTATGACAACTTTGAAGGTGGTCCCTGACTACCTTCAAAACAAAGCTCAAAGGAACTTGACAACAGCAATGCTTCCTTCTTCAGAGTGCTTTATAGTTATTTTACAGCACTCTTTCTCCACTGAGTTGAGCCCCCAAATAGTCCTGTGAAATCAATTAATGGGTATATAGAATAAACAATTTAGTTTGTGTTTCTTATAAAACATTTGGCTCCCAGGCTTGTAAGAGAGCATCAGAGAGTATAAAACTTTGTTTAATAAGTACAGTGTGCTAAAAATATCCTTTACTAAGACACTGGAGAAAATTAAAAGGGCACCAGCTTAAGAATCAAGAGTTCCAGATGCTGATCTCTGCTCAGTCACAGTCTGAATCGTGTGACCTTGGGCAGACACTTCAACTTGACCTCAGTTTTGCCATGCATACAATGCTTTCTCTAAATTCTTGACTCTGCTATCATGGGATTCCGTCATGTAGAATAAGTCCTCTGAAAGCTGTATGGGCATTCCCTGGTAAATGTGAGTGGTCTTTTATTTGTTTGTTCAGTTTGTGGTTGTTATTGTTGTTGTTAATTTGTTTATCTCGTTACTACCAGTGTAGTCCATACCTCATGCAGCTAGTAACCCAGGACACATTTCTTATTAGTCAGATCAGCCGCTCACATCTCAAGAGTGTCAGACACTTACTTCTATTAAAGTGTTCAGTGCTGAAGAAGGCTCCCAGAGCTGTCTGAGACCCTGTTGCTTACACCAACAGGATGGAGCAAGTTCACACCCTGCTCACAGATCATGATTGATCACCAGTTCCATCTCCCAATCTGGAAATGGACCCTGCCAATGGTCTGAGATGTAAATGGCATCCCCCCAAAATCATTTATCAGAAAAGCATCCATTGTTGTCTCAATTTCTAAATCCTCTGGGTGGAAAATAAGATCCAGAGATCTGTGGGTCTTTGTTTGGCTGAGCAATTATACCTGTGCTCTGCATACCACTAATGAGAGTTCAGTGTCAAGGCTACTTGTAAGGGAGTTTTAACACAGACATTGACTGGAGAAAAAGTAGGTAAGGAAGTAAGGAGGCAGAAGAGAAGAACAGAAAGAAAACTAGAGGAAAAGGAAGTCTGTACGATTAAACACTTGTGTGTTAGTTGCTCAGTCATGTCCGACCTTTTGTGACCCTATGGACTGTAGTCCACCACCCAGCTTCTTTGTCCATGGGATTCTCCAGGCAAGAATACTGGAGTGGGTTGCCATTCCCTTCTCCAGAAGATCTTCCCAACTCAGGGGTTGAACCCAGGTCTCCTGCATTGCAGGCAGATTCTTTACCATCTTAGGGCATATGAGATGTTGAATTAAAGACCATGGAGGGTTCAATGTCCAAATAAGTTTAAACAATGCTGACTATTTTATTTCCCCTCATGGAAATTCATAGCATGACTTAGCATGTTAAAATCCTTGTAAAGTTCTGCAATTAAAAAAAAAAAAAAAACTTTTAAAGTTTGTCTTAGTCCTAACCAAACTTTAAGGAATCTGAATTACAGAATCCAGTTTTCTTGTAATGCTTATTAATATTCCTAGAATAGAATAGTCAGGAAAATTGGTCTAAGGAAACCCAGACTGCTGGGGTGAAGAGGTATAAAAAGGTCACTGGTTCTTGTTTCCAAGGAGTTTACAAAACTGTGGGACAGTATTTGCCTAAATGTGGAATTTTACAAGATTAAAACCAGTTTAAGGTAATATGTCTGTCTGAGAGTGTTCAGTTGTGTGCAATTCTTTTGTGACCCCCATAGACTGCAGTCCACCAGGCACCTCTATCCATGAGATTGAACCTGCATCTCCTGATTGGCAGGTGGATTCTTTACCACTGAACAACCTCTAATATAGCCACCCAGTTTTAGGTAGGAGTAACACTACACTTCCCAGGATTCCTTGAAGTGAGGCCTGGCCATGTGATTAAATACTGGCCAATGGGATGTAAGCCCAAGTAGATAAGTCAGGCTCTGGAAATGTGTCCCTAGGAGACAGAGTGTGTCCTTCCCTTCCCTCTCCCCCTGCTGTATGGATTGAAGATATGACAGCTGGGTTTCCATCCTGGATCTTGAGGACAGGGTTCACCCCTGGGGGTGGTGAGCAGAAAGAAGCCTGGGCCCCAAATGACTAGGCTGTCCCTTTGGTGTTTTACATGACTGAGAAATAGACTTCTCTGTTGTTTAATTTAGGGCTTCCCAGGTGGCCCAGGCTTCCTAGGTTGCTCAGTGATGAAGAATCCACCTACCAATGCAGGGTACATGCCTTCAATCCCTGGGTCAGGAAGATCCCCTGGAGAAGGAAATGGTTACCCACTCCAGTATTCTTGCCTGGAAAATCCATGGAGAGGGAAGCTTGGGGGCTGCAGTTCATGGGGTCCCAAAGAGTTGGACACAACTTAGTAACTGAGCACATGTACACACACACACTCATTTAATTTAGCTGCTGTTTTTGTGGGTCTTTGTTATATACAACTCAGGCTGGATGCTAACTAATATAGCCACTGACTATAGGTTGTAGCAGTGGATAACATAGACCAAGTTGTAGCAAGCATAATATGCAAGTGAATGAAAATCTGGGTATTACAAAGAAAACCTGGAACCCTAGATATATTCCACATATACATAGAGTCTATATATTCATTATATTTCTTAAGACAAATCTTTAAAAAATACCAGTACTTTTAAATATTTTTTTATCACAGGTTAGTATTTGCAAAACGACTCACAAAGGATCATAACAGCATTAGCCTCATGACACTAAGATAGAGAACTCCAAATGAAATTTGATTTGATGAGTCCTTGGAGCAGGGCACAAATGACATCTTCTGTGTTACACTCACAAAAGAACAGCTGGAGCTGGGGTCTCATTAGAAATCACACAATTCCCATCAAAAGAGACAGACATAACCTGTGGATTAGTGCTGGTTTCTCTCAAAGTTAAACAGAGATCTTACCATATGACCCAGCAATCCCACAAGTAGGTATTTGCCTGAGGGAAATGAAAACAATTGTCCAAGTAAAGACTTGCATATGAATGTTCAGAACTTATGCAAATAGCCAAAAACTGAAAATGTCCATTAACAACAGAATGAAGTGAAGTCACTCAGTCTATCTGACTCTTTGCAACCCCGTAGACTGTAGCCCACCAGGCTCCTCCGTCCTTGGGATTCTCCAGGCAAGAATACTAGAGTGGGTTGCCATTTCCTTCTCCAGGGGATCTTCCCAACCCAAGGATCAAACCCAGGTTTCCCGCATTGCAGGCAGATGCTTTAACCTCTGAGCCACCAGGGAAGCCCTAACAACAGAATAGATAAACCCAATGTGATACATACAATGGAATGCTTCTCAGCAACCATGATACATACAACATCATAGATGATCTCAAAATTATTATGGTGAGTGAAAGTAGTCAGACATCAAAGACCACATTCTGGACGATCCCATTTACATGATATTCTAGCAGAAACCAGGCTAGCCATAGAAGTAACAGACATTAATAAAAATAATAAAGAAAAAAATAAAAAAGAAAAAAAAGAAGTAACAGACATCAGATGAGTTATTGCCTCTGACTGAAGGTAGAAGTGCAAAGGAATGCAAGTGAATTTTCTAAGGTGATGAGATCATTTTATATCTTAACTAGGGTAGTGATCTAATAAGTATATTCACTGGTCAAAATTCACCAAACTGTACACTGAAAATAAGCACACTTTATGATATAGAACTTCACTTTCAATAAAGTTGATTTTAAAGTGTTTTTTAAGGTACTGTGCTAAATGGGGGAGAAAGAAATGCCTTGGAGAAAGAAGGCAAATTGTGATTTGAAATGGAAATCCCAAATTTAATGTTAAAGGGGCAAATGCTCTGAATTGCCAGTATTTTTTCTTTGTTTCTTTCTTTCTTTCTTTCTTTCTTTTTGAAGCAAGCTACTTCTTGCATGAAGATTCTGGATAGCTGTGCTCTAAGAGAAGCTGAAAGCATTGATTTCATGAAAAAGCAACTCTGGGGCTGCCAGCAGGTAACAGAGAGCAAATGAGGGGATGCACAGAGGGACCAGACTTACTCATGCATGAGCCTTCCCTAGGGCAGAGCTTCTCAAATCATCTGTGGTAAAGGACCAGGTGCTTTATGCTGGGTCAGTGGCTTGTTCGTTTTGTAAAATAAAAAGTCATATATTCTAGAGGTCACAGCATGTGTCTCTAAACACATCTACCCAGTGATGTCTGGCCTGTGCGCAGACCATTAGCAAACATGCACAGACTGGTCTGGATGCTCAGAGCACTAGCTGGGGGCTTCCCAGAATTGCCTGGGGTCAGGTCCCATATCAGCAGAGAGGCAGAAGCCAAAGACAACTGTGTTGTGAATATGAATGTGGCCTTGTTTGTACACAGCGGACAGTGAGGTCTGAGGAAATGTGCTCACAAAGATTTCAAAACAGGTGCACAAGGTCAACAAAACACTGCTTTGGAAAGTTTCATCTGGCAGCACACACAGGACAGTAAGCAACGGAGAGGCCTTAATCACAGGACTGACGTGGCCGTTGTTGCAAGTAACTAAGTGGGAGATGACTGGGATTTGAACCTTGGTGGTGGTTGGGGGACTGGACAGGATCGAGTGTAGGCCAGAGGGCTAGGAAGGGGTTCACAGCAACTGGTGATGGAGTGGAGAGGGGCCTCGGGGTGAAGCCGGGTCAGAGGAGGTCCTTTGATACAGGAGGACGCTGGGAGTCTGAGGAATGAGAAGGGAGGGGAACAAATTTGTGTCTGCAGCCTCCACTTGCTCTGGGAAATAAGAACGAGGCTCCTGGGTATGCAGGGGCTCCCTAGGCCCAGTAGTTTCCTGAGGGCTGATCTGTTTGTCTTGGCTTCTGGCCCAACAATCCCTGACCCACTGCCACCCACAGTACTACTCACAGTGAGTGACAAGGGGAGACCATCAGAGGGGGTGGGAGAGAGCCTTTATGTATGCCACTTTTCATGCCTGGCATGCCTGCTTCCCAGGTGGCTCAGTGAAAAAGAATCTGCCTGCAAAGGAGGAGATGCAGGAGATGCAGTTTCGATCTCTGGGTCGGGAAGATCCCCTGGAGAAGAAAATGGCAACCTACTCCAGTATTCTTGCCTAAGAAATCCATGGACAGAGGAGGCTGGTGGACTACCATCCAGGGGGTCACAAACAGTCAGACACGACTTAGCGACTAAACAACAACATGCCCACTCCCAGCTTCTCCTCATCTTCTAGGCCCCACCCAGATGTCACCCTGGGGCTGAATGACTCACCCTCAGTTAAGCTGCTATGGCTCTCCAATGTGTCAGAGCACAAAAACCACATCCCAGCACAGCTGCTGGTGTCAGGCTGCCCTGCCCCGTTGCAGCGTCACTGTAAGGGTCACATCCAACTTAAGCTTCACCAACCTGTAGCACAATGCCTGATGCAGATGACTGCACTCAAGATGAAACATAAATGGATGAGGGAGACACCAGAGGAAGGAACAGAATAGGCAGGGAGGTCATGTGAAATGTGCTCAACAAGCGTGGAGGTGAACAAGGGCCAGAAGTCACATGAGATTTCTTTCCTCTGCTCTTGATAGAGGTATGGCAACCATTTTCTGAAACGTGAAACTTCTTCAACCCCAAATACTTTAGGGGCTCCTCTCTGAATGAAGGAAAAAAAAAAAAAAACCTGGCAGCCTAGGTATAAACTATACTCTGGATTTAGTCAGCAGTGCCCAGAGCAGTCTCTGCTTCAAAGACCGTAAGAAGCTGGGCTGAAGCTGATCTGACCAGTAAACTGGGGAGTCACACCTTCAGTCTGAGAACAAAGATCAAAAGAGAAGCTGGGCTAGGACTTCCTTGGTGGTCCAGTGGTTAAGAATCCATCTTGCAATGCAAGGCATATGAGTTTGATCCCTGATCAGGGAACTGAGATTCCACATGCTGTGGGCATGTGGCAATGAAAGATTCTGAATGCAGCAACCAAGACCCCGATGCAGCCAAATAAATAAATAAAAATATTTAAGTAAATATGAAAGAGAGAAACTGGGTCACCCTTTAACTCTACGATCCTGAAGTCACTGGTGTGACTATACAAAGAGGTGGAATTATCACAGATCTGGAGATGGAAGCCCCCTTTTGATACAAGGCTGCCCCACTGTTTATAATAGCCAGGACATGGAAGCAACCTAGATGCCCATCAGCAGATGAATGGATAAGGAAGCTGTGGTACATATACACCATGGAATATTACTCAGCCGTTAAAAAGAATTCATTTGAATCAATTCTAATGAGATGGATGAAACTGGAGCCCATTATACAGAGTGAAGTAAGTCAGAAAGATAAAGAACATTACAGCATACTAACACATATATATGGAATTTAGAAAGATGGTAACGATAACCCTATATGCAAAACAGAAAAAGAGACACAGATGTACAGAACAGACTTTTGAACTCTGTGGGAGAAGGTGAGGGTGGGATGTTTTGAAAGAACAGCATGTATATTATCTATGGTGAAACAGACCACCAGCCCAGGTGGGATGCATGAGACAAGTGCTTGGGCCTGGTGCACTGGGAGGACACAGAGGAATTGGGTGGAGAGGGAGGTGGGAGGGGGGATCGGGATGGGGAATACGTGTAACTCTGTGGCTGATTCATATCAATGTATGACAAAACCCACTGAAATGTTGTGAAGTAATTAGCCTCCAACTAATAAAAAAATTTTTTTTTAAAAGCTAAAAGCTGTAAAAAAAAAAAAAAAAAGATACAAGGCTGCCCATGCTTGGGGGGCGGGGAATAGCCTGGAGTTTATGGTCAGGTTTTTCCTGATGGGTTGATGCCCTGGCCATATAGGAGGTGGTATGCTTTGACATCCCTTCAGTGGGAGCAATCATCCCAGAAATTTTCTGATCCAGAGAAGAGGAAAGGGATTGAGACACTGGAGGGAAGATACTAGAACAATCAGAAAAGGGAGTTTTCAGTTGGAAGCAGGGATTCCTGGATGAGAAACAGTCAGTAGTAAAACCAGGACAGTCCCGGGCAAACTGAGATGATTGGAAGTTACCTAAGAGATCATTGCCTTGTAGTTGTTTTTTAGTCGACAAGTTCACACAGAGGCTAATTAACAGGGTTGAGACTGGAGCCCAGGTCTCCAACTAGTCCTGCAGGCCTTTCCCTCAATGGTGTTTGCTTTCAGCATCCTCTGGACCCTCACTTTTTCACTTCCATGACGGCAGCTCTTTCCTTGGTACTACCCCAAACAGAGTATATTTCGACAGCTGATTACCTGCTAATTGTTGGACAGGAGGGATACTGATGTGCCCTGGGAGCTCTCTGGCTTGTTCTCTGGCAACCTCTATCCTCTAATGAAAGAAATGCTCTTACCCAAGCCTGGACCACTGACTCTGCTTCGCTCTTCACCCCTGGGCTCCAAATTATACAGAAAGCCTCAAAAGAAATAAAACCCTCTTCCTGTGCCATCCTTAGCACAGCTGGGGGAGAGGGCAGACAGTCAATAAATGCACATCTGGGGAAACTCAGCAACCAATGGTGCAGGACGTCTCCAACCTGCTGTAAATGGCACCTTCAGTTTTCATCTCTTCTTATTCCTTGGAGGGCTGTGTGGTTAAGTTAGAAAGTGATTCCCCTGCCCAACCCTCTCAGAATCAGTGGTCCGAGAGTGTGAGGCCCTGGGTGACGCAGTCTGCACACGTGTGGCAGCGCATGCTTCCCAAGGGATGTAAGATCCGTGGATGGGTGGATAGCTGTACTTCCACAGGCTTTCAAAACAAGCATACAGAAAATGAGCCCCAGACTGTCTGTTTACAAATGTTGTGTTTTCTTCTTCTCTCTTCTCATGCCTGAGTTTGTCCAGTAATGTCACATTCCAGTCTTTCTGGGCTGACCATGAGTCACAGTGGCAGCCATCGTAATTCCACATAGTCCAGAAAGTGGTACTTCTGAATGAGTCAGGCAGGAGTGCCTGGCGTAAACCTGCCTCATACTGCTTCATCGTGGGACTCCAAGGCTTGGATCACTGGGTGGTGTATTTCAAGATTATTGAAGATAACATGCAATTTGCTGTCCAGTTCAGTGAGTAACAAAAACAGAGACGTAGGACCACAATAAGAATGAGTCCATTTCTATCACTTTCTAATTTGTAAAGTCCCTTCATAGCCACTCCCTCAGTGGATTCTTAAAATATCTTGGTGAGGAAAGCATGGCTGGTGAAGTTCAGAGGGTGGATCAGATCAGATGACTGGTAAGGGCCAGGCAGGTCTAGAAGCTGAGTTATTGGAGGTGAACATGCTTCAGAGCTTTTCCCACTGCACCATCCAATGTCTGTCTACTCCATCCCCTTTTAGAAGTGGATCTGCTCTTTAATCCATTATGTGGATTGGCAAAATCACAGAGGCTTTTCTGAAGCATTGAGGTGGAAGTTTTGCAGTAAAGCAAATGAGGATTTAAACGAGGATTAAATAAAATAAGGTTTGGAAAACAGCAGAGTGTCCTGGCTGAGAGCCGTCACTCTAGAGCTTCTGGACCTGGATTCAAGCCCCAGGTTTGCCACTTACTAGCTGTGTGACCTTGGATATGTCACATCACCTCTGTGAGTTTCATTTTCCTGAAGTGTGGATAAAATCAGTATCTGCTACATAGGGCTGTGAGGATTAAATGTGAGAATGTATGCAAAATAGCTTAGCAAAAGATGCTGCTGCTGCTGCTAAGTTGCTTCAGTCGTGTCCAACTCTGTGCGACCCCACAGAAGGCAGTCCACCAGGCTCCACCATCCTTGGGATTCTCCAGGCAAGAACACTGGAGTGGGTTGCCATTTCCTTCTCCAATGCATGAAAGTGAAAAGGGAAAGTGAAGTCACTCAGTCGTGTATGATCCTTGGTGACTCCACGGACTGCAGCCTACCAGGCTCCTCCATCCATGGGATTTTCCAGGCAAGAGTACTGGAGTGGGCTGCCATTGCAAAAAATGGGCACTTGATAAATATTTGCTGAATAATGAGCTGAAATGATTGGCAAGGCTGGGATATGAAAAAAAGAGCTGGCTGACTCTGCAGCCAGGTCTTTTAACTTTTTATGAAATGTTGATGCCCAAACTTGCCAAACACCTCCCACCAGACAGCAAGGGTAGGAGGCACTCTTGAAAGAGTTGGGTAGTTCTCCTTGAAGCCCCTTCCTGGCCTCAAACATCCATACCTCTCACCTGTTTCCTTGGATACATTACAAAGACCTTCCAAAAGGAGGAGTTTGGGAAGGGAGTATAACCTCCATACCAGAGGTATGTCCCCACAGTGGACGAGCAAAAATAGTTGGGTAGATCTGGCCTCATTCTACACCCAAGATGGGCCGTTTCTGCCTTAGGGCTTAGAGTCGTGGTGTGCCAGGGCAGGAAGGGACCAGAGAGAGATGCTGTTTGGTTAGAACATGGAGGCCCAGAAAGATGAAGCAGCTTGATCAAGACTGCACAGCCATGCTGTGGCAAAACCAGGACTGGAGTTCAAGCTTCTCGCCCCAGACTCCCTGCCACCACCTCCCTAAACACACAGTCTTTCAAAATCATTAGGGCACAGAATCAGTCCAGCACTAAGCTTTCGAAATCCCCATGGGCCCTCCCACAGTTCCTCCTCAGGACAAAATCACTCACGGGTAAACAGTATTAAAAAGCCTTTTGAGATGGCAGAGGAGGTGTTCCCTCAGACAGGGGGTCTGAAGAGAAATTTAGCTGAAATATTGATTCGATTCACAGGTCACCTGGGCTCCACGTCTTGTGCAATTTTACCTTTTCAGTATTTCAGAAGGTGAAGTGTCAGGTTTGTGAGCCCGATGCACTCTGATAAGTGCATTCCAAATGTCTCTGCAGTGATGCCAAAGCAGGGACACGCCTCGTTCAGCCCTCACCGGAGTCTTGGGGAAACAGGTTGCTCCAATTCCTTGTCAAGTTTATTAGGAGGTGCCCCACCCACCCCACCCATGAAATCCAAACAACGGCTTCGTTCTCACTGTCCTTCACAACTAGGTCACTGGCCTGGCAGGGGAAAAGATTCTGGAACCCCAGAATATTAGAGTTCAGCAACACTAAGAGGAAATTCCTTAGCTCTCAGCTAAGGGAACTGAGGCTCAGAAAAGAGTCACACTTTGGGCTCAAGGTGAGCGCTTTGGCCGTTTGTCCCACAATTTCCTTCCTGCGTGGTAGCCTGAGCAGTTCAGATAACTGAGTATTTTACCAATAAGCCAGGGCTCCAGGGAAGCAAGGAGCAAGAAGAAGCACCCAGCCCTAGTAACTTCTAGGAGCACTTGGCAGTCCAGGAAGCCTGTTCCTTACTGCACAGGTATTCCAGAGTAAGCAGCCAGGTACTTGCATAACGTGAAGTCACGCCTCCTTCAGACCAAAGAAAAGGAAGCTTTTCCCTTTCACGTCTCCTTTCATCCCTAAAGCTGGATTTCCTAAACAAGCATCACTTGGAAAAGGGACCCCCTTCGTTTGTGGTAAGAGATGTGTACTTTACATGCAAGGAAAGATAATCCCTAGTTTCAAAGCTAAGCCACATTCCTAAGAGATATTTCCTCCTTTTGAGGTAATTTAATTAAAACAGTAGGCATGGTTCTCTGGGAATATGTAGTTCTAGAACTGAATAATCTAGAAAGCTTGCTTGTCCAGAGTCAGTTTTTGATGAGATGTGAGTTTAGGGCTGGGGATTTTCATTCACATTTATTTTTGGTTGCCAGGGGTGGGGTCGTTCTCAAATATAGTACTTAGAAAGACCCAGTTAAGCCCAAGCAAGTTAACAACAATCCCTCTGAAAAACAAATACTAGGTCACAGGTAAGAACTATGCACAGAATCAGAAAACAAATGTTGATTCCTAAAGTCATCTTTGAGACCTTCTGAAAGCTTTTTGCCTAAGAGAACAAAGACAGCACAGGTACCTCTATGAATCAGACCTTAAAAAGTATCTGTTCCTTCATGTATCACTGTATAATACCTTCAGACTTTGATGAGAAAATACTTTAAAACAATCCCTGAAATTTGAGAAGAAAAAGGTGTGTTTTCCAGAGAATCAAGTAATGTTCTCAACAGTAAAAAGCAGGAAAATTTTATCCTCCTTGGGGCCTCTAGCCCTGGCGAGGCTTATTGTCTCTCTGTAGACTGCAGAGTCTCCCTAATAATTGAAGGACCAATCAGAGAGGAGTCTGGTAAACAGAAGGCACTCAATAAATGTTTGTTTTATAAGTAAGAGCCAGAAAGAGAATTTTTATAGGTTGGAAGTAAAAAAATTTTTTTTACTTTGGAGAGTGGTAAGAGAAATGAAAGCTTGATCTATTTCATTTTGAGCAAAGACTGACCAGGGTTAATACTGGTCCTGATAACAATGTCACAACTAACACTTATTGAGTGCCTTCTCCATGCCAGGCACTAACATAGTGTTTCCTATCAACTTCTTCATCTAGCTCTAAATAACTGTCATTATATCCTTTTTACTGGTTGGGTAACTTAGGATTATGGAAGTTGAATAACTTGTCTAATACATGGCAGAGCTGGAATCAGAACACAGGTCATCTCATTTCAGAGCCTGTGTCTTAAATCATTATGTTCTACCACCTGCCAATCTACAGAACCTTTTGTAATTTCGTTAATTAGGGCCCTAGGAGTAGGGTATTTTATTTTCATTAATTAGCAGAAAATAAACTTCAAGATCAGCATGTGCTATTGAGCGCTGAAGTGTGACTCTTGACCTGGGAGTGAGTGTTGGAGCTCCTCATTCAGCAAATCTAGGTTCATTCATTCAAATCCATATCTGCACCTAAGATAAAACCAGGTTCTGTATTCAATATGGGAAATGCTGGAAGAAGAGACACAGGGTCTGCCCTCGGGGAGTTCCCAGTCTAGCGAAGGGAAGCAAACCTGTGAGTCAGTTACCACCATTCCATCTGGTAAGCGCTGTAGCCAGTGCATGTGTGAGGTCCTATGAATAGCAGAACAGAAGATGCAGTGAATGTAGTGCTTTATGTGAATTCATGGATACACAGCAGGAGAAGCCTGAGACTGAATCCTGGCTCCTCCACGTAGTGAGTTGAATGACCTGGACAAGTTCCGTAACTTTCTGAGCTTCAGTTTTTAATCACCTTTAAATGCTGACAGCAGTATAATTCGTGCCTCATCCCACTGTTACACGATGAAATGATACAACGTCTGCTCCAGCACACGACCTAGCACATAGTACATGCTATATAAATGGAAGCCATTAGGGAGGACTCGTCTAGGGAGTCAGTTATGATTCTACATAAGCCTGGGGCAAGAACAGTGAGTTGAAAGTGGTCATTTCAGGAGAAGAGACTTTGGAAAGAAGCGAAAGGGGTAAACATACATTGTGTGCTCAGGCAAAAGAGTGGTTTACTAAGGCCAAAAGGAGAGCAGTTAGCAGTGTCCAGTACTCTGGGCACAAGTGTGCAAAGACACAGGTACAAGGAATTTTTTGTAACAGGATTATGGATGAGTAAACACACAAATATACACAAATACATAAGTAAACAAATAAACTGAAACAACCTCAACAGCCATCAAAGGAAGACTGGTGAATAGACGAATGAATGAATGAATAAATAAATAAATGGTATTTCTAAACCTCAGTATTTATCACAAGAAGATTGGCTAAATGAAGTCTCATATAGTTATGAAATGGAACACTCTTTGTACATTTTAAAAATTATATATGTCTGTATATACTTCCATGGAAAGACATCTCCAGCATAGCATTAAATGAAAATACCAATTGTAGAAGGGTACTAAAATAATCCCAAATTTGTAAGCAATAGCATAGAGGAAGTTTTACCAAACTATTTTATAATGGTTGCTTCTGGGGAATGGCTTGGAGTTGGGAGTGGGGGAGTGTTGGCTTAGCCATAGAGTCCTAACCACTGGACTACCAGGGAATTCCCAAGGTGATGTTCGTTTTCTACTCTACATACTTCTTCAGTATTTGAATTCTTTATAAAATGAGCATTATTTGGGGTATTTTTATAATAAATGTTTTAATATAAATTTTAATACCTTGAAAGAGTTGAATAGATTTTTTTTTTAAAAAAGGATTTATTCAGAGGTCATTTGTTACCCATCAAAAAGCAGGTTCAGTGGTGGAGTAGTGACACAGAGATTAACAGAGGAGTGGGTTGAAAAGTGGAATCAGTAGTGGCAGCTCTTCTTTGCCCACATGTCAGACAGAGGACAAACAGCCAGAGAAGAGCTGAAAGTAGGGGTGCTGCAGAAGTCTTGAAGGAAGGTCCAGAGTGGGACCAGGGAAGAATAAGATGAAACAGGTGACAGGAATACATTTAGTGGGGAAGAAAAGAAGGAAGGTTGGAGGGAGGGAGATGGTGGTTGACAATCCTGAGTTCCAAGAAAATGGAGGGTAGTCTCAGGCTTATCAGTAAGGTAGGTGGGAGGTGGTTTCTTGATTAGGTAGGTGGGGTGGTGAGACGGTGACCTTAGGTTAGAGGCTTTAGGAGATTGCTGTTCAGTAGCTCAGTTGTGTCAAACCCTTTTCAACCCCATGGACTGCAGCACACCTGTCCTTTCCTGTCCTTCACCATCTTCTGGAGTTTGTTCAAACTCATGTCCATTGAGTTAGTGATGCCATCCAACCATCTCGTGCTCTGTCATCCCCTTCTCCTCCTGCCTTCTATCTTTCCCAGCATCAGACTCTTTCCCAATGAGTCAGCTCTTGAGATTAGTGGACCTGATTTCTGACTACTCAGAGGGGATGGGATGGAACTCCTCCTCATTACTCCCAGCTAAGGCATTTCCATTCCCGGACTCCCCATTCCAGGTTTCCAGGCTTCCTTGTGCCAGCCCACCGTTGGCTTTCTCCAGACACAACTCTTTGTTTGCTGTAGTGCCCCTGGGGATATAATGAGGAAGGGCAGAGGGTGGGTGGCCTGTGACTACAACTACTAACAATGCTGCTTCCAGGTATTTTGTCCCTAGTGGAATAAAACTTTTGTTGTTGTTGTTAAGGAAAGGAGACTGGGACAAGCTCTCTAGAGTATATTAGAAGTGCCTGAAGGTGCTCAGAGCCAAAGTCTTTCCTCACACCCTGGGTCACCTGGGGATTAGCAGACATGTGTCCTGATTTTTCTACTTGAAACTATAACCAGCAACTCATTAGCACTGACGATTTCACTATTGCTGAAATCACCCCCGGCTCATGGTACTTGGAAATGTGGAAGGAGAGAAGAAAGAGGAAAAATAGTAGGAGAAAAGAAATGGGAACAGGGAAAAATGTGAGTCTCCATGTCTCAGAAAGAAGTAAAAAGGGGTTGGTGATAAATGGGTGCCCTGCAACTGAACCGAGAGGTTTGGGGTCTTGGGTGAAGAATTTTAGATGTTTTCTTTGGGCTGTTCCATGTGGGAACCCATCCTCCCCCTCTCAAACTAGGAGGCTGTTCCAGAGACTGAATGAGATGCACACAGTTCCTGCTCCACTCTAGCCCAAATGTCTAAGGTAGACTGGGTTCAGGACAGGCATACACCCCTGCTTGGGGGAGTGGGACAGGATGATCCTGCCGGCCTGGGCTGAGTGAGGGTCTGTGCCAGGTGAGGTTTAGTCCAGAGGAGATCAGCTAACAGTCATCTAGCACTCAGCAACAGAGTTCCTCAACCTCCTCTGCTGTGTTGAGGATCAGAAGGCTCTGGGCCAACTGCAGCAGAGATAGATATGGTATCTAAGATATGGTATACCATATGGTATACCATATCTAAGAAGATGGTATCTAAGAGTACCTTAAAAGCTGGGAGGAACCTTAAAGATCATCCAGACAGAAGTGATCACTTCCTCCTCTAGGTCTCTACAGTGCTTCTTGCAGGTAGCATGCTGTATTTTTACTACACTTGATCTTAGCCAAAAGGCCGAGAAGCGATGCATGCTGTATTTTTAATATATTGTCATGCATCTATCCAAAAAACCCTGTTGTATTCACTGTGGCATTGCCAAACCATGGTATCTACCCTGAGGTAGATTCAGCGAACGTTTGTGTGTGCTTGCTGCTTTTATTGGTGAGAAAAAAATGAGTCCAAAAAAACTGGAAAGACATTCCAAGCTATTAACTTGAGCAGGCTAATGACATGCTGGCCAAAGGATTAGCTCCAGCCTGTAGCATTCAGGCCAAAACATGAAGGCTTTCTACAGGGTGCAGCAAGATGGAGAGAAAGCAGCTCCAACACACAGTGTGTCCTGAGCAGGGGCAGCCTGGCAGCCACCTCATGGAAGCAGCCTTGTAAACAGAAGTGATTTATAGGAGTATCTGACTAAGGAGGCCAGATCCTCCAAAGATACTCTACCCCTAAGGTAGAGTATCCAAGTTACCATCTTTCATTTTTGCATTAAGAAGTGAACCCATCTCCCTCCAAGGAGAGTAAGCAGTCCTTCAAACCTCCTCAGATGTGTTTAAAAAGTACCTTAAGTAGAGTTAGGTGTCCAAGTGGGTTGCTGAGTTGTGTATAAGGGACTCCGTCTGTGTGTGCTCAATCATGTCAGACTCTTTGCGACCCCATACATTAGCACCTCAAAGTTACTGAGAAATCCTGTAGTGAGGAATAAGGTTGAATTTTGTTCAACCCAGTATTGCACAAAATTATGTCACCAGGGGACACTTTGTTCCATAATAGGCTTAGGGCAATAGTTTTCAGATGTTTTGTTCATAGTACACTTTCAAATTCTGGAATTCGGGGCAGCACACTTGAAATCAGTAATGCAGGCAATGGGCAGGCGCAGGTCCAATGTTTAAGGTCTCCACAGGGACATCAGAAATGCATGGTTCACTCAGTGCCCCTCAGTCCTGAGTTGAAGGCTGACTTGAACTTTGCTTTGCCCTGATCATGCTTTCTCATGAACTCCAAAACCAAGTTGCCACCTATTCCAGTAAAGTCTTCGAAAGTCTTCCTTGGAATGCCTCAGCTTTTCACAACACCTCTTTACAGCCAGTTGACCTGGCTCTGCAGCACATCACTCCATCTACTTAGCTCAGCAGGCACCCTTGCAACAGTGTGATGTGCAGCTGAAGCAAAAATAAATTTTACACACATTGAAAAAAGTTTGGCAGCATATCCATAAATAATTTAAACCACACAGGCCAAAAGCACCAGCCCTGGAACTGGTATTCCAAGAAGAGACTAGAAGGACTGTTGCAAAGAGGAATTTGTGCAAGGTTATCTCGAGGATAACACTCGCTCCTCAAGAGGCGTGGGCGGTTGGAGGGGGGATGCCGGGCTGCTGGATCCCTGGGAGGTAGGGTCCAAGGTCCTCCCAAACACAGAGACAGAAAGTAGTATATAAATCCCATTTTCCTGTTTCCAGTTCTTAAAACTATAAATTTCCCTGGAAGAGTTTTAATATCTATTTAGTTAGCTACATGCTTGGGACATGTTGTTTTCTTAAAGCAACTACCAGGAAAATATGGTAACCCTTAATTAATTCTCATTAAGGGATAGTGATATGTGAAAAAACGTCAGAAAAGAGTGAAGACCTTTGCACCCTCCTCCTGCCTCTGCCTTAGATAAGCAAGTAGCTTCACTCCTCTGAGGCTCAATTTCCTTAGCAGTAAAAAGGTGGGTTGAATTCGGTAACTTCTAGAATACTTTCAAAGCTGATATTATTCTGACTTCTGGAATGCACAGGAAATAGTTCTAAAAATAATACATAAACAATAATTGAAGTATATGGACGACATTATTATTGAATGATTATTTATTTACCATAAACATTTATTGAAAACAATGTACTAGCATTGTTCCAAGTTTTTTGCATGTTATTATATATTTATTTATTTTATTTTATTATTATTTTTGCATGTTATTATATATTTAGACTTATAACATTCCTATGAGTTATATGCCATCATTACCTTGTTTTACAGATATTAAGATATTAATCTTTTACAGACATTAAAAGCCTTGGCCAGGATAACACTGATAGTAAGTAGTAGAGATAACATTTGAATTCAGCATCTTGACTCTAGAGTGACTATGATGTTGATTTTTCCAAAATATCAAGCTTAAAAATGTAGTAACAGATGCTGGTGTATCTTTCTATGTGAAATGTGTGTAAAATAGAAATCTAGGAAATAAAACCCAAATATCTAAAGGGGGAAGATTTCTAAAAGGGGCTGATATGATAACAAAACTAAAATTTCCAGCCAAAACACAGACTGAAATCTATTTCACATATGCCCCAGTGGCCTGACACGTTGGACCCGGGTTGATGAGTTGCCATGGCAAGGTTCCGGAGCTAGGTTCAGGAAGGAGTGAGGTAAGCTGCAGGGTGAGCCCCAGAGGGAGGAAGCTGGCAGGCATCCAGGGGAAGGTAGTGTGAGTTAGACAATGGAAACTTAGAATCCTTGCGTGGAGAAGAGCTACTAGGCAGCTTAGAGGTCACCCTGCCAAAGCTCCCACCCAAATCAGGCGTTGCCTTTACAACAACCTGGTGGGTGTTTATGCCAAGCATTCCTAGAGATGGAGCTTGCTCTGCTTACCAGGCCGCCTTTTCCAATTGCTAGACACCCAAAGATATTAGAAAACCCATGCCTTCTAATGAGACAAAATATGTCTTATGGTGATTTCTGCCATGGGCCCTGGTTCTGCCTCTGAGGGACTCCAAAATAACATGTACCCACCTCCCTTTCCTATGATAGCTTTCAGAAATTAGAAGGTTCACTGAGTCCTTCACCATCAAGCTAAAGAGACTGGTCCCTGCAGACATTCCTCATGGGGCAATTCTAGTGCCACGACCATCCCAGTTGCCATCCTGTGGGCACTATCAGACTGACTGAGGCCACAGCTTACTCACCTTGGAGTCCTTTGCAGTACCTAGCCCAGAGCCTGCCAGATGGTAGTAGACACAATGTGATTTTTAATTTGAACAAAACGGAACAAGGAAACTGCAAAGGGAAAATATGGTAAAAAGTGAGAGCCTAGGTCCTTGACAGCGTCATTCAGACAACAGATAGATCCATTTCTAGATCTGGGGCCATTTTCCAGCTCCTGCCTAGGGAGTTCATTTTCTTCACACGCTGCCACTGGGCTTTGGGAACACTGATCTCTGCCCAACACTTAAAAGGGGCATTTTAGGGATCAGCATTATGATCCTGGTGCCTAGCCCAGGGCCTGGCCCACAGTAACTATCAGATAAACACCGAACAAATGCAGATTATTATGCACCTACCATGTGCTGAGTTCTTATGTATATTATGTATATTACCTGATTCAAACTTGCAACTCCATTTTAATAAAGTAATATACCCATTTGGCTAATGAGGAAACTGAGAATCCAAGAGGTTAAGAAACGTACCCAAAGTGACTCACCCAGCAAGTGGAAAAGCCACAGTTCAAACCCAGACCTGCTGATCTCTAAAGCCTGTTGCTTTTAACCACCTAATACCCTCCTAAGACAAAAATGAAAGAAAGATGGAGAAGCAGAACAACAGAGAGACAGGAAAAGGGAAGAGCATTGAAATTAGCTTTTGAACTATAAAACTCTCTGTAAGAGGGAGCTTTGAGACATGTGTGAGAGAAGGTTGCTTTCTAGATCCATCATATCCAGGTTTTTCTAAACTGGAAATCAGAGGTGGAAAATTCCAAATTCTGATGGCCCTGCCTGGCATGCAGAGGCTGTTGTGGGGCTGTTTCCATAGCTCTGGAGCTCCCTGCATTCACAGACCCTTGAAGACATGCATTTCCTTCTCTAGCTGCAAGTTGGCAAGAATGGCTTGGGTCCCATCCAAGTCAAGAGGCTGAGGCCAGGCCTGCCATCAAGGTCCATCAGCTTGCACCCTGGCCCCTTGGCATCACTTCCTCTACCCCAGGCATTTCCTCCAGGCCCTGCCAGCTTCTACTGTGTCCCTCAAATGCCAGCAAAAACCCCATTATCTGGCTTTTGCCCCAACTCAGGCCACAAAGGTTTTACAAGGAATGTGTCCTGTGCCCAGTTTTGTGCTTAACACCTGCCCTAAAAAAAAAAAAATAAAAAAAAAAACCAACCACACAACTGAAGTCCACTCTCCTAGCAGAGCATAGGCTGATGGGGAATTCTGAGGCTTAAGAGCCACTGTGCACAGGGGAAGGAGCCAGTCTTTGTATCAGCGCTCCCCAGTCCATTCCTCTCAATGCAGCCTGACTGGAAAATCAAGCCAAACCTCATCACTTTCCTGCTCCTTTGCTTGAAACTCCTGTGGCTCTCCACTGTGTTTAGAGTACAAATTAAATTCCCATAAGACCCGCTAGATTCCCCTGCCCCTGTTCCTAACCTTGCCTTGTGGCCCCTGGCTCAGGCACTAACCAGTTTTCAGAGCCTCAGATTCATGTTTCCACCTGCCTAGAGTTCGTGCTGTTCCCTCTTCCCAGAACGAATTCACTCCTACTGTCTCATAGATCAACTCTTCCTTCTCCTTCTAAATCTCATGCCCTCAAGGTAACCATCACTCAACCCTAGGCCAGGTTAGGCCCTCTTGTTATAAGGCCTCAGAGTACCTATACTCCTTTCCTGCAACACTTTTAATTATCTTGTGTGTGTGTGTGTGTGTGTGTTTGTAGTATAATTAGCTAAAAGGATTATATCAGTTCCAGGGGTACAACATAGTGATTCAGTATCTTTATACATTATGATCACCATAACAAGTCTAGTTACCATCTGTCACCATAGAAAATTATTATAATATTATTGGTTGTATTCCCTATATTACATCCCTGTGACTTTGTTTATTTTATAACTAGAAGTTTGTACTTTTTAATCCCCTTCACAATCTGTTTCACCCATCCCCCTATTTCCTCTACTTTGGCAACCACCGTCTGTTTTCTGTATCTGGAAGTCTATTTCTGTTTTTTTATGTTTGTTCAATTTCTTTTTTTTTTTAATTTCACATATAAGGGAAATCATTTGGTATTTGTCTTTCTGTGACTTATTTCTACTTAGCATAATACTCTCTAGGTCCTTTAATTTTGTCATAATAGCAGGATTTCATTCTTCTTTATGATTAAGTAATATTCCACTAGTTATATGTCCCACATCTTCTTTATCCATTCATCTATTGAGGGACACTTAGGTTGCTTCTATATCTTGCCTATTGTAGATAATGTTGCAATGAACACTGAGTGCACATATCTTTTCTAGTTTCTGGGTATTCAGACAATACCCAGAAATAAAATTTCTAAGTCATATGGTAATTATAGTTTAAATTTTTTGAGGAACCTCCATACTGTTTTCCATAGTGGTTGTACCAATTTACATTCCTACCAACAATGTACAAGGATTCCCTTTTCTCCATACCCCTCCAACATTTTATTTTTTGTCTTTTTGATAACAGTCATTCTGACAAATGTGAAGTGATATACAAAAGTGGTTTTTAATGACCTGTTTAGTCGATATCCCCTATAAAGTCTGAGCTCCATGAAGCAGGAGACTGTATCCGTTGTGCTCACATTTCTCCCCCCAGAGCCACAGTAATCATGGAAGAAACATCTAAAGGTATGCAGGTGTTCTAGCCCAGCTGTTGCCTATAGCTGGCTGTATGCTTCAGGAAACTCCCTCCCCATCTCTAGGCCTCAGTTTCACCAACAATAAAGTAAGACAGATGGGCTGAATAACCTCTGAGGCTTCTCACCATCCTTATGTTCTAGATTCAAAAACTTGAGAACATCAGCCCAAAGCAAAATAATTTTAGAGCAATACCACTCATGAAGGAAGACCCTGGGAATGTAACTTCCTCCTGTGGTATGGGCTGTGTTTACAAAACAAACCCAAGAAATCATCATAAATCATTCCAAGTGGAGCTTTCTGAGCTGAAGCAACAAGACAAAAATACCTCCGGGCACAGCTCTTCTGGGCCCCCACCCAGCTAAAGGGAAGCAGGGCCAGCCAGCGCTGTACCCTCTGAAGAGTCACTTACCGGGTTTTTTCCACACTGGGCCCCTAAGCAGAGCTTCTCTCCCGAACTTAAGGCTTCTCACTCCTTCTAGGACCTTCACTGTTCTAGTTCCTGGCAAAGAGGAAGGGACCTAAAAAGATAAGGGATTGAGTTCTTGGTCAACCACTTCTGAGATGTGTTTAACTCTCCATAAATTTTTCCTTCATTCTGATCTGTTCTGTCAAATAGGAGTTGACACAAGGTCCTAACGACCTTTAAAACACACAGCGGGGAAATGCTTTGAAAATCTTGAAAGGCTATAAAAATTCAGGGATTACTTTTGGCCATTTTTTTCTGACTTACTCATTGACTAAAAGGCAGCCACCAAGAATCTCAGTATTTTATCTCTAACTGGGGATTGGAAGACTTGGTCCCCAGGTCAAAGAATCTCAGGCACCCAAGTAGCAGGTGGTTGAATCACCCTGAACTGGCTTAGCTTGCTGTAAAGGGAGATCTAATTCAAGCTTCTTGTGGTGTCCCTGAGTCGAGGTCAGGGGCCCTTACTCTGAGGCAGACCCAGCCCCAAAAGCTGTCAGTGGGTACAGAAATGCCTGAGTCTCAGTGATTCTGGGGACTCTGAAGTCACAGTGTAGCTGAAGGATTCAGAGCATGCACTTTGATGCCTAACAGACACTGGTTTCCTCTCTGCCACTTACCAGCTCTATAAGTTTCTGTTTCCTCTTCAAGGAAATGAGAAGAGCTGATTGACCTCAATATTAAAAATGATGCCACATGTAAAGCATTGAGCTTGTGAACATGTCACATGTTGGCCATTCAAAATATAGCATTGTTGCTATTGTTATTGCTGTTGCCATTTTTATTCCAGGGTCAGAAGCCTGCCTACTTTGGTATACACAGTACTCCACCCACCCACAGACACCTATGCACACCCACACACACATTCGTCTTCTCCAAATGTCCTGAGTACTCTTTCTACTTCCTGCCTTGTCTAGTTTTGCCTCGTCCTACCTGTTTTCCTCTAACAACTTTTCAAGACAAATACTTCTGAATTTACCTTGTAACTGACCTTATTTTACTCAGTATTGCTCAGAACATACATCTGGAAAGTTTGGACAAAGAAGTCGTGGTCAATGAGTTATACCAAATTTAAGGGCCATTGTGGAAACACCCAGCCACCCAAGTAACTTGGCCTAGGAATTAGATTCTAGGCTGTTTGGAGTTGAGATTTTTAGACCAGGCTTAGCCACTGATGACAAATGCCAAGGGATTTAACATCCCTAAAATCTTTGTATTCTATCTGTAAAACTAAAATATCTATCTTTTTCCCCTAGCTATATAAAAGCTTGTTTCTCTAAGAAACATTTTTGCAGAAGCCTGATATGTAAAACATTTAACAGAACAACAGCTCTGGATACAGGAGGGGAGGGCGGGCTCTTGCCTGATGACCTTCCTTGCCTTCACATGGTCTTGCACCTTCCCTCATTCCCAGAGCAGCCTTGAAGCACCCATGTATATACCCAGAAGGCTTCAGAGAGCCCTATTGATGTAGCTATTTGTACCTCAGTTTCCTCAGCTGTTGAATGGGAATAATAAATACCCCCACAGCATAGGTTATAAGAATTTAGTTCAATTCAGTTCAGTTCAGTCACTCAGTGATATCTGACTCTTTGTGACCCCATGAACTGCAGCACTCCAGGCCTCCCTGTCCATCACCAACTCCTGGAGTCCACCCAAACCCATGTCCATTGAGTTGCTGATGCCATCCAACCATCTCATCCTCTGTCATCCCCTTCTCCTCCTGCCCTCAATCCTTCCCAGCATCAGGGTCTTTTCAAATGAGTCAGCTCTTTGCATCAGGTGGCCAAAGTGTTGGAGTTTCAGCGTCAACATCAGTCCTTCCAATGAACACCCAGGACTGATCTCCTTTAGGATGGACTGGTTGGATCTCCTTGCAGTCCAAGGGACTCTCAAGAGTCTTCTCCAACAACACAGTTAAAAAGCATCAATTCTTGGGCACTCAGCTTTCTTTATAGTCCAACTCTCACATCTATACATAACCACTGGAAAAACCATAGCCTTGACCAGACGGAATTTTGTTGACAAAGTAATGTCTCTACTTTTTAATATGCTGCCGAGGTTGGTCATAACTTTCCTTCCAAGGAGTAAGCATCTTTTAATTTCATGGCTGCAATCACCATCTGCAGTGCTTTTGGAGCCCAGAAAAATAAACTCAGCCACTGTTTCCACTGTTTCCCCATCTATTTGCTATGAAGTGATGGGGCTGGATGCCATGATCTTCGTTTTCTGAATGTTGAGCTCTAAGTCAACTTTTTCATTCTCCTTTTTCACTTTCATCAAGAGGCTCTTTAGTTCTTCTTCACTTTCTGCCATAAGGGTGGTGTCATCTGCATATCTGTAGTTATTGATATTTCACCTGGCAATCTTGATTCCAGCTTGTGCTTCCTCTAGCCCAGTGTTTCTCATGATGTACTCTGCATATAAGTTAAATAAGCAGGGTGACAATATACAGCCTTGATGTACTCCTTTTCCTATTTGGAACCAGTCTCTTGTTCCATGTCCAGTTCTAACTGTTGCTTCCTGACCTGCATACAGGTTTCTCAAGAGGCAGGTCAGGTGGTCTGGTATTCCCATCTCTTTCAGAATTTTCCACAGTTTATTGTGATCCACATAGTCAAAGGCTGTGGCATAGTTGATAAAGCAGAAATAGATGTTTTTCTGGAACTCTCTTGCTTTTTCAATGATCCAGCAGATGTTGGCAATTTGACCTCTTGTTCCTCTGCCTTTTCTAAGTAAGTTAATACAAAAAAGTCTTGGCACAGAGCCTGGACTAAAGTATCCAGTAACTGTTAAACATCAGTATTATCATTACTGCCACTTGATTAAGGTCTCCATCAACCAGAAGCATTAGGAATCTGTGATCATGCAGATGCACCATAAACATGCACTCACATACCTATTCGTGCATGCTAAGTCACTTCAGTTATATCCGACTCTTTGCAACCCCATGGACTGTAGCCTACCAGGCTGCTCTGTCCATAGGATTCTCCAGGCAAGAATACTGAAGTGAGTTGGCTGCCACCACCCAACCTACAATCTCCACTCTTTTCAAGACATAGGAGAGATATGATATTATTTCACAAAATGGATAAATTCTGTTTCTATTGAAAGTAGCTTTTATAAAACAATATTTCAATATTTCTTTCATTCCTTGATTCATTTGACAAACATTTACAAAGCTCCCATTTCATGTGCCAGGATTGGTATTAGGGATATAGATAGAAGAGACAGGTAAAGAAAGAGAGAATCACATTAACAATGCTAGCCAGGCTGTGTCAAATGGCTTGTGACCCATGCATTCATTCACCCAACAAATATTTATTGTGCAACTACTATAAGCCAAGCAGCACGCTGAGGACACAGTGACAGTGACGAAAAATCAGGACTCAGCCCTGTGGGGTTTTCATTTCTAAGGGGTGTGGATAGCAAGGGCTAAGAAATTACATGGAAAGAAAGAGCCATAGGGTGTGGGAGGTGGCATGGAGGGAAGGAAAGGCAACCTGAGTGCAGAGAAGAAGAGGACTTTGGCTGCGTTGATTCAAGAGAGGAGCAAGGGTGTAGCCCCAGATAAGGCGGGGCTAAAGGGAAGAGTGTGTACAAAATTATTTATCCAAGGAATTTCCAAGAACACTACTGTTTGCTTCTATTAATTTGTTCCTAGAAGGACACATATTAGTTTTGGGGGAACTAACGTTTTTATTTTAAATGAGCTCTTTTATAAACAATTATTGAAAGGACATTTGATACAAGAAATATGATTTTAATTAGAACCTAGCATTAGTCTTGTTTTCATGAGAAATTGGCTAAGGTCTTGTTTCACAGAACTTTTCATTCTGGGAAGTTAGTTTGAAAAGAAAGTAAATAACTTCATTTAAGAGACATTGAGCATGACTTTCAATGCAGTGCCCAAGATTTGTATTCAGGAAGGAGCTAGAAATCTGAAGAAGACCCAAATTTGAATCCTCAATTTTTACTAATTGAATTCTTCTCTCTGAACCTATTTCCTCTTTGGTGAAATGTGGAGCCTGACAGCTACCACAGAATGAAAATAACACAAGAGATAACAGATGTGAAAGTGACCCATAGATGTTAAAGCATATAAAAGCTATTTGTATTTATTTTACTTTAACTTCCTTTGTTTTCCTTGCCACAAGCATCATAAGATCAGATTATTTTTGTGACCCCTGATTGCTTTGTGTTAGGAAGGAAGAATCATTATCTAACAATGGCATTGAAATTGTCTTGGGCTCACATGTCACCAAGCATTCTCCAATATGATCTGTCAGTGAAGCCCATTCAAGCAAAGAACCTTCTGAGGCTGATCCTAAAATACTACACAAGTAGGACTGTTAAAGACAGACGTTCATTAAGATTCTGAGCCAGAGTACAGCTTCCAGGACTCTGCTATCTGCCCCCACACACACCATGCAACCTTGAGTTTATTCGTCACCATCTACAATATCAACTCTTTTTGTCCCATCTGAATCTACCAAAAAACAACCTGTGTGTTCTTACACTGGTTAAGGTCTCTATGATTTTTAGGGGTTTTTTGGTTGTTGTTTTTTATCCATAAAAAGGACAGATAAAGGAATACTACCCCATGAATTGTTTTCAGGATTAAAGGCGATCATGCATTGTGAGGATTTTACACAGTTTGAGACTCCTGTCAATACTCAAAGTGTTTGCTATCATTACTATTACTGGTAGTGTTTCCTTCCCTCCTTCCATCCCTCTCTTGCCTCCTTCTTCCCTGTTCTGTCACTAACTTGGGTCCCTCCTCCCCCTGCACTCCCCACGTCCTCCTGCCTTCCCCGTCTGCCTGCCCTTGCCCCGAGTGTCCTTGCCTCCCCTCACCCTGACAGCTTCCCCAGCCATGAGTCATGGGAGTTTGCCCCACACTGGCTCCCAAGAGGCTGTCACTGGCAGGCTGCAGAGGAGACACAAGCCTGGGGCAGGAGACAACTGCTGCCAGGCTCGCATTCGCCAGGTGGAGCCAGCCTGGAACTTGACTTTAGGGACATTCTAGGACGTGCACAAGCATCTGTGGTGCCACCAGCCATTATCTGGGGGGACTGAAAGAGGACCAGAGTCCCTGAAGCCTGGGAGAAGAGAAATGTTGTATCACCCATCTTTGCTTAAAGGGGAGAATGAATGATTCTGGTCATTTTAAACCATTCTTTTAATATCTGGGAAACTCTCCACTAAGTCCTCTCTCCATCTGTAAATGCCAGGGCCCTTGGCTGAGCCCTGCGCCTCTTCCCATCTCCTTCCACCCCTTATTTATCTCCCAGTTTGAATTTGGCATCAGACTCTGACACCTGCTGACTTGTCCTCTCTCCTCTATGAGACTCAGAGCTCCTAGAGCACAATCCTCTGTCCTGTGACACTAAATTGTTTTAGTCTTGTGCATGTGGGTGAGGAGCACATTTGGAATCGGACAGACCTAGGATTTAACACCATGTTTGCCAGTTTGTTCTTATGACCTTGTACCGAGTGTTAAATTCTCTATTTGCTCATTTACTCATTCAACAAATATTCATTGAGCACCTACTATGTCCCAGGCACTGTACCAGATGTTGGAGACAGAGGACTGAAGGAGGAAGGCAGTCTTTGCCTTCAAGCAGCCCACAGTGAGAGAGACAGATGCAACAGAAATCACCAACAGTAAAAATAACACACTGGGATGAGTCCCATAAATAAAACATTGAGGAACTAAGCGAAACATAACTGGGTGGGAAGGGTGGTGTGCTTAGTCGCTCAGTCGTGTCCGACTCTTTGCAACCCCGTGGAATATAGTCTGCCAGGCACTTCTGTCCATGGGCATTCTCCAGGCAAGAATACTGGAGTGGGTTGCCATGCCCTCCTCCAGGGGATCTTTCCAACCCAGGTCTCCCGCAACGCAGGTGGATTCTTTACCATCTGAACCATCAGGCAAGCCCTGTTTTAATGAAGTGGACAGAGACGGTCTAGGGCAGCAGTTCTCAGCCTCAGCGCTATTAACAATTTTGGGCCCAATACGTCCTTGTTGGGGTGGGGGTGAGGCTGACCTGAGCACCGTGGGATGCTTAAAAACAGCGTTGGTGGCCTCTACCCACTAGATGCCAGTAGCCATCTCTCACATTGTGACCACAAAAATGCCCCCCCCCCCCCAGACATTGCCGCTCCCCTGGGGAGCGGAAGAAAGGGACCAAAATTACTCCCAGCTGAGAACCGGGGCTTAACGTATGAGTCACGCAGGCTTGAGTCTTTGAGTCTTTCTTCTACCATCTATTTGCCACGGTTACTTGGGATAGGTAACTAAGCTCGGTGAGTCTGTTTCCTTGTGCATGTAATGGAGAGTTGCTGTGAGGAGTGACGTCTCTTAGCACCTTTATGAGCAAGAAATGAGGTTAACAGTCCACAGAAAGCCCTCAGTAACGTAGCAGTTGCTCCTGCCATCACTAACATTGCGTGTGTGTCTCTCCGACTGGCCTCTGGCCCCTGGGGGACAGGAATTGGCTCACAACCCTGTCTGTGTCCCCAGCCCACAGGTCAGAAGTCAGGACTCCTGACAAACCTGGTGAACCTCTGGATCATAAATCTCACAGTCCCCCCTCCCACCCACCCACATACATAGGACAGAAGAGATAATCAATGCCAACCCAGTGACTGGCTCTGATTGGACCCCCGGTAGTCCCATTTCTCGATGATTTGATATCTGGTCAGAATCAGGCTTTTTAAGTGAAGAAAGAGGCGGCTCCTCCCTGCCCTGCTAAGTGTAGTTTGTACACTTTGGAAAGCTCATTCCCTCATGGGGAGTGGCTGATGAAAGATAATATTGCCTCTGGTCTTCCTCTTCTCCCTCAAACAATTGAAGGGGCCCTTTCCTTTTCCCGTTTGGCTGGTTTGAAGCCCCTGATATATTTCTGCATGTCAGATCTTGCCTCTGCGCAGGATTTGAGGCTCAGCCAGACTGAAAAGCATTTGTTTTCAGACTTCCATGCCAATCTGGGGTGAACGGGCTGGCATCTTGTGGCCTCTCCAGCTCTTCTTGAGTATTTCACAGAACTGGACTTGAGGGGAGGGACAAGGTCAAACTTTCTTCAGCTTCCTCATTCTTCCTGTTTGTTGGGGAATGTGTGATTGCAGGCACTTTGTGCAAACTTCACACCCATCCTCACCTCATCATCCTGAAACTCTTTACAGATCTAATTATCCAGGATTCATTCATCTTCATAGTGTTAGTCACTCAGTCGTGTCCAACTCTTTGCGACCCCATGGACCGTAGCATGCCAAGCTCCTCTGTTCACGGGATTCTCCAGGCAAGAATACTGGAGTGGGGTGCCATGCCCTCCTCCAGGGGACCTTCCCAACCCAGGGATGGAACCCACATCTCCTGCATTGGCAGGAGGATTCTTTACCACTGAATCATCAGGGAAGCCCTCCTCCTTGACATAGATAAAAGCAAATCAAGAAGGGCATTTACAGAGTGAAGTAAGTCAGAAAAAGAAAAGCAAATATCATATATTAATGCATACGTGGGGAATCTAGAAAAATAGTACAGATGATCGTATTTGCAAGGCAGCAATGAGACACAGACAGAGAACGGACAGGCGGATATGAAGAGGGGAGAAGGGAGTGAGATGAATTGGGAGATTGGGATTGACATATATACGCTACCATGTGTAAAACAGATAGGCAGTGGGAAGCTGCTGCATAACAAAGAGAGCTCAGCTCAGCGCTCTGTGGTGACCTACAGGTGTGGGATGGGAGTGGAGGTGGGAGGGAGGTCCAAGAACGAGGGGATAGATGGATACGTATAGCTGATTCACTTGTTTGCACAGTAGAAATCAACACAACATTATAAAGCAGTTATGCTCCAATAACAACAAAAGAAAAACAAGTGCATTTATCTTAGCAGTTTCATCCCCTAAGAAATTATTTCAAATATGCTCCGAGGCCTTGCTTGTCCCTGTGCTTGGCAATGCTTGCTCAAGTCCTTCACAGCTTCCAGATCCTGTGTTGAAGCAATTTTGGCAAGAGAAAATAGGGCCTGATTAAAAAAAAAAAAACAGTGTTTCCCGAAAAACGATAATATACAAGATTCTATTCTGAGCACTGTGGTGGTTACAGCAATGAGTTCAGCCCAGCGCTCTGCGATGCCCTGTTATGGCTGCACAAAAGTGCTCAATGAATGTTCGTTGGGTGAGGGCGTGGCTCTCTCAAGGGGGCAGCGGGGATAAGAGGACGGGTGCCTGTTGAACACCTGCCATATACCAGGGCCTTTCTGGGCACTCTTGCTCCGAAGGCAGACAAGAGACAATCCTGGAAACAAACTTAGACCTGCCAGAGACAGGTTGGTCCACAGCAAATGTAATATCATTTGGTAAGTGCTAGGGCTGGAGAAGACTCGTGACACACCTGCCATATACCAGGGCCTTTCTGGGCACTCTTGCTCCGAAGGCAGACAAGAGACAATCCTGGAAACAAACTTAGACCTGCCAGAGACAGGTCGGTCCACAGCAAATGTAATATCATTTGGTAAGTGCTAGGGCTGGAGAAGACTCGTGACAGTCTCTTGGACAGCAAGGAGATCAAATCAGTCAATCCTAAAGGAAATCAACCCTGAATTTTCATTGGAAAGGCTGATGCTGAAGCTGAAGCTCCAATACTTTGGCCACCTGATGCAAAGAGCCGACTCGCTAGAAAAGACTGATGCTGGGTAAGATTGAGGGCAGCAGGAGGAGGGGGCAACAGAGGATGAGACAGTTGGATGGCATCATTGATTTAATGGATATGAATTTCAGCAAACTCCAGGAGGTAGTAAAGGACAGGGAAGCCTGGCATGCTGTAGTTCATGAGGTCACAAAGAGTCAGACATGATCGAGTGATGAACAACAGCAAAGGAGAAGGCTACGAATACTGGAGGAGTAGTGCTTGGCCAAGACTGGGGGTCAGAGAAACCTTCCTGGAGGAAATGATACCCAAACTGAGTCATGAGAAATGAAAATGATAGAACAGAATAGATATTTTAGATGACAACCAGAGGCATGAGGGCTGGTGGGAAGTAAAGCAACTGGGCTTCACTAAAGTGTCAAGAAAAAAGGCAGGTAGTAGCAGAGAAGGCAATGGCGACCCAATCCAGTACTCTTGCCTGGAAAATCCCATGGACGTAGGCTGCAGTCCATGGGATCGCTAAGAGTCGGGTGACTTCACTTTCACTTTTCACTTTCATGCATTGGCGAAGGAAATGGCAACCCACTCCAGTATTCTTGCCTGGAGAATCCCAGGGACAGAGGAGCCTAGTGGGCCCGTCTATGGGGTCACACAGAGTCGGAGACGACTGAAGCGACTTAGCAGCAGCAGCAGGAGAGAATGAGACAGCACTCAGAGTCAGGACTGGGAAATGAAGGGCCCTCGTGGTGGACATGCACACAAGCTGCCCAGATCCTGCTTCCCAGTCCACAGCTCCTGCAGGGTCTGCCTCCATGGTCACAGAGAGCCATGACGCCTGAGTCCCAGCCAGCAACAGAGGGAGGCAGGAGCGTTTTGGCCCACTGTGGGGTGACACTGAAGGGTGACTTTCACTCCCAAGCTCCCTACCCAGTTGTCTCAGGTTTTGTCAGGCCTGCTTTGACTTCTTCCTCTGCCCACTCCTACGTCCTCCCCTTTCTTTTCACAGGTATTGATCCTGTATCAACATCTCACACCCCAAACTCCATCCCCACATCTGGTTCCAGGAAACACAGCCTGCTTTAGCCTACAATGACAAACTAGAGATTGGACAATATTCCACCACCATAGCATTCAATCATTTTTCCTTTGAAACACAGACAATCCAGGTAGAGGTTTACACAGATTCTAACATTCTTCACTGTATATAGGATACCTGGTTCATAACTTGTGAAGAATTCCCGGAGAATTGGCTGGAACTAGTTATAAATTCCTTCACTCCTTTCTCACTGTTAAGGTGGAAATCTTCCTCATCACCCATGCATGCATGCATGCTAATTCAACTCAGTCATGTCCAACTCTTTGCAGCACAACCGTATGGACTATAGTCCACCAGGCTCCTCTGTCCATGGGATTCTTCAGGTGAGAATACTGGAGTGGGCTGCCATCCCCCTCTCCAGAGGATCTTCCTGACCCAGGGATGGAACCTGCGTCTCTTATGTCTCCTGCACTGAGAGGCAGGTTCTGTACCACTAGTGCCACCTGGGAAGCCCTCGTCACTCATATTTCCATGTAAAAGAACTTCATCTTGAAAACACTTCTGCCATCTTTCTTCCCACAGCCCTCCTTACAGAAGGAAAAGGGGATTTATCTGACTGCTCAGTGTAGAAGAGATTCAGGGTTCTGGGTACACCCTTACTTCTGGGACAGGTTCTAGCAGAAAGGAGACTGCTATCAGTCTGTGCCTGATGCCATGCAGGAAGCTTGGGGCCAGTTCTGCACCTGCTGGAAAGCCTTTGGTGGTCCTATCCTGCCAGGCACTGGTGAGACACAACAGCACACCTATTTGACTCCACAGCTAAGGAGAACCCCCAACCCAGCTTCAGTCAGTAATAATGCTGACATCGCAATCTTCATCTTCCTGACAGTTCTCAGCTCAGGCAGGGAAGAGGGATGCTATTTTCCAAGCCCTCTAAAATACGCCAACACTCCTAATCCAAAGGTTTAAAATGTATTAGTTTCTCGGCACTCAAAGAATATCAATAACTGCCATGTAAAGTAAATAAATGATCAAATAAATGCATTTTAATCTACCTAAAAGATACATTGCCACCAAGAGGAATTGTGATGGTATAAGTCAGTGGAGGGCTCCACCTGCACACACCAGGGATGATGGACAGAAGCTTCAATTTAAATTCTGCTTCCAATTGCATAATATTGCCTTAGTGGTGAGCCACAGCATACTTACATAAGGGACAAGCCAATGAAAACTTCAGAGTATTTTGTGTTAGGAATTTGGCCAAATATTCTGAGTGTGAGGACCACAGAACTTTCTAAAAAGGTTAAAGTGTCTATTCCTCTAAAGTATGTGCAAAAACAAGCAACAAAATCAGATGAGCATCTTTTTCCGATCAATGACTAAAAGGTAAGCAGCGTGGTGGGCTTCCCTGGTGGCTCAGCAATAAAGAATCCGCCCGCAATGCAGGAGACACAGGTTCAATGCCTGGGTTGGGAAGATCCCCTGGAGGATGAAATGGAAATCCACTTCAGTGTTCTCGCCTGGGAAATCCCATGGACAGAGGGTGCCTGGCGGGCTACAGTCCACGAGATTGCAAAAGAATCGGATACAACTTAGCAACTAAACAACAACAAAGCATAGTAGTAGGGTATCAGCTTAAAGAGCGTAGGATGTGAAGTCTAAAGACCTTGTTCCTGAGCCTAGCTACCATCACAGACTCGCTAAAGGACCACACTCTAGTCATTTTAACTCTCTCAGCTTCAGTTTCCATGCCTGTAAAATGTCCATGAGAGTACCTGACACGTTCTGCTCACAGGGTCTTATGAGAATCAAGTATGACATTATATTCTAAATCATACTAAAGGATAGCTTTTATTGGAAGCTGGGTGCTAAAATCAATGCTTTGGTCCTCACACCTTTAGTCCCTGCAAAACTGACTTGTTTGTGCTGCTTGACAGACATCAGTCCAAAGTGGCCACTTATTTTAAAAGATGAAGAATGAAAAGAAATATGAAGAATTGAGAGTGAGAGGCAGGGGTTCTGTCACCACCACGACCCCACCTTTGCCATCCCCTATTCCCCACCCCCTACCTTCTGCTTTCTCTCTCTCCCCTTCACCTGCAGCTGTTCCACATTCTGGCTACATCCCAAAACTTCTTAAAACAGAACCCTGCCAAACAACACATAGTCCTCCTCAGAGCATGGTCCCATACGCTGTTTTCAGGAACCGTAGGGATCTACGTGAGAAGGAGTCAGCACGTGTGGACGATGTTGGTGACTAGCAAGAGGCCATTTTCTGGGGCCAAGGTCTCCAGACATTTTAGAGAGGAGTGGTGGGTCTTAAGATGAATAACTGGAGGAGGGCTGCAGGCAGGGTGCTGGGCTACTGAGGTTTCTGAGCAGAGAGGGGAAGGGACATGAGGCCAGCATCCTTCCAGGCCGGGCATTCTGGAAAGCTTGGTTGGGGCACCTGGCAGCTGCAGTGGGCTTGAAGATCTCCGCAGGATGATGCCTGTAGCCTTGTCACTAAATCTGACAGTTCCACAGGAGCACGGGGATGACAGACCTTCCAGGCTGCAAGGTCCGTTCTCACACCACATTCTCCATTTTTGCTGTAAGTCTATGTCTTCTATACCATTCTTTAATTTTTTAAAATGACTTCTTTTTTTCCTTCAGGAAATTTACTTTTTAAAGGACATTTAAAAAATCACTCTCTGTGGTAAAACCCTCCGGAACTCACCCTTTTCACTGCTCCTCTTTGCAGGCCTGCAGGAAGATGGTAATCCCAGCACCTCCCCATCCTTCAGTCCCCTGATGTGGGTGGAGCCTCCTGGTGGTTCTGGCCAATGGACTGCGGAGGAATGATTCAAGCATTCAATGAAACAAATTCAACAGATTGTCCTATTTATTAAAACACAAAACTATTCTATGTATTTTCTACATTTTCATATACTCTCTAGTGAAAAGTGTTAGTCACTCAGTCACGTCCGAGTCTTTGCAACCCTAAGGACTGTAGCCCGCCAGGCTCCTCTGTCCATGGGACTCTCCAGACAAGAATACAGGAGTGGGTAGCCTCTCCTTTTCCAGGGAATTTTCCCCACCCAAGAATCAAACTGGGGTCTCCTGCATTGCAGGTAGATTCTTTGCCAGCTGAGCTACCAGGGAGTTCTGCCTAAATAGTAGCAATTCAGTAACATCTACCATACCTGCCTCTCTAAGTTGTTTCCCCCAGTCCACTGTGTGTTTGTCAAAGCAGCCTGTTGGTTTTCTTTAGGACACATCACAGTTTGTAATCACATCAATGGGGAGTTCTGTTTGTATTACGTGTTTATTCTTTTTCTCCTCTACTCCCAAGTATATAAACTTCACAAGGCAAGGACAGAGTGTTTGTGTTCACTACTGTTCCCTCAACACCCAGTGGAGTTGCTGGCACAAAGCAGAGTTAGAAGTAGCAATGTAATAATAATAATCATAATAGCTACTATTTATTGAGCACTTACTATACATCAGGCATATATTTACACGTTTTACACGTACTAACTCATTTAAATGTTCTAATAATCATTTTGAGTAGGCATTAACATTGCCCTCATTTTACAGGTGAAGAAACTGAGACATAAGCGAGATTAAGAAATTTGACTAAGTTCACACAGCTGGTAAGTGTCAGAGCTGAGATTCTGTTCTTTAGTGCACCACAAATATTTTATTGAATGATGAATGCATTCGTTAACACGATAATGGTTTGTGGTCTTCCTGATGTCCTTATATTCCAAGTACAAGTAGTGCAATTTGCCTTAGAATAAATGAGAATGATTAGCCTAATCAATAGAGTGAGTATGTGCAGGGAGGTCGTAGACGTTAAGAGGACAGGCAGCTGTTTTCCATTAAGAGGCAGTAATTCAAGCTTCATGAGACAGGTCTGATGGTTGGGCTGCAGACAAGGAGAAGGGTGTGCTGGCAGAGACGTGGGAAGCTCACTGGGCTCCAGACCACGTTACCTGGAGGACGCTCCCTGCCAAACCCAGTCACAGCCAGAGCTCCGAGAAAGGAGTTTTGGGAGCAGCTGAAAACTGACTGCCCCAAGGACTATGCCAAGAAAGTAAGAGAAACCAGCTTCTGAGTCAGGCCAGGGAGATTTCTGTTCTGTTCTGACCTGGCCTTTACAGGCAAGACCTTCCTGGAAGCCACACCTTACTGAGTCCTGTGAGGTGGATCCCAACAGCTGCCGATGTCAAGAAGAAAAATAATCATAGTATAAGGCAATGAAATCCATCATGTTCTTGCCATTTGCCAGGTGTGAGGCAGGGGCTTTAGATAAATTATCTCCTTTAATTCTCTTAATAACTCGGGAGGTAACTTCAACCTTCATTTTGTAAATAACTGTTTCTCAAGTCACTGCTTATGTTGAGGAAGTAAGTACTCGTTAATTCTCTTTTACAGATGAGGAAAAAGAGACTTGAAAAAATTATCCAAGTTGGATATTAGAACTTGAACTCAGGTCTGCCCAGTGCTAAAATCGTCTTTCTTCACCTCTACTCTGAATTGTCTTCTGATTGTTAAAACCACCATTTATTTCTGTCTATGTGTGAGGTACTGTACTGTAATCATCAGAAAAAAATCATTCAAGGAGATAATGTTGCCTGGTTCATAATAAATGGTCAGTAAATATTAGCTTATGTTATCCTACATATTATATGTTTATACACTGTGATGGTTAATTTTATGTGTCAACTTGGCAAAGCCACAGTGCCCAGATATTTGACCAGACACAGCTGGATATTGCTGTGAAGGCATTTCTAGATTAAGTTAACATATAAATCTGTTCACTTTGAGTAAAGCAGATTAACGACCCCCCATAATGTGGATGGGCTTCATCTAATCACTTGAAGAACGTGAAGGAAAAAGACTGTCCTCCCCAAAGGAAGAGCAAATTCTACCTCCAGACAGAGTTCAGACTCAAGCTGCAATGTCAACTCTTCCCTAGGTCTTCATCCTGCTGACCTATCCTGAAGATTTTGGACTTGGCAACCTCCACAATCACATGAGCTAATCCCTTAAAATCAATCAATATTTGTCTATATATATATATATATATATATATCCATGATGTATATACTACTGTTTCTATTTCTCTGGAGAAATTTTGACTACTATACTGGAGGGGATTCCCATTTCCTTCTCTGGGGGATCTTCCTGACCCAGGGATTGAACCCGGGTGTCCTGCATTGCAGGCAGATTCTTCATCTCAGCCACCAGAGAAGCCCAGAGATATATAAAATAATGAAATAATCAGATAAGCAGATACAATCTGGAAAGGTCTATATGAGAGGCAAAGAATTCAAACTGCCCAAATTCTTCTAGAAATCTAGCTCCTAATGAAGAATACAGCCTACAATAGTCACAATCGTCTCCACTTATGTGAAAAGCTGGTTTTTCTAATTTGGTTAGAAATTAATTAGAGATTAATGGTAACTCTTCTCATTCTCTCCTCCCTCCAGGCCTCTTTTCCATCAATAAAATGACGACTGCAGAAATGAACAGGCAAGCCCACTGAAAGGTCAGGTCCTTCCTTTGCCTTCTCCCCTGCCCCCCAAGCTCAGTGTGGGGAGAGGGACTGTCAGTGCAGGTGCTGAAGAAAGAGCCCCTGTCCGGCAGCCAGAAATTCCGTGGGCTGGGCCCAAGGTCACCACTCACCAGCCTGGTCACCTGGGACAGATCCTTTCACAGGTCCCGACTTTAGTTTCCTCCTTACCACAACAGTAGTGATAATGATTAACCTGAGGGTGACTGCAGAAATCAACATGAAATCCTATTTGTGACACTATTTCATGAAGAGCAGATTTTCTCTCTCAGAAAGCAGCCCGTGTGTTAGTCATTCTGTTGTGTTCGAGACCCCATGTGACTTCGAGTCCATGTGACCCCATGAACTGTAGCCCACCAGGCTCCTCTGTATATGAAATTCTCCAGGCAAGAATACTGGAGTGGATAGCCATTCCCTTCTCCAGGGGATCTTCCTGACCCAGGGATCAAACCCAGGTCTCCCGCATTGCAGCCAGATTCTTTACCGTCTAAGCCATGAGGGAGTCCCTAGAAAGCAGTCTGGTTGTTGAGTAAATGTCAGCGTATCAGAGCAGGGTCAGCTCTGGGTAGTGCTCTGGAGTCAGTTGGCCGGGATGGTTGATGGTCACTGCTCACGTGCCTCATTGCTACTGATAGGGAGGGCATGAATGGTCATAACAGCCCCTTCAGTGGCAGGCATTTCAAGCTCCAAATACTTAGCCTCATGTTCTCTTCCTAACGGCCCCATCAGCTAGGCAGCCCAGGGAGGAAGAGGTTACACTCATGGTCACACACCAGGGACGGGACCTGGCTTGGCTGCAGCCCCATCTAGATTTGAAATCCAGGGTCTCTCCCTCCCCAGCTCCAGGTAAGGTAAGCTGATAGAACTTAACCTAATGATTCAGAGGCCAGGAGAACAAAGTGACTCGGTCACAAATCCTCCTTCTAAAGCCAAGGCCATCTCACCACGGAGGAGAATCTGGGAGACAGATGAGTTCTGGAAAAAGAAATTAATTTGAAAAAAAAATAATAGAGAAACTGCCAGCAAGATTCTAATCCAAGAATTGGGGTGCCAGAAGAACCAAGAATCATTCATCAAACGTCTCCTGGAACTCAAACCTGATAAATCGCTTTCCCTGTTATCTTAGAATTTTGGGGAAATGGAACAGATTTTCATATAACTAAGCTTGGTCACCAACTCACTCTGTGACATTAAACAAGTCATTTAGTATCTCTGAGTCTCAGTTTTCTCTTCTTAAAAAAACCCAAAGTAGTACAAAATTAGTTTCCCAAACTTTAGACTTTAGACTTTTGGAATTATGATTTTTGTCATCACACAGCTAATGTTTGCCAGCTATTGTTCTCTGAAAGTGAAAAGGGAAAGTATTAGTCACCCAGTCATATCCGATTCTTTGCCACCCCGTGGACTGCAGCCCACCAGGCTCCTCTGTCCATACAAGAATTCTTCAGGCAAGAATACTGGGGTAGGTACATGTATTTGTATATTTTAAAAGGAAGGAAACATGCTGTCACTTCATAAATGTAAAAACAGAGGCTTTTGCATTAATAATTTGCAATGAATACATAATTATTACAATTTTTACAATTCTCACACGCCAGATTCCTGAAAGCATTCCTCACAGTCCCTCTGGGGGTCGCTTGCCCCCAGTCTGCCCTTCCACCAATGAAAAATATTGATTACTTTCAGCACTGCTAACTCCCAGGGAAGCCTTCCTGAACCCCTGCATTAGGCTAGTTCCCTCTGCAAGTCCCTATGGAGTCACTCATTGTGCTTCTCTGTCGTTTCACAGAAGTCTGTCTTCCCTGCTGAAAGGTGGTGGCTGAGGGTATTGGCTCCAGTGCGCATTGCTACATGTATCAGCTTGGTCACCTCACTTAACAGTGTTACCTTACCTTATCTAAGACTCAGCTTCTTTAGCCACAGAAGGAGGTTTATTTTTTTCTTCAGTGAATGGAATCTGAAAAAAAAAGTTAAAAATAATTTGGGTGAGAAAGGCAGAAGAGACTTAAGGTAGCCCAGAAGAGTTAAAATCAAGGGAATAATCTATCAATTGGAAGAGATAGGAGAATGCTTATATTATTCAATATAATCTATATTATTCAACATAATTCACTCCATTCACATTATTTGTTACAACTATTATGACCATAACTGATAGTTATTTAGTGGTTACTATTGTGCCAAGTACCTCTTATGCATGATTTCATCTAATTTCCACAACTACTATTATTACCACTTTTGTTGTTCAATTACTTAGTGGTGTCTGATTCTTTGCGACCCCACGACAGCAGCATGCCAGGCTCCTCTGTCCTCTACTATCTTCCAGAGTTTGAATTGCCCTCTGCTCTACCCCAGTAGCATATTGGACATTTTATTCTCACTTTTCAGACAAAGAAATTAAGAGAGAGACTACATGTGTGGTCCAAGAACACAACCAGTAAGTGGCAGAAGAGGGACTTGAACTTGAGTCTACATAACTTGAGACCCCATGCTGTAGCCCCAGGTAGCACAGTTCTGGTCCTAGGCACCGTGGTCACACCTCCTTCAGGCCCCAAGCTGACCACCTGCTCCCTTCCAGAGGCTGCTCGTCCTGTGACCAGTTGCATGTGATTGATTCCTGAGAGGACACAGCAGCATGTGTCTTATCTCTTCTGTAACTCAATTTCCTTCTGAGCTGTCCCTCTTTCTTTCTTTCACTTTCTGATCCTTCCTACGAGCATCACCAGATTAAAGTTTGTGGTCCTCATCGTGTTGCAGGAAGACAGCGAGTGCCCCTCCCTTGCCAAGGAGTGACAGTGGCTCTGAAGCAAAGCACCAGTGAATCTGGTGGCTTCTAAACAGAGTTCCATGGTGGGAACTCAAGGAGAGAGCACCTGAAAGGGTAGGTCAGCTTCATCTTTATTATACAATTACTCCCTGCATTGCATCGGTCAAACAAGGCTAAACTCAGGAAACTACTAACAGAATGGCCCTGGGCAAAGAATGCAAAGACCCAGGCTTTCTTCTGGCTAGGCCACTAAGCAGCTATCTCTGGGCTGCAGTTCTCCTCATTGGTAATATGGAAATAAACAACCTGTCTTACAGTACTAGTTGGGGACCCAAGGAGAGACAGTGGACAATACTGTGCACGTGAAGTATGCATGAGGTGTACAGGTAAGCAAACCCATGTGAAGAATTATGATTAAAAGCAATGTCTCTCTCTCTCTCTAGCATTTGAAAAAACTCTTTCCCCTTTTTCCCTTCCATGGATCCTGGTTCCAATTAATGCTGATCTCCTGTTCATGCTATTTTCATTTCATCTTCCCGGGTCCTCCAGATGCCATCTCCTCCCTCTGCATCAGTGCAAATTATAGGTCTTTGGGTCCTAAATCCAACTGACTGTTGTCTCTGATCCAACAAGCTGGACTGCTGATTCGGCATGACCCAGAGTAGACACCAGCTTTAACAGACCTGCCACCTCTGTGTTCCTTTACATTGTCTTGGCCCTCATCACCTCCCTGTATCTTCCTTAGAGATTTCTGGCCACCCAGGGACAGGCAAAAGCTTATTGGGTCACGATCTCCATTATTCATCCTCTATGCTCACAAGCTCTCAGGTGAGGCAACCACATGAAGGTGGCCCCATCCCTGAGAACTACTGCCCTCAGCTCTGCTCCAGGCCAGCCTACCACCTACTGTAACTGCCCCACAAATTTCAGAAATTTAATGGACAAGCCAGATCCTGGAGCAGCAGATCAAAGAGATAAATATTCTGATTAAAATATTCCTTATCAAGAGTCAAGATATTTGCATGATACAAGACATGCCTAAGTGTGCCCTTCTTCAGCCCAGAGCAAGCAGGTCAGAGCTTCCCTGATCCCACAAGTAGTTGTCGGAGGCGGGAGCCATGGAACCGTAGCCTCCTTAGCAACAGCAAACTCAAGGGCATCAGGTTCTTAGCTGTATTCAAGAGACCCTCAGCCAGGGCTCACTTGTCCCAGATGGACAGTGATTAAAAATTTAACAATAAATAAATGCTTTACCTGGAGGAGCTTAACTCTAGGTTTTGAAATTTAATTCTTTTTGCCTCCTGCTACATGTCTTTCCCACCTGCCCACCTTCTGGAAATTCAGACTGAAAATCTTCTGCAAAGCTAAATTCTTGGTGTTTTTAATTAATTAGTTAGTCTGGGAGATGGTGAAGGACAGGGAAGCCTGGTGTGCTGCAGTCTGTGGGGTCACAGAGTCTGACATGACTGACTAAGTAGCAAGTTAGTCTGTGAGACATCAATAGGTGTGATCCTCACTTACAGAAATTAACACATGAAAAAATCTCCACTGGAAGATGGCAGAGGAATAGGACGGGGAGACCACTTTCTCCCCTACAAATTCATCAAAAGAACAATTGAACGCAGAGCAAACTTCACAAAACAACTTCTGATCGCTAGCTGAGGTCATCAGGCACCCAGAAAAGCAGCCCATTGTCTTCGAAAGGAGGTAAGACAAAATATAAAAGATACAAATATAAAAGATATATATAAATAATATATAATATATATAAATATAAAAGACAAAAAGAGAGACAAAAGAGCTAGGGACGGAGATCCATCCCGGGAAGGGAGTCTTAATAGAGGAAGTTTCCAAACACTAGGAAACCCTCGCACTGGCGGGTCTGGGGGAAGTTTTTGAATCTCGGAGGGCAACCTAACTGGAAGGGGAAAAATAAATAAACCCCACAGATTACGTGCCTAAAAGCAACTCCCAGCAGAAAAGTACCCCAGACGCCCGCATCCGCCACCAGCAAGTAGGGACAGAACAGAGAGGAGCGGGCGGCTTTGCTTAGGGTAAGGACCAAGCCTGAGTGCCCTGAGGACAATCGGAGGGAGCTTTTGTGAGTTACCAACTTAAACTGTGGGACAGCAAAAGAGAGAGAGAAAATTAACCGGCCCGAACACACTGCCAGCCATTCGCAGAACAAAGGGCCTGAGCAAGTCCAGAGGAGCTAGCTGGCTGTAAAGTAATTAGCCTCCAACTTAAAAAAAAAAAAAAAACCTCCACTGGACTGAAAATTCACATCACAAATGGTTGACTCTTTAAAGTGAGATCCCTATGTATATTGAGGATTTAATTTGAACTTCAAAAGTTCGAGCTCCTGGACTGAGAAGGCACTCCAGGTATTTAAGGTACAAGACCCTCCTAATCAAAAGTTTTATGAAATACTTCTATAATTATACAGATGAAAAAACAGAAGACAAAGAGGGGAAAGGACTTGCCCAATAGCACCTGGCAGCTCAGATGGACCTGTGCACAAAAGCCTGATCTTCTGATCCCTCTGCCAGTGGCTGCTCAGCCTCTGGTTTCTGCTAAATAACTGTTCCTCCAAGAATGAGCTCAAGAAAGAATTTGGTATCCCTAAACAGGCTCTGACTTTTTCCATCGCACTAATCACAGTTTGTAATGATATATGATTTCTCAATGTTCCTCTTTCCAACTAGACAGCACCTGAGACAGGGACCTGTCTCATGGTACAACCGAATTTCTAGCACCTAACAGTGTTCAGCACGTAGTGGAAAGTCAATAAATATGTACTGGATGGTTGGACAGATAGGATTTACAATGATATCTCCCACATAATAGAAAATAGGAATAATGAAAAGAGAGGGGTTTGCCCACAGTCAGGAACAAGTCTGTGCCATAAGTCCAGTGAAGGCAGGGGGACCTCACTCTCCCTCAGGCCTCAGTGTCCAGGCTTGGACCAAACTGGCTTTGAGAAGCCTTCCAACTCATTATGGTCTACGTATATTTTGAATTTTATGTAATGAGTCCAGGATATGAATAGAACACAAAGTGACTGAACATTATGCATGCATGCGTGCTAAGTCACTTCAGTCATGTAGACTCTTTGCGACCCTATGGACTGTAGCCCACCAGGCTCTTCTGTCCATAACACTCTCCAGGCAAGAATACTGGTGTGGGTTGCCGTGCCTTTCTCCAGGAGATCTTCCCAACCCAGGTATCGAACCCTCATCTCTTACATCTTCTGCATTGGCAGTCCAATTTTTTACCTCTAGTGCCATCTTAGAAGCCCCATACCAACTCATAAAAGGGCTGGGGTCCCTGAGGCCCCCACCCCCCAGCTTTATGGTTTCACACCGCCCTCTAGTGGCTAGAACATGTTACTAAACTTTGTGATTTTTTTTTTTTTAACTGAATTTATTATACTCAGCCAGTTTGTAGTCCTGGCTGAGTATAATTAATAATTTACATATGTATGAAATATATTAAATCCATTAAGATATTCATTTATCCACTGAGCAACTCACACCCAGGGCAGGTGTCAGATATATTCCCTGCCCCTGCTTGTACCTCAGAAAGGGAAATACTCAGTTATCACACACAACTGGGTGAAGGACCAATGTGATGAGTGTTAAGAAGGAAGTATACAGAGTGTTAAAGTGGCATACAGCAAGCGATGGACCCCCTTAAGGAAGGTTTCTGTGAAGGAATCTTGCATAAGCTTCTATTTGAAAGAGAAGGAAGAATTAGCGTGACAAAAGTGAGGGAGGTGGGGACTGGGGGAGAAAGAGGCAAAGAATTCCAGGCAAGAAATAGCTGGAGAGAGAAGGCCAGGTGGCCTGGGTGGAGAAGGGCACCAGATGAGGAGGAAAAAGTAGGCGGTATTATCACCCCCATCACTTTCCTGTTAGTGTGGAAACTGAAGCCCAGAGATGTGATGTGAGTTGCCTGTAAGACACGGCTTCTGAGTAGTGATAGAGAATACGAGGCCCAGGTGGCCAGGGTGGACACTAAAGGGTAGAAAGAGTGATGGGGATGGGAGGTGAGGCAGAGAGTGGCTAAGGGGGATGGGGGGGGGGGTGTAGCACACAGCTCATTCAACCTAATGAAAGCTTAGGCAGTAGCTGCTGGAAAGTACTTGAAAGGTCACCTAGGCCTCCCTGGTGACAGGTGAGTAAACAGGCCCAGAGAATGGCCAGTCACGTAGCCAGTGGAAGGGAAAGCTCCTTCCCCCACACCCTGAATCCTCAGGTCTGCAGGAGATCCCTGCCCCAGGTGCTCTGGTCCCCTTTGATGGACTCCACTTGTCCCCAGACTGGTCCTCTTCCAGCCTATGAGTACTTCAGTCCTAGGATACATCTGTCACACCCTGGAGGCAGGGGCTTCCGAGTCCACACGGATGAACTCTGCATCCCATGGACCCTGCCCGCAGGCCCCCACAGCAGGACCAACCAGCTATTGCCGCACTGAATTCCTGCCATATCTCTTGCCCTCTCTCCCTTTGGGGCCTGCCCGCAAATACTTCTCTCCACTCACACTACTCTTTCCTCTTCTCCCAGCCTGGATAACTGTGGTCCTTCTCCAGGGCTTAGCTCTGAGATCTTCCACTGCAGAAGCCATCCCCATTCTCCCTGGGACCCCCCTCTATCAAACTTCCCTAGTGGAGCACTGATCACACTACCTTCTGATTGCCTGTTGTCTTGTCCATCTCTCAAGTAGGCTTGAATACCCAGAGGTCAAAGACCACATAGATCTCATTTTCTCCTAATTCTCCAATTTCCAGCAACTAGCCCAGTGCCAGGCACTTAGAAGGTGCCCAGAACTATTCCTTTAATAAATAAAGGAAGGAAAATAAATTATTCAAACCTCCCAGCTCTACATTCTTCATTTCCATCAGCCCATCATCCTCTGCCCTCTTTATGTCTAATTGGGCCTGTTCACTGCTATCGTCTAGCCTAAGAGAAAGAAAACAGCTCTGACCCAGCCCAGGCAGTGATTCATCAAACTTATTACTTGTGGCAGCTGCTGGTGTCCCCTCACCTCCCAGGGAAAATGGAGCGAGAAGTAGCAAGGAGGTGTCTACCTTTCAGACTTAGCATTCCATCCACCGCCGACACTTGTTTTCCTGGTGACTCAGAACACATTTGAAAGGTGAGTTTTCTTTCTAACCAGCTTCCACAGCATTCTGAGGCTTGGGTTTCACTGGGTGAGCCTACAAACCATCATGGACCCAAAGCCAAAAACTCATCCAAGGTAGCTCACAGTGAATCAGCTATCCTCTAGCTTACATGCAAAATGGAACCTGGTGGTCCTGTTCAATCAATGGTGTGTATCTGTTGAAAGCCTGCTATGAGGCAGGCTATGTTAGCAGCTTTCCACCAGTGGAAAATAGTCAGACTTTGTCCCTTCCCTCTGCAGAACAACTTCTAGTAAGAAATCCAGAATTAAGCAACTTATTACACAATTGTTCAATGACAATTAAGATGCAAACTAAAGAGGAAAAATGCACAGTGCTAAGAACACAGCCTGAGTGGCCCAACCTTACCTGGTAGGTCAGGGCAGCTGCCCCATGGCTGTGACCTTTGGGTTGAAAGCTAAAGGAGTAGGTGTTAAGTAGGCAAAGTAGAGTGGGAGTGTGTGTACATGTGATGTATGTGCATGCACACATGTGGGTACATGCAAACATGTATGAGCATGTACAGCCATAGGTGTAGTGTGTATGTGTGAACATGTATGTGCCATATATGTTTTCTGTGTTCACTGGTGTTTAGTCACTAAGTCATGTTTGAGTCTTTTGCAGCACCATGAACTGTAGCCCGCCAGGCTCTTCTGTCCTTGGGATTTCCTAGGCAAGAATACTGTAATGGGTTGCCATGTCCTTCTCCAGGGTATCTTCCCGACCCAGGGATCAAACTTGCATTTCCTGCATTGCAGACAGATTCTTTACCTCTGAGCCACCAGGAAAGCCCACATATTGTGTGTATACATGTATGCATGTGCATGCATGTACAAGTGTGCACACACATATGCCATGAGGATGTGTGTCCAGGTGTGAAGGCATGCAGGTGCATATGTGTGTGTGTGTGTGTGTCCCAAACACATATGTGTCTCTTATAGAGTCAAACACTCTTCAGCTTCTGGGCCTCTTTTCCACCATAAGAAATCATCCTTGTGAAGCAGATTTCAGGGCTTCTCCATGTGGAACTGCGGTTCTCAAACCTCTTTCAGCTGTGGATCATTTCAATGACAATAACAACAGCTGGGGGAGGAGCCAAGATGGCGGAGGAATAGGACGGGGAGACCACTTTCTGTCCTACAAATTCATCGAAAGAATAACTGAACGCAGAGCAAACTTCGCAAAACAACTTCTGATCGCTAGCTGAGGTTATCAGGCACCCAGAAAAGCAGCCCATTGTCTTCAAAAGGAGGTAGGACAAAATATAAAAGATAAAAAGAGAGACAAAAGAGCTAAGGACGTAGATCCGTCCCAGGAAGGGAGTCTTAATAGAGGAAGTTTCCAAACACCAGGAAACCCTCACACTGGCGGGTCTGGGGGAAGTTTTTGAATCTCGGAGGGCAAGCTAACTGGGAGGGGAAGAATAAATAAAACCCACAGATTACGTGCCTAAAAGCAACTCCCAGCAGAAAAGTACCCCAGACGCCCACATCCACCACCAGCAAGTGGGGGTGGAACGGAGAGGAGCGGGCGGCATTGCTTAGGGTATAAGACCGAGCCTGAGTGCCCTGAGGACAATCGGAGGGAGCTTTTGTGAGTTACCAAATTAAACTGTGGGACAGCAAAAGAGAGAGAGAAAATTAACCGGCCCAAACACACTGCCGGCCGTTCACAGAACAAAGGGTCTGAGCAAGTCCAGAGGAACTAGCCGGCTGCGGACCCGCCCAGCCCCGCAGGAGGCTTGAGGCAGGGGGGAGGGGAAAGGGGCAGGCTCGGCCCCAAGGACTGCATCCCCTACCACACTGCAAACAGGCCTCCAGTTTCTAATCAAAGACCTCCTGAGATTCTGGATGGTCGACATCCGCTGGGAGGGTCGTGGGGAGACACAGGGCGCAGGCACCCGACTGGCGCGGGCGGGAACTGGGGCTGGGGACATGGAGGGGAGAAGGCGCACACACCCGGGGAGAGTGCGCAGGTCAAGCTCCTGGCTGCCTGAGCCGCTCAGACGGGGTAGGCACAAAAAGCAGGCGCAGCTTTTTGTTCCACGCTTTTGTGGAACACCCGAGGGCTGGAACCACGCACAGCGCAGGGCATGCTCCACCTAGAACAGCCGGGAGCCTGAGCAGCGTAGACGGGGAAAGCAGCGCCAGCCCCTTCCCACAGCGCGACGGAACTAGCAACCTCAATAAGAGACCACCTCTGCCCGCCTGTGTCAGGGCGGAAATTAGGACTGAAGAGACCAGCAAACAAGTCAAATAAACAAAGGGAACCGCTTCAGAAGGGACCGGTGCAACAGATTAAAATCCCTGTAGATAACACCGACTATACCAGAAGGGGCCTGTAGATATCGAGAAGTGTAAGCTGGAACGAGGAGCTATCTGAAACTGAACTGAACCCACACTGACCGCAACAGCTCCAGAGAAATTCCTAGATATATTTTTACTTTTTTTTTTAAGTAAAAAAAAAAATGTTTTTTCTTTTTTATTTTTTCTCTTTTATTTTCTTTTAAAATTCCCTATTACTCCCCCATTACGCCTTAACTTTCATTTTCATAGATTTTTACGATTTTTTTAATTAGGAAAAAAATTTTTTTACTTGTTTTTTTTTTCTTTTCCCTTTTCTCTTCTTTTTTCTATTTTTCTTTTTCTCTTATTTCCTTTTAAAGTCCTCTATTACTCCTCTACTACTCCTTAATTTTCATTTTCATTACACTATAACCTTACAAAAAAAAAAGAGAAGCCCTATTTTTAAACCTAACTTCATATATATTTCTAAAATTTTTCTGTGTTTTGGTTTTTGTTTTTAATATTGTATTTTTAAGAATCTAACCTCTACTCTAGATTTTTAATCTTTGTTTTTCAGTATATGATATAAATTGTGGACATTTAAGAATCCAATATTCGGTTCCCATTTTTATTCGGGAGTGTGTTGATTACTCTCTCCCAATCTTGACTCTCCGTTTTCTACCTCAGAACACCTCTATTTCCTTCTTTCCCCTTCTCTTCCCAATCCAATTCTGTGAATCTTTGTGGGTGTCTGGGCTACGGAGAACACTCTGGGAACAGACAACTGCATAGATCGGTCTCTCTCCTCTTGAGTCCCCCTTTTTCTCCTCCTGCTCATCTCTATCTCCCTCCTCCCTCTCCTCTTCTTCATGTAACTCTGTGAACCTCTCTGGGAGTCCCTAACAGGGGAGAATCTTTTCGCCATTAACCTAGAAGTTTTATTATCAGTGCTGTATGGTTGGAGAAGTCCTGAGACTACAGGAAGAATAAAACTGAAATCCAGAGGCAAGAGACTTCAGCCCAAAACCTGAGAACACCAGAAAACTCCTGACTACATGGAACTTTAAGTAATAAGAGACCGTCCAAAAGCCTCCATACCTACACTGAAACCAACCACCACCCAAGAGCCAACAAGTTTTACAGCAAGACACACCATGCAAATTCTCCAGGAACACAGGAACATAGCGCTGAACGTCAACATGCAGGCTGCCCAAGGTCACACCTAACACATAGACCTATCTCAAAACTCATTACTGGGCACTCCATTGCACTCCAGAGAGAAGAAATCAAGTTCCACACACCAGAACACCGACACAAGCTTCCCTAACCAGGAAACCTTGACAAGCCAATCGTCCAACCCCACCCACTGGGTAAAACCTCCACAATAAAAAGGAACCACAGACCTCCAGAATACAGAAAGCCCACTCCAGACACAGCAATCTAAACAAGATGAAAAGGCAGAGAAATACCCAACAGGTAAAGGAACATGAAAAATGCCCACCAAGTCAAACAAAAGAGGAGGAGATAGGGAATCTACCTGAAAAAGAATTTAGAATAATGATAATAAAAATGATCCAAAATCTTGAAAACAAAATGGAGTTACAGATAAATAGCCGGGAGACAAAGATTGAGACGATGCAAGAAATATTTAATAAAGACCTAGAAGAAATAAAAGAGTCAATTAAAAATGAATAATGCAATAAATGAGATCAAAAACACTCTGGAGGGAACCAAGAGTAGAATAATGGAGACAGAAGATAGGATAAGTGAGGTAGAAGATAAAATGGTGGAAATAAATGAAGCAGAGAGGAAAAAATAAAAAAGAATCAAAAGAAATGAGGACAACCTCAGGGACCTCTGGGACAATGTGGAACGCCCCAACATTTGAATCATAGGAGTCCCAGAAGAAGAAGACAAAAAGAAAGGCCATGAGAAAATACTCGAGGAGATAATAGCTGAAAACTTCCCTAAAATGGGGAAGGAAATAGCCACCCAAGTCCAAGAAACCCAGAGAGTCCCAAACAGGATAAACCCAAGGTGAAACACCCCAAGACACATACTCATCAAATTAACAAAGATCAAACACAAAGAACAAATATTAAAAGCAGCAAGGGAGAAACAACAAATAACACACAAAGGGATTCCCATAAGGATAACAGCTGATCTATCAATAGAAACCCTCCAGGCCAGAAGGGAATGGCAGGACATACTGAAAGTAATGAAAGAGAATAACCTACAACCTAGATTACTGTACCCAGCAAGGATCTCATTCAGATATGAAGGAGAATTCAAAAGCTTTACAGACAAGCAAAAGCTGAGAGAATTCAGCACCACCAAACCAGCTCTTCAACAAATGCTAAAGGATCTTCTCTAGACAGGAAATGCAGAAAGGTTGTATAAACGTGAACCCAAAACAACAAAGTAAATGGCAACGGGACCATACCTATCAATAATTACCTTAAATGTAAATGGATTGAATGTCCCAACCAAAAGACAAAGATTGGCTGAATGGATACAAAAACAAGACCCCTATATATGCTGTCTACAAGAGACCCATCTCAAAACAAGAGACACATACAGACTAAAAGTGAAGGGCTGGAAACAAATATTTCACGCAAACGGAGACAAAAAGAAAGCAGGAGTCGCAATACTCATATCAGATAAAATAGACTTTCAAATAAAGGCTGTGAAAAGAGACAAAGAAGGACACTACATAATGATCAAAGGATCAATCCAAGAAGAAGATATAACAATTCTAAATATATATGCATCAAACATAGGAGCACCGCAATATGTACAGCAAACACTAACTAGTATGAAAGAGGAAATTAATAGTAACACAATAATAGTGGGAGACTTTAATACCCTACTCACAACTATGGATAGATCAACTAAACAGAAAATTAACAAGGAAACACAAACCTTAAATGACACAATGGACCAGCTAGACATAATTGATATCTATAGGACATTTCACCCCAAAACAATCAACTTCACCTTTTTCTCAAGTGCACACGGAACCTTCTCCAGAATAGATCACATCCTGGGCCATAAATCTGGTCTTGGAAAATTCAAAAAATTGAAATCATTCCAATCATCTTTTCTGACCACAGTGCAGTAAGATTAGATCTCAGTTACATGGAAAAAATTGTTAAAAATTCAAACATATGGAGGCTAAATAACACACTTCTGAATAACCAACAAATCATAGAAGAAATCAAAAAAGAAATCAAAATATGCATAGAAATGAATGAAAATGAAAACACAACAACCCAAAACCTATGGGACACTGTAAAAGCAGTGCTAAGGGGAAGGTTCATTGCATTACAAGCTTACCTCAAGAAACAAGAAAAAAGCCAAATAAATAACCTAACTCTACACCTAAAGCAATTAGAGAAGGAAGAAATGAAGAACCCCAGGGTTAGTAGAAGGAAAGAAATCTTAAAAATTAGGGCAGAAATAAATGTAAAAGAAACTAAAGAGACCATAGCAAAAATCAACAAAGCTAAAAGCTGATTTTTTTCAAAAAATAAAGTGACAAACCATTGGGAAGACTCATTAAGAAACAAAGAGAGAAGAACCAAATTAACAAAATTAGAAATGAAAATGGAGAGATCACAACAGACAACACTGAAATACAAAGGATCATAAGAGACTACTACCAGCAGCTCTATGCCAATTAAATGGACAACTTGGATGAAATGGACAAATTCTTAGAAAAGTATAACTTTCCAAAACTGAACCAGGAAGAAATACAAGATCTTAACAGAGCCATCACAAGCAAGGAAATCGAAACTGTAATCAGAAATATTCCAGCAAACAAAAGCCCAGGACCAGATGGCTTCACAGCTGAATTTTACCAAAAATTTAGAGAAGAGCTAACACCTATCTTATTCAAACTCTTCCAGAAAATTGCAGAAGAAGATAAACTTCCAAAGTCATTCTATGAGGCCACCATCACCCTAATTCCAAAACCAGACAAAGATGCCACAAAAAAAGAAAACTACTGGCCAATATCACTGATGAACATAGATGCAAAAATCCTTAACAAAATTCTAGCAAACAGAATCCAACAACATATTAAAAAAATCATACACCATAACCAAGTGGCCTTTATCCCAGGAATGCAAGGATTCTTTAATATCTGCAAATCAATCAATGTAGTACACCACATTAACAAATTGAAAGATAAAAACCCGATGATTATCTCAGTAGATGCAGAGAAAGCCTTTGACAAAATTCAACACTCATTTATGATTAAAACTCTCCAGAAAGCAGGAATAGAAGGAACATACCTCAACATAATAAAAGCTATATATGACAAACCCACAGCAAGCATCACCCTCAGTGGTGAAAAATTGGAAGCATTTCCCCTGAAATCAGGAACAAGACAAGGATGCCCACTCTCACCACTACTATTCAACATAGTGTTGGAAGTTTTGGCCACAGCAATCAGAGCAGAAAAAGAAGTAAAAGGAATCCAGATAGGAAAAGAAGAACTGAAACTCTCGCTGTTTGCAGATGACATGATCCTCTACATAGAAAACCCTAAAGACTCTACCAGAAAATTACTAGAGCTAATCAACAAATATAGTAAAGTTGCAGGATATAAAATTAACACACAGAAATCCCTTGCATCCCTATACACTAACAATGAGAAAACATAAAGAGAAATTAAGGAAACAATACCATTCACCATTGCAACAAAAAGAATAAAATACTTAGGAGTATATCTACCTAAAGAAACAAAAGACCTTTACATAGAAAACTATAAAACACTGATGAAACAAATCAAAGAGGACACAAACAGATGGAGAAACATACCGTGTTCATGGATTGGAAGAATCAATATTGTCAAAATGGCTATTCTACCCAAAGCAATCTACAGATTCAATGCAATCCCTATCAAGCTAACAATGGTATTTTTCACAGAACTAGAACAAATAATCTCACAATTTGTATGGAAATACAAAAAACCTCAAATAGCCAAAGTAATCTTGAGAAAGAAGAGTGGAGCTGGAGGAATCAACCTGCCTGACTTCAGACTCTACTACAAAGCCACAGTCATCAAGACAGTATGGTACTGGCACAAAGACAGAAATATAGATCAATGGAACAGAATAGAAAGCCCAGAGATAAATCCACGAACCTATGGACACCTTATCTTCGACAAAGGAGGCAAGGATATACAATGGAAAAAAGACAACCTCTTTAACAAGTGGTGCTGGGAAAACTGGGCAACCACTTGTAAAAGAATGCAACTAGAACATTTTCTAACATCATACACAAAAATAAACTCAAAATGGATTAAAGATCTAAATGTAAGACCAGAAACTATAAAACTCCTAGAGAACATAGGCAAAACACTCTCTGACATGAATCACAGCAGGATCCTCTATGACCCACCTCCCAGAATATTGGAAATAAAAGCAAGTATAAACAAATGGGACCTAATGAAACTTAAAAGCTTTTGCACAACAAAGGAAACTATAAGTAAGGTGAAAAGACAGTCCTCAGATTAGGAGAAAATAATAGCAAATGAAGCAACAGACAAAGGATTAATCTCAAAAATATACAAGCAACTCCTGCAGCTCAATTCCAGAAAAATAAATGACCCAATCAAAAAATGGGCCAAAGAACTAAACAGACATTTCTCCAAAGAAGACATACAGATGGCTAACCAACACATGAAAAGATGCTCCACATCACTCATTATCAGAGAAATGCAAATCAAAACCACAATGAGGTACCATTACACGCCAGTCAGGATGGCTGCTATCCAAAAGTCTACAAGCAATAAATGCTGGAGAGGGTGTGGAGAAAAGGGAACCCTCTTACACTGTTGGTGGGAATGCAAACTAGTACAGCCACTATGGAAAACAGTGTGGAGATTTCTTAAAAAACTGGAAATAGAACTGCCATATGACCCAGCAATACCACTTCTGGGCATACACACTGAGGAAACCAGATCTGAAAGGGACACATGCACCCCAATGTTCATCGCAGCACTGTTTATAATAGCCAGGACATGGAAGCAACCTAGATGCCCATCAGCAGACGAATGGATAAGGAAGCCATGGTACATATACACCATGGAATATTACTCAGCCATTAAAAAGAATTCATTTGAATCAGTTCTAATGAGATGGATGAAACTGGAGCCCATTATACAGAGTGAAGTAAGCCAGAAAGATAAAGAACATTACAGCATACTAACACATATATATGGAATTTAGAAAGATGGTAATGATAACCCAATATGCAAAACAGAAAAAGAGACACAGATGTACAGAACAGACTTTTGGACTCTGTGGGAGAAGGTGAGGGTGGGATGTTTTTTTGAGAACAGCGTGTATATTATCTATAGTGAAACAGATCACCAGCCCAGGTGGGATGCATGAGACAAGTGCTCGGGCCTGGTACACTGGGAAGACCCAGAGGAATCGGGTGGAGAGGGAGGTGGGAGGGGGGATCGGGATGGGGAATACGTGTAACGCTATGGCTGATTCATGTCAATGTATGACAACCCCCCCCCCCAAAAAAATAAAACCACTTAAAAAAAAAAAAAACAGCTAATCCACGTTAACTGTGTGATGGTCTCAGTGCCACATGCTTTATGTTCCTTTTCTAATTTACTCCTTCTACTAGCTCAGAAGCAAGCCTGGCTATTGTTCCATTTTGTAGAAGAGGAAACAGAGATTCAGAGAAAGGAAGTGTTATTCCCAAGGTCATCCAGCAAGTTAGTTTGGGAGCTGTGATGTGAACACAGGTCTGACTCCAAAGCATGTGCTCTATTCCACTGAACTCTCTTGCCTGTTGTGAGGGCAGGAGACATGGTGGATTGGCCATATGGCAGGTCCCCTCCCACTGTTACTGAACAACACCCTCCCAGCAATGAATGGAAAACGTTTTCAATGAAACCCAGACCCAGTTCAACCACTGATTCATGATGACTTTGGAAACGTCTCTCCCTCTTTATTACCCTTGAGTTTTCTGAACTCTGCCATTGTACAATGATAACTTGGTTCCACCACACACAAATTATAGGATGGTTATGTATCTCCAAAAAGCTCTGATTCTTCATTGCTAAAATGGAGATAATAATGCACTGCAGACAGTATTACTGTAGGGATTAACTGAGCATATGCATGCAAAACGCTCAGTCCAGTGACTGCCTCCTAGCATATGCTCATTAAATGTACTGTCACTGATGCCAAGGAATCCAGTGGACCGCTATTGAAATGTCCACCATGCCTCCTAATAGCCATGTGACATGAGCAAAAGTTACTTAGCTGTCAAATTCTCTTCACTTGTAAAAGAAGAATAAAAATAGTACCTACTTTATAGGTTTGTTTCAGGACTAAATGAGATAATGCACTTAGCACAAAGTAATTGCCCTGCAAGTGTTGGGTAACATTATTATTATTTGAGTATATTGTGCAATAATATAAGCAGGGATTATTTAGGGTCTAATTTTGTCCCAGTTTGAGGGCTTAGAAGAAAATTGAAGGAAGGAGACAGGATTTGCTAAATATTGTATTGTTCATAATCTTTTTTTCTTGCAAAACCAAACCTGGCTCGTGGGTCAATGGAAAGTCAGTTTCCCTTTGGCTCTGAGGTCAGTGGTTGAATGCAGTTTATTCTGGTGCTGGCTCACAGTTTGGTTCAGTTCAAGGCCATGACCATGACTAAGTGATTCACCCTTGCCAAAAACCATAAAAATGGTTATATTCTAAATATTTATATTACAAGAAACCAAACTGGCCCAAACTTCAGGGGTCATAGGTGCCACTCACTCACTCAATGGAGTTCATTCATTCATCCAGCTCAGAATTGTTGACCATGCACCTTGGGCCAGGCACTGGGTCATGCTGGTGGCTGATGGGTTGGAAACCCATATACAACCTTGGCTGATTTTGGAGAAGACTGAATCAGGGCTCTCAGAGACGGTAACAGCTCCTGAGCTGTGCAGAGTCCTGGAGAGAAAGCAGGCCCATGTGTTTGGTGCATCTCATAGTGTGTCCTATCTGGCCTGGGAAAGGCCCTTAGAGGTCATCTCAGCACATACACGCATTTGACAGGTGGGAAAACCTAAGCCCAGAGAGAGAAAGGGAAGGCCCTGATATCCCCTAACCAGGCTAGCATCCTGCTCTCCTGACTTCTATGTCACCACCAGAGTGAGTCCCCTCCTTTATTCCCAGGGTTTCAGGTCTACCTCATATAGACATGCTTTTCCACAAACAGCCTCATAATGACAATAAGAATAAAAAGGCAGGACTTCCTTAGGTCCAGTGGTTAAGAATCTGCCTACCAATACAGGGGACGTGGGTTTGATTCCTGGTCTGGAAAGAGTGTGCCATGGGGCAGCTAAACCTGGGCGCCACAACTCCTGAAGCCCACTCATTCTAGAGCCTGTTCTCTCCAACAAGAGAAGCCACAATGAGAAGCCTGTGCACTGCGACTAGAGAGTAGCCCCCTCTCACCACAGCTGTCGAAAGCCCACGTACAGCAAAGAAGATCCAGCACACCCAATAAACAAGTAGATTTTCTTTTTTAAAGACAGCTCTTATAAAATGACTTTTAAAAAAAGAATAAAAAAGCAACCTTACTAATTAATAGTATCTACCATTAACTGGGTAATTACTTGATGCCAGGTAATTTGTTAAGCATTTTATACTGCTATCATTTTAATACTCAAAACAACCCCATGGGATAGGTCATTGTTACTCCATTTAAAAGAAAGGACACTGAGGTTCAGAGAGGGGAAGGGATTTTCCTATGGTAACACAGCTAGACGTTGCAGAGCCATAACTGAACTTGACTCTGCCTGGCTTCAAATCCAGTATCCATGTATCCATGGCTACCATGAAATGTCCCTCATTAGGATACAGGACACAAGGTGCCTTCCTGCACTTTTCTAGGCTAGCAATGATTTGATGCCTACAGCTGAGAGGAGAAAGAAAGAGCAGCAGGTGAGCAGCAAAGGGGCTTGAAATCCAGTCCGAGGGCTGAGCACCCACTAAGATCCAGGCTGTAACAAGTGATGAGGATGGAGAGTGATGGAGCACTCACTGTCTGATGAGGATGGACAAGTATAAGGTCTGTTCCAGTGTCTGACCCAAGCTGAGGGATACACCAGATGCTGTGAGATAGCAGACCATTTTCTTTTCTTCTAGAGAGAGAGCACAATAGAGTATTAAGCCCATGGGCTCCAGAACCAGACTGGGTTAATTTCCAGCTCTGTCTCTTACCAGGTATGTGACCTCATGCAATATTAGCATTTATTAAGTGTCATTTTTTTGCTCTATAAAACTGAGATAATAATATGTACTTTTAAAAATTGAAGTCTAGTTGATTTACTCTGCTAGGCAGCAAAAGTGACTCAGTTATACATATATAATCTTTTCTTATTCTTTTCCATTATGGTTTATCATAGAATACTGAATATAATTTCCTGTGCTCTACATCAGGATCTTGCTGTTTATCCATTCTGTATATAATAGTTGCATCTACCAACCCCAAACTCCCAGTCCATCCCTCTCCCCGCCGCCATCGGCAACCACAAGTCTGTCCTCTATGTCTGTGAGTCAGTTTCTGTTTTGTACATAGGTTCATTTGTGCCATATTTTAGATTCCAGACACAAGTGATATCATATGGAATAATATCTATTTTCTAGTGTCATTATAAAGACTAAATGAGCCACTATTTAGAACTCAAAATAATACCTAACACATAGTAAGAACTAAATATATATTAGCTAGTTTTAAAAAATTATGTAAACTAGAGGTAAGAGCTGATCATTCAAATTAAGATACTTTGGTCTATATAATAACAGAGTATCTGACCCAAAGTGGCTTTAACAAGAAGCTTTTGTTAGTATCTCTCACAATGAGAACCATCTGGAAGACAATGATTCCAGGCTCAAGGATGTCCCCAGGAACTCAGAATTGTCTCATTCTTCCTCCCAACATCTTCCACATATCACCGACACCTATCCTCATATCCAGAGATGGCTACGGCAGCTCCAAGCATCACATCTTCACAGAGCCACACCCACAAACAGAACAAAGGGACATGGAAATCTCTCTTGCACCTGTCACTTTCTTATGAGGAAGGAAAGTATTCCCTCAGAGCCTCTAGGAAGACTTCCCTTGTCTGTTATTAGCCAGAATAGGAGCGTGTGATCCTCTCAGCCACTGTAGAAGGTCAAAAGGCAAGATTCTGGCATTTTCAGTCACTACCTAGAGCTGGGCTCTAGAGCAAGGAAGACGGGAGGAAGAAGAGCTGCTGAGTGGGCAACTGACCTGCCTAGCAGGATAGTCTTGAGAAGGAAATGTGAGAAAAGGTGCAGGAATCCTATGGAGTTGATCACTTTCACTACACACTTGTAAGCTAACGTTCTCATAATTAATAATTGCAAGGATAATTAGAGTCTGCAAAAAAGCAGGATGTCAGTAATTCTGGGTAGTGCTGTTCTTTTTCCGAGGCCATGACAGATGAGGGGAAAATAAAAGGAAGCCAACTGCCTCATGACCAGACACTGAAGCTGACATTGCATGTCTTCCTAATACCCCAGACCCAGGGAACACCCGGTCACCAAATTCCCCTGTCAGTTTGGTAGGTTATAAATAGAGTCTGGAGAGAGAGAAAGTGAAGTTAGTTTCAAACACTGGTAAGAATTCCTGATAGGTGAAAACTTTTGTTTAGAAAACATGGTCTAGATCAGGGATCAGGGTCTCTGTAGGGCCAGATAGAAAGTATTTTAGGATTTGCAGACACTATGATCTCTTTAGCAAGTAACCACTGCATTGAGTACTATGAAAGCAGCCAATATGACCCAATAAAACTTCATTTATAAAAACATGTGGAGGGCCAGATTTGGCTCACAGACCATAGTTTGCAACCCCTGTTCTCTATGCCAAGTTACATAAGACACAAACCTAGGCCAAGGGTCTCAAACTCAAATGTGCATGGGCCTACTCAAGGCACATAAAGAAGCAAGCAGGCTGGTGGGGTTTCTGGTGGTGTGGAGAATACATGACTCATGGAAAGAGCGCTGTTGTAAAAAACCAACATAGTCAGATCCTCTAGTTTTTCAAGAAAACCAGAAATGCAGATGTTTATATCCTCTAATTTTTTTTAGTGTTGGGAACTATTCAAAATTTTTAATCTGATGCAGACCAAACAAAACCCACTGGGTGCAGACAGTGTGTGACCTCTGGCTTAGAAGATCATCCTTCTTGAGCAACGTGCTATGACTACCAAGTACACATGACCCATTTGAGTGACATGATCCAGGAAACTTAGCACAAAGCCACTCTGACCTATTGGGAATGGAATGTATAACCGCTACCATCCTGCCGGGTGGCCAAGCCTAAGTGGGAGGCCGTACACAGGAGAGTCAGCAATTAGCCTGTCTGTACCATTTTCCTCTCCCTACCTCATTAATGCTCTGCCTTCTCATGGGGGTGGCATCTGCAGTGTTCTGTGACATCAGATGCTGTGTAGCACTCCTCTTACACACCTTCCCGACATACCTCAGGGAAGCAATGAGGTCATGTATAGAAAGGTATTTTGCAAACCATAAAATCATAGCTACATTGGCTTGGCCAGTTTCTGACTTTCACTGACCCAAATTCAGAGGCTCCAATCATGGGTATATTCTCTAGAGGCCCCTAGAAGTAAGGCAAGGAGGACAGACACAAAGCAAAAGGAACCAGGCACTTCTGGTACAAACACCCTTATGCTGTGTCTGACCCCAGTCTGAGGAAGCCCGGGAATCACGTAAATACCCTGGGCTGCGGACAGCTCAGCATGTGACACCCTGTCCTTGACTGTCTTTGAGCTGCTGCCCTCACCTATTCTTAACTTCTTTACCCTTCTCCTAGTTTCTGTCCACCTGAGGGAGCCTGAGAATTTGCTGGGAGCCTCTTCTCACCCAGCTCAGCACTCCATCTTCCCACCTTCTGCCTGCAGTCTCAGCTTTAAAGGATATACCGGCCTGCCTTTCTCGTCTCTCAATATCCCTCCCTTGTTCCCCTCAGCTGATCTTGGGACAAGGAAGGGGGCACCAGGCAGGGAGAGAGAGACAGAGAGAAAAAGAACAATGCGAACATTCTAGCCCAGATCCTGTTCAGATGCCCACTTGCCCTATGCTCACTTCGGTTCAAATTAGGTCAGTAGTTTTCCAGTGGTTCCTCAGCACCTGTGACTCTTCTGAGCTGCCTTAGGGACCCAGGTAGGAAAAGTAAGGGGGATGTCACAGGTCAGGGGTCATTTCAAGAGAGAAGTTCTATCATACCTGTTTGGTATATTATAATTCTACATAAAACTATGATTGAAAAAAATGATTCCATTGCTTTAAAAAAAAAGTTTGAAAATTCCCAAGCTAGCCACTGTAGCTAGATTACATGGAGAATCTCAGGCTCCTATACTGAAGAATCCTATAGGATACCCAAAGGTAAGCAGTAGTTTTTTGGCAAAAGGCAACTCAGGGAATATTGGGCTAAATTTTTGTCCAAAATTAAAACAATTTTATTGATTCTCAAATGGGGAAAATGTATCTATTCACACACAATTCAAATTATCTATGTCCTTGATTGAAGAATAGCATTGAGGAAATGAATGACCACTTAAGGTGAATATCTGTTTATATCTACTTAGTGGTGATATGGTAGAACATTTCTAACTTTTCATTCTGCAGATGGGTTATGAAGTGCTTCTCAAAGCTGCCATGAGATCCCAGTCATTACTGCTTAGTGGATAGACCATCCCTAGGTCTCTCTGGGGATTGTCAACAGGGAAGAAACTCTGAAGTAGTGTCCAAGGTGCTGTTTTCTTCCCCTTTTTGCTCAAGTTCAGATTTTTCCCGTGTGGCCTGCAGATTTATCCTACAAGAGTCGTAAACCCCAGGTCTGTGAACAAGCAGGCAGATCAGGAAGGCAGAGCCAACTGCAAGGAGCCTGTGGGCAGAAGCCAGAGTAAGTAAAGGGATGTGTTCTGTCAGCTATGCTAGAGTCTAAAAGCCCTCACCCACCCACTCTGCTGCTAACTCAGCAGACAGCTCAGACCAACAGCTACCTTGGGAGGAGGACCTACAGGTGTGAATACGGACCAGCTCCAAAAGAACAGAAAAGGCATTAATCATATTTTAGAATCGTACATTCTCAGACTTTAAGAATCAGAGCCTCTTAGAACCTCTGGCCTTCAAGGAAACAGAGAGGTTCTCTCCAATATTGTATAACGGTTAAATTCCTGGGCTCTAGAGGCAAACAGACTGGAACTCAAGACCACTCACATTCACTGGAGGGTGTGGGGCTGCTCACAAAAAGGAAGAGAAGAGAAGGCTCGAGACAACTGCAGAGCAGGAACAGAAGTTCCCTGGCAATCTCCACCAGGAAATAGAGCTATCATCCAGTCCTAGGAATTCTGCTCTCAAATGATAAGCTCAGGATTCCAAGTTCTGAAAGAGGGAAATTCCAACTGGACTTTCCCTTGCCTTCACAGTGTGATTTGAAGAAACCTTGAGTACCACAGTGAGAGAGAGAGACAGCTGATTTACCATTCCAACAAGACCAGAAACAGAGAGGAATATAACTCCCAGAGAGAAACCAGGACTCATGAGCAGAGTATGAGTGCTGCCTGGGACCACAAACCATGAGCATCTAATAATACCATCACACACCTGCCAGAGGGCTGCTCAGAGGATTGACAGACAATCCACGTGAAGGGCTGAGCATGTCGCCTGGTACACAGTAAGCTGTCCTTTAGCCATTAGCATCTTTTGTGACATCTTATGCTTCTTGTGAAGCCAGAGCCACCTCCACAATGTGCCTGTCATACAGTTACCTCTAACTTAGACCTTTTCCTCTTTGGAATCATGGCTCCCTAGTTACCTTTTGAATGTAAAGACCACTTGACTGGGGAACTTGAAAAAATTTTGCTGACCACAAGATATAGTCCATGCCACTAGGAGTCCAATAATATCTGGGGTGAGACCAACTGTGGCTCAGAAAGAGACTTTCACATGGATTTTATTCTCTTTATTATCTCAGTAATGTCCTATATGTCATCTCTCTCTAATCCAGTCAACCTGAGTCAAGTGTTGAGTTCTGGCAGCTTACTTTCATCACACTGTTAGGTCAGGAAAAGAGAAACAGAAACCCTTATCAGAAGACATGACTCAGAGACCTTAACTCCTTAATATTCCACCAAGTCAAGAGCAGGCTCCTTGGAACGTCACATCAAACCTCAAAAACTCGAAAAGCGCATGTGAGAAAGGGGATACCCACCTGCTTCACTGCCCCCAACTATTGCCCTATCAAAGAGCTGCTGCAAAACTCTAGCATCTAAAGGCATGTTGGCTTAATTTGAGGCATATGCTCACTTCAACCTCAGTCATGCAGAAAGAGGAGAGTACATGGAAAGTCATCCTTGTCTGGCCAGTCGAAGCCACTTGACCTTAAAGGACAACAACTGGGCTGATGGGTGACAGGTCTAAAGTGCTGCCTCCAAACCCATTTCCATTTTTTATTTTGATATTTGATGGGAGTATCAATACCGTAACTTGGTAATATTTATCTTCAGCTTGGACATCTCTAGTTTCCTTCCTCTAAGGCAGCCAGTTCCAGCCTTTGTTCCCTCAGCAAACATCTACTGAGGCCCACTAGCAGCCAGTTACTGTGGAAGGAGTTAAATAATAATCATAACTATTATTTATGGAGTGCATCTGATGGGCTGGACACAACTGCCATGCATTACTTACAGCATCTCAATTCATCACAACAGCCCTGTGGAGAACATCACTTTGTTCTTTTGTAATAACTATTTTCATGGTTTAAGTAACTAGGAAGTTTTTCATTACATTTCAATAATTCTGCTTCCACTTACCTCACCCTCAATGTTCCTTTGCCCTCAGAGGAGACTAACAAATGAAACCAAACAGCTGAAGCTTGGCTGAGGGAGCAGAGATGGCGCTGTCTAAAAGATGACCTCACACTCCCCTACCTTCCCCCATGTAGGGAAAAGCCTTCACCTGAAACATGAGGTGGGGCTGATGAGAAAGTCCAGTCTCTGCTGTCTGTTGCACTAACTCTGGTTGCAGAAGCAGCAGTTCCCAATGACTGAAAGTCAGAACCATCTACAGCTCTGAGGGGAAAAGGGAAAAGAACACAGAGGTGAATGAGGACCATGATAGCTCCCCTGAATCCACTGGTCTCCTTGGACCCTCAGATGCCCCTATGGGAGCAGGGGTAACCAGGCCAAGGCATTGTTTCTGTGGAATCTTCTCAGCAGTGTCTCCCCCGGCAGGACCAGCTGTTTGGCGGTATTTAAACTGTCATCCAGCCAAAGCAGCTTGGTGGCACGCCCAAACACTAACCCAGCAGACACACCAGGTCTATAGACCATGCCAAAACTGTTTTCAAGCACAGTTTGAACCAGCCAGTCAATTTAAAAATACTCCAAGCAGAGAGCCAATGAGATTTGAAAACAAGGAAAACCAAAAATCAAAAGCAAATACACACACACACACACACTTATTCACTCATTCACTATTTAAATCTTGCCTTTTTCCAGAGAAGATCTAAGATGTCACAAGCCAAATTATTTAAAAACAAAAATAGTATTAAATTTGTCCTGTACATGTCAATGGGATCACAAAAGTTCAACTTAGGTTAAAGTTCAACAGTCAAAGTATAGAGCGTGTTTGCATGTGTGTGTGTCCACCTGTGACTGTCACAGCTCCACAGAGTCTGAAATGCAGGAGGTTCTTTCCCTTTTGCAACAAAACATAGAAAGATACCACATGCAGTATTTTCCACCCGAGTCATGCATTCATTCCTTCAGAATTATATAGTGAAGTCCAACCATGTGCTGCCCACTGAATGGATACAGTGGTTACAGATGTTTTGAATACAGAGCCCAAAAAGCCACATACGATCACTGCACACACAAAGCTTACATTTAAGGCAGTTGGAGGCCAACAAAGTATGTTCTGTGCTGAAACCAGGGCATTCACACCCACTGACCCAAGAGATGGAAAGGTACTTAGAGGTCATCTAGATGGGTTTTTCCCAAGTGCAATCATTCAAGTACCAACCTCATGGTTTTTGCATATGCGAGTATCACCTTCATAGATTTCTTTAGATGGTCTCAACTATGTAAACACTTATTTTAAGAGAAAACTCAGTATCATTTCTGTAAAAGGAAAACTGGGGTCACTTGTCTTAAAAACAAAAGTAACCATAAAAATAAATGAAACAAAAACAAAACAACATAATTAGAGTCTCATCTGGATACATACATACAGTCTTAGGAAGACTGAACCTGAAGTCGGATCTCACTATCTAAAAAAGGATCAGGAAGAATTCAGAAGGTGTTAGAGCTATATTAACACTACTCTGAGATGTTCTCCTTTCCTTAAGCAAGAGGATTCAAGGATAATGAAATTTTGCAGTCATCTATTATGTGATTTAATTGTTTTTAATTATTGTAATAATCAGTTACAGGATTTGGGAAATCAGGTCTAATCCAGCCCTCTCATTTTGCAGAAGGAGCTGGGGCCCAGAAACGGGTGGCAACTAGACCAAGGCTGAATAGCACCTGAATAACAGAGCTGAAACCAAACCCCAATTCCCTATGTTTCTATCCAGACCAGTATGTTCTACTACAGTGAGCTACAGATCAGCAAACAACTAAATAAATTTGTACATTTGCTCTTCATCATGACTGAAGACCAGTCTTGATCCACCTCACTTTTGGATGGGAAGAAACCAAAATCTACCTCAAACTGGCAGACGTAGTGATGCCTCTCATTAACAAAAATCAAATTTTTCCTCTTTCTGTCTTCTCCATCCACTCGTTTTCCACATGTTATAGAAGTTCTTTTGGTGGAAATATCCACCAAGATCCCAAATAAAACCTAGCAAGCTTGTAGAAACTTCTGAATATCCTACACCCTTAGCTAACTTGCTATGGTAAGGTATTCTGTGAGGAAAAAAATACGTAGCCCTGCTCCTTAAGGACATTTTGTCCCCTAAACTCCCAGTGTGCGCATCCTATACTCAGCAGCCATCACCACATATTGATGGTAACACTTTAAATCAAGTCTAGGAGACAGATGTGGGGGAAATCCTCTCTTGTCTTCTGAGGTCACCTTCATTTTGCCTGCCCCCAACCCATCTCAAAGAACAGCTCTTGGCAATGGTCCCAGGGAAAATCATTGATGCCAGAGACACAGTAACCATCTGCCTGTCAAGGAGGGTACATTCCAGCATCTCTACTCCCTTCTGGGAAGATGAGGCCAGGGTTTCAAAGCACCTCTCACAGGACAAGAGGGAGGGAAAGGGGGGTGTGACAGTGCATGAAACCTAGCTGATTTTTTTCTCTTTACTTGGAAGCTGGCACAGGACATTTTAAGGCTTCTCAGAGGGACTGAAATCCATGCTTTATGGTGAAGACTCTCAAATTCAGCTTCTCCTTGCCTGCCTAACCTCCTGGGGTAGACTGTGCCTATCTATCTTACATGAACAGCACAATACCCTTGTGCCCTCTAGGACAAGTATCACTGAGCATCAAAAAAGCAAAGAGAAGTGACTCTTGTTTCTAATGTGGAAAGAGCAGGACTTCCTATGATACAGCTGGTGTTTCCTGAAATAGAACAGGATTTGAGCAAACGGTTTTCACTAGGCGGGCAGGAAAAGCCGAGTGTGGCTTGATGTCTCATTAGCGGTGACTCAGACCCTCACTCCTGGGTGCCTGCTCATCCTGGTTGGGTCTGACTTTTTTACAGTCACCAGGCTCAACAGCCAGATTCCCTCTTTGCCAGTGCTTGTTGTCCTGCCAGCCTATTTGATTTCCTGGGGCCATGCCCCTGTCCTTCTTATGTCATTTACACTCAGTTCCAGTTTCTATTTTGAAGTTGACTAGGTCTTGGTCAAACACTCCTGTTGGTTTGCAGAACACCTTCTGTCCACCTCTGCGCCATATGGGAGAGATGGTGATTTATATTTATCTCAACCAGAGGCAGGACTTTTTTTGGAGCTGTTTTCAAATTTGGGGAATATGCCCAGCTGCTACCAGAATTAGTTGGAGAAAAGTGTACCAAGGGTGCTGGTTCAGCAAAGATTGCATCGGACATGCTGCATCAAAAAGACTATTCCTCAGACTTTCCATCCTGTCTCAAATCAACCCGCATTCAGTCTATATGTAGTGAATCCTGACTATGAACCAGACACTCTGCTGGGGCTACAGACAAGGAAAAAAGAAAAAAACAAACCCAGTCTCTGATGCCCAGATTATGCTCCAACATGGAAAGTATTTCACAGAGTTACTATCATAACACTGTGGAAGTCATAGAGAGAGGCAGCACAAGCAAGCCCCTATCTATCTCTCCAGCTTGTCCCACAGCACTCCTACCCTCCTCACCCGGCTTTGGTTTCTGTGACCTTCATTCAGTTTATGCAAAGCTCTGTGCTCCTTAGAACAATAGCTTCAGCATCACCTTAAAGCTTGAGAGATACACAAGACGTGGGGTCCCATTCCAAAACTGTTGAATCAGAACCTACATTTTAACAAGATTCCCAGGTGATATGCATGCACTTTAAACTTTTGAGATGCATTGATGTAAGAGGTTAGTAGCAGTGAATTGTTAAGCTGGCATCTGACTCATTACCATCCTCTCAGTTTGGTTGTATGTGCATGCTAAGTTGCTTCAGTCAGGTCTGACTGTGACCCTATAGACTATGGCCGACCCGGTTTCCCTGTACAAGAAATTCTCCAGGCAAGAATACTGCAGTGGGTTGTCATTTCCTTCTCCATCTCAGTTTGGTTAGGAAGAGTCTATTATTCCATACCTTCACTGAATTGAGTCCTCCTCAAACTCTAATGTAAGCACAAATCGATGCAGGGAAGAGATTCTGAGTTAGTGGGTCTAGTGGGCCCCTGGAGTATGTATTTCTAACATACTCCCAGCTAATGGCAGCAGAGGCTCATGTACCACTCTCCCAATAACAAAGGCGAAAGGACACTGACAGATCAAGAGTCTGAACTGGCAAAGCAGAAAACCAGACCATGCATTTAGGATGACTTCACTCAGCAGAGGCCCCTCCTGCGAAAGGACCCTGACAGATCAAGAGTCTGAACTGGCAAAGCAGAAAACCAGACCATACACTTAGGATGACTTCACTCAGCAGAGGCCCCTCTGTTTCCCCTGTACACCTAGAGGGCAGGCAGCATCTCTGGTCCCTGTGTTCTAGCACCTCCTTTTGTATTACCACAAAGGAGACATGTGTCATCGCTGAATGAATGAATGAACATCAGTCAGTTCTCACCTCTCCCCTGCTTGCCAATGTGGTTCCTTATGTTTAACAAACTCCATGAGGCCCAAGCTGACCTTGGTCCTGCCCACCTCCTTGATGCCTTCTTACCTCTCTCGTCCCACTCATGACGACCACACTAGCCTTTTTCCTATTTCTCAAACACACCAAGCTTTTGCCTGCCTCAGGATCTCGGCACATGCTCTCCCCTCGACCTGGAATGCCCTTCCTCCAGCTCTTTCCATAGCTAGCTGCTTCTTGTCATTCATAGCTCAGCTCAAATTTCACTTCCTCAGCAAGGCCGACCCTGACTGACCTGTCTAACCCAGCATACACACAATTCACCCCCAAACTCTCTGTTCTAAATTTTTTTCTTAGCCCTTATCAATCTGAAAATATTTCATTTGTTTATTCACTTTTCTGTCCTGATTCTCCTAAAAGAAAGCAAACTTCAAGAAAGCAGGGACCTTGTCTACAACCCCCAGTCCATAGTAGGTGCCGTAAATAGTTGTGGAATAAATGGATAAATGATCTAATACACACCATAATCTGCTTCTGTCGTTGCAGCAAGAGAGGTAGAAACTGAGCACTATATGAGGCCAGCAGAGGAAATGATCACTTCCTCCCAGGGTAAGGAAGTGGGAGTGGTAATCAAGGCAGGCTTCCTGAAGGAGGTGGTATTTCAACTTCACCTTGAAGTATGGAAAGGATTTTGGTGGGCAATGAGAGGTAGAAGTGGCTACCCTAAGCAGGAAGAACAGTTTGGGAAGATGGTGTGGGAGGAGGGAACAGAGCATTCAGCTGATGAGTGGAGACTTGCCCAGCTCAGGGCTCCAGGCAGAGACAGCAGTCACTGTAGCTGTGACAGAGAATAGCAGGGCTCCTGCAGCTGAGCAGCCAAGGTCACTGCCTCCCCTCAGGCAGTCCTCAGTCACCCCCTTAGCCAAGATGATGAAGGCCAGATCTCTGTTGCAAAACGAGGCATGAGGAAAAGGCAGGGCCTAGGAATCAGGACCCACCTCCACCCCACCCCACACCTGACTCCAGTGGGCCACTTTAAGACCTGCCTGACTTCCGTCCTCTTGCCTGGGTAGGGCCAGATACTTGTAATTATTCATTAACTCCCTGTGATCATCAGTTTCAGGTTCAAGTCCCTGTTTTAACTCTGAGCTCCATAAGAGAAGGACCCATGTTGGTCAGCCTTATTCATAGTTCTGTTCTGAGAGCTAAGGGCCGGAAGAAGCCTGGAACATAAAAGCTCTTCAGTAAGACTCATTCATTCTTTCACCACTACTGATGAAGCATCTAGGTCATGCCAGGCACTGCATTTCTACACGGAGGATGCAAGAATTACACAGGGCAGTGAAGGTCTCCACCCTCTCAACTATAGAATTCACATCCTATTCTAGAGGCTAGATTTGGCCAGTCTTACTGTGTGACCTTAGCAAGCCACTGAATAATGTAAGCTGCCTAGAAAATTGAAGGGGATAGACAGATCACCTAGTTCATAATTTGGGGCTAAATTTTGAGGGATTCTAGGATTCTGTGGTACTTGCTGGGTCCAGCAAACAATGATGTGTTTCTCTTAAGAAAGATTTAATTAGCCTAAGTAAGCTATTATTTTCTTTTCTGTTTGGGGGTTCCACCTAAAAGTTGATGTATAAAGTAAACTCACTGTTAATGAAAAAGTTGTTTGAAAGCTACCACTTTTAGTCCACCCCTCATTCTGGCCATGGTAGGGGCCAGAGGGGAAGAAGGTAGAAACTAGACATGCTTTCAGGTCCAGCGCAGCAGAAGCTGCTGGGAAACCACTCTGGGAAGGCAGTGCATGAGGGAACGCAGAAATGGGGGTGAGCCAGGGAAAGAGCAGCCTTATAGAGGTCAACAAGACGAAGTAGAAACCAACACTCTCCAGCTCTTAGGGGTGTTAAACTACATGCCTGATAGCTGATTATGAGCAAAGAATTTTCTGGGAGGTCTGCGAGCAGGTCAGAGGACCAGGGCCTCAGGGAAAGGGAAGTGGGAACTAAATAAGGTCCCTCCCCGGGAAAAACTAGGACTTAAATACATACAAGACTTACGCCAGAACCGAAATCCAAGCTGGGGATTTGTCTGGTTTATGAAGGAGGAATCGTGACTCACAGCAAAAGTAAGAGTCAGAATTGACTCTACTTGGGATCACGCTTCCTGCCCAGAATACTTTAAGTCTCACACTAAGACTTGTCCAAAGTCACATGGCCAGCAAGGGGTAGGAATCAGAAACATAGCTCCCTGTACCTGATCCGCTGAGCAGGACTCTTTCCAGTACCTAATCCATGTGATGCTCCCTGGGCTAGACTCCAAATCCAAACGGGATTTTCTAAACCTCAAGACAATGAATTGTTTATTGCTTGGTGAAAATGAGGAGATCATTTTCTTTTAACTGAGTTCTGGCTTGTGTCCTCAGGAATTAGACTGATATTTGTGTTTTTAGCCCACTAGGAAAACTGGAAGGGTTTTTTCTGTCTCTAGCTCAGCACCTCTGAAGCGATCTTAAGGCTGATCTGAATTCTGTCTACATAATACCAAAGCAACAGGTCAGTTCAGGCCAAAACTAACAAATAAGAAATCACTACCAGATTAACAGGGCTTCCACGGTGGCTCAGAAAGTAAAGAATCTGCCAGCAGTTCAGGAGACCTGGGTTTGATTCCTTGATTGGAAAATCACCTGGAGAAGGAAATGGCAACCCACTCCAGTATTCTTGCCTGGAAAAACCCATGGACAGAAGAGCTTGGCAGGCTATAGTTCATGAGGTTACAAAAAGTCAGACACGCCTGAGCGACTAACACACACGCTGGATTAACAACAAGATCCTATGTATAGCACAGGAAAGTACACTCAATATCCTTTGATAAACTATCACGGAAAAGAATATATAGAAAGAAAAGAATGTATCACTGAGTCACTTTGCTGTACAACAGGGATTGGCACATTATAAATCGACTATACTCCAATAAAAAAGTATAAGATCAAATAAATTCCTACCATTAATAATGTTTGCTCCCTTAGTAGCTGTTGCCCTGTTTGTTCTTAACAACCTTAGACGCAGGAGGTGGGTCAGGCTGTATCCCCAGCTTAGCCCCTCTGCCAATCACCCTGTGTATTCTTCAAGGGACTTAGCATTCACTTAAATAATAGTCTATTTGGTTTATCCACTGCTACATGTCTTCCCAACCAGAATACAAGCCCCTTGAGACAGCGAATGTATCTGTCTTGTTTAGGGCTTTATCTCCAGGGCCTAAAACATGATAAATGCTCAGGAAATAATTGTTGTATGAATGAATGAGGCAGATCTGTATGTTTTGAATAAAACTAATGATGTACTTTGAGTAAAAAAGAAGAGTTACCTAATGAGATTCTATTGTCAAAATGCTCATAGAAAGTATCTTAAAAGTATCTGAAAAGGAATTCAGAAGTGAGGAAGGGAGACGGTTATTAATGTTGCATTTCTATAATTTGAGTTTTAAAATACTGAGATACTATATTAGTACTATCAAATATGCAAAGATACAAATTTTGGTAACAGGGTGTGTTAGAGAAGACATGGAGAAAAATTCACTCTCAAGTATTATAAGAGTCTACCTTATAGCAGACTATTACTGGGGCAATTTGACAACATCTATCAAAACAACAAATGCACATACCCTTAAGATTCTATTTTATTTTTGTGAAATTCATGTTTTATATATATATATATATATATATATATAAAATAGTTCAGTCGTTCAGTTGTGTCCGAATCTTTGCAACCCCATGAATTACAGCATGCCAGGCCTCCCTGTCCATCACAAACTCCCGGAGTTTACTCAAACTCACGCCCATCGAGTCAGTGATGCCATCCAGCCATCTCATCCTCTGTCATCCCCTTCTCCTCCTGCCCCCAATCCCTCCCAGCATCAGGGTCTTTTTCAATGAGTCAACTCTTCGCATGAGGTGGCCAAAGTACTGGAGTTTCAGCTTCAGCATCAGTCCTACCATGAACACCCAGGACTGATCTCCTTTAGGATGGACTGGTTGGATCTCCTTGCAGTCCAAGGGACTCTCGAGAGTCTTCTCCAACACCACAGTTCAAAAGCATCAATTCTTCGGCACTCAGCTTTCTTCACAATCCAACTGTCACATCCATCCATACATGACCACTGGAAAAACCATAGCCTTGACCAGACAGACTTTTGTGGGCAAAGTAATGTCTCTGCTTTTTAATATGCTATCTAGGTTGGTCATAACTTTCCTTCCAAAGAGTAAGCGTCTTTTAATTTCATGGCTGTAATCACCATCTGAAGTGATTTTGGAGCCCAAAAAAATAAAGTCAGCCACTGTTTCCACTGGTTCCCCATCTATTTCCCATGAAGTGATGGGACCAGATGCCATGATCTTAGTTTTCTGAATGTTGAGCTTTAAGCCAATTTTTTCACTCTCCTCTTTCACATTCATCAAGAGGCTTTTTATTTCCTCTTCACTTTCTGCCATAAGGGTTGTGTCATCTACATATTTGTGATTATTGATATTTCTCCCAGCAATCTTGATTCCAGCTTGTGCTTCATCTAGTTTCTCATGATGTACTCTGCCTATAAGTTAAATAAGCAGGTTGACAATATACAGCCTTGATATACTCCTTTTCCTATTTGGAACCAGTCTGTTGTTCCATGTCCAGTTCTAACTGTTGCTTCCTGACCTGCACATAGGTTTCTCAAGAGGCAGGTCAGATGGTCTGGTATGCCCATCTCTTTCAGAATTGGGCGGTGGCCGAGATGAGCTACCCCATGCCCAAGGCCAGGGGTGGTGGCCGAGAGGAGCTACCCCACTTCCAAGGAGCAGCGGCTGCGCAGATGCAGGAGGGGTAGCACCCAGAGGTGCTACTCCACATTCAAGGTCAGGAGGGGCGGCTGTGAGGAGATACCCCTCGTCCAAGGTAAGGAGCAGTGGCTGCACTTTGCTGGAGCAGATGTGAAGAGATACCCCATGACCAAGGTAAGAGAAACCCAAGTAAGATGGTAAGTGTTGCAAGAGGTCATCAGAGGGCAGATACACTGAAACCACAATCACAGAAAACTAGCCAATCTGATCACAGGACCACAGTCTTGTCTAACTCAATGAAACTAAGCCATGCCATGTGGGGCCACCTAAGACGAACAGTCATGGTGGAGAGGTCTGACAGAGTCCACTGGAGAAGGGAATTGCAAACCACTTCAGTACTCTTGCCTTGAGAACCAATGAACAATATGAAAAGGCAAAATGATAGGATACTGAAAGAAGAACTCCCCAGGTCGGTAGGTGCCCAATATGCTACTGGAGATCAGTGGAGAAATAACTCCAGAAAGAATGAAGTGATGGAGACAAAGCAAAAACAATACCGAGTTGTGGATGTGACTTGTCATAGAAGCAAGGTCCGATGCTGTAAAGAGCAATATTGCATAGGAACCTGGAATGTTAGGTCCATGAATCAAGGCAAATTGGAAGTGGTCAAGCAGGAGATGGCAAGAGTGAATGTCAACATTCTAAGAATCAGTGAACTAAAATGGACTGGAATGGGTGAATTTAACTCAGAGGACCATTATATCTACTACTGTGGGCAGGAATCCCTAAGAAGAAATGAAGTAGCCACCATAGTCAACAAAAGAGTCTGAAATGCAGTGTTTGGATGCAATCTCAAAAATGACAGAATGATCTCTGTTCATTTCCAAGGCAAACCATTCAATATCACGGTAATCCAAGTCTATGCCCCAACCAGTAACACTGAAGAAGCTGAAGTTGAACAGTTCTATCAAGACCTACAAGACCTTTTAGAACTAATATATAATAGTATATATATAAAATAAAATAAACATGAAATGACATTTATATAAAGTTTTCTTGTTGCAGTATTGTTTACAATGGCAAAATGCTGGAAACCATACAAAATTGATATCTTTAGAGACCCAGCTACATAAATTAGGGTCTGCATTTGCAATGGAAAACTTTGCATCTGTAAAGATGAATGAGGATGCTCTCTATATACTCATATGGAACGTTTTCCAAGATAACAACTTGAGTGAAAAAGCCAAGTATATAGCATGCTATAATTTGTGTTTAAAAAATGGAGAGTATGTCATTAAATTGCTTATTTATGCACAAAGTATTTCTGGAAGAATACACAATAAACTAATAAAAGCATTGCTATGGATAGATGAAACAGGGGTAAGGGAAGGAGACAGGATTTGTATGCCATTCCATATTAATCTTTTACTTGGGAACTGTGAGAATGCATTATATGTTTATGTAGTTTTCTTTAAAAATATTTGCTTGCATAGAGATTGCTAAAAAAAAAATGAGCTGTTACAACATATCTTGGTCTTATGAAAGATCATTTCAGTAGATTGGACCAGCAGAAGCATCATGTTTGGGAAAAGAACTGAAGCAGGAAAAGTCGCTGATCCTGGGCCTGCTCTGACATTGACATTGACATTGATGCTGACGTTTGGGGAAGTTGTTCCCTCCCAGGGCTTCAGTGCCCCCACCTATAAGATAATAAGCATGAACTGGAAACTTTTTAAAGGTCCCCTATTGCTCTGACATTCTGGGATGTATTTAATGACTAAGCTTTATTTAATTTGAATTAAACTACATCTTTTATAAAATATGTCCTATTAAGGCATTTTGCATACTTTTTTTCACTTTGCTTCATGGGTGTTCTTTTTTAAAACTGCCTTTTTACAGTTAGTTTTGAGAAGCTCTCATCTTGCCTCTGCTAAGGTTACATGGTCATGAAGATGACTATGGCCTGGGATACGGCAGTAGAGGATAGGACAGGACCTGAGTAGAAGATGACTCAGAAAGAGAGAGTAGGAGCCACCAAGAAACAAGATTCAGTGGGGTGGAAGCAGCCCATAAATGCATACTGAACCAAGAGACTCAGTTCATCCAGATGGATATTCTAGGAAACCAAATGCAGCTCCCTTTCTCCCACTTCTGCATAACTGGGAGCTGAGTTGCTCTGAGTGGTAAGATTTTAAATGAAGTGAGACACACTGGTTTCACCTCACCAAACTGAAATGTTCCCCTTCTAATAACAATATTCTACATTCCTATTTCTGGCGCGGGGGTGGGGGGGTTTCTGCTCCTTCCCTTGTCCTACATCCCTAGGTCCAGGTGTCCCCAGGTGGCCAAACAGTAGAATTCTACCCTGCCGCAGTGATCGTCAGGCCCAGGGCTTTTGTCCAACGCATTGTGAAATAAGATGCTTTCTTTACTGTTAACTATAAAAACTTGGGGAAGAGCGATGTAAGGGAGCTGCTGGTCACCATGATGAAATTGCATAAAACTTGGGAATAGAAGAAAGCAGAAACAAGAGATGGCAACAGCTTTGACATATGGTTAACATGCTCCTGAAATCTTGTTGGTTTCTAAGTCACATGGACCAATACATTTTTTACAATTATTTAAGCCAGTTTACTTCACCTCTATTTCTTGCAATCAAAGGACCTGCATATAAATGCCAGCTCCAGCAGACTGACAATGACTGCCTGAATAATTATATTGAGAAGAACCTTGAGGACCTTATCTGGGCCCATGACTCATGAGAACGGTATGCCACAGAGAGAGAAGAAGAGGAAGATATAAAATGGTACATCTTTTTAACTAAGATGAAACCCCTGACTCATCCTCTGCCTCACTCTGGACTGGGTGATACTTCACTTTTTTTAAGGCATAGTCTTTCAGGTTGGGATATGGGAAGAAATTTGTTAGCATGTGTCCCCAGAAAGGTAGATGTCCACATTTACCTAGGGGTTTAGTGGGGGTACCTACTTTCAAAGAAACTTGGTGCCTTAAGTAAATCTCTTCCTAGTTGTCATTGTTGTTCAGCTGCCAAGTCACATCTGATTCTTCCCAACCCCACGGACTGCAGCACACCAGGTTTCCCTATCCCTCACCATCTCCCCGAGTTTGCCCAAGTTCATGTCCATTGAATCAGTGATGCCATCCTACCATTTCATCCCCTGTCACCCTCTTCTCCTTCTGCCTTCAATTTTCCCCAGCATCTGGGTCTTTTCCAATGAGTCAACTCTTTGCATCAGGAGGCCAAAGTATTGGAGCTTCAGCATCAGTCCTCCCAATGACTACTCAGGACTGATTTCCTTTAAGACTGACTGGTTTGATCTCCTTGCTGTCCAGGAGACTCTCAAGAGTCTCCTCCAGCACCACAGTTTGAAAGCATCAATTCTTCTGCACTCAGTCTTCTTTGTGGTCCAGCTCTCACATGACCACTGCAAAGACCATAGTCTTGATTATATGGACCTTTGTCGGAAAACTCATGTCTTTGCCTTTAACACACTGCCTAGGTTTGTCATAGCTTTCCTTCCAATAAGCAATTGTCTTCTAATGTCATGGCTGCAGTCACCATCTGCAGTGATTTTAGAGCCTAAGAAGAGGAAATCTATCACTACTTCCACATTTTCCCCTTCTATTTGCCATGAAGTGATGGCACCAGGTGTCATGATCTTCGTTTTTAATACTCAGTTTTAAGCTGGCTTTGTCACTCTCCTCCTTCAACCTCATCAAGAGGCTCTTTAGCTCCTCTTTGCTTTCTGCCATTAGAGTGGTATCATCCATATATCTGGGGTTGTTGATATTTCTCTCAGCAATCTTGATTCCAGTTTGCCACTCATCCAGCCCAGCATTTTGCATGATGTGCTCTGCATATAAATTAAATAAACAGGGTGACAATAAACAGCCTTGCCTTACTCTTTTCTCAATCCTGAACCAGTCATTTTGTTCCATACAAGGTTCTAACTGTTGCTTCTTGAGCTGCATACAGGTTTCTCAGGAGACAGATAAGATGATCTGGTATTCCCATCTCTTTCAGTTTTCCACAGTTTGTTATGACCCACACACTCAAAGACTTAAGTGTAGTCAATGAAACAAAGGTAGATGCATTTTCTGTTGTTGTTGTTGTTGTTGTTGAAATTCCCTTGCTTTCTCTACGATCCAGCGAATGTTGGCAATTTGATTTCTGGCTCTTCTGCCTCTTCTAAACCCAGCTTGGACATCTGGAAGTTCTGAGTCCACATAATGCTGAAACTTAGCTTGAAGGATTTTGAGCCTTACCTCACTAGCACGGGAGATGAGTGCAATTGTCCAGTAGTTTGAACATTCTTTAGTAATGCTCTTCTTAGGAATTGGGATGCAGATTGAAATTTTCCAGTCCTGTGGCCACTGCTGGGTTTTCCAAATTTGCTGACATACTGAGTGCAGCACTTAAATAGCAATAGCATCATCTTTTAGGATTTTAAACAGCTCTGCTGGAATTCTATCACCTCCACTAGCTTTATTGACATCAGTTCTTCCTAAGACCCACTTGACTTCACACTCCAGACTGTCTGGCTCTGGGTGAGTGATCACACCATTGTGGTTGTCCAGGTCATTAGGATCTTTTTTGTACAGTTCCTCTGTATATTCTTGCCATCTCTTCATGATCTCTTCTGCTTCTATCAGGTCTTTATTGTTTCTGGCCTTTATTGTGCCCATCTTTGGAAGAAATGTTCCTTCAATATTTCCAATTTTCTTAAAGAGATATCTTGTCTTTCCCTTTCTGTTGTTTCCCCCTATTTCTTTGCACTGTTCATTGAAGAAGGCCTTCTTGTCTCTCCTTGCTATTCTCCAGGACTCTGCATTTAGCTGGGTGTACCTTCCCCTTTCTCCCTTGCTTTTTGCTTCTCTTCTTTCCTCAGCTATTCATAAAGCAACCTCAGACAACCACTTTGGCTTTCTTGCATTTATTTTTCTTTGGGATGATTTTGTCTACTGCCTCCTGTACAATATTATGAACCTCTGCCCATATTTCTTCAGGCATTCTGTTTAGTAGATCTAATCCCTTGAAGCTATTTATCACCACCACTGAATATTCATAGAGGATTTGATTTAAATTGTACCTGACTTCCCTAGTGGTTTTCACCATGTTCTTTAGTTTAAGCCTGAATTTTGCTATGAGAAGTTGATGACCTGAGCCACAGTCAGCTCCAGGTCTTGTTTTTGCTGACTATATACAGCTTCTCCATCTTTGGCTACAAAAAAATGCAATCAATCTGATTTCTGTATTGACCATTTGGTGATGTCCATGTGTAAAGTTGTCTCTTGTGTTGTTGTTCAATTCAGTTCAGTCACTCAGTCATGTCCAACTCTTTGAAATCCACAGACTGCAGCATGCCAGGCTTCCCTGTCCATCACCAACTCCCAGAGCTTGCCCAAACTCATGTCCATTGAGTCAGTGATGCCATCCAACCATCTCATCCTCTGTCATACCCTTCTCCTCCTGCCTTCAATCTTTCCCAGCATCAGGGTCTTTTCCATTTAGTCAGTTCTTCGCATCAGGTGGCCAAAGTATTGGAGTTTCAGCTTCAACATCAGCCCTTCCAATGAATATTCAGGACTGATTTCCTTTAGGATGAACTGGTTGGATCTCCTTTCAGTCCAGGGGACTCTCAAGAGTCTTCTCCAACACCACAGTTCAAAAGCATCAATTCTTCAGCGTTCAGCTTTCTTTATAGTCCAACTCTCACATCCATACATGACTACTGGAAAAACCATAGCTTTGACTAGACGGACCTTTGTCAGCTAAGTAATGTCTCTGCTTTTTAATATGCTGTCTAGGTTGGTCATAGCTTTCCTTCCAAGGAGCAAGCATCTTTTAATTTAATTTAATGTGCTGTTGTACCTATCCTCAAAACATACTCTGAAAGAAAAACCTCCTTCCTATATGTCCTGGCGTGCCTTATTCTCCACTCACTTCTTTGATCACAAAGAGTCTGCAATCTTGTATGTGGTCAAAATGAGCAATGATACTAAAAGCATAATGGATTACAGAGGTCGCATTTTAAAAGTTTACAAAAACAGAAGAAAAGAAGTGAGTCCTGGAGACTGAAGCAATGAAAGATTATTCATTGATTATTTCTAAACTGGCTTTCATGATTTCCCGAATTTGGGCAAGTTGATATGTTTAACTGAGATGCTTCTTGTTGGAAATATTATTAATTGTGACCCAATTTGACATCCTCAAAAAATAGACACTGCTGCATAAGAATGGGGTGTTTTTCTGACAGAAAGCTCTTCATTCAAAACATTTTAAAATCAAAGCACACAGATACATATTGCTACGTTTTTAAGGCATTCGGGGTTTTAAGACATACAATTAAATTCATCCTTTTTTGTTACAGAGTTCTATGAATTTGGACGAATGCATTCCCGTTGCGCTATCACTACCCAATCAAGATACAAAACAGTCTCATCACTTCAAGCAATTCCCTTGTGTCCCTTGATAACCAGTCCCTGTCCCCTGTCCCAGCACCTGCAACCATAGATCTGTTTTCTGAACCTTGTTTCCCAAAATGCCATGACAGGGGAATCACACAGTAAGTAACCTTTGAAATCTGACTCACTTTAACTGGCATAATGCATTTGAGATCCATCCAAGCTGTTGCATCTATCAGGAATCTGTTCCTCTTTTTTATTGAGTAGTATTACATTGTGTGTATGTATTACAGTTTGTTTATCCATTCGCCAGAGAAAGGACATTTGGGTGTTCCTGTTTTGGCAACTATGAATAAAGCCACTATAAACATTTTTTTACATGTTTTTGTCTGCATAAGTTTTTGTTTCTCTAGTACAAATACCTAGGAGGACAAGTGCGGGTTGAGTGTATGTTTAACGTATAAGAAACTGTCAAAGCGTTTTCCACAGTGACTGTTTCATTTTGCATTCCCTGCAGCAATATAGTCACCTTCATTCATAAATAGGTTGAATGTCATTTTATATAGGTTTAGCTATATCATCATATCTCCATTAAGTCTTAGGGGGCTTTGTGTCCTTGGTAAGAGCACAGTAACCTACAGATATCACTCAATCATTTTTGTGACGTGAGACTTAAGAACCCTAGCTCAAGCGTGATTTTTGAAAAAGACACAAATGTAGAACTGTGATATTTGAAAGGAAATTAAAGTTCACTGCTTCAATATTTTTGAGTAGGGCTGGTTTTCTCTTTTCTTTTTTTTTTTTTTTTTTTTTAGCTTTCTTGAGGTATGACTGGCAAATAAAAATTGTATGTACAATTTTGTGCATTATGATTATTATACATATACACATATACACATTGTGAACTGTTTACCACAGTCAAGCTAATTAACATATCCATCACCTCACATAGTTTTCTTTGTATGTGTGTGTGCAGGGAGGGGAGTAACAATTAAGATTTACCCTCTTAGCAACTTTCAAGTATACAGTACAACACTGTTAACTACAGTCACCAAGCTATACATTAGATTACCAGCACCTACCCATTCTGCATATATGAAACTTTAACCAACATTTCTCCATTCCCCATACTTCCAGTCCCCTGGTAACTATGTTCTCTCTGCCTCTAAGAGTTTGATTTTTTAGACTGCACGCGAGTGATATCATGCAGTATTTGTCTTTCTGTGTCTGAATTATCTCACTTAGCATAACACCCTCGAGGTTCATCCATGTTGTGACAATGGCAGGATTTTCTTTATTGCTCATTGCAGCATTAGTCACAATAGCCAAGGTATGGAGACAACCTAAGTGTCCATCACCAACTGAATAGAGAGAGAAAATGTGAGATTATACATATCTAAACACACAGTGGAATATTATCCAGCATTAAAAAAAGAAAGTAATCTTGCCATTTGAGTAGGGCTGTTTTGACTCAATCATAATAGACTGTCTCTCTTTCAGACCCTGTTCAACAGACCCCATGTTTACTGCCCATGTGACATTGCACATGTTCTTTAGCTGCTTTAAGCTCACTTCTTCATCTCTAAAGGGTTTTTGTGAGAATCAAGAGAAAAATGTATGGGAAAGAACTCTGGAATCAAAAACTAGTTAAATATGAAGCATTAATAAAAAATTTAAAAAACAGATATTGTTAGTGTTTTGCTTTCTATGGGCAAGCTTACTAAACCCAGGTAGGCTTAAAACCTAAAGCATGGACCATATGATTATTAAATGTTAGCCCAGATAACATGATTTTCAAAAGTTAGAACTAAAAGAACCTTCAAGATCTTCCACCAAGTCCTAGCTCTTAATGATAGTGAAGAAATGGAGGCCCAAAAAAGTTGAGATCACACAAAGTTACTAGTTGCAAAGCTAGTTAGAGAATTCAGAAACTTCTGACCCAATGTCCAATTCTCTCATTAATCTGCCCAACTGTCTTCTCAAGACTGCTTTGAACAGCAATTAGACACAACCAAGTTTTAGGTTGTGTCCTAAAAGGTGATGCTCTGAAAGTGCTGCACTCAGTCAGTTCAGTTTGGTCTCTCAGGCGTGTCTGACTCTTTGAGACCCCATGGACTGTAGCACACCAGGCCTCCCTGTCCATCACCAACTCCCAGAGTTTACTTAAACTCATGTCCATTGAGTCGGTGATGCCATCCAACCATCTCATCCTCTGTCGTACCCTTCTCCTCCTGCCTTCAATCTTTCCCAGCATCAGGGTCTTTTCAAATGAGTCAGTTCTTTGCATCAGGTGGCCAAAGTATTGGAGTTTCAGCTTCAGCATCAGTCCTTCCAATGAATATTCAGGACTGATTTCCTTTAGGATGTACTGGTTGGATCTCCTTGCTGTACAAAGGACTCTCAAGAATCCTCTCCAATACCACAGGTCAAAAGCATTAATTCTTCAGCGCTCAGCTTTCTTTTTCTTTTTTTTTTTTTTTCAGCTTTCTTTATAGTCCAACTCTCACATCCATATATGACTACTGGAAAAATCATAGCTTTGACTAGATGGGCCTTTGTTGGCAAAGTAATGCCTCTGCTTCTTAATAAGCTGTCTAGTCTGGTCATAACTTTTCTTCCAAGGAGCAAGCATCTTTTAATTTCATGGCTGCAATCACCATCTGTAGTGATTTTGGAGCCCAAAAAAATAAAGTCTGCCACTGTTTCCACTGTTTCCCCATCTATTTGCCATGAAGTGATGGGACTGGATGACATGATCTTAGTTTTCTGAATGTTGAGTTTTAAGCCAACTTTTTCACTCTCCTCTTTCACTTTCATCAAGAGGCTCTTTAGCTCTTCTTCACTTTCTGCCATAAGGGTGGTGTCATCTGCATATCTGAGGTTATTGGTATTTCTCCCAGCAATCTTGATTCCAGCTTGTGCTTCATCCAGCCCAGCATTTCTCATGATGTACTCTTCATATAAATTAAATAAGCAGGGTGACAATATACAGCCTTGATGTACTCCTTTCCCAATTTGGAACCAGTCAGTTGTTCCATGTCCAGTTCTACCTGTTGCTTCTTGACCTGCATACAGATTTCCCAGGAGGAAGGTCAGGTGGCCTGGTATTCCAAAATTTGGAAAACTGAGCAGTGGTCACAGGACTGGAAAAGGTCAGTTTTCAGTCTAATCCCAAAGAAAGGCAACGCCAAAGAATGTTCAAAATACCACACAATTGCACTCATCTCACTCACTAGCAAAGTAATGCTCAAAATTCTCCAAGCCAGGTTTCAACAGTACATGAACCATGAACTTCCAGATGTTCATACTGGATTTAGAAAAGACAGAGGAACTAGAGATCAAATTGCCAACATCCATTGGGTCACTGGAAATGCAAGAGAGTTCCGGAAAAACATCTGCTTCTGTTTTATTGACTATGCCAAAGTCTTTGATTGTGTGGATCACAACAAAGTGGAAAATTCTTCAAGAGATGAGAATACCAGACCACCTTACCTGCCTCCTGAGAAATCTGTATGCAGGTCAAGAAGCAACAGGTAGAACTGGACATGGAACAGTAGACTGATTCCAAATAAGGAATGGAGTACATCAAGGCTGTATATTGTCACCCTGCTTATTTAATTTATATGAAGAGTACATCATGAGAAATGCTGGGCTGGATGAAGCACAAGCTGGAATCAAGATTGCTGGGAGAACTATCAATAACCTCAGATATACAGATGACAACACACTTAAGGCAGAAAGCGAAGAAGAGCTAAAGAGCCTCTTGATGAAAGTGAAAGAGGAGAGTGAAAAAGTTGGCTTAAAACTCAACATTTAGAAAACTAAGATCATGTCATCCAGTCCCATCACTTCATGGCAGATAGATGGGGAAACAGTGGAAACAGTGAGAGACTTCATTTTGGGGGGCTCCAAAATCACTACAGATGGTGATTGCAGCCATGAAATTAAAAGATACTTGCTCCTTGAAAGAAAAGTTATGACCAAAGTAGACAGCACATTAAAAAGCAGAGATATTACTTTGCCAACAAAGATCCATCTAGTCAAGGCTATGATTTTTCCAGTAGTCATATATGGATGTGAGAGTTGGACTATGAAGAAAGCTGAGCACTGAAGAATTGATGCTTTTGATCTGTGGTAATGGAGAAGACACTTGAGAGTCCCTTGCACTGCAAGGAGATCCAACCAGTACATCCTAAAGGAAATCAGTCCTGAATATTCATTGGAAGGACTGATGCTGAAGCTGAAACTCCAATACTTTGGCCACCTGATGCAAAGAACTGACTCATTTGAAAAGACCCTGATGCTGGGAAAGATTGAAGGCAGGAGCAGAAGGGGATGACAGAGGATGAGATGGTTGAATGGCATCAGAGGCTCAATGGACAATGAGTTTGAGTAAGCTCCAGGAGTTGGTGATGGACAGGGAAGCCTGGTGTGCTGCAGTCCATGGGGTTGCAAAGAGCTGAACACAACTGAGTGACTGAACTGACCTGAACTGAAATTTTAGGCTAATCCCCTCCACAATGGAATAACCACCCAGCTTATACTAACACCAAGCTGCTCCCTATCACATGCCCTTGTCTTCCTCTCACCTGGTACTAATTCCCACCCTCACCCATTTGTTGTACTGTCTCTCTGCCCCAGTGGAAGTTAAATTCTGCCAGGGTAGGAACCTCTATTAACTACGTTATCTGACACACAGTAAAATCCTAAATAAAATTTTGTTGAATGATGTTTAGAAAAACAGACATTAATCAGATCATTCATGCTCATAGCAGTTTTGACTAAACGACAGGTATCTTCTCTGACAACTTTTTAAGTCGTTTGTTTGGGTGACTTGAAGGCATCACAAGCCCAACGGGAGAAAGATAATTGCTCAGGGAACCAGACTCAAGGGGCCTAAATCCCATTCCATCCCGTCATTGCCCAGTCCTGCTCCGTCTTGCTCCTGTAAGGGACACATTGTCTAAACAGTATCAAGTGTTAACTTGTTAAATCAGTTACACCCAAAAGGGTTGAGATTATTTAACAATGCAACAAGATGAGGTAATATCAAGAATTCTGAGGAGAGGCAGTGTTTTAAGTACTTTAGTTCCGTGCCAGGGAGCTATTGTTTATGAAAAGATTTTTGGAAAATGAAGGATTAACTCAGTAACTAATCTCTTTCATGGGAATTCATTGTGCTTAGTTCTCACATTTGAAATTCTTAATTTTATATCCATTCCACAGTCATCTTATTAGTCTAACTTTTTAGAAGAAATGTGTAAGCAAATGCTTCTAAATTTAATTAGAATTTTAACCATTGTAACTCATCCATGTGGAGAAAAAAACACATAATTTGCAACCTTATTTGTTCTGAACAAAAATTGGCTCCATTTGCCACCACTGGGAATTTTTAGGAATATTCTCTCTGGAGGTCAGGGATTCTGTGAGTTTTGCTCACTGGTCTATTTCTAGAACCTGGGATAGTATGAGGCTCATAGAAGAAATGTAATAACTATTTACTGAGTGCATGAAAAACTGTGGTGTTGTTTACCCAAGTCAAAACCCTCCTCCCATGGCTTTTTCAAGGAGAGATAAGCCTGGGCCTCTAGCTCCCAGCACCATTCCAGAAGAGACCTATGTGGTCTTTACATCCATGTTCTCAGGCACATTTCATATATCCCATGAATTCAACTGGGTTTCCTACTCAAGCTACCTTATGGTACTTTTCTGAGAGCCTCGCTACATACAAACTCTGGGGAAAAAAGGAGGTCCCAGGAATCAGTACAGAAACAAAGGGAAACCTTACAAGGAAGGCAGTGGAGTGACTCAGTGAGGATCATCAGATTAAAACTTGGAACAAAGTTCTGTTCACTCCCACATCACTTAACTAGTATATAAATGCCACCAAGTCACATCCTCATTCTAGACCTCATCCAAAAACTGGGGAAGTTTTTTAGAACATGGGTTTTCTCATCTAAAAATCACTCTATGGACCAAGTAAGTTTTTATACAGAGTGCACTTAAAGGTGAACCCATCTCTTACTTTCACCACTCCTCCGGATGCCCACAAGAAAAGCCTGAGGTTTCTGTATCACCTGCCTCTGACCAGGGGCAGAATCATGCCTGTCCCATATATGGGTACAAAAGGTGATTTGTTTATTATCATTGTTGTGTCTCTTAGAGATAAGGTTGATTTATTCCAACCTCACTAGATAATAAAAACCTGTGCATGTGTGCTCCATGGTGGAAGGTTCAAGGAAACTGCTGGATTTTGTGGATAGTGGACAACAAAGCACCTTTCTCTTTTTTCTATGGAAAAGAAAGTAATTTTCAAAAATCCTCCCCTAGATGGGAATGCCACCTGATTTCATAAAGCCCCTGTAGGATCTATCTCATCTTCAAAGATGTCCCCCAGTGAACCACACATCCCAGTATTTATGCCACCATGTAGTCCCCTCTCTTACCAAATCTAAGTCAGACCTAAGACAACCAACAGGATGCAGCAGAAGTAACACTGTGTAATGTATAAAGTTAAGTCATAAGAAGTCTTGTGGTTCCCACTTTAGACTCCTGGAAAGCTAGTTCCTGGAATGCTCTCTTTCAGATCCCAGCCACCATGCTGTAAGAAGCCCAAGCTCCATGAAAAGGCCACGTCTCTGCACACCACAGTCACAACTGAGCTCCCAGCTAGCAGCTGGCATCCACCCCTAGCTTACAAGGTAGCCATTGTGGATGTTCTGCCCAGTAGACTCTTTGGATTACTCTAGTCCCAGTCACAATTTGACTGCAGCTACATAACACTCCTCAAGAGAGAACTTCCTGGTTGAACCTAGTAAATCCACCAGGCCAAGAGAAATAATAAGGTATTTAAGGGACTAGATTTGATAGACAGAGTACCTGATGAACTATGGATGGAGGTACATGACATTGTACAGGAGACAGGAATCAAGACCAGCCTCAAGAAAAAGAAATGCAAAAAAGCAAAATGGCTGTCTGAGGAGGCCTTACAAATAGCTGTGAAAAGAAGGGAAGTGAAAAGCAAAGGTGAAAAGGAAAGATATACCCATCTGAATGCAGAGTTCCAAAGAATAGCAAGGAGAGATGGGAAAGCCTTTCTCAGAGATCAATGCAAAGAAATAGAGGAACACAACAGAATGGGAAAGACTAGAGATCTCTTCAAGAAAATTAGAGATACCAAGAGAACATTTCATGCAAAGATGGGCTCAATAAAGGACAGAAATGGTAGGGACATAACAGAAGCAGAAGATATTAAGAACAGGTGGCAAGAATACACAGAAGAACTGTACAAAAAAGATCTTCACAACCCAGATAATCATGATGGTGTGATCACTCACCGAGAGCCAGACATCCTGGAGTGTGAAGTCAAGTGGGCCTTAGGAAGCATCACTAAAAACAAAGCTAGTGGAGGTGATGGAATTCCAGTTGAGCTCTTTCAAATCCTGAAAGATGATGCTGTGAAAGTGCTGCACTCAATATGCTAGCAAATTTTGAAAACTCAGCAGTGGGCACAAGACTGGAAAAGGTCAGTTTTCATTCCAATCCCAAAGAAAGGCAATGCCAAAGAATGCTCAAACTATCGCACAATTGCACTCATCTCATATGCTAGTAAAGTAATGCTTAAAATTCCCAAGCCAGGCTTCAGCAATATGTGAACTTTCAAAAGTTCAAGCTGGTTTTAGAAAAGTCAGAGGAACTAGAGATCAAATTGCCAACATCCGATAGATCATCTAAAAAGCAAGGGAGTTTCAGAAAAACATCTATTTCTGTTTTATTGACTATGCCAAAGCCTTTGACTATGTGGATCACAATAAACTGTGGAAAATTCTGAAAGAGATGGGAATAGCAGGCCACCTGACTTGCCTCCTGAGAAACCTGTATGCAGGTCAAGAAGCAACAGTTAGAACTGGACATGGAACAATAGACTGGTTCCAAATAGGAGAAGGAGTATGTCAAGCCTGTATATTGTCACCCTGCTTATTTAACTTATATGCAGAGTACATCATGAGAAATGCTGGGCTGGAGGAAGCACAAGCCAGAATCAAGGTTGCCAGGTGAAATATCAATAACCTTAGATATGCAGATGACACCATCCTTATGGCAGAAAGTGAAGAAGAACTAAAGAGCCTCTTGATGAAAGTGAAAGAGGAGAGTGAAAAAGTTGGCTTAAAGCTCAACATTCAGAAAACTAAGATCATGGCATCCATGGCAGATAGATGCGGAAACAATGGCTGACTTTATTTTTCTGGGCTCCAAAATCACTGCAGATGGTGATTGCAGCCATGAAATTAAAAGATGCTAACTTCTTGGAAGGAAAGTTATGACCAACCTAGATAGCATATTAAAAAGCAGAGACATTACTTTGTCAACAAAGGTCCATCTAGTCAAGGCTATGGTTTTTCCAGTAGTCATTATGGATGTGAGAGTTGTACTATAAAGAAAGCTGAGTGCAGAAGAATTGATGCTTTTGAACTGTGGTGTTGGAGAAGACTCTTGAGAGTCAGTTGGACTGCAAGGAGATCCAACCAGCCCATCCTAAAGGAGATCAGTCCTGGGTGTTCATTGGAAGGACTGATGTTGAAGCTGAAACTCCAATACTTTGGCAACCTGATGCAAAGAGCTGACTCATTTGAAAAAACCCTGATGCTGGGAAAGATTGAAGGCAGGAGGAGAAGGGGACAACGGAGGATGAGATGGTTGGATGGCATCCCCAACTCAATGGACATGGGTTTGGGTAGACTCTGGGAGTTGGTGATGGACACGGAGGCCTGGCGTGCTGCGGTTCATGGGGTCGCAAAGAGTCAGATATCACTGAGTGACTGAACTGAACTGAAGTCACAAAGTTTTGTAACAACAATAAGTAACTGGATGTCATGTGTAAGTACTCAGTTATATCTGATTCTTTGAGACCACATGGATTATAGCTCACCAGGCTCCTCTGTCCATGGAATTTTCCAGGCAAGAAATACTCAAGTGGGTTGCCATTTCCTTCTCCAGGAGTAACTGGAACACTGCCTCAAATTCCTTTACAAATTTCTATGACCTTGAGTTGCTCTCATCAGTCATTTATGCTCATATATGCAAGACCCTGCCCCTTCCTAATAGAAGTTTACAAATAGCTGAGTTTGTTTTAAATACTTCCAAATTAAATTTTGAAGTTAGGATTTTCTCCTATTGAATTTGAAAAGATTTGCACTGAATGCAAAACAATGAGGTTGAGTTTTTTAAAATATAATACAAAACTAGTTTTATAAATTTGGCTCCAAATACATGTCTGCAATTATGGTCTATAGCTCTCACAATTATGTTCTTCAAAATTATCCTGATTTCAAATAAATTATGGGAATTGGGGGGAAGTTGAAATATTGTGTCTAATCTGCATCTTGCAAGCTGCATCTCACACCAAAGACAAGCACAGAAACCTGAGGTCAAGTCATATATTCCTTCTCATGTTTCAAAAAACATAATCCCCATGACTCATTGTCTAGGGTACTAGCTTTGCTTTCTTTTTTGGATTTGGGATGCTGATTTATCTGGTCTAGTTGTGCCCTACTGAACCCAATCATGACAGAAATGGAAAACTTCAAACACACTCATAGAAACACACACAAATACACAGAAAACAAATATCTTGGATCATGGAAGAATTTGATGTTGTCATTGTTTTGTAATTTATTTTCTTTAAATTTCTCTCGGTTCCTTTTGGAGTCATTGAATTCCACTTATGAGTCGTTTGTTAAATTATGGCTCCTGTATTCCAGGCACTGTGCTAAATGTTTTAGATACATTTACTCATTAACTGTGTGATACAAGGTTGTTTATTATTATTATTATAAATACAAGGTTTGTTATTTATTATCCCCACTTTACAGTTGAAAGAACCATGGCTCATAAAAGTTAAGTGATTTGCTAAAGTTTCACAGATCTGAGCTATGAACCTAGGTCCCCCTCTCAAGCAACAGAAGCATAACTGGGAACACCTCTGAATTCCCACACATCCAGAAATCACACCTCAATTATTGAATCATTAAGCAGGAACCATAGCTTGGCCAAAATAACTATGTATTCTTGTGGATCACCCTGAAGAGAGACTTTGAATCTGAGTTTGGGAAACTGGTGGCTCAGACGGTAAAAGCGCCTGCCTGCAATGCGGGAGACCCGGGTTTGATCCCTGGGTCAGGAAGATCCCCTGGAGAAGGCAACGGCAACCCTCTCCAATACTCTTGCCTGGAAAATTCCACGGATGGGGTGTAACAAAGAGTCGGACACAACTGAGCGACTTCATTTTCACTTTTACTTTCATGTGCATGGACATTGGGGATTATCCATTCAGAAGACTTTGGGCAGGGACACAAAAGGCAATCACAGGGACCCAGGAGATTCAATAATCGGGAACTCAGAGGCTGCTGGCATGAACTGAATAGCAACTAAGACATTTAGGAACCGTTCCTATGGATCAGTCTATATGCACTGTGGAGAGAACGGGATACACAACAGAAAAGAATGGGTTCTTGGAAGGGAGGGAATGGTATACATGTGTGCACACATTTGCGTGTGTGTGTGTGTGTGTGTGTGTGTGTGTGTGTGTGTGCGCGCGCGCGCGCATGTTGAAAGGTTAGGGGCTGCTTGTCCTCCATGAGTTGTTTCCAAACAACCTTTCCTCTCATTCCATCTGGGCCCCTTCAAACCAATTTTCTCTGCATTCTTTTATAGCCAAACCATCCTGGAGAAACTGAGACAGCCTCAGATGAGATTTCATGGTAGAATGTGCAGGGGTGGGGTGGGTTGCTCTATTTGTTCTTTTTCTCTTATTCCTATCTCTAGTCATACTTGCAGTCCCTCTTTCCCTCTAGGACATTTGCCATTTAAAATAAATTCAAAAATAAGTAAATACAGTATATTTATATTACGATAATCAATAGCTCCTCTATGGAAATGCAAACGTGTGACTCTGAGCCTCAGTTTCCCCATGAGTAAATGTCCATACCGCTCCTCCCAGATAAGTTGGCCTTTGTCAACACACACACACATGCACACACACACACACTACATTGTATTGTCAATTAACTGAAAAGAGACTTGAGTGCATGACTAGGGTTACCTGGAGACAAGACTGCAAAGAAGCCAAGTCAGGAGCAAATGTTATCAGTACAGGCTGGAAAGCACAAGGGCCCTGAGGTCAGACCAGCCCACTGCAAACCCCACCCCTATGACTCACGAAGTGTGAGATCTTAGGCAAAGTATTGAAATTCTCCAAGCCCTGGCTTCCCATCAGTAAAATGGAGATATTAATAGTACCTACCCTCAAAGTTGTTTTGAACATGAAATAAGTCAATACATGCCAAATACTTAACCCAATGACTGATACATAGCAAATGCTCAGTAAACATTAGCTGTTGTTATTTACTACATAGTACACAGAATAAAATTTATAATACCTATTAGTTACTGAATATTTTCTACATACAAGACTGTAGGCTATTTAAATACACTATCTCTCTTAATCTTCAGAGCAACCCTATAAGCCCTGTTCTAGAATATTCCCTTTTCCAAATGAGAAAACTGAGATGCAAATAAGTTAAGTCATGTCTGCAAGGTCCCAGTGTTACTAAGAATCACAGCACAGTTGGTCCGACTTCAAGTCTGAGGTCCTAGCCAAGTCTCAAACAAAATTACCTTCCTAAAACCCAGAACAGAGTTTCTTTGAACATCTGTCAACACTTTCCATAAGCCTTTCAGGACCCCAATCCCCCTGAACTCCCCAAAACCTTTATGGCCCTTTAAAATACCAGGGGTATCCACTGTTGAAGTCAGAGAACTTCACATGGGGCAAAAACGAGCATGTGTAGAGGACTCTTTCTTCTCTATGAGCTTTCACACCCACACTCTATATTTGGTGTGAGGATAAATGTGTTTATTATAAATGCTTTTAAGATGCTGCAAGTCCTGACACACGGTGAACATGGCAGAGAGCAGGTGAGGCAGCGAGAGAGCACGATGTACACCTGCTCAGAGCTTGGAGTCAGACTACCGTGCTTTCAAGCCCTCTGTTTGTCCTTCACCAGCTTTGGGCAGCTCATTTCACCTCTGTGAGCCTGCGTCCTCATCTCTATAGGTAACAGGACACACCTCTCCCCAGAGGATGTTTCTGAAGGTTAAATGAGGTCATCCCTGTGAAGCACATGACACAGTGCAAGACAAATAGGAAATCCTTGGTTAATATTCTTAATAATAATACTGTGATTGTTAAGTGTTAAAAAATGTTATTTGTAATTATTATTAATATTTAATTCTCAAAACAGTTATATCATAGAGACAAGGATACCAAGACTTGGAGAGCCTGGGTGCCATGCTCAGGACCCCTTAGGGGCTGGCAGTGTTCTCACAACCTCCTACCAGCTGCTGAGATCAGCAGGGCAGTGAAGTACTCATGGGTGGGTAATGTGCTAATGGCTGGACTCTGAGGAAGAAGTCCTCTTCTTTTGAGAGAGTAGCAACACAAGCCGTTACCAGTTCTATAATCTACAGTTCCTCAACAGCAAAGTTAACCTCAGTCTTCAGGGAGCATCCTGTATTGTTGGGTGCCCAGTAGAACTGAGAAATGTCATGGGTGGGCTTCCACCTTAGTTTTTACCTTGAGTCAGATACTAAAGTGATTAGGTCAGAAAAGTTTCCCCCAGAAGCTCCAGTTCTTTGAGTAGTGGTGACATTAAGCAAACCCTAGGTGTTGCAGACAGCTGGTTGAAATGCCTGCTCTGGGAGGGGTGGCCAGTCACAAAAGCTGGGGTCATAACAGCCTTGTTATTAGAATTGGGGTGACTAATTTCCAGGTAGAATCAGAGGCTCTTACAAATTGCTTTTGTAGAAATCATACCCTTAAATGTCCAATCTGCCCTGAATCACTCTACACTCAAAGCAGAAACAGCTGGCATCAGAGAACTTGATAAATACATCACAGGAACACTTGGGATTTGATCCGAGGAGATGGGCCTTCTCTTGCCTTGAAAGGTGGCATGCCAATGACATCATGTGAGTTGACATTTTTACCAGTGTCTAAGGGTAGTTTCAGAGAGCAACACAGACTCCAGTGAGTTGGGTGACCTTGGAGAAAGCTCTTCCCTTTCTGATTCTCCTTTGGTAAAATGAAGGGTTGAACTAGATGGTTTCTGAAGCCCGTGGACTGTAATATTACCACATGTTACGATATAAAATTCTCTGAGCATTGGTTCCTTTAAGAGGTAGTAAGAAATAATAATTTAATATCTAACTGTTTCATACAACAACCCTATGAAGTCGGTACTATTAATATTCCCATATTACAGAGGCAGAAATTGGGGCCCAGACTAGTTAAGTGTTTTACCCAAGACACTTGTGCAGAGCTGGGATTTTAACCCAGGCAGCTCAACCCATAGGCCTATGCTCTTAACCATTAATATTATTAATGAAAATACTAATGAACCAGTCATGCAGACTAAGGGTTCCAGATGCTTCTTTTCAGGATTTCTCCATTTCTATGCCATCAACAGTGTGTGTGTCAGCTCTCAGGCATCATCTGGCAGATGTACATACATATCACCTACCTAGGTACTGGCATGTCAACACCAGACAGGTCCTAACAGATCATCTGGGTTGGGTGTTCTTAACTCATTATCCTTGAGCAGCCATTAAAGAGCACATAAACTCTCTAAAGTTATACGCAAAATAAGGGTGTGTGTAATTGTGAAGACAGATGTAGTAGATTTCTTCAGATTTCCAAGGTCCGAAAACTTTTAGAGATCGACGCATGTTTTGACAGTCGATACAGCTGAGACCACCAGATGAAAATGGACCTGACCAGGTACACACGGCAAGGAGGGACAGAGCTGGGTTCAGACCCCAGATCACCTGACCCAGAGCCTGGGCTCTTTGACTACATCATGCCCATTCAACTCGATTTTCTTCAACATGCATCAAGAGCCTGCCAGGGTCAAGACACTTTAATGGGGATTACACACACAGCTCACAAACTGGGTAGTTTTAGAAAATCATCATGCTTCATGCTTCATGCAAAATGGCATTTCATTGTTTCTCTAAAGTTCTTATCATTGATAATTACCACTGATCTGCCTCTCTGATATTCATGAAAACTTAGCCCATGATATTTCATTCATATCTGGTCCAGTCTGCCTTTACCAGCTTCACTCCTGACCTCTATAGATGCCTAAGGTAGTTGGGAATTTCTATCTCATTGTTCTGGTTAAAAAAAATCAGTTCAAAAGAAAACTGAAATAGCTAAACTACACAAAGCAAAATATATTAACAACTAAACACTGAATCACATTGTCCTGACAAAGTTCAGATCAACCAAATGTGTTTCAGGAAAACTGGACTTAGTAGAAGTAAAGCCACAGTAGAAAATTCACTCTGGAAGAAGCTAAAATTTGATACAATTACATTTGATACAGATAAATCACAACTGATAATTAAACCTTCCTTGTAAAAATTCACATAAAGGAGTGAATTCCTGTAAAACTGATTTTGATAAAATAAGAAATGACAAAAAATAGAAATCATTTCACTGCACTATACTGAACATCGATTTTGAAATTAAAATGGCTTAATGAGACTAATTAAGAAAAATACGTTCTTGACAAAAATTCAACCATGTTGGTGCTAGTTATAAACATGGAGTCAAAGCATCCTCGGTGCCAAAGGACAGAGGTCTAAATGTCTGCCATGTTAAACACATGTCAAAAGGAAAGTGCTAATATAGGGAGATCCTGTAGTCTTTTGTGAGGATTTGCAATCATTTGCAGGCAATGCTCTGATGAGGCAGACAAACTGACATGGCCACTGCCTTTGCAAAGCTCACTTGAAAAGCCAAACAACTAGCACAGACTATATTATTTAGGCGTGCTTTAACCCTACAAGTTCCATGAAGACACAAAACATCAAGGAGTAGATGTTATCTTTATGGGTGGAGTGAGTGAAGAATTTCTCAAACCTGCAAGGGGGTTCCAGGAGAATTTACTTTTCTTCCTGAACAAGAGAGGTCTCTTTCCTCTTTGTCTTCCTTTTCTGGTGGTCCCAGGAGTTACTTGCACCAGGTCATCTCCAGTGCTAGGCTCTGGCTTATTCACCAGACCTCTGAGCCTCATGCCTGTGCAATCTCTTATCTTCTTTAACAAGGCTGGAGTCAGTGGTATGCCAGAACTGGCTCAAACCCACTCCTGAAAGCCAAGTATTAAATTTTAAGAATTTGATGAGCTGGGTGTTAAATACAGCCATTATTAAAAGTGAAATTATATAAAGAATGCAAACTTATGATCAAATATACCACCTTAAAAAGAGGTAATAAATATTCAAAACTCATCACTTCCTGATTAGTTTAGTAGAATCTGCTTCTAAGGTCGTTCTATCACATCTATCACATCTGTATGGTAGTCACTATATGGTGGTATGCATATCTTTCCCAGCCCTATATTCAGTAACATCACACTAAATCGAAATTAGCCACAGTAGAAGTAGTTATACCACAGAAAATTGCAAATGCTACAAATACAGACTTAATTATGGTTCTGTTGATTGTCTAGATTGAAGAAAGTGAAACTAATAATGTAGATTATACTTAAAGCTGATAAGTCTATAGCTGTTTCACAGTGATAAGCACAAAAAACAGGCAATATTCTTTCAAACTCAGCAAAAAAGTCACTCACACTATTGACAAATGAGTGGTTTCCAAGCTCTTTGTTGTTTCACTTTTGTCTTACTTGTTAATGAAAATATCAACGAACATTCATGTCAAAACTGTTCTTGTTATCCAACTGCAACCATGATTGACTCTATATACAAGAGTTCTGAATAAATCAAGGAATGCATTGTCTGAAAATCAATATGGAATTTACCTTAGCATTTACATTTTATTATTTGTAAATTGAGTGTTGTACATCCTTCATAAAAGCAAAACATATCATAACCTTGAGTATGCATTCACACACACATTTCCAGAGTTGTCACTTACCTCTGACGTCCCTCAGAAGCCTCCCATCTCTTACCATGAGACCACCAGGACCTGCTGCAGCCACCAGGCCACTAGGCCAACTGAGGTCATGATGGGCCCAGGGAAGTACTGGAAGCTTCAGACTAGAGGAAAGGAAGGCCAGTGTTTACAGTGACGGCTGGCTGCAGAATGGCCTTTGTCTGCTCTGGGCCTTTATTTATTTTCACACCAGCCTAAGGCCTTCGACCCCAGTTTGAAGTCAAAGGACAGGAAGAAAGATTCTTTACTTTCATGACTATTGGCAACATAGTTTGGCTGGCAGAGAACGCTGGGGCACTGGGAAGCCCTGGCCCAGGACATCTCAGGGCCCTGAAAGGACAGCTCGCTCAAGAATTGGAAAGAGAACGACCCCACTTTTTCCTTTAGGCAATACACTGTTTGGAGTCTCTGTAGGAAGGCCACACTCAATCGCATTCCTCTCTGTTTCTCATTTGCTGATGTCCTTTTTGGGAGAGGGGGACCATACTTAGTTATTTCATTACTTTACCCATGTATAACTTATATCCTAAATAATGCCTACCATGCAATCACATAGTCATTCAATCATTTATCCAATAAATCAATATTGAGTACCTTTTGTGAGTCAGGCACTGTTCTCATGCTGTAGGTACAAGGGTGACCCAGGCAATCTCTGACCCCGGCAATCTCTGACCCCATGGCGCATAATGTCAAGTGGACAATATGGACATTAAACTGTTTTCACATCCATTTGGATGCAAACTCTAAGTGCTTGCTCCACATGTTCCAAGCTGAAATTCATTATTTTCTTCACATAAATACTCTTCTCAAATGCCTGTCAATAGAACCACAGCAATCATAGCCACTACTTATATGACATGTGCCAGGCACTAATCTAAAGACTTTACATACATTAACTCACTTATTCCTCACAAAAATCCCACAAAGAATTATTAATACTATTATCACCCTCATTTTACCAAGAGCTTAAAAGCTTCTCTGATAAGCAGTGAAATTGTTTAATGGTACCACCATTCACCTTGGGCAGGATGTTCAGGTAAACAAGATCAATCCAGCTGAAATTCCATGAAATTTAGCAAATGTCGAGCTTCAGTTTTTATGTAATACCTGCAGTCTGGATGAGGCTCAGATGGTATCCTAACTCTGCCACTTTCCACCTGAAGGACTTTGGGAAAGAGTTAATTTCTTACTTAACTTCTCTGAACTTGTTTCCTCATGTGTTCTATATGAACAATTATACTATGCAGTTACTTCCTGGGTAGGGTGAGACCATTATGAGGAGTCAGTGATATAATGGGGCCTCACATCTGGGACCTTGGCCCACCCAAGAGTCCATAGACTCCTTGAGGTCATGGACCTTGATTACCTTGCTCACTGGAATGTGAGCCTAGCACATAAAAGATGTTGAATATTGGTTGGTTGAGTGATTGGTTGGTCGGTTGGATGGATAGATGGATGGCTCTGTTTCCATTGTCCCACAGGAGCTAGCCCCAATTCAAACTCTCCTTCCACGAGTTTCTCATACATGAATCCATTCTCCCTCAAGAAGACCAGTAGATACTCAAAGGCAGGTCTTTTGTCCTACATCTCACCACAGCCCCAATTTATGATTCACCTAGGAAGGAGCCTTGGAAGTCTGAAACAACACTGCCCACTCAGGCTTCAAGACATCCTAAAATTTCACCTGTTCCCTGCTGCCCTTACTTCCAAAGAACTTTCAGAACTAAAGGGATTTCCTGCAATGCTTGGTAAATTAATGCTTATATAAACTGAGCTTCCTGGTCATTCACTTCCTTAAGACAAAGGGGAACCATCAAGCGTTCACAAGGGAAATCATTCTCTTTAGGACCCTAAGATCTAAATAGAAAATGTGAAACCAGAATTGCATGGTTATTGAAAGCACTGCTTTTCAGATCAGATAGAACTGTTTTTGAATCTCTGCAAGTGTCTTAACTTCTTTGAACCTGTACTCTTTTATCTGGAAAGTGGGAATAATAACACATTCTTTGTACGGTCATTTGAAGGATCAAGTCAAATACCATAAGTATATTACTTAACACCATGCCTAGTACAGGGCAGGGACTCAGCAAAAGACTGTGATCATCCCTGATCATAACTGGTAGTGAGCTGAAAATCAGGAAGAGACTAGCACATCTACAGTGATACATCCTAAACAAATGAAAATTATGTTTATTATTCTCAATAAACTTTTACTGAGCACCTGCTATGAATGTGAGCAGTCTTATCTCCTAATTCCTTATGTTTCTCATGAGCACAAATCAGGTAGATTATGGTCTTAATACTTTCTCCATCTCATAATTAATAAGAAGGGGCCACAACCTGAATCGAAAGTTTCATTCAATTTTTTATTGACCCATTCACTGAACCTTTATTGAGGTTCTAACACATGTCAGACACTGGTAATGACTCTGCGAATATAGAAGTGAGTGACTGAAACAAAGTCCCTGCTCTCATGGAGCTTCCAGTCTGGATGGTGCACAGGAATTTTTTTTAAAGTCACACAGACAGTATAACTATAAACTGCGATAAATGCCCTAATGGAAAAGTGCAGGGATCTATGAGCACATGAAAGAGGGATAGCTTAATGTAAAGATACAAGAACAAAGAAAGACGCAGACTTTATATAACTGGGAAGAAAAGAAAGGAATACCATGGCACTTGGAAGAGGGCCAGGTTATAAATCTGAATAATCCCTTAGAACTTTAAAACTACCAAAAATGCAGATCCTCCATGTCATCTCTCTGTTTGGCTATCCTTTTCTCTGCTCAGTAGAGTCCCAAAGCTACATGTTCTAGGATAGACAAAAATCTGTTTTGTTTGTTTCATGAATAAGGAATTGGTTGTCGGGATTACCTTGCAGCTGTTCTTTCAGCCTGGCCCTTGGCAGTTCCCCTGGGGAAGAAAGCAGATGTGGCTAGTGTCACTGCTGTCTGGGGCAATGTGCATACATAACAGGTGTTCCTATGAGCATCTCTACGAAGCAGATGCCCAGTATACTCCCAGATGAACAAACATCAAAGCTCTTAATTTACAAGAAAGTTCAAAAACAAAAATGTCACCTTCATACATAATATTTGGCCCATGCAAGAAAGGTAAAGTAATTGAGTCGTATATATCACATTTAAAAATCATATTCTAGATCTAAAATGTTAGAATCAAAAGCAGAAGAGATCACCTGCTTAAAATTCTTTCCATAGATAAAGAGTTTGCAGTAGGTAAAAATTTGCATAGGCAAAAATCTGCGATCCCAAATAAATATAAAATAGAAGTTTAAGAGAATAAATGTGTTCCTAAATATTGTGAGTCGGTTAAAAACAACAACAACCCTGTTCCTAACAGTCTTCATGCATATGAATTAAAGCATCTCAACATGAACATAGGCTTCACTCTGGCTATTTGTTTCATAAGACACATCTGGAAGATGAGGGCATCCCCACCAGCTTTCCATTATCAAAAGTAGGTAAACTCTCTCACGTCTGTGACCTCCTTTCTGCGCTGCCTTTTCAAGTACCACAACTTCCATCTACCTTACTGCTTTACTTACTCAGGTATCCACAGTCTTCTACTATTGACTCTGGGGTCTCCTGCAAATTCATCCCATTCCTCACCTGGAATCTTTAAAATTGAATTTATAATTTGTTCTGATGTATCACCCTTGTGTGACTATAAGCTTTCTATTTCTCCTCTCATTTTCTATCTGGAAAAGATGTTCTATCATTTCTTCTGAACTACTGAAAGTGGGTGAAAGTGAAAGTGGCTCAGTCGTGTCCTACTCTTTGCGACCCCATAGACTATACAGTCCATGGAATTCTCCAGGCCAGAATACTGGAATGGGCAGCCTTTCCCTTTTCCAAGGGATCTTTCCAACCCAGGGATCAAAGCTAGGTCTCCCACATTGCAGGTGGATTCTTTACCAACTGAGTTACTAGACTGTAATCCGTGAAAATCTCCAAATTTTCTCAAGATCCCATAGAAAATCAGTTCTTTCCAACCCTGTTTCTAGACCCACCACAATTGCTTGACCCACCAGAATCACCATATTGATTTCAGTTTAGCATTCCAGGCTGCTGAAACAAGTTTTAACCTTGCTTCTCTTCATGATCATATTAGTAATGGTATCTGTCCCAAAGATGTGTCACCTGACTTAGATGCACAATATAACATAATAGTTTCTCCATTCTACTTCCAGTATCTGGGAGACAAATCTCACCTCAACCACATACTAACTTCAGACATATCATTCTCTAAACCTCAACTGAGATAACAACAATAGTATCTTCCTCAAAATGCTGTTGAATTATATGAGATAGTTCTTAAAAAGTTTTACATAGGGAATAGCACATAATATTCATTCACAGTGTCAACCATTGTCTTTATTTTGAAATGTACACATTCTCTGGTCTCTATAAAGTTGTCCCAGCAAATGATGTATATGAAAGAACAAAAGCCAGAGCCCTCAAGGTCAGTGCTTTTCAAATGGTAGGTTAGTAAGTCTAGAAATCAATTTAGGAGGTCATAATCTGAATATTTTTAATTAGAATAGAATGTTCTTTAAAATGAATGGAATAGACTATATTAAAGTACATTTCATATTGTAAGCACTAAATGATGTTTTGTCAAATATTATATGTATGTTTGTGCATATGCATACTGAGATACAATGTAAATGCATTTCTTGTTGTGTGTCATGGTTTTTAAAAAAAAAAAAAATGAGTTTTGAAAGGCATTGCTGTAGGCTGATCCAGAACTCCCAAACACACTCTGGTAATGAGATACAATTTAAGAGAGACATTACTGCCCTCTGCTGGAATTCTTTATTTCTCATGGAGAAGAACAACCGTAAAATGGTAGAGGCCTTGCTTCTCCTAGACCATGACCTCATCCATCCTACCAGAACCTTGTTTCGAAGCTTGCCTGGGGGGAATACATCCCTTGAGCTATCCTGACACCCTGAGCAATGAGTCCAAGGCAGCACTAGAAGTGGGAGCCAGAGTTCTCACCTTTAAAATAATTTTGAAAGCACAGTGTCCCTCCCTTCCACCTGCCTCCCAGTCTCTCCCAGAAACTAAGCTGAGCAGCACCATAACTGAGTTATCCTAGGTCTCACCTCTGCCCTGTCATACATCACAGCCTGGCAGAGCCTGCCCTGCTTAAGGGCATGTCTCTGCTTCTCTGGGGAGACGACACTCCTCAGAGGAAGGTGAACGGACTGCGTGTTCTCAGAGCTGGGACTGCCAGCAGCCTCCAACCTCTAATGCTCCTGAATTCTAAAGTAACTCACTAGGGTGGGAAGACCAGAGGGGCATAGACTTGGAAAGATATGCTGTCCCACCACAGAGGTAAGCCTGCACCAAGAGGTAAAGACCCTAAGAGAACAGCACCCCTAATACACACCCCTGTCTTAAGACATTAAAGCCCAGAAAACCAGATACACTTACTAAGAATCTATCTAGTCCTGCTTCAGTATGAGAGCTACTATGAATTGAAGGCTCATACCTAGTCATCCACACTTGAGGTCTCAAGTAAAACTTGAAGCCACTAAAACTGAGGCTAAAGAATGTAGAGTAACTTGCCCAGTCACTCAGCCAGCTTAAGACCCAGACCCCCTTGAGTGCAGGACCAGCTTTCCTAGCCACTGCGCTAAGTCTGGCTGCACTTCAGAACTTCAGAGCTTACACCAAAAACAGAAAAAACTGACTGAATTGTAGATTGGCAAATAAAACTCAGTATGAAAAAAGAGTTTAATCTTAACTTTAAAATAAATAAACTAATGGCTGGGTCATAATCGGCATTTTTTAAGAACATAAACTATTAATTTGCTTTAAAAATAGCCTCATTTGTTTTAAGTCTGGGATCAGACTTCTTTCTTCCTCAGGTAAAAGCCTGCCACCAAGACAGATGTGCCTCAGTCATTTCATCATCTATAAAATAAAGAATGTAAATAAGTGTATCATTTCATCTAGTGTCTACACTATGTGTCAGGCATTGAGTGTGCTTGGTACTTTTTACATGTGCTGTCTTATATAATTCTTACAACTTTGGGTTCAGAGAAATTAATTTGCTGAAGGTCACACAGCTAGTAAGAGAGATTCTAATCCAAGTATCCCTGACTTCCTTGCCCCCAACTAAGAACTTAGTGAGTGCAGGGTTTATCCCCTTGAATTTTTGAATTTTTTCAAAATTTTGAAATTTTGAATTCTTTATCCCCTTGAATTCCTCCCATCTCCTCATCCACACATATCAATGGCAGCATCTATCAAAAGGAAAGGAAGTCAAGATCATGAAAAACAAGGAAAGACTGAGAAACTATCACAGATCAGAGATGACTAGGGAAACATGACAACTTAAATGAAACGTGATATCCTGGATCACAAAAAGGACTTAAGGGGGGGAAACTGGTGAAATCCAAATAAAAGCTGAAGTGCCGTTGTTGCAATATCCAGCTAATGGGTTTCCTGCTTTCCCTCCTGCTGCCTTGTAATCCATTCTCATGCTGCTTCCAGATTCATCTTTCCAAAGCACAAATCTGACCATGCTGTCTCTCCTGCTTAGAACTTTTTTGTGGCTCACCCTCACCTCAGGATCTGTCTCCAGCTCCCGTTTCCAGAGTCGTCTCTCACTTCCCCTCCCTACCTCCTTGACTTTGCTCCAGCTTTGCTCAACTCACTGCTGTACTCAGAAAACAAGCCCTCTGCACCCTCTGGACCTTTCTTGACACATACCCTGTCGGTCAACCCCCCAGGCATCAGTTAGAATTAAATAGAAATCTCTCTCTTTCTCCGGATTCAGTTTAGATTCCTCTGGGGACCACTCCCTGATGCTCTCATTCCTATGCCTGGGCTAAGTCCTATCCCCTGAGTTCTCATTGCACCCAGTAATTAGCTCCCATCACAGTGCTGTCTATCCTGGATCATATATATATATATGCCCCTTTCCTCTTATACAACTGAAGTGGGAAGCATGCACTCAGGCATGACATTAAATAGCATTGACTCCCAGAGTAAGGAGGCCAGTTGTTCCCACTGCTTGCTGTTTTCCTGATTGCAAGGAGAACTGTGTTAGTTTGTCTTCAACACTCCCTGCCATTTGTTAATCTCTTTATTTTCAAATAATGCTAGATCAAGCCTAGGCTCAGCACTTGCCATAAGCAACAAGATCTAACTTGAATTTGGTACACTGTTTTCACCGTATTTATTTTTATTTATGAAATTCTGTTTATAGAAAGCAATACAGAAGTTTCTCTTCTGCACAGACCAGTCATCCTTTATAAAATTAGTTTACATGAGTAAAGAAGTCAGTCAATTTAGAAAAAAACTGGTAAGTGGTTTTTAAGGGGGCACGTATGGTGGTAAACGCACCTGTGCATATGCATGAGCACATATGAACACAAACATGCACATATGCACACGTGCATTTAACTGTGAACATAGCCCTGAAGTAATCACTTGTGGAGCTAAGTCCTTGGATCCAGGGTACTGCTCTTGGCCACAACTACCTGTGTGGAAGGGAGAAAATTACTTTTCTGTTTTTCAGTTTGTGTATGTGGGTGCTCAGTGGTCTCCAACTCTTTGCGACCCCATGGGCTATAGCCTGCCAGGCTCCTCTGTCCATAGAATCTTCCAGGCAAGAATACTGGAGTGGATTGCCATTTCCTACTTCAGGGGATCTTTCTGACCTAGGAATCAAGCCTACGTCTTTTGTGTCTCCTGCATTGGCAGGTGGATTCTTTACCATTGCGACACCTGGGAAGAAGAGAAAAAACTGGGCCATAAAAATATAGGAGTTCATCTCCCAGATACATCTCTCTTCCTGTTCATATCGCATAGAAATAACATTGCTGAAAAGGAACCTGAAGCATCATACTTTTTCTATTAGAGATCAGAGATTCAAAGTGTATAGAAATTAAGTGACATGCCCAAGGTCACATTGCAATTTAATGTCAAATTCAAGATCAAAATCCAAGTCTACCCAACCCCCAGTGAACTGTTTCTTCATTTCTGAAACTCTGCACTCCTAGTTCTTTCTCCAGATAAACTTGTCAAAAGAATTACGTTTTATTTACAAATTACAAGCAAACACAGACAGACATATTATAAAGACATCTTAAGATGATGGCAAAGTAAACAAGAAAAGAATAAAGGCAATATTAGATTTCAAAGCATTAGCATGATTGAATAGGGAAGTAATGTACCTGAAAGCTGAGAAAATGTGTCATGGGTTTTCCACAATGTTGTAATTTCCTCCTTGTTCTTTATTTAGATTAGATGCAAGGAGCCCCGAGCCAGGAGCCAGGCATGTCACTAAGTTTTGGGGGAGGATTAGGATAAAGCAGGTAATTGATTCATCTTTAGCTACTACCTACGAATAATAATACCTGCATAAATAGAAACCAGACCCAAACACCACTTTACTCACTTTCTATGGATCATGAAAAAGTGCATGAACATGATTCTAGGGGTAATAGTTCACCAACATTTTTAAAATGGAATTTTCAGACACTTTTAAAGACTATCTTAGCAGAGTAATTTGCATATACAGTGTAGTCAATGCAATGATATAGTGCAATGTTTCTTCTCATTTAAGAAAAATAGCCTTATCCTCGTCTTTGGAAATGTGCCAAACATTTTTATAATTGACCTGGTTAAAGGTAAATTTATCAGATTTACAGGTGAACAAAAGTACACAGAATCACAAAGAAATAGAAAGATATTCCATGCTCTTGGATTGGAAGAATTAATATTGTTAAATGGTCATACTATCCAAAGCAACCTACAGATTTCATGAGATTCTTATCAAATTGCCCGTGACATTTTTCACAGAACTAGAACAAACAATCCTAAAATTTATATGGAACCATAAAAGACAGAATTGCCAAAGCAATCCTGGGGAAAAAGAACAAAAGCAGGAGGCATAACCCTCACAGTCTTCAGACAATACTTCAGATCTACAGTAATTGAAACAGTGGCATTGGCACAGAAACAGACATATGGATCAATGGAACAGAATAGAGAGCCCAGAAATAAAACCACACACCTATGGTCAATTAATCTTTGACAAAGGAGGCAAGAATATACGGTAGAAAAAATAGTTTCTTCAGTAAGTGGTGCTGGGAAAGTTGGACAGCCTCACAGAAATCAGTGAAGTTAGAACATACTCTCACACCACACACAAAAATAAACTCAAAATGATTTAAACACTTATATGTAAGACGTGATACCATAAAACTCCTAGAAGAAAATACAGGCAAAACATTCTCTGACATAAATCATACCAATGTTTTCTCAGGTCCATCTCCCAAAGAAATAAAAACAAATATAAGCAAATGGGACCTAATCAAATTGGCAACCTTTCGTACAGCAAAGGAAACCATAAATAAAACAAAGACAACCTGTAGACTGGGAGAAAATATTTGCAAATGCTGTGACTAACAAGAGCTCAATTTCCAAAATATACAAACAGCTCATACAACTCAACAACATAAAAAACAAACAACCCAGGTGAAAAATGGGCAGAAAATCTAAGCAGATATTTTTCCAAAGAAGACAGACAGATGACCAATAGGCACATAAAAAGATGCCCATCATTGCGAATTATGAGAGAAATGCAAATCAAAACTACAATGAGGTACCACCTCATATCAGTCAGAATGGCCATCATTAAAATGTCTACAAATAACAAATAGTGGGTATGGTGTGGAGAAAAGGGAACCCTTCTACACTATTGGTAGGAATGTAAGTTGCTGCAGCCACCTTGGAAAACAGTATGGAGGTTCCTCAAAAAACTAAAAATAGAGTTGCCATATGATTCAGCAACCCCATTCTTGAGCATATACCCAGGCAAAAGCACAAGTTAAAAAGGTAAATGCACCCATACAAACATAGCACCACTATTCACAGTAACCAAAACTAGGAAACAAATGTCCATCAACAGAGGAATGGAAAAAAAGATGTGGTACATATACACAACAGAATACTACTCAGCCATAAAAAAGCACAAATGAAATAACGCCATTTGTAGCAACATGGATGGACCTGGAGATGATCATACTTATTATACTAAGTGAAGTAAATCATACTTATCACACTAGGTGAAGTAAGTCAGAAAGACAGATACCATATGATATCACTTATATGTTGAATCTAATACATGACAGAAATGAACCTATCTAGGAAACAAAAACAGACTCACAGACATAGAGAACAGACTTGGGCTCACCAAGAGGAAGGGGGTCAGGGGAGGAACGGGTTGAGAGTTTGGGGTTAGGAGACGCAAACCATTACATATAGAATGAATAAACAGCAAGGTCCTACTGTGCAGCACAGGGAATAGCACAGTATGTTCAATATCCTGTGATAAATCATAATGGAAAGGAATTTTTAAAAGAATATATATTTGTGTGTGTGTATATAACTGAATCACTTTCCTGTACAGCAGAAATTAACACAACATTGTAAGTCAACTATAATTCAATTTTTAAAAGTATGCAAAATCAGAAAGTCTAACCAAATTTCTCAGTGAAGTGTAAAATGGGTGGGTGGCTATAATGCTCTTCACTTAAATATATGTATGTTGGCGGGGGGTGGGGGGTGGGGAATGTTGTTGCTGTTTAGTCGCTAAATCATGTCCGATTCTTTTGCAAACCCACGGACTGTAATCCACCAGGTTTCTCCATCCATGGGATTTCCTTGGCAAGAATACTAGAGGGGGTTGCCATTTTCTTCTCCAGGGGATCTTCCCAACCCAGGGGCTGAACTCATGTCCCATGCATTGCAGGCAGATTCTTTACCATTGAGCCACCTGAGAAGCCCATGTGTGTATGTATTTATGTATACAGATATACTGAAAAATACTTGGCCAAACAGAAACTCATATGAGCAGAGACTGCAAATGATAAATTCAGTGTGAGCCAATGATAAGATGTAGATGATGGGGAGAATAAAAATCTTAATGCAATGTTAAAATACGATATTAAACCACATTAAGTAAATGGGATTCCGTGGTGGCTCAGATAGTAAAGAGTCTGCCTGCAATACGGGAGACCCGAGTTTGACCTCTAGGTCAGGAAGATCACCTGGAGAAGGAAGTGCAACCCACTCCAGTATTCTAGCCTGGATAATCCCATGGACAGATGAACCTGAGCGGGGGTGGGGATGGCTACAACCCATGGGGTTGCAAAGAGTTGGACACAACTGAAGAAGCAGGGGAAGTGCAGTAATGACCCTCAGTACTCTCTACCCACCAGCCAATACCAGTTATTAGAACTACACTATCAAAGGGACAGGAATTGGCATCTGGCCAGAGGAGAGTAATAGGTCAGTGGGGAAAAGGGGAAAAAGGAGAGGGTCTGTAACCTGAGACAAGTGGGGAATGGTTCATGGCTTGGATCCCAGAGCCAACCAAGTCTTCTTCAAATACAAGATTCGTAACCATTCTGGAATGCATGTGCTTCCCAGGAATGTTGTTGAAAGGCTTCTGTATGGGAGGTTAGACTCAACTTCAACATCCCTCCCTTGGGGGATTTTATGGTTTGTGGTGGGGGCAAAACCACATCTGTCTTACATGGTAGTGGACTAGGTCACTTCATTTCCTTCCTGAAGAAGAATACTCTAGAGTAGAGATCATTTTAACAACCAATCAAGCTCCTAAGAGAAAATAAGATGTACCAATATGTGCATAATATTCCTGACTAGAAGATGCACTGCTGACACAACTCACCACCTCTATCCTTCCCCTCCACACCACCAATCATCCAGTAGCCCCAAGAAGCTAGAAAGAAAGGGCAGAGCATCTTACAGTAAATCTAAGCTGTCTGTGATCAGATGGTGAGACCTGTAGCTACATCTTGCATGTTTCCACATTTCAGAACAATAGTGAACCACCAACATCTGGAGTATTTCAGATGCTCATTAAAAATCCATGTTCCTGGGGTATCTCCCAGACCTACTGAATCAAAATTATTGGAGTAAGAACCATAAATTTCATTTTCTGCAAGTTTCTCAGGTACCTTCTTTTCACATTCTCCAAGAACCATGGTTCCAGAGCATTGCTTCTCAATCTTTAGTGTGCATTAGAATCACCTTGAAAACAGGGTAAAGCCAGGGCTCGTTGGCCCCAGAGACTGTGCTTCAGATGTCTTAGGTAGAGCCCTGAAATTCACATTTCATACGATCTCACGGGTGACACTGATGTTGCTTGTCCAGTCAGTGGGTCATACTTGGAGCTCACTGCCTTAGAATTCCTGATACTGTCATCAAAGAACTCAAGACACTGTGGTACCCCAGCTGACTCCCCACCTTCTGGAATCCATATCCTTGGTAAATCCTTCCCTTTTGTGTGGGCTGGACATAGTGATTCACATATAATGAACAAAATATGCAAAACTAGTTGGATGCCACCTCTGAGACTAGCTATGAGAAGATAGTGACTACTCACTCTCACCCTTGCTCTTATTCTTCTCACATGCTTGTTGATGAAGAGGCTGCCATGCTATGAGCTGCCCAATGGCAAGGCCCACAAGGCAAGAACCTGTGGGTAGCCTCTGGCCAACAGCAAGCAAGGCACTAACTCCTACTAATAGCAATGTGAGTGCGTTTGGAAACATATCCTTCCCTAGCTGAGCCTGAGAAGAAGACTACGGGTGTAGTTGATGCCTTGATGGAAGCCCTATGAGCTACTCTGAGCCAGAGGACCCAGAAAAGTCAAGTTTGGATTCCTGCCTTCTCACAGGAGCTATGAAATAATCAATGTTCCAAGTCACTAGATGTGTTATGCATTGATAGATAATAGAGATGCTTTGTACATGAGCAACCCTGGGGTCAATATGACCCCTTGGAATTTAACCCATCCTTCAAGTCCCTCATCTCATCTTCCTTATTATTAAGGAGACAAATGTGTGATAAACATAAATGAGCAATATTTAATAATACACACTGTTTACATGTAATTTATGTCACAATGTTCTTAGTGCTCAATTTTTAAGCCATGACCCTGGAGAGGCTTCCCTTGGGTTTTAGGGAGGTTGTGGGGGAGCAGAGCCTCAGGGAAGGATGGAGATGGTGCATCCACATCAGACCTCACCCTCTGTGCACTCCACCTGGCCATTCTGAGGCTGTCTTTTGCACTAAGAGCATGGTGAATTCTCACCCGCCAGTCCTCGTGACAGGAGGAGTAGCACCTCGACTGGCTGAAGAAAGAAAAGAAAGAAATGACTAGTTTCACTGCTGGCAAGGGGAGGGGTCTTTCCCTGAGAAAAGTAAGTAAAGGGAACAAAGTCCAATCTGCTTGCCTTCTCTCCAGTGCAGTGCCTGATGTCTTCACTGACAGAAGGGGACAGCTTTTCTAGGGAAAAAATTCTCATTTTCTCTAGAACTGTGTGTCTAGAAAGTACATTTCAGGGGCTGCATGTGTGGAAGGGCCACAGTCTACTGGAAAGGCTCTAGACACAAAGTCAGGACCCTAATCTCTGGTCCACCATCCATTCCTTGTGTGACTGAGATGAGCCCTCTCCCTCTGGACTGTGCTCTTCCCACTCTGAGATGAGATGATGGGCCAGGTCATGGCTTGAACTCCCCAGATTAGTGTCTAAGAGGCTAAGAAGAGAGGTAGCTTCTGATCATGGCAACTGGTTGGAGATGGGACAGCTGTCCTCAGAGGAACAGGCCCCCACCACTCAGCCAGCGTGCCCTCTCTGAGGAGCGCCCAGAGGGACAGCTGTGCCACAGGGGGCTCTGGCAGATGTTGTCCAGCCTGGTCCTAATGACGTCCTGCAGCTCCTCGTCACCAAGCAGGACCGCAGCCGCCAGGGCCAGCCAGAAGTACTCGGTGGCATCGTGGGCATCCTAACCCCCAGCATGGGGGCAGAAAAGAGACAGCATTAGCAGACATTTCCAGGATAGGCTTGGAGGCAATGCCAGGAAATCTAAGAAAACTAGCTTTTGCCTGTTTGACATCCTTTCCCACCTCTTTCTCCTGGTTCCTTGGGGGAGTTCCCTCACCAAGTCCACGTCAGCTCTGTGACGTTGCTAACCCCGGAGGCCCTCCTCCCCAGGCACAGGGATGGCGTCTTACCCAGACACAGACAATCATGAAGCAGCATCACCCTGGGCACAGAGCTTTAGGTATAAGAATATGACTCAAGCTGACTTGTCCCAAGTCACTCCCTGGGACTTTTCAAGTGTGACCTAAGAGAGAAAATGGTCCCTCACCCTTTTAGATGGGGGCTTGAAGCTGCGAATAATAGGAGGAGAAAAGGCCAAGTAACAGAGAGCAGTAGAAACATTCTAAGCCAAGAAATACAGAGAGAGGTCCCCACCTCTCTCTCAGATCCATGATGGCTTCTGGCTACCAGCTTCCAGCACTACCTGAAATTAAACTTATACCTGAATTTCCCAGTTCCTTGAGCCAATAAATCTCCTTATTTGCTTAAGCTAGTTTGAGTTGAGCTCTTTCCCTTGCAATGCCTAGAGTCCTTGGTTGATGAAATCAAATCATACACACTTTGTCCTACTTCCTGGGAGCTGTGGATCAAAGGCAAGATCGCTGAGGGGAGTTCTTCACTACCCCATCGTCCCTCCCTACATGGTTGGGATGCAGAAAATATGGTTCTTCCGGTGAGACTCAAAAACACATGTCTGGTTCTCATTAACCCTCATAAGGCAATAGTAAATTCAGACCAGAAACACTCTAGCAAATAAGAAAAAGACAGCAGAGCTGCCCTAATGGTCTGCAAACAGAAGCCACTGTTTCTGTGTGAAAAGAGTAAGAATTCTGCTGAAGCAGAGAGAGACATCTGGTAAGGGAAGCCAATGTCTAGGGACAAAGTTCGACGGCCAGAATGCAACTGAGAATTATAGACCACACACATAGTTCTATTAATAGAAGTCACTGGAAAAATAAGAAGTTCTGGATTCAACTCCAGAAGAGCAAACACGAGATCAGGGCTAAGATCTTCTCAGGACCTAGGCATGCTTACAATCTAAGACCCTGCATGTTATTATCTCAAACATGCCAACATGTACCTAGATTTCATCTAAAATATAATTTACAAAACTTCTTAAGAAGTGAGTTGCAACTGACTAGTTCATCTATAACATTTTTCAGACATACAGTTAGGAATTAATTTTAATTTTGAAGCTTATTTGAAGCTTTTGTTTGGGGGTCTCGTGTATTGTTTAGGTCTCATATATTTTCACAGGCCCTGGAGGAGCTCACAGGTACTAGAACATGTACCCATAGTATCTGATAAATGAAATGGGCCCAGAAATCCCAGCAGGGCAAGGAAAGAGAGGAACATGTCTCCTCAGCAGAGATGGGAGACTCTTTGAGGTCTCCAAGGGGGGCTAAGTGGAGACTGTCATTGTGTTCCCAGAGGAGCCACTCCCCACCCTATGAGACAACACTCCCCAGTTTACCCCTCTCTACTTTACCCTGAAGGCTCAGGGTCAGGGAAGAATATAAGTGGACAGCAGCTCTCAGACAGCCTCGCAAGCCTGCTTCTTACCTTCAGCTGGTAGAAGGTGAGTTGGCCCAGACGATAATACACCTTGGCATAGTATAAGGCCTCCTTGGGGGTCTGTAGCCAGGGTGGACAGAGGGAGAGAGTCTTCAGGTAGCAGTCCTCAGCCATCTCATACATGTGCAGAGAATAGTACACAGTGGCCAGACGGTGGAAGGCCACCAGCTCCTGCCGCTGATCTTCTAGAAATTGGAAGACTGAGAGAGATATCCTATAGCCAACACCTTGCATCATTAGTTAACTCATTCATTCTGTACAAGTTAGAGACCCTTTCACTTTTAACTTATGCTTTAGAATCTTGGGGTCTAATGGGTCTATGACTGGTTTTGCCTTTGGTGGATTTATTGTTTCAATAACTAACTCCTTTAACACAAAACAGACTTTAAAACAGAACAAAGGCTTCCAACTGTATTTTTGGAATATTTACAAGGTGGCTGTTTGATGTAATCTAAAAACATCACTTTTAAGCTTCAAAAAGCCAAAAGCCAAAGCTAAAAGAGAAGAATCCAGCTCTCTGATACGGAAATATCCAGTAATGCGGAATCGCATGAAAGGGTGAATATATCCTCCTTTCAGCTTCCATCCAAGGAAGGATAAAAATGCTCCAGAGGGAGCTGCCTGGGCCCTCAAGTTCTTCCTAAGACCAGCAGACAGTTGCACAAATAAGATTTTCTGCAGTAAAGGAAGAGCTAGGAAAAGAAGAGAGAGCTCTGAAGTGCAATTAAACACAATAAAGTCCAGTACCATCCACATCTCATGCCCTTGAGAATGCCCAGAAGTCCCTTCTAGAATCATCACAGAAGACTCCATTTGCCCTTACATCTAATCAGGCATCCTTTAATAAAACCTGCTTTTCCTCAAGCACCAATATTTGAGATGAGTTTATCTTTTTATATTCTGCATTTTTTTCCTGTTTTAGTGACTTACATTGTTTCCCATTAGCTTTTGTTGTAAATGCAAGCTATTTCAGCTACTGAGTGAGTTAGGTTAATGGGAATCTGACTTTCATTTACATTTCAATACCATATGAAAATATGCACCTGACTAATAATCAACTAATTAAAAAGTTAAGGCACAGTGCTTTTGTAAAAGGCCATTAGTGCATAGGATAGGATAGGATACCAAATGTGCATAGGATAAAATACCATTTACCCTGGACTCAGAATAATACCAACGATACTAACTATAATAGTGTGCACAAGTAACACTTATCAAGGACTTATTATATACCAAGCACTGTGCTGTGGGTTTCAACTAGATTATCATTGGTCTTCATAACAACTGCATGCTATGGATGTCATTTTTAATCCTGATTTGCCAATGACAAACTTGAGGCTTATAGATATTAAATTAGGTAACTTGCTTACCTGGGGGCTCCTTGACACTTTGACCTAAAGTTTGAACCTATGGAGTCATACTCCAAGGGTATGCTCTTACATCTTTGTTGTCCCTCAGGGAGTATCACCCCCTCCCATTCAGTACCCCAGACAATTAGGACCACCTACCTGCAACTGTGCTGAGTCTGGCTGCCAAGGTAGCAAATTCCAAAGCCTTCTCATAGCCTTCCAGGCTGATCTGCAGCTCTGCCAGCTTGTTGAAAATCCGGAGCTCGGTTCTCACTGCCTTCATCCTCCTTGCTAAGGGAACAGCCCCAGTCTGAGAACAGAGGCACAAGGAAACTTAGTCTAGCCGAGAATCATTAACATATACCATATTCTAGGAGGTTATATTATATCTTACTGCCAGGGACTGAGGGATGGCAATGATTGAAGCCCAGGGGGAGATGGCACTTCCCATGCATGGCTTTTCTCAGCTCTCTCTCCTGATCCTTGCTCTTGGTTGCTCTCCCAAGCCCTCAGAGGTGGAGGAACTAAAGGGTCATCAGGCTACCCTGAAACTGAGAGCAGGAAAGAAAAGACAACTTTCCTCAAGGCCACATGGGAAGTTACTCACCTTCCAGTTATGCACTCCCTTCACACCCACAGTGCTAATCTACGAAGTACATACATGGAGTATGTGCATAGTGTCTGAGAATCCCCAGGAAATAGTCATTTCTATTATTTTTATTATGAATGTTGGGCAGGTCACTTCATCTCTCTGAGTCTCAGGTTTCTCATCTATAAAATGTATATGACCAGGAGAACCTCAAAAATCAGAGACATGTCTTTCATTCACTCCTAGCACAGTGCCTGGCACATATTGCTGGTTTGATGAATGTTTGATGACTGAATAAACAATTGAACAAGCAAATGAGTAAGTATTGGAATAAGTGAAATTTTAGGATCAAATAAGATAACAAAGTTTCCCAAACTTCAGTCTGTAATGAGCAATTATGGTTTTTTACATATCTACTTAACATATGGACATTTATTTAATTAATATTATTTCTTAAATTAACTGTCTTTTATTTTCTTGCCTCATTCTTTGCAATAACATCTGTGAAATCATGAGTTTGATGAACTGGTATTATACATTTTTAATTTTAAAAATTATTTTAAAATTACGTATATTTTAATACGTAATAAAACATAGTAAAGCAAAAGTGTTGATCCATAGACCAATCATCTCCCACCATGCCATGTATATAGAAACATTCTGGTCAACAAAGATGTGCTACAAACTGTAAAGTACCGTGCACCTAAAAGTTGTAATTAATATGGTATGTTCTCTCAGGAAGAATACTTTATTTATCAAGCCCAAAAGTGATAGAGTTTATCAGCTCCTTCTTTGAGAGCCTGCTGGACTTAAGAGAGGGAGAGCTTGTGGGCAGACAAAGAAACACCATCAAGAGAGGGGAATGGGGCCTCAAGCCAAAGTCCAGTGAACCTGCCTACATTTGTGCCACAGCCTGGCTGGAGATACTGCTGACTATGTAGCCCATGACTCACTCGGTAATACTCCACCGCACGATGCCTGTGGCGAGTCCCATTGAAGAACACATCACCCGCTTCCTCATAGAGCTTCAGAGCCAAGGAGGGCTCCTCTGACTTCAGCGCTTTCTGGATGGCTGTCTGGGTGGGAGAGAGACTGCTGTCAAAGGCGGAGAGAAGCACATCGAAATGTCCACAGGCTTAGCAAGAAGGACATCCTGACCATCTAGCTTAACCCTCTGTTAAGTCCCCGGAACCTTAAATTGTCTTCCGTACTCAAAAGGCTGGTAAGAAGCCTTCAGAATTCCCTAGTTCTGCATTTCCCCTTTGATGACATGGAGATGAGATCATTTGATGAGATGATGAGTTTACTTTGACAGCCCTAGAAATGGTTTTCAGCAGCACAAACATCTTGTAATAGTTGAATATTTATTTTAATGTGTTCAGAGAAAGAATATTAATAATACATCAATAGATAGCTAGAGGGAAATTTGTACAACACAGGCAGCTCAGCTCAGTGTTGCGTAACAACCTAGATGGGTGGAATGGGGAACATGGTTGGAGGGAGGCTTAAGAGGGAGGGGATATATGTATTACAGCTGATTCACATTGTTGTACAGCAGAAACCAACACAATATTGTAAAGCGATTATCCTCCAATTAAAAATTTTAAAAATTAAAAAAATAATACATCAAAATCTCTGATTTTAGATAGCACTGTTTAATGTAAAAAGTTAAGCTGATATGACGTTGAGTCAAAGAAAAATAAATAAATAATGGCACAGAGGTAGTGGATATGGCAAAACTATAAACCTGATGTATAAATGATTGAAGTTTGGAAAAAGTGATTTCATCCAACATGTAGTTTCCAGATGGAGAAACAGGCTCAGAATAAGGAGTTTTCAAGTTTACATCAATAGTCAGTGGCAAACAAATGCTAGTGTCTTTGATCCCATTACCCTTCTCCTGGCCCCTATGATCTCTTTATCTCGAACAAGCTATTTAATTTTGCACCTAAACAAAATGTGATGAAGACATAGAAGAGAAGCATGTACCACACCTGCAGCACAACTACTGTATCTCAAAGATCCTTAGGTAGAGAATGATTTACCTCAATGGGAAGACTGTGGAACATCAAGTCAGGTGGCAGTCTAGGGTTAGGGGTGTCTGGGACCAATTCTGGTCTGTGAATTACAGGGCCAAGGTCCCTCCGTTATTTTTATTGCATATACAGATACACAAAAATAGAGGCAGTGAGATGAAATCCTGGAGTCAGGAGTTCTACTACCAAGCAATGAACAACCCCAATAGCCCCCTCTGGGCCCTTGTCTCCTGGAGAGAGAAAGACAAGACCGAATTGTCTGTTCTCTGATAATTCTTCCACCTCTAAAATCCCAAGGCTAGAGAATAGAGTCTGAACGAAAAAACTTTTTAAGTCATACTGCTGGAGAGCAGTTTTAACCACTTACTAGCTGTATCACTTTAGGCAAGTAACTCAGCCTCACTGAGTACTGTCTGTAAAATGTAAATTTCAATAGAAACTCCTGCCACATTTGTAATGAGGATGAAACAACATCGTGCATATGAAGTGTTTAACAAAGTATCCCATGCAAAGTAAGACTTCAAACATGTTATACAATCATTATTAAGACTCAGTGGAAGCAAATTTGTGTGAGTATAAGTAATAGAGTAAGGGAGTTGGGTAAAGGGGAAGAAAATGAAAAATGGGAAGGAAGTGAAGATTAAAAGGCATATTTTTGATAGAGTACATCTTCTTATCTACCATCATAATGTCAGTATTGTGCAGACAGTGATAATGATGATGATGAAATACCATTTATTAAGCATTTACTAATTCCCATGTACTTAGTAAATGTTTAAGTACATGTGTTTACTATGCAAATGTTATACTTAATATTTACTAAAGACAGATCCCCTCATGAAGAAACTGAGGCTCAGAGAGCTCAGATAAGTCACACAGTTCATAATCAATGGCCCTGTGATTTGATTCCAGGTCCATCTTCCTTTAAAGCGGAGGTACTTAATCTATACTATGATATACTACAGATGTTAAAGGTGTACAAACAAAAAAAAATCATAAGAAAATAATAATGTTAATACACTGCAAACATCAACCTTCCTTACCTCCCTGAAGTCAAGCTGTGTGTTGAGCTTTAGAAAGATGGATAGAACTGCCAAGACAGATGAGCAAGTCTCCATCATGTTGAGAGCTCACACATGCATATGGAACTCAGGGACTGGCCCACAGCTGCTTGTTTTCAGCCTATCAGACTGCCCTGGTTTCCACCTTTAGTCCAGGGAGCAACCCAGAGTTGACTGTCTCCCTAAGAGCTTGACAAGAACATCACCTCTCCCTAGTTCTAGCTCACCACTTTGGAGGGTACAGCTGCCCCCACTCCCATGGTCCAGGCCAGCAGATAAGCTCTGCTGGAGACCTACCTGCAGGTACAACTCCACCAGTTCATCTTCCTGCATGAGGTAGTGGAGTCGCCCAGCCCCAAGCCAGGCCTCAGCAGCCTTGTCTCTCTCCCCCAGGTCAGTGAAGATACGCAGGCTCTCCTTGATGCAGATGAGGGACCTCCTGAGGGACCTGGGGATGAACATGGACTCATAAGGTATGAGGGCTCAAAGAGACCCAGAGTCATTCAGCACAGGAGGACACTAAAGCTCTGGTGGGTGGACAACATTATTTCAGATCACACAGGGAGATCTACCTAAACCAGCTGTGATCTGGATCTATCTAAACCAACTGTGACCTCATTCCAAACCAGCTGTGATCTGGATCTGCCTAAACCAACTGTGAGATCTTGAGAAAGTATAGAATCTCTCTGTGCCTTGGCTTCCCCATCTGCAAAATGGGGATATAATTGTACCTGCCTCAGAGGATGGTTATGAGAATTAAATGAGATAGAGTGTTTAGAACAGTACCTACCATAGAGTAGGCACTTGATAAACGTTAAATGCTAGTTATCATTTTTATGATTACTGGCCCATGATCCAACCATCTTTCCATGACACTATAACATTTTTCATAAGAACTTAACACAGTGGATGATAAATGCATAATTATTGAGTAAATGAACAAAAGAATGACCATAGTGGTAACTGTAAATCGTTAGAAAGATTTTGATGTTTGTATAATAAGAAAAATCAAAGAAGGAGGAAAGTCTTGATGTTTAACAGACTACTCTTCAGTTATTTGGAAATTGTTCATGTAGAAAACTCTTCCCCTCACGTCAGGGATTAATGAAGAAACAAGGCATAGGTAATACAGTGTTGTACATGTTCAGAATTTCAGAACAAGAAGGAAAATTGGGCATCACCAACTTCAGCAGTAACTAGAATCATCTAGAAACTCTTTAAACATGCATCCACAGGCAAAGTCATCACCCCAATGTGTTGACATACCATGCTAGACTGGTACACTCTAGCTCAAGTAGCAGCATTTTGTCAAAGCTCCTCATCAGCTACTATTGTGACTCTATTGTGCAACTTGGGTTGAGACTCTCTCCTTATTTCATAGGGAAAACAGGCCCAGAGATGGGAAGTGACTTGCACAAGACTGTACACTGCACTGGGGGACAATCAAAGGCCAGAACTCCATTCTCCTGACTCTCAGCCCAGGACCCATCCCACAATACCCATATTCTTCATAGTGTGACTCATGACTCACCTGTACCAACATTACCTGGGAGCTTATTAAAAACAGACTCTCAGAGATCTCTCAGACTGACTGAATCAAAATCATCACAGTAGCAAGCCAGGAATCTGAATTTCTAAGACACACCCAGATTATACTACTGTGCACTGAAGTTTGGGAAACACCAAACCGTGGAAATCCTTCTAGGAATACTGACCATTACCAACTAAATCTGTAAATAGTTAGGAGGTCCTTATCAAACATGGTTCCCTCTCATGATAGGCAACCCAGGCCCCAGGCCCCCTTGTGCACAGTGATGGAAATAAGTATTGTTTGTGACTAATAAGGCCCTGATTCATCTTGACAACAAGGCGGCTATTAGCCTTCAGAGAAACTGTCAGACATTTGGTCCTTGTAAGTCCTGAGAAGAACTCTAGTTCTCTAATGCCCTGCTTCTGATATGACATTTACTGACATTAAGGATGGGCAGTGGCCACTCTCCGTCAAGAAGCAGAATGTCAGACTTGCTCCTGAGACTGTGCTGTGAGCCGAGAAGCTGCACGCAATGCTGAGGTGGTCACCAACCTCCGTGGCCTGGTAACCACATGCCTCCTTCACTACAGGAGGCCCTGACCTTTTCTCATCCACTCTGCACCCCTTAAATGCCAGCAGGGATAACAGGTTCTACAGGCCTGGCCTCCAGTGCTCCCCTACTCCCACTGTAACAATTAATGAAGACAGGACCCTACATCTCATCCTGGGAGATTCTTGGGATATGGTTATCTTCTCCAAACCCCCAGGGAGCAAGATGTGGGTTATCACAGAGAAATGAACTCACAAGAAGGTATTTTGATCTTAGAAATTTTCTCTCTGAGCTCACTATGACTGTGAAAGAGAGGAGGTCAGAATTCCTCAAATATTACTCCAAAGGGGAAGACAGGACTTAGAGAGACCCAGATGCTCACATAACTCTATCAACACTCTATGTGCATGGATTTTCCAAAGATCACTGCTTCCACCAAGACTTATACCTGATTCATGACTCCAGTATAAGACAAGCACTTTATGGTCTAAAGTTGGGAAGTGGTCTCCAGCTTTCTTGGTTCTTTCCTACCACCACTCACCACCCCATGTATTTATATCTACCAGTGGCTACGCTATATCACCCACGAGATGAGTCACTAGCTTGTCCTGGAATGTCCCAGCATGTCAATTCCTCTAGTCAACACCTTCAGGTTCTAGGTGTGGCTCAGCTCCCAAATCAAAGAAGTAAGGAGAACAGCTGGTGGAAGACTATGAAATCAATCTTGATCCCAAGTCTCATGAATTCCTGGCCAGCTATGCCCAGGCCCTGCCATAGTATCTCCGTTTTTCATTTTTTTCTGCCCCCAAAATTCAATCTCTGTGTCTGAATACTTGTTTCTTTCTTCCTTCTGATATCCTGTGGATATCAGTCATGAGTCTGTGGTGAGATGACTTCAGTACACCTGCATTCCCAGACTTCCTCCTACCAACCCCTACTGGGGTTTTCCAGATCCCTGCCCTGCCTGGATGAATGTTGAACCTCTGGCCAGAGCCCAGCTTCCACTAATTGATCTTATCCAATTTCCATAATAAGAACTGCCACTCACCAGGGGCTGACCCTGGGCCAGGTGTTGGGATACAAATTTTAAGTACACATCCTCTCATTTAATCCTCAAGAAATCCCCAGCCATGAAAGTTCTTAGCTCATTTTGCAAATAAAGAAACCCAGGGGTCTTTTAAAAAAACTTGTCCATGTTTGCATTCCTCATTTCTAAAGCTTTATGTGTAGCTCTCTGCTGTTTTGTCTTTAATAACAGCATGGACTGTAATTGTTACTTATGATTTATTGAGACCTTAGCATGCACTAGGGGCTTGACACTCATAATTTCATTTAATCATCACAACAGCACTAAGAGAACAGTATTATTATCATATCCATTTGCAAATGGGAAAAATAAGGCTTTGGAGGGTAGGCAATAAAGACCAGGTAATAAACTCTGTTTAAACAAGGATCTAACCCTGAGAATCAAACTCCAGAGCCCCTCCACAGACCCTCGAACAGTGCTCAATTTCTGGCTCAGAAACCAACTTGTGGAAAGACTTTTGTTTCTTTTGCCACTTTAACAACTTTAAAATTTTGAAGGACATAAAGCAACCTCAAACCTTGAACAAAGTGCCCCCATTGGAAAAAGATGGATGGTGATGTACATCCTAGGCTTGTGATAGAAGGAGAACATGTCAGCAAGTGCAATTCTTTCCTTGTTTATGATTCCAAAAATGTTAGGGATTGCTCATATTAGCTACACTGAAAACCAAACATTGAAGCATTTTTTTTCAGTTCCACAGGAGTAAGATGCACAAGAATAAGAATAAAAGCCATGAAAAATGACTTATAGGCATCTAGGGATTGTATTACATGCAAAGAATCATTACTTCGCAAAGGCCTGTTGCATGCAAGGCATTTCTTTCTGAAAAATAATATGCACATTCTTTGTGTCTCTTAGCACCATTTATGTGATACTTGCAATGAGTATGTGTGTAATATCTACTTCCTGAACTAGATGATAAGCATTATCAGCTCAGGGACTGGGCTGACATTTGTCAGCTTTTAACATAGGGCCTGGGCCATAGTACATGTTCAGCAAGTATTAGTCGAACTGATCCAATAGAACCATAAAGTTCTCAAGGAACCATAAAGTTCCCACCTGGTTCAGCTCTAGAGCTGAGTCTATAGACAATCTAAAGTCTATATTGTGTCACCTTGAAACAGAAGACAAGACCCCTAATGACCTGTCTCATTGAGAGAATTGAGACTTCATCAAACTAGATTCTGTAGTCATTACCATGAAGGCAAAGAAAGCAAGACTCAAAAGATATACTGAACAAAGGGATAGCAAAGTATCTCAAGACAAAATTCTGAACGCTGAACCAAAGTTTTCATTATCTATTGCCCTCCCTTCTTACTCACCATCACTGAACACTAGAGAAAACCTTTCAAATAGGAGGAATGTAAATGAGCAGAAAAGCAGTATGGGTAGTGAAAATCACTCACTCTTCCTTCCTCATAAGGTCATCATGAGATTGCACGTTGGCTGGTAATCAGTGCATGCTCTGTTACTATTATGACCACCATTTTCAATACAGATGCTGACTTTGCCAGTCCAGAGGTCCACCTGCACCCCCATCTAACCTCCACATCCCTCCCTGGGAGGTAGGCTATAGTCTTCTCACTCCTTTAGTACCTATACCCAGAGAAACATCAAACTCAGTCCGTTAAATCTACAGAATGTTTTTCAAATGTGCCCTCCCCTTTCCATTGCTACAGTTAGACCCTTGGCCCCAAATGGTCTTCTCTTACCCTTCTCCAGTTTTCAAAATCTTTCTTATCCCTCAAAGGCATCTTTAAATGCTATCACCTTCATGAAGGTGATCCACCAACACTTAGCTGAAAGTGTTGTTTCCTTTCCCTCCAAACCTGACCCCACAGATGCCTGCCATCTCACCCATGAACACTTCCTGCCTTTGCCTGATATGGCTTTGAGCTTTGTAAGAATGGAAATCCCATGGGGAGAATTTAGTTGAAAAAATGTATCCATTACATCAAAACCCACTTAATAAATTCTTCCTAGAAGTCAGTGCCAGGAAAAAATTTGCTCCAACAGATACATTTGTTTATATTTTTTTTATCAGACAGTGGGAACCTCATATGGTTTTTCCCTTTTTACCTCAGCTACCAGGAAGCTTAGAGCTAAATTACAGTAACCACCTCCAGGTGCATGGAAACACTTGTTTATCTATTTCTGTTAGCTGGTCTTTGTTCTATTCTTTTTCACAAAGGCTTTGCAGGAGTAGTTGATTTATACATGCTAAATAAATAGAGCATTATAGCACATTCTCTCTGACAAACTGAGCATCCTGAAAAGGGGTAAACATCTCACGCCCACACAAATATGTATGTCTCTCTGTTCTACGCTAGACACTAGGTCTGCCCACATGGAGTTTACAGTCACTACATCAAGACCTTCTGAAGCTACTTCAGAGTCCCCAAAAGTCTAGGTCTCTGATCTAGAAGGCCCATAACTTCAGAGTCCCCAAAAGTCTAGGTCTCTGATCTAGAAGGCCCATAACTTTAAGAATCTGCCTCCAAAACTCAAGACTCTTTGGAGGCAGCAGGAATTCTTATACTAACAGGGCCATTACCAGTGTAGCATAGCATATCTGGCTCGTCCTAGACATAACATTTTAGAACTAGAAGGCACCTTATTCAATTTAACCTTATAAATGGGGCAACCAAGAGGAGAAATGACTTATTTAAGGACACGTTATAAGCTTATGGCAGGCTCAGGTTTCCTGACTCCCAATCCAGTTTCAGTCTCTTCTCTCACTGCTCTGTGGCCTCTGACTTCCAGACACTCCTTGGAGCAGCTCCAGCTCCACACCTTCCCTTCTCTCTATCTCTCCCCACACCTAAGAAATCCAGTGGTCCTTCATATTGCCTTAAGAAAGGCCTCTGCACTCTGTTGACAGCATCCAGGGCTTTTTCTCTGGCTCTTCCCTTAGAATTTCCATGGTTTTTTACAACTGGAGGAAGGAGGAAGGCTGTGAGCAAAGGATGGCAGTTGGGTAGGTGATTAATCACTGCACAGCAATAGACTGAAGTTGCACACAGGGGAGGGTGGCAATAAACCTGACACATATTTGCCACCCATACTCCAGTCCCTTAAAAGTCAACTTTCCCAAAGCCCATTCTCACTATGTGTTACCATGAATATATGACTCTCTCATCTCTAAGGTTAATTTAAGCCTACCTTCTGGATCTGCTCCCAAGCTATACAGATTCCTAAGGTGTTCAGAACAGAAACAGAGTGGGTCTGGGGCCAGGCTTCCTGGCCCCTCACAGAGTGCAATGATTCAAAACTCCATTCCTGGGACTAAAGACAATGGGATATTTGGAGGATACCTGATTCTTGTGAGAAAGGGAAGAGATGAGGGAGAGGGAGACAGAATGGGAGAAAGAAAGACAAAGAAAGATTTCATTATCTGATTATTAGTGGTCTGATTTATCAGGTACCCAAGGTTACCATATTGCCTAGAAAAGCAAAAATTATCATTTAAATGCTTTTTCCTCAATTACTTCTCTTTGCTCAACCCTGGCAATCATCTCTCCCCTATGTTAGAAGTCATTCATAATTTTGAATACAATGCTACAATGCTAATCTATTGCAAAGTGAAATTAAATATAAACCATGCAGAGTTTAATGGAATCAATTAAAGGCTTGTTAGACAGCAGAGCTGCAGGCCATGCCACTGGCAAATGAGGATCAGGCAGATCTGATCAGTGAAGAGACAGAAAGGAAAATCAGCAAGAGACGGCAGGATAGTTCACTTGAGAATAATTTAAATATCAAGAGTGGGGGGGAAAAAAGCCTTTGGGTAAAACAGTTACGTTTTGGGATATTTTGGAAAAATGAGCCTGTCTAAGAGAGTCCCAAAAAGTCAATCATAAAACACTTCTTTTGTTATGTTTAGTTTATGACTTAGAGCATAGTTGCAGTTATAACTTTAGCTTCTTAACTAAAAAGTGAAAATAAACTTAGTTTCATCATTTCCAGTTTCATTTTAAAGGTAAGTTACCAATCAAAATTTTTTATTGTGAAATTTTACACCCCTACTTTCTGTGCATTTATTTACTTTGTGTCCTTTCTGTAATACCAACTGTCCTCAGGTAATGAAGACCTCCTGAGGGTTCCATGGTCCTCAGTATAATAATTGCCACCTCTCTGAATTATGCACCCTCAGCCACGTCCATTTGATAAATTGTTATAGAAACACACAGGTAATTACTTATAACACAGCCAACGTGATCGAGCCTTATCAGGTACTGTCCAAGTGACCCGTGTGCATTAACTTGTGAGGAAGTGGAGGCATGGGCAAGTATAAAAATTGCCCAAAGTCACACAGCTAATAAGTGATGGGTGGCATTGAGTTTACAATGTGTGGTGGCTGCAAAGACCATGTTCTTTTCCATGATGCCATAAACACATCATGTACATTTGTACTTAACTTTGCGAGGGAAAGTATACTGATTCTCCTTAAGGAAAAAAAGATGTTTCTAAGAGCGTCCTTGAGCCTGAACTCACCTGGATGTATTTAGGTTCCGATAGAGCTGTCCAAGGGACTCAAGCAGCCTCCCCTCCATCTCCCGGTCTCTGAGTTGCTGAGCCAGTGTCAGCCAGTGCTCGTGGTAGGTGATGCATGCCGCAGGGTTGGGGGACACAGAGCTGTAGAAATGGCAGAGGGATTTGGTGACCTGAAGCTGACCTGAACATAAAGCAGGAACATGGATGAGATGACTGGAGATAGGACAAAGGAAAAAAACGTCCTCTAACACTTTTCTCTTAAAGCATCTCAGCAGCACAGGACATACTCACTCTTCAGGTGTTGATGCCTTAAGCCAAACAGCAGTGCCATTTCATAACAAAAGCGGCCACTGGCCAGCTGGCGTCCATACACCTGGACCTGGGCCAGCCAGAGAAGCACCTGTACTAATTCCATGTCTGTCTCCATGCTGGCCTGGAGTGTAGAATAGAGTTGCACAGACTGTAGAAGATAGTTCCTGGCTGGCTGCTGAGGCCAGGACTTAAGGGTCAGATGGCCAAGATTGGCCAAAGCCACTGCCTGGTTGCGCACATCCCCCACCTCCTGGGCTCTGTTCAAGGCCCGAAGATAGCTCTTGGCTGCCCTGTACACCCGGCCTTCACCTTGAAGTGCAAGTCCCATGAGGTTATAGACCACTCCTTTGTGGATAACACTCTCTGTCTCCTTCAGGGAGTATAAGAATGGCTCAAGGATGTCCAAAGCCTTCTTTGGCTGGTTGGATAAGAGACAGGCCCATGCCAAGCAGAGGGAAGACTCAAAAGCTTCCTGCTCACTCAGCAGCTGGCCTAGCCTCAAAGCTTGGCTCAGGTAGTGGATGGCACCATCAGGAGACCTGTGTTGGAGGTACACTTTGGACAGGATGAGACACAGGACCCTCTGGGTGCTCCAATCCGCCTGTTCCTCACAGTAAGTCAGTGCCTGCCTGAGTGCCGGGCAAGCCAAGGAAGAAACTTCACCCCAGCTTGGGGAGGAGATGCCAAGGAGCTTGGTGATGTTCTGCAGGACCAGGTGAACCTGCCAAATTGGAAGGGTCATCCCTTGGACACTCTGAGTTCCACGCAGCCGGGCAGAAGCCACTGCAAGGTGTGGCAGATATTTCTTGTCATAGAGAAAACTCAAGATGGTGGTTGCAGCATCTGAGGTGGAAGGGTGTCCAGAGAGGAGCTGCAGGCGCTCAGCGAAGGGTAGGACCTCGTCATGCCGGCCAAGGCTTAGGAGCAATCGGATGGCCAGAAAGCAGGCCCTGGCCTCCAGGGGGCAGCTGCCTGACACGATGCCCTGTCTCAGCACATAGGCCACCACATCCAGCTCACTCATGGCACTATACTCCCGGTCAGGCAGGCAGGCCAACAAGGTACCTGCCTTCTCCAGCAAGGATGAGCCTTTATGCCTCAGCCTCTGCCTCAGGTAGATGGCCGCCAAATTGATGTACAGGGCAGCCACCAAGGATAGATCCTTAAATGCCCCGTTAAGAATGTGGATGGCCTCCTCAAAGTACACCCTGGCCTGAGAGAGCTTGACCTTCCTGACACTTAGCCGACCCAGGAGGAAGCAGAGCCGGGCATGGGCCCAGGTCATGTGGCTCCGCTTGGCCCACTTCCTCGAGGCCTCCAGGTAAGCCATGAGCTCATCCTCCTCAGAGTAACTATAAAAGGAAGACGTGAGGAAAGAGAAGGAAAAATCATAGAGGCTCTTAAAGTGGTCAGCATAACCCTCGTGATCCAGAAAAGCCAATAGGGGGGTGAAGTTCTCAGCCTCCTCCTCCTCCTGAGTGGTGTTCAGGTTCATGAGCAATTCTGGGTCATCAAGGTTATCAGGCTCTGGCAGATGATAGGTGTCTGAGGCAGCTGAAAGGAGCTCTTCCTCCAGACTGGAGTCCTCAGAGCTGCTGGACTGTCTGAAGCCCACAGCCTGATGCTCCTCCCAGGCTCCACCAGGCCGGGTCTCCTTGAAGCCTTCGGACTGGGACACTGTAAGGGACAGGCAGAATTGATTAACACTAAGTACCTGCAACTTTGGTGGCCAGCTCTTGGCAAGAGGACAAGATTCTGTCCCACAGGACTGCAGGTCTGGTTCAGCATGATCTCTACTCACCGCTCAGGTCGTTTGGAAGACTTTGGATGGATTCAAACCCACCTGGATAGAGATGAAGGACAGACCCGAGTTAGGTCAGAATGGTCCAGCATGCTTATGCCTGCATGTGTTCCCTAGACCAGTGGCACCTTAGACATTTTGTGTTTCAGACCATCTGCTGTCCCTAAGGTACAAGACAGCACTTCCCTTTCACCATCAGTGCTGCGGGGACCTAAAGATTATCTGGTCTAACCCACTCACCATACAGTTTAGCAGAGGTAGAAATGAGAAGAGAGTCAGAGAAGAAAAGCCAGAAACAGGAGCTCTGTGCCAAGAGGTGCGAGTGTGCAGAACAGGGGTGGTGATGGAATCTGAAGGCCCAGATCTTTCAGTGAGTTTATGACAGAGCCGTGAACCAAACTTCATGGGCAGCACACCTGTGGCTTGTGGCATTGCTTCTCGTTGCCATGTATACAGCCTTCCTTCTTCCTTCCTCTGTCATCCACCCATTCAACAGACAGATTCAGTGTGCACAATGTGCTTTGTAAACTTGATACAAAGTTTGTAATGTGCTTTGTAAACTGGATACAGGATGCCCCTTCTGCTGGTTGCCTGTAAACTTGATGAGGTGACCAAATGTCAATAATTAAGAAAAGAAGGTAAAGAAGCATCTGAGGTTCCTAAGTCTTGTTCCCTGAAGTACTTTGGTGGGATGAGGTGGGAGAAAGCACAATCTCTAGTAGTTTTAGACATTTTTAATTTGTAGTACTTGCAGGAGCTCTAGCAGTGGATGAAATAGATCTGTGGCCAAGGAGAAAAGTGGAGACTTGCAAACATGGATTTGTGACTGACACTAGGTCACAAAAAATGTCTCAAAGTCCCAAAAGAAGGATTTGAAAGGAAAAGCAAAGCAGGTGCGGGAGGAGTGGTTAGAGGGGATTTGCGAATGAGCTGGGAAAACATCAGCATTTTACTGGCAGATGAGAGCCAATCCAGGAGACTGGAAAGGCACAGAGAAGAGAAGAGTCATGGAGACCAGGGTGGTTTATGGTGCAGCCATCTAACAAAAGTGACACAAGTGAAACAAAAGTGAAATAAGATAAGTGAACAAAAGTGACAAGATAACAAAAGTGAACACATTTCACTGTGTTCAAAAGTGAACAAAAGTGAAATAAGATAAGGTGAGAACCAAAAAGATGACCTTGGGCTTGGCAGCAAAGAAGTTGACCCCCTTGGCCAAAGTAGCCACAGTGGAGCTGGTGGAGGTGAAGGCTAGGTTCATGCTCCATAGAACAGAGCTGCTAGAAAAAAGATTCTACCTCTTCCTGGCAAAGAAGCAATAACCAGCCACCTGTGCCCCCACTCTGAGCTCTCCAGTGAACTTTGAGGGTAGCAGGTCCCTCACCAAGTCAAGCCTCCACTTGCTATTCTCAGGAGAAGGTTTCTTCTGTGAGTGTCATTGAAGGTACTTGATATCTGCAACCCCCAAAGGTTCTACAGCCAAACACAGCAGAGCTAGAAAGCTGGACTCTGGGTTCCTGCACCTATCCCTCACTGATGTTGTGGGACACCTGCCTGTCTTACTGCAAACATTTCTCTTGGGGCCAGGACCCCCAAGAACACAAATAATTCAGGAATTACCAAAATAATAATAATAATAATAGTGCTTCCTCTCAGAGAAAGAATTACAGGGCATAGGCCTTGGGGGAGTTGGAACTTACCAACAGGATGCCCCTTCTGCTGGTTGCCTTGGTGCCAGGGACAACCTGTAAAGCCATGAAGTACAGCCTAGCACCCAGCAGAGATGCACCCTTGGTCTGTAGATAAGAGCTAATGGGCTGCCTGAGACCTGTCCCTGGATCTCCCTCAACCACTGGGTCAACAGTTGGCAGATACCCTGGATCCAAGTCTGCAGCCACCCCTACCTCCAGAGCAGGCCGCTAATCCTTGATTTTCAGACCTTGGCTCCTGACTACCAGGCTGCATTCATAACTTCAGCTTCGCAGTTCAGTTGGGTGCAGCAGTGTGATCTGCCTGTAGTAAGAAAGTGCTGCCTGGGTTGGTGCTGATACCTGGGCAAGGTGCTAATCACAAATGTTCCTGTGCCTGGAGAAAGTTTTCAACTCCCACTTCTGCTCCAGAGGCTAGCCTGTGAGTCCTTCTGCAGAATCTCTGGCCATACCCATGAACTGTGTACCATCTAATGTGGCCACAAAGGAGTGGATGCAGCATTCCCATCACTGAAGAGATAGGAGAAACAGGAATCCTTCCTCAAACCCTGTCAATGTATGAAGCACTTCTTGACACAGAGCAAGGGACCCCTCACAAAGTAAGGGAAAGGAATGTCATTCATTCACTCAGTCAGTCATTCAGACACCGCTGAAAACTGTGCTAGGTACTGAGGCTCCTCACTCACCCAAGGCTGACATATCCAACAGTCCAAAGTCATTTTGTGTTAGGGGCACTGTGGTGAAGTAGGAATTGTGCTGACTAGAGGACAGGGGAGGGCAGTTCTTATCCTGGCTCAGGCACTAATTCCACTTGGGCCTCAGCTTCCTAATCTATAAAATGATAGAAGTCATTTCTTAGGTCTTTCCAGCTATAATGGTCTATGGCCCCACCTTTATTATTGCGGGGCCAGACCTACTTCAGCTCTAGGAGGAGGACCCTTAGCCACAACCCAGGAAGTTTTCTTCTCCAGTTTATAATGGAAGGTTCAATATGGCCAGCCTCCCATTCTATAGCTGAGTTGATTTCATTACATCTCATACTTTATAGGCACCAAGTCACTTGTGACTCTAGAATCATCTGAAATCCAAAGTGAAAATGCTGCTAATCATATATGACCCAGGTTATCAGCTGTGGTCACAGCCCCACATACATGTATGTGATTAGACTTAGAGATACTGTACTTTTTGGTTAGGAACAATTCCTTAATCTTGAGGAGCCTGGGCTTTCTTGGGGTGGTAGGGGGCAGTTGAGAAGCAAATACTCACTAAGCTGGTAGACAGATGTTATGTCAGTCTGAGCAAGTGTGCGGAGGAAGCTGACACACTCAGCTTTCCTGTCACTTCCCAGGAACCCCAGAGAGCATTTTTCCTCATCACTGAAAAAGGCGGAGTTCTTGCTCCTGTGTTGAGGCAGAAGACATGGACACAGATCAGTGCAAGGTTTCAGACATGACCTCTTCTCTCTTTACCCTAGAATGCAGTGAAGCACAAAGAGGAGCCATCAGCCTACACAGTCAGAGCTGAAATCAGACTCCTCATCTCGCTGCTGTATAATGCTTTTATTTATACATCAAAGAAGAGCTGGAGGCACCTCATCTGTGCAGAACCGACCTACGTGGTGGCTGAAGGGGCACATGAAAACAACCCTCCAATTAAATCTCCATCTCTCAAGAAAAACAAAACCCCTTTCTTCAACCCCTACCCATTCTGTGAGACCACATGGTGACCATTTCTAAGGAAAGAAACAGGAACTGGCTGTCTTAAATGCAAGGGTTGGAAAAGGACCATTAAAAGATGTTTCTTTGACAGATTATTTCATGAAAACACTCAGGACTGATGACACAATTTAGAGGAACGATGGAGAAAGCTTGAATATAGTCAGAAGAAACCTTTCACAGCTGATATTGACATCAGATTCCATGACACAGCACAACAGTGTTATGCACCATAAAGAGAGGGAAAGAAGGCTAAGGCATGGGAAATGGGTAGAAGGAAGGCCAGGGGGCTAGAAGAAATGTTTATAAATAATAGAGCTCTGTATATTCACTTTACTGTATAAACTAACTGTTAAAACCAATTTGTCGGCTAGATACCTGTCATAAAATCAAAGAACATGAAGACCAGAAGTGCTGTGGAAAGTATTCAGTCCAGTATCTATCTAGACAACATTTAATATCTCTTTGTTCCCAATATATTTTTAACTTCAGAATCCAGTTTTAAAACAAAAATAACTTGGAAGCCCAACTGTTAATACCAGCTAATACTTTGTGGGGGGTGTTTACTATGAATCAGATACTCATTTAATGCATGTAGTTGCCCTATGATGCATATATTATTCTTGTCCCCTTTTTACAGAGGAAGAGACTGAGGTACAGAAAAATAAAGTCTGTGGTTAGGTAACCATAAAGCAGTATATAAGAGGAGCTTCTTTACTTCAAGCATGGTTAAGGGAGGGGCTGGGATGCAGTGCCATGGTCTGCCACTTACCCATTGTCTCCATAGCTCAGATAAATACAGTTTGAAAGTCAGCCAATTTAGCAGATGCTTTCTAGTTGAGAAAACTAGCCAGTAATGTGAACTGCTCAAGGTCACAACTCTGATTAGAGGCAGAACTGGCACTAAAGCTTGTCTTGATATCTACAGCTCTTGACACCATATTTAAGTCAATCAGTTCACTGGCTCAGTCGTGTCCAACTCTTTGCAACCCCATGGGCTGTAGTACACCAAGCCTCCCTGTTTTATGGAACCCCTATCTCTCTGGCTTGACCTCCAGATTCTCCCCAGCAGTTTAAGATATTCCATCCTTAAAAGAGCGTGTAATTGAATTCTACATCTAAACTCATTTGAGATAAAAAGAATGATAAGATCCCATTCCTGAACTTACTATTTCATTTACTCTTCATAACAATCCTATGACGTAGGTATTTTTACTCATATTTGTAGATGAAGATTCAAGGTTTAGTGACATGCTCAAAATTACACAGCTGGAAAGTGGTAAAGCTGAGACCGAAGCTGAGGTCTTCTGCCTCTGTGTCATTGCCTATGGCTAATATGCTAATACCCTGCGTCCCAGATACTTAAGAGTCCAAGAAGCTTGACAAATTACATTAGGGTTTGCCAGCATGGAGATGGACTTAGAAGGAGTGTGGTAGGGCTTCTAGAAATACAGCAGGCTGAAGCACAGGGCTACTTGCCACCATATACACAAACAAAGCATGGATAAAATCTGATAAAGATAAACATTTTAATATAGTCTTTAAAGAGAGAAAGGGAAACTCCTGGGAACCAGAAACAAAAGGAGAAACCAAAGCCATGTTGCTAAGTTAGAGCAGATGGTCCAGAGATGCTGGCGGTTCTCAGCTGGGACACTGGCCCTCAGAGGTGGGGCTCACCTGCTAATACCACTTAGGGACAGAATGTGACTTTGGACCTGTGTGAAGCAGGGAAGCTGAATGGAGCTCCCAAAATAGCTTTGTGTTCCCTATGGCCTAAAATCTAGAAGGGCTGCAACTTCTATAAAAGGGAGTTGGAAACGTCTCATAACCTGCCAAGAACATGCTTTCTGTCTGTCTGAGTGCCTGGAAAAAATAAAACATCTAGGCTTACATTATTAGAAGGTGTGGGATATGAATTTACACTGCACAATGTAGGTACCCTATCAGAGAACCAGATCTGAACCACTGAGTTTCTAAATTTCCAGGGAAAGCAAAGGCCAAAACTGCTCTGCTGGAATGCTTTCTGTAGTCAAGGCTTAAGGCAAAGACCATATTTTAAAATGTTGAAAGTTCATTCACATAACTGAAAATACAAACCACACAAGAAAATGAACTATTGACAAAGAGAGTCAGCAAGTGCACAAATGGGTAGATCAACACTACAATAGAACCAACAGTAATCTGAAGATAATTTATAAAAAGCATGGTTAAAATAATGAAATAAAAAGAATGAATAGAAGCTACAATGAAAATATGGGACTACAAGAGCAGGAACAGCATATGTGAAAAATAGTAAAATACAAATTTTAGAAGTGAAAATAAAAGCATAGACATTTGGGACCATATGAGCAAAGTTAAACAACAGGTTTAGTCACAGCGGAGAAGAAAATTGGTGAAACTGAAGAATGTTCTGAGGAAATCATCCAGAATGTAGCCTAGCATGACAAAAGATGAAAAATATAAAGGAACTGATTAAGCAAGATTGAGGACAGAATGACAAGTCCAACATACCTCTAACAGGAATTCCAGAAGAGAGACTAAAGAGAATGAGAGAGAGGCAATATTCAAAGGAAGAATGACTGAGCATTTTCCAGAATTGAAGAAAGACATGGGTCTTCAAATTGAAGAAGCACACCAAGTCCTAAGCAAAATAAATAAAAATAATACAATTTAAACAAGATTTCCATTTCATTAAGGTTATAAGTCTTTTAGGATTTTCTATTTCTCCTAATCATTCTTTCTGGGTTCAATTATCAATTAATTAACTATTCAAATCATGGAATAAAAGAGTTAAATACAAAGGATAAGAACATAAATTAATGAAATAAAAGCAAAGTAGAAAAATTATAAAGGTAAATATGAAATTAATGAAATAGAAACAAACAATAAAGATGGTAAACAAAAGAAAAACTGGTTTTCTGAAAAGACTAATAATATTGACAAAACTCTGGCAAAATGGATTTGAAATTTTATATTAATAATTAATTTTCACTCTACACTTTGAAGATATTATTCTACACCTATGTAAATGATCATTCAAGAGTATATTTTAAGTATCTTAAAGAGATGGAGAGCATTTACCAATTCACAGATCTCCACTGAAATATCTACCTAGAGGTGTACATGATGGAGAAGGAAGCAGGCAACTTGCTATAAATAATAGAATATATCAAAGCTAGACATACTATGGTACAATTGCAAAACATCAATAACAAAACAAAACCTTAACAAAAACAAGATAAAAGCTACCTACTGCAAAGAAATGGTTATGAAACAGCAAACTTCTCATCAACAAAAATAGATGCCACAAGAAATGGAATTATAAAGAAGAAACAGACAAACAATAAGAATAAAAGAAGGGATTAAGAAATTTTTTTAACATTTAATACCACGAGATATTGGCTTTTCTCCTATTCTCTTATATCTGGTTTCAAGTACATTAATCTTTAAATCTTGTTTATTTTTAAATTTAGGCATTTAAGTATATAAATTTCTTGTAAGTAGCACTTTATGAAAATGAACTATATCTTTTACAACATGAATAAATCTTAAATTTATAATGTCAATTGCGGAAAAGGCCAGTTGTAGAAAAAACATTTATGTAAAATTTCAATACACAAAACCATAGTATTTTCATTTATAAACAAATGTCAATTTTTTAAATGTATCAGAATAAGGATTGGAAATTTCAAACAGTGTTGGCCTATAGGATGGAATCAGGATCAGAGGATGGAAGTATGGGGGGGTAAAAAGGCATCTTCAATTGTATCTAAAGACTTTTTTTCACTCAAAACACACACAAACTCAAACACAAACACATTAAATGTTTAAAAAAAAAAACAAAAAGAGCACAAATGTGACCTTCTGTCACTCTCAAAAGGGTGATAGTCTTTAAAGTCACTCTGGTCAAATACAAAGACTATATCTATTCAGACAGACCTGCCCAAGGTTTAAGAACAGGTTATCCAGCTACTATTGCTGTAAAACTAGGTAGCTGATGTTGAAATCTGAGCTATAAAAAGAGAAACCCACAAAAATTTGCTTCCATGGATAAGCAAGATCCTGTTCCCACATGTCAGAGACATGAGCTAAATTTGACTCATAAAACAGCTTCTGAGAAATTTCATTGTCAATACACAGCCAATTTGGTTAAAACAAAAAATATATGCATGCATACATGCATACATATGTTGTAGTAACACCTCAAAGAATAAAAAACCAGCAAAGGGAGGGAAGCTGAGAGGAGAGGATGGAGACTTCAGCAAATGCTGGGCCATCTTCAGAGACCTGACCCCAAACGAACACAGACTAAGAGTGACACCCAGTGGCCTGATCACAGGGACAGCACAGCACACAGGGATGCTGGTTCCTGGTCCACACAATGGCTGCTGCAGGCGGCAGGTTGTGGGGTTTTCATCTAATTGCTGTGTTTTGAGAGTGTCTGTCAGAGAAGGCAATGGCACCCCACTCCAGTACTCTTGCCTGGAAAATCCCATGGATGGAGGAGCCTGTCCTCCATGGGGTCGCTAAGAGTCGGATACGACTGAGAGACTTCACTTTGACTTTTCACTTTCATGCATTGGAGAAGGAAATGGCAACCCACTCCAGTGTTCTTGCCTGGAGAATCCCAGGGACGGGGGAGCCTGGTGGGCTGCCGTCTATGGGGTTGCACAGAGTCAGACACGACTGAAGGAAGTGACTTAGCAGCAGTAGCAGCAGCAGCAGAGAGTGTAATCTAGAGAGTGCTTTGGGGGTGTGCAATGAACAAGTTCCCCTCCCCTCTCCCTCTGCCGCCCTTCTCTGTCTCCTGTCCATTCTCCCCTTCCTTCCCTACCAAATGTGCAATCTTTGGTGCATGGCATCCCACGGGTGACCAGGTGGAGGCCAACAGGTAACTCTGTGCAAGTAAGGAGAAGGTCTCCTACCACCTCTGTGATACAGGGGATGATATTCTGCAGGATGAGTATATCCTGTGCAACTAAGCCAGCTAAAATGTGATGATCATATTAATTTAGTAGTACTGGGTTATTGTCATTTGAGGCAGGGTATGAGGTTGTTGTTTAGTTGCTAAGTCATGTCTGACTCTTTTGCAATCCCATGGACTGTAGCCTGCCAGGCTACTGGAGTGGGTTGCTATTTCCTTCTCTGGGGGAGTTTCCCTCCCAACCCAGGCATGGAACCCGTGTCTCCTGCATTGACAAGCAGATTCTTTACCACTGAGCCACCAGGGAAGCCCATGGTATGAGGTACAGAAGTCCAATATAATTGATGAAATCTGACACCTACCCTCAACAGCCTATTTAAATGGCCTCTCAAAGATTACCACCCACAACAGTAACAGCAATAATAAGAGTTAATGCATATTGATCATAATACATACACATACACACTATGCCAGACACCATTCTAAGGGATTTACACATAGCTCATTTCAACTCAAGACAATCTTATGGGCAAATACTAACACTGTAAGCATTTTGCAGATGAGAAAACTCAAGCTTAGAGACACAAATTAACATACCCAAAGTCACCCACTGGTAAGCTAATAGAGACACAGGATGTGTGGCTATAAATGCCTATCAGGAAATCTGGCTCTAAAACTCTTTATTACTGAGCTATGCTACTTTCCAATGACCAGGGACCTCCTCCTGGCCAGTGACTTCTCAATGGTCAATCTCAAAGGCCTTTCACAGTGTTAACCATCCCCCCATCTCCCACATGGCTAGTAGTTCCTCCTTCTCAGTTGTCTCCTTCACTACATTCTTTCTCTGCTCTGTAAATGGTTCTTCCCCACTAAGTCTCTGTTCTTTTTATTCTTTCTCCCTGTCATCAGAGCCTCAGGACTCTGCTGTTGAAAGAGAACCCCAGATTTAACATCAGAAATCTAGGATTCTAGAACCAAGGCTGAGGGTTCAGCTGTTTCACTCCTGGGATCCTCATCTACCCCTGCAGTAAACTGAGGGGATAGTTAGAGCAGCAGTTTTCACCCAGTCTGTACCCTAGCCCCTCCTGGGGAGCTTTTAAAACCATAGCTGCCCAGGCCCCAAACAGACCAATGAGAATGAACTTCTAGGGGCAGGACTCAAGGATCCATATTTATAAAGCTCCCACAATCTCTAAAGTCTGTTGACTGGTCCTAGCAGTGCCCTCTCCTCTCCAGTCCCCTTCCTCCTTCCTAAATGCCCCTAAACTCAGCCTTCTTATTGGTCCCTTGCCTCCAGGCTCTCCCCTGAACATGCATAGCTTGCCCAAAGCCAGAGCTGGCTTCCTAGACAGAAGTCCCAGTCACATCATGTCACCCTTGCTCAGATACATTCAGTAGCTCCTCCTTCCCTGCCAGGTGAAGGACAGGTCCTTGGCATTGGCATTTCCCATCTTTCCCATCATGGCCCATATGAGCCTTTGCCACACTAGGGCCCACCAAGTGACCTGCTCCTAACAATACGAATCATTCAACATCTCCCTTACTGTCCTACCCATGACCTCCTTTCCTATTTATGTCTGTTGAACTGTCTCATATCATGCAAAGCTGAACTCACATGTTACCTTTTTGAGGAAAGTTCCCTTGAAGGAGTTTGCCTCCTTATAAATTCCTATTGTACTCCATACCTCTCCAGGAGCTCGGTGAGTCATTCCTCTTATAGAGGTACCTGGGTTCCTACACGTTTGTGTGGGGAAAATCACCTTCTCTCCCCTCTCCCTACAAAGGAAAAAGCTTGTTCTTGGCTCACTCTCCTTAGTGGCTCTTTCAGTGAAGGAAGGAGTTCCAGTCTGAGTGTTCAGAGCTTAAGGCATTGCTTGGGCCATTTTTTCCCCACATGGAGGGCTACAGTGTCTCAAGTTTAGCCACCAACTCTGTGTTTCCTCTAGTACTTCCTGGACCCAGGCTTTTCACTACTTCCTATCCCAGTGCAGGATGCTCACCCAGAGAGAGGTAGATGTATTCTAGGACTCTTGACAGGGTGACTGGAGCAGGCTTGCCACCTGCTGCTGACTAGTCACATGGTAGCTCTGTCCCTCAGAACCAAGCCTTTTGGATTTAAGGCAGGAAACAGTAAAAGAGGCATTCCATCAACCTGGCCAACACTGACTTCCCACACTGAACTTTCAGCAGATAGACCTACATGAGAAGGAACTCTCCATTTACGAAGCAGTAGTCTACAGGTCAGAGAAAGCAATGGCACCCCACTCCGGTACTCTTGTCTGGAAAATCCCACGGATGGAGGGGCCTGCTGGGCGGCAGTCCATGGGGTTGCTAAGAGTTGGACACGACTGAGCGATTTCACTTTCACTTTTCACTTTCATGCATTGGAGAAGGAAATGGCAACCCACTCCAGTGTTCTTGACTGGAGAATCCCAGGGACAGGGGAGCCTGGTGGGCTGCCATCTATGGGGTCACACAGAGTCGGACATGACTGAAGCAACTTAGCAGTAGCAGCAGCAGTCTGCAGGTCCTTGTGCATGCACTCCCTTGATGGGGCCCCTTGATTGGATGGGCAGATCTAAGAGCGGGCCTTGAGTTTGGAGGGTTGTGCTTCCCTCCTTGCACAGAGGAAGGCCTCCGTGACCATCTGCTGAAATGAACTGACTCCTTCCCTGGTCACTCATCGTTCCCTTCCTATCACTCCTCATGTTGTCTAGGTTGTCATAATGTGCTTTTATGGGTTTTTGTGTTACTAGGAAGCCCTGAAGTTCGTCTGCAACCTGCACAGAATGGGACAGGACCACTGGGAAAAGAGGCCCTGCTCCAGCACATCCCAGACGGTCTATCTGTCATACTCACATTGGGGAATAAGAATCAGGATCTATGATCCTGGTAGGGACAAAGCCCACTTCTCCTGAGAGCGCTGACTTCCCAATGAACCACTGAAGCCCAGGAATGACAAAGCCGATGATCTCAATGCTTTCTCCCTGGTGGAAATTCAGCTCATCCTCTTCTTCCCTCTCATATTCCTTCCAGGCCTTACATTTTCCTCTACCTGTGGGAAAACAGCACACAGGTGAACCAAATAAGGCAGAAACAGCTGAGCCACCCACTAGCTTCCAATGTAATATGAAATGAAGTGTTCCCAAGACTTTAGAAACTTTAAGGACCAGTGAAATTTCTCCCCCCTCTTCAATTAAAAAAAGAAAAAGAAAAAGAAATTGGCAGGAATGATCCAGGGTAACTGGTTTTTCATTTGGCCAATCTAGGAAATTCAAAAAAGGAACTACCATCCACTTTTACCATTGTTGTATAAAAGAAACTTTAACAAATGTAGGAAATATAAACTCAGAATACCAGGTATTTCTTAAACCAGAATAAAGGCAGCTTGTGTAAAACTGGAAAGCTCACTATATTGTCCTACTTTGTCTTATTTGCCATTACCATGCAAACACTTCATCATGGCTAGCACAGATCCGCAGACCAGGGTGAGGACCACTGTAGGATCTCTCCATTTCTTTCTGGCTCCTTTGGCCATTATGACTGTCCAGCTGCCTAGCTATTGATTATGTCTTCAAAATCAGAAGTTCCCACTGCGTTGGGGGTTAATAGTATCTACCATGTGTTAAACACAATGTGACAAAACTGTACTAAGTGATTTATAGATGTCACTTAGTTTAGTTCCCATGACAAATCTGAAGTTGGTTTTACAGTAACCTCATTTGCTATTGAGGAATTTGTGGCATAGTGAGGGCACATCACGAATAGGCTGAGGTCACACTGGTTTTAAGTTGTAGGGCTAGAATCTGAACCCAGAACATACTTCACAGCCCCATGTTCCTAACTACAAGGCCATACTGCCTCAGATAGCTAAAAATTTTGTTTATGGTCAATTATTGATTAGATCTAATGTCTGGATCTCATAATTTCCTCTGTATATTTTTAAGTGTTATCTGAGCCCAGAACTTTAAAAATTGCACTTTGTGCTAGGTGTGGTAAGGCAGCTCCAAGGATGAAGATGAAAACATTCAATTTTATTATCTAGTAGATATAAATATACTTACAGATATATGTGTATGTGTTTATGTATATATATGTGTGTGTGTATATATATATTTATGTGTGTATATGTATATATAAGTATGTGCATCACATGCATGCTCAGTCAAGTCCAGCTCTTTGTGACCCTATGGACTGTAGCCCGCCAGGCACCTTTATCCATGGGATTCTCCAGGCAAAAATACTGGAGTAGGCTGCCACTTCCTTCTCCGGGGGATCTTCCCAACCCAGGGATTGAACCCACGTCTCTTGTGTCTCCTGCATTGGCAGGTGGATTCTTTACCACTGAGCCACCTGAGAAGCCCATATATACCCACACATACATAGAGAGATTAACTTTAGTTAATAATGTATAATGTATGCATATATTTATACGTATATATGTATGCATGCATTTCATTATTCAAAAAATATTTACTGAGCACCCACTATGTGCCAAGCATTCTTAATCTTCCTAAGCGCAAAATTCTAAGGGAAATTAGAAAACATTTTGACTAGAGATTGAAAGCAAGCAGCCTGCAAGCCATATTTGGCCTATATGGGGCTTCTTTTTCACCCACATATCTTTAAAACCCTACAGTCCCCACCATCTCCTAACATCATCTTCCATTCAGGCCCTTCAAGCATCTGTGTGTTCTGCCTGCCCTTGGAGGCATTTATATCTAAAGTATAACCCTGATCTGAGACCTCTCACTTCACAGGCAAGGAAATGTCTATGGATTGTATAACATCCATATACCATTCATGTCTATGGATGGTATAACTAGCTTCCCCAAGTGAAGTCAACAGCAGAGATGAGACAGGAATTCACATCAACTGATTCCAAATCTGTGGATAAAGTAGGAGGCAGAGCAATATTATCTCTCTACTAATACTGTCTTCAACTCAGCCATACCTATCTGATAGGAGCCTGTCCAATCTCTCTTCCTGGAAAGACCACAGCTTCCTGGAAAATTCTTTAGGAACCATCTGCCAATGGAAACACAGGCTTTGTAAACATGGATTTCAAAAAATTTGAAAAGTGAGCAGAATAATTCATTAAAATAACAATGATGGTAATAATGACAAGTATTATTGTCATTTGGATTACTCTTATTTTAATAGTGGCAAACATTCATTGAGAACTTACTTTTTATCAAGCATTATGAAAAAGAGGGAAGCTCAACAGGGATGGGGTATCTTCTAGCTCAGCAATTCGTTTGTCAGTTAAATAACTAACAAAGAGATCCCACTCCATTCTACTGTCAGACTCTTTGACACACAGGGCCCATGGCCTGGAATCACGTTTATTGTCACTCTGCTGGAATTTAGACTATCTCCCAGCAAGGATTCTCAGACTTTAGTGTAAAAAACATCCCCTGATATTTAAGGGGAGCTTACATAAATTGAAGATTTTTAGATCCAACCCCAAGAGAGACTGAGGAAAACCAGGGGGTATAAACTTGTAGTAAAATCCCCAAGTGACTCTGGTACAAATGGTCCCCAGTCCCCACAAACACTGCATTGGAGACCAGGCAGTGTATTTCCTCTTTGAAGCAATGTCCATTTGAAATTTTGGGTTTTCTCCACTTCATCTAATTGTTGTGCAAATCTTGACTGTTAAAAAAAAAAACAAAAAAGATAAAAAGCATCCAGGTTTGTCCCCTCCCTGGCACCACGGATGTCCGTATCTACAAATGTGCCTACTCTGTTCTAAGGAGACTTCAGTGTGCTCTGGGACCCTCTCCCAGTATTTGAGTGGCTACTCACTGGTGGAAAGGGAGAAGCAGGGGTTCCAAGGCTGACACTGGCACCAGGCCCCGCTGACCCGTCACCAAGGACACGCCTTCCCACTTAGACTCGCCTTCAGCCATCTTCACCGAGATTAACTCATTCTCGCAAAGTGCCAAATACTCCCCTTCCTTCTCAGCTGGCTGAGCCACAGAGCACATGGCTCTGCAGAAGAAGTGACCTGTAGATAGTGAGACAAGCTCTTTCCAAGGAGTAGCAGGAAGTGAAAAGGGAGTATCCACTCTATATTTCCATAGAGCCCAAATACTTTTCTTTCTGAAAATAAAGTATACAGTCCAGGGAGAGGTGCTACATGAGGTCTTTGTGACCCCAGGAAATTGGTACCAGGTTCAAAAAAAAAAAAAAACCACTGAGAAGGAATTCACTTAAAATAGGCACCAAAAATTCCAAATAATTCTCAAGAATGAAGTTTAATTGGGACTTCACCTTGAGAAAAGATGAAACAAAGTTAGTGAAAATATATTTAAGGGAACTTCAGTTATAACTGGGCTGCCGTCTGTGGGGTCACATAGAGCCGGACACGACTGGAGTGACTTAGCAGCAGCAGCAGCAGTTACAATTGCAACCTCATGCTTTCATGCTTAATCTTAAGATCAAAAAAGAATAAATTAAGTTGATTTGGGTGAACATAATTTCTTCAACTAAACTTCATAGTCGTACAGTATGCAAGTTTTTCTTTCATGTATGATTCATGTGATACAATCAGAAAGAGAATTATTCTGCAAAATATTCTACAGAAATCTGGCTCTTTCACTCTGTCTAAGATGTCATCAGGTGTTAACCAGTTGGTTGCAGCCTAGATCAAGCCTTTCTTGTAAACAGATTGGTGGGTGTTCCACCAAAGAAGTTTTCTACTATCACTTTCTTTAATTTCATGAAATCATGCAAGTTTTGCAAGATCTGCAATTTGATTTTACAATCAAATTATATCACATGCTTGGAATAGTGGTTCTTAATCTTGGGTGCATGTTAGAATAATCTGCAACTTTTGAAAAATACCAAAGCCTGACCCCCATTTCTGGAGATAAACTGACCCCAGTGGAGCCCTGACATGGGCATCTTCTTAAAAATTCTCAAGTAGTTCCAACATCAGACAATCAGTGAGACTGGCCAACACAGCTGTTCATGGGATATTGATGTTAAACTGAGATGCTTGAAATAATACTATAACAGGTGGGTTCGTTTGTGAATATTTTCATGTTTGAATGGTTTTTGCCTCCCTCTGTATCCTATTGCAAGGACTCTGATAACAAATATCCAGGTAAGACCCTCATTCCCACCCCTATACCATACTCACCTTCCTGGATCAGGAGTCCCAGGTATATAGTTTCCAGGTGTTTATCATCTATTGACACGTGGATCTCTGTATCCTCCACGAGTCGGCAGTTGAGCCAGTACTTGTGGTCAAAAAGGAGATGCTCCAGACATGTGGATACGTAGCCTAAGTCAAGCCCAACAGGATTCCTCAACAACATGATTCCTATCATTAGCTGAGCATTAGAGTGAGCAATTTCCCACCTGAATTTCTCCCCCAGACCTTCATCCCTAACCTGACTACATGTAACTGGAATTAGAAGAGCATAGAGAGGTAGCTAGAAATTTTCTAAAACTGATTAGTTCTTCTCAACATCTATTGGGAAGTATAAATCATTTTTAAATCATGTTTATTTTCAACATATTATGAGTCTCCATAAACGCAGAACAAGATTATCAAACCAAACTACCTTTTTATAATATACTCATAGAGGAATCTCCAAGATTACAATGTTGACTCTGGGGGTTCCTGGTTCCCCCTTAAAGTTCTCCTGACTAAATCCAAATTCTTATATCCCTGATGATGCAGTAGCCAGGGAGATTCTCTATGATCCATAAGTGAGTCAGGATTTACTTTAACATTCCTCTGACCCTCCCCTTACCTCATGCCCAGTAAGATCTCACTTGTTAAAACCAGACTAAAAACTATGCAAATTGCAAAACTATAATGATAATGGATAGTATTTTAAACATTCCTATAAATTTAAATGATTTGTATTAAAATTTTGATTCTACACTAGACTTCCTTACTTTCTTAAGATGCAAAACCTGTCTTTTTCCATTCTGACTCTCCACTGTACTGATTTAGGCCCTGTGTATCTTCTGTAACAGTGCCTATCATACTTTAATGTGCACAAAAATCACCTGGGACATTATTAAAATAGAGATGCTGGTTCAGTAGGTTTAGGGTGGGGCCTATTGTTGTTCATTTGCTAAGGATTCCATTTTTCTAACAAGCCCCACTTGATGCTGATTCTGCTGGTCCATGGAGCACACTTTGAATAATAAGGATCTCTAATGGTCACAGAAGCAAATGGGTAGAGTGGAGAGTAGAAAATCACCTTGACTACAAGAGAAGAATTTATGGCTTCTAGTGAAGAGCCATCTTGACCCTCCTCCCCTACATGAAATCACTTCCTGTGGTTTGCATGGAGCCCAACATTGTCTAAGAGATGTAAAACATGTGCATCAATTCAAGAGGCCTCCTCCTGCTTTGCCTGGTTTTGCTTTGCAATTGTAACTTCCCTATCATGAGTTACTCTCCACGGAGATGGTAGGTAAACTATTTCCCCCCACACTGGTACTGGTGCTGTGCCCCAATATTCTTCTTTACCTTCTAGAAAATCCTTCATCCTGAGGCCTCTTTAGCAGACAGTTCCCCCATATCTTTCTTTGACTCTTTCAAAAACATGGAACATGGATCTGGAACTATTTTGAACAGCTATTTAGATCCTACCTAAGGCTGGTTTCTTTTTCTTTTTAACCATAAATTTTGAATCTATCTCTATTTTGAATTTTGTAGATGAACAATAACTGTTGGGCAATTTTAACTGATTATCTAATAATCACTCCTTGAAACAAAGAAGTGTTGCATGTGACATTTCAGTGCAGTATCTGCTTTAGATTTAGTTCCAGGAAGTTTGTGATATTTCTATTAGAACATCCAATTAGGTGCTATCTTTTTTAATTATTAGAGCCACACCAATTCCTTAATGTCAAGCTCTACAAAATGGCTGATCTGAGACACAGGTGCTCCTTTACCTGCCTGCTCCATGTCATACCTAAGTTCAGGTAGGTGGAGAACTTCCAGATTTCCTCCATAGTCTTAAAGGTGATGAGGAACTGGGCTTTCTGGGACTGGATACCCACCAACCTGGCTGAGAGGTCCTGAGTAAAGAGAATAATGAGTCAGTCTGGGATGACAGAAGTGTTCTGTGAACAACATGCTGTGTATGAACTTCTTTTTTTGAGATATAATTGACATATAACATTGTATTAATTTTTACTGTGCAATATAATGGTATAACATATGTATATATTGTGAAATGATGACCACAGTAAGTTTAGTTAATATCCACCACCTCATATAATTACAGATTCATTTTTTCTTGTGATGAGAACTTTTAAGATCTATTCTCTTAGTAACTTTCAAATATTCAATATAGTATTGTTAACTACAGTCACCATGCTATATGTCACATCCCCAGCACTTATTTATCTTATAACTGGAAGCTTGTACCTTTTAACCACTTTCACCAATTCTGGTGTATATTTTTTACATTACCAGAAAAACAAAAGGAAATAACCTAAATGTTCATCAATAGGATACTGGTTAAGATAAACTATGATTCATCCATTCAATAGATACATTATATATTATAAAATTATAATATTATATATCCATAAAAAATCTCTTTGTGAATTGATACAGGCTCCAAATCTACGCGCTGAATGAAACAACAGCAGCAACAAAAAGAAACCAAAGTGTAGAACTATGCACAGAAAATGTTATCTTTTGTGTTTAAAAAAAAAAAGTACATGTTAGAGGGTGAAGAATGCATCACAGAAGGCACCTTGGAAGTAAATTCAATTGTGAATCTCTGTTTAATAATTATTTTTATGAAACTAGCAAACAGAAAAACAAAAGCATACAAAAATAAAAAGTATCCATAATCCCTCCTCCTAGAGATCATCAATGTTAACAACTTTGTCTATGAACTTTGAACCTTTTATCCTGAACGTGAGTTTCTATGTAACTATTTAGTTTGTCACTAAACAATGTTTTATGAACCATTTCCCAAGTCATTAAATAATCTACATTATTTTTAATGGTTATTTATGCCATTGTCACACTAAGATAATTAATTCTTAATGATTTATTATGATTAGACATTTGAGTTGTTTTAATTTTTTAACATCCTAAAGAGTACTGTGATAAACATTCCATATCTAAACCTTTGCCTGCATCCTTGATTGTTTTGACACTAGTAATTCCAAGAAGTGTAATTGGGAATACATGTTTTCAATCCTAAAATACAGGAGCCAAGCTACCCTCCAAAAGGCTGTAAATTTACACACTAGCAGAGCAAGAAGAGACCTGCAACACTTACCCCCTCTTTTTAAATACCTGAATAAAAAGGCCTAAATCACTGCCCAGACTTGGTTTTCCCCTAAAACATTTCTCTTCTGTTTGTTCAAGCTTTTGGACTTGACAATAACAAGTTAGGATCAGACAGTCCCTCTCCCTCCAGGCCAGGTCCTACCATCAAAAATCAACCCCTGAAATCCTATCCTGAGAGGTTGATTTTATCAACCCCTGAAATCCAACCTTGGAGAAAGAAGAGGACAGAAGGATCAAAGAAAAAACCCCTACATCAGCAAAGTCAACTCTGAGATTCTCCCATCCCAGGCCTCAAGAGGCCTCAGGTCCTTGGGAGATGTGGATCCTGGTAGTCAGGGAAGAGGGTCCTTAGTAAAAATTGGTTTACAAGGAATTTACTACACACCAGGCACTTCAGCAATAGTTTTATGAGCAATGCTTCATTTAACTTGCACAATAACCCTAGAAAAGAGGAGTTAACCCATTACAAATACACTTTTATAACATTTAACCATTTCTGAAATAAAAGAAGAGGAAGCGTGACATCATAAATAATTGTCATCACTTATTTTCCTTCTCAAAATAATAAATTTATAATCAAATGGCCTTTCAGACTTAATAGGAAATGGTATTATTCCTGTTTTATACTCAAGGATGCCAGAGCCTAGACAGGGTAAGTCAAGGGAGTCATGACACCCAAACTGGATCTCAGATTCAACTGACTCCAAGCCCCAGCAGGCCAGTTTACACCACCAAACCCAGTTCTTGCCCATGTCAAAAGTGACTCAAATTAAAAGAAACTCAATGATGCCAGTTAGTAGCTAATCCCTCCAAATTCTTGAATTCTGGAGATTTAAAAACAAAACCATTCTGTTATTTATAATATATCTACTATTTCTGGAGCACATCCTACCACCCAAGCACAACACCAAGCTCTCTACAGATACTACCTCATTTACTTCTCCCAACAAACCAAACACTATCTTTTTTATTATAAGGCTGATTAAGAGAGTATGTTCCTTTTTTAAATTTGTATCAAATTCATACAGAGACTGTAAAATAACTAGAACATGCTAGTTTAATATGTAAAGCAGTGTTCTCTTTCCCCCATCTCTTTTAACAACTTACAGCAACTTTTAACTATTTCTGCCTTTAATTCTCCTAGCAACTATGACACCACCCTTATGGAAGAAAGTGAAGAAGAACTAAAGAGCCTCTTGATGAAAGTGAAAAAGGAGAGTGAAAAAGTTGGCTTAAAGCTCAACATTCAGAAAATGATGATCATGGCATCCGGTCCCATCACTTCATGACAAATAGATGGGGAAACAGTGGAAACAATGGCTGACTATTTTTCTGGGCTCCAAAAGCACTGCAGATGGTGACTGCAGTCATGAAATTAAAAGAGGCTTACTCCTTGGAAGGAAAGTCATGACCAACCTATGTTATGACAGCATATTAAAAAGCAGAGACATTACTTTGTCAACAAAATTCCGAATAGTCAAGGCTATGGTTTTTCCAGTGGTCATGTACGGATGGGAGAGTTGGACTACGAAGAAAGTTGAGTGCCAAAGAATTGATGCTTTTGAACTGTGGTGTTGGAGAAGACTCTTGAGAGTCCCTTGGCCTGCAAGGAGATCCAACCAGTCCATCCTAAAGTAGATCAGTCCTGGGTGTTCATTGGAAGGACTGATGTTGAAGCTGAAACTCCAATACTTTGGCCACCTGATGCGAAGAGCTGACTCATTTGAAAAGACCCTGATGCTGGGAAGGATTGAGGGCAGGAGGAGAAGGGGATGACAGAGGATAAGATGGTTGGATGGCATCACCGACTCAAAGGACATGGGTTTGGGTGAACTCCGGGAGTTGGTGATGGACAGGGAGGCCTGGCGTGCTGCGGTTCATGGGATCACAGAGTCGGACACGACTGAGCGACTAAACTGACTGAAGTACCCCCTAAAATATAAATAATTTAATTACACCCTCCTTCCTTGGTCTAGAACTTGAAGATACTATCTACCTACTATGAAAGATGAGAAACTGGTTTATCTTATTGTCTTTTCTTCCTCTCATTCTAAATTTTATAGCTATTAATTTTTGATTGGTAACTTTGGTACTTAAAAAAAGTACACTTAGAGGTTACCAGTGACTGAGGAAAGGGGATAGAGGAGAGTTACTGTTTAGTGGGTACAGTGTTTTAGTTCAGGATGATGAGAAATTCCGGAATGGATAGTGGTGATGGTTGCACAATAATATAAATGCATTTAATATCACTGATGTGTACAGTAAAAATCATTAAAACTGAAAACGTTATGTATATTTTATCACAATTTTTAAGAGTCAAATTCACAACATTTTTTAAAAAGTATACTTGATATTATAATGATTCCCATTCTACAGAAGTATGCAGGCAATCAAAAATTAATAGATTTAAAATGAGGCTTTCTCTGACTCTGATTCCAAGGGTTGACCCATTCCTGCTGAGCAGAGAACCTATACATTATTGTGCATTCAGTTAGAAGTTTTCTTGAGGGATTTTGTTCCTGGCACTGTCCTAGGTGCTGGGGAGAGTATAGGTAGTGGAAGGACAAAAGATGAGGTTGCACTGCTCCCAGAAGCTCACCTTAAACAATGCACGCACCTCCTGGTCCTCATTCTCCAGTGCCCAGAGCCGCCTCCTGGCTGCTTCCTGCAAAGGGCCATTTACACACCTTCTGGAGCGACTCTTCACACTGAAGGAGAGTGTCAGATCTTAAAGAGAACAAAGGGGAAAGATGAGCATGGAAATGCACTAATAGGGAAGAAAGAATTAGATAACCCCCAGTGATTCCCACATCCATTCCCTAAAGTGGTGGTCTCATCAATTAGAGATTGTTAAGTAATTGTTAAGTAATCTTAACAATTCTCTGAACACATTCTTGAAACTTCTTCCCTCTCAAAAAAAAAAGAAAGATTTATCTATATATATAGATAGATACACACACACACACACACACACACACACACACACACACACACACACACATATATATATATATATATATATGCTGAAGCCCAGAATGTTCTAGAATCTCAGGAACTGCTACAGTTGGGTTGGTTATTTCTGCTTGTACAGGGTATATTCCTAGCTGTCTGGCCTTGAAGGAACAGTACCACACAGAACCAGCTAAAACATATTTCCTACTGTGGATGATTTGTGAAAGTTTCCAAAGAATATGAAATTTATCCATATTTATGGAAGAGTATTTATATGTCAGATTTATGATATGTAATAAATATCATGTACTTTATGCATTATACATTGCTGTTGTTGTATCTGACTCCCTTGCAACTCCATGGAGTCATACCAGCCTCCTGTAGCCCACCAGGCTCCTCTGTCCATGGCATTTCCCAGGCAAGAGTACTGGAATGGGCTGCCATTTCCTTCTCCAGAGGATCTTCCCAACCCAAGGATTGAACCCACATCTCTTACATTGCAAGCTGATTCTTTACCACTAAGTCACCAGGGAAGCCCATGCATTATACTTATACACATGTATTTCCTCTAATACGCTTCTTTCTGATAATGCATTTATTGTTTGTCAGGATAAATGGTTAATATAGCTTATCTTTAATATCATCAAAATGCACATTCATTCAAACCAGCACTCTGAACAGAAGCTGTTTTAGGTGCTAGGATACAGTGGGAACAAAATAAACATGGTCCTGCTCTCATGGAGCTTGTGTTCTTGGCAAGTAACCAATTCCGTGCACACAATAATTTCAGATGGAGAAAAGGAGTGTGAGTAAAAAAATGTTAATAGGGTAAAGAGACAGAGTGATGGAGCTGTTAGAGAGTGGATAGTGCTGTCGTGAAAGGCCACGCTGAGGAGGTTCATTATAATAACTGCACTTTGCCATGTGTCTTCTTTAGACAATAAGTAGCAATACCATTAACAATTTTCAAACACAATGAACCATGAAGGCATCAACTGGATAAGCACAGAGGTTTGTCTTCTAGCCTTAACTTGCCAGGGCTTCTGTAAATTCCTAAACACATTAAAGACAGCCCTTGTCATGCTCGCCTGAGCACACAGGCAGCCTGAACTTCTATCTTTAAAAAGGCTTGTCTCTAATGCAGAAGTTGCGGAAATGCTGTGGCTGCAGGCCAGCTCCAACACGACAATACCCACTGACCTGACATCGGTGAGAGCTTCAGGTGGATGTTTATTCCACGCTGCTCCTCCCTGGCCTGTGTTCTAATCTCATGCAAGTCCTCCATCTTCAGCAGTCCAGGTCCAATGTTCATCTGGTAGCCTCACTGAACACTGATCTCTGGGAGGTAAGCCCAGGGAGGAGGAGTCACACAGACCTGGGCTCAAGGCTTGGCTCTGCCTTTGTTAACTGCACCACCTGAGCAGTTAATTATCCCTCTATACTTGACTTTTCTCATTAGCTGAAGAGCTTTTACAGTACAATCCCACATAATTTTTAAGAGGCTTACTAAATGAGATTATGTGCATAAAGTATTCTGTTCCATGTTGGGTGCATACTAAACATTCAAAAAACACATTAAGCATTAGCTGTTGTCCGTCACAAACCCCTATCCCTACCCTAGTACTCCAGCAGTTTCTGCTCACTGCCCTCATCATGTTACACTGTAATTAACCTTGACACTAACTGATTCTGTGACTTCCTTTCACTAAACTTCTTCTCCTTCCAAAGCCTGATCCAAACTCCCCTCCAGAATCTCCCCTAGAAAAGCTCCTGATAAGTGATGGCCCCTTCAAAGTGAATCTCCTTGCCATGCACTTGAGTTCATGGTTATGGAACTCAAAAGACCTGGATTTAAACAAGCAGACTGCTTTTGGATCTCAACCAGTGAGAGCTGATACTCAGAGCAACACCTCCAGGCCAACGTGGGATCCTCAGTGGCATGTCCTCAGTGGGATCCAGTGCCCACTGAGGACAAGGGAATAAGTCAAGTTCACTCTACTTTTAGTGCAAAGTACGTTTTGTCACTTTTATTAATCCTTCTGAAAACTAGTGGTTTAATCATGATAATGTATCTGATTGACTATCTGTGACTCTTTCTCATGAAGAAGAGGTTGGCAGTTGGAGCTGAGTCTCCCCTTCCTACACTATGATCTTCTTGGAAACAGCATCATAGCAGAAAATGCTGAAAGATAGACAAGTTCTGGCTTGGGAGGTTAAGTTTCGCCTACATGTACCCTTTGTTCATTCACTGATAGGATAAAATGCTGACTCCACTGTGTTCATGAAACAACAGATGGCTGGCAATTCAGCCTTTTCAGAGATGGCCCAAGCTGACAGACAGATAAGCAGATTGACAGAACAGCTAAAAAATAGAGGGTAAGTCTTTTTTCATAGTCAACGAAGAAGTTTGACAGAATTTAAAATGGGGAAATAAAAGAATGTGGCATGACATTATATACTATCTGTTTACATAGTACATATCCTTTGAAATATTCATACTGCAGATCTTTTTTCACAAATCTTGATTTTGTATGCTGTAGAGAAATACATACTTGGGAGACAACAGGGCCTCATGGTTACAAACAAGGACCAGGGATTGAATCCCTTTCTCCTCATGTATTAACTGTGTGGCACTGGGGAACTTACCCCACTCTGTGAGTCTCTGTTTGCCACCTTTGAAATGCAGAATGTGGTGCCACCTCCTAGAAGTGAGTATGTGACGATGAAAAGTAAATGCATGCATGACTTAGCATGTGCTTGGTACGTGATTTGCCATTAAAAATGGTCCCTGTTACTGGATAATAGAAACTGGGTTTTCCCCAGGTTTATCCTCAGAATTTCCAGTACAAGGTTCAGCTCAGTTGCACCTCTCTCTCTGGATGGTTCTCTTTGCCAATTTCATTAAAGTCTCTTAAAGATAACATTGTGAAAAATATGTATTAAGAAAAAGATTTTTTCTACTTTAATTTCAAAATCTTTTTTTTTTCATTCTGAAAGAATCAGACAGACACCCTTCGCTCCGCCAAAAAGAATCAGACAGACACCCTTCTGCTCAGCCAATCTCATCCCACATACTCAACCCTTTATGCCCTTATATATTTAATAACCTCTGCATAAGGTGGTATATAGAAGACAAACAAGACCTCCATGGACTTATTCAATCATTCATGTGTTTATTTACCAAACATTTTCTGAGCACCATTACATATGTACAAACAACTCTTTTAGGTACTGTGTAGAATACTTGATTATTCACAAAATTGCACCTGTCCTTCAGCACCTTAAAATCTATTTGGTGATATATACTTTATTTAATACAGCAAATATGTATAGAATTCCTAATATGTACCAGATTGCAAAAAGCTTTCAGAGTCAGCTGAGATGGTTTGGCTTTAATCACACAGGCAATGGAGAGCTTTGGAAGATTTGTGGGCAATTGAATATCACAGTCAAGGTCACGCTTACAAAGATGTATTTAATGGTGGTGCCTAGGAAGGATCAGAGGGAGGGAAATTGTAGATGAGACTGATAAGGGGGTTACTGTAAAATTCTACATGAAAAATATTTTTAAATAAGTTTTGTCTTTGGGGTTTAGATACCTGGAATCATGTTCTGTGGCAGGAAACATTTTTCCTTGTTTTCAGATGAGGATATAAATTCACTCGATATGGTTGGATCCTTGGAAGAAGTGTCTTTACCTGGAGGAAATCAAATGAAAGATCATTTGTGAGAGTGTAATAAAGCCATAAGCAAGGGTTACAAGTTTTTGTCAAGCAATCATTCTTTTCTCCAGGCTGGTGGTCCAGAAGAATTCTAATTATTATCACTTTTGCCTTAGAATTATTTTCTCAACTAAAGCATGCTATCTCAATGCTACAGCATCCTGGGTATCTCCACTATATTTTAAAAAGGGGGGAAAAAACAGATTTCCCACCTATAGGTCAGAGTGAGTCCCATGGCTTACATGTTCAATATATGGTGGGCCTACGAGGTCATAATAAATCTGACTACAGCAAGGTGGATAATGGAAATGCTGGAGCAGAGCAATTGAGAATAACATCCTGAGGGAGGTGACTGGGACATGGTTGTAATGGCCCTGAAATCTATGATTGGCCCCAAACTATCCTTCTGTCTGCCCACTATACAGACTTCTGTATGGCAGGGTTCCTCAACCTCTAGGATCTAATGCCTACTGATCTGAGGTGGAGTTGATGTAATAATAATAGAAATACAGTGCACAATAAGTGCAATATGCTGGAATCATCCCAAAACCATTTCCCACCCCCAGTCACTGCAAAAAACTGTCTTCCACAAAACCACTCCCTAGTGCCAAAAAGGCTGAGAACCGTTGCTTTATGGGATTTCTTTCATCCCCAGCTCGCTAAGATGTTCCTGTCTTTGCAGCTGTAAAACTGGAGTGAAAAAGAGAAGATCATAGCACATACTAGGGTTAAGGAGGAGGCTATTTTGATGGCAAAGAGTTGAAAAGTCAAGAAAAGTGCAGTTATAAAGCACAAGGCAGTAGATAAAAAAGAAGGGAAATTTGAAAGTATTGACATGGAATGTGGGCCTCTTTCATGGTATCCTCAAAATACAACAAAAGAACTCAGGTTCTTAACCCATTATTGTTGGTTGTTCTGTTCTTTAGAACCTGACACTGGTCAAGAACTCTACCATGGGGTCAGAATATTGTAAGCAATACCTGATACTGGAAATAGGGGTTAGGAATCTTGGCTCAGCTACTAATCGTCAGTCAGTCATCTAATCCATCCGACTTCTTCATTTGTAAAATGCTGGTGGATCAAAGTCAAGCAGATCTACTAGATATGCATTCTGAACCTGTGCTTCTTTTGAAGCACAGGCAGTCCAAGAGTGATAAGGAATGAAGTTATCACGCACCATCCAATCATGGCTGGTTAACCTTGAACCCAAACCCTCATATTGCTGCCAGAAGTCTGCCTTCTTCCATGCCTGTTCAGTGGGATTTTGAGACCAAAGCTGAGGATCTTCCATTTTTTCATAGCAGGAACAGTTAACATTTTTTTAGGGTAATGAACAAGGGAGAATGAAATGAATTTAGGCTTGAATGTGCTGTAGGACGGGTCATTAGCTCACAGCTTTTCATGTAGCAATCGCGTTAGTCCTGAAATTAGGCAGCTTACCTGGAAGCTAGCAGTAATGAGCTATAGTCTACCAGGATCATTTTGTAGTTCTGCCCCCAGGAACCAAAGTAACTGTAGCAGAAAAGGTTCTGGCTTGAGAATCATGAGATATGAGTTTGCACAAATCAGATTCTCCCATACATAGGTTAAGTGACACTGGTCAGGATATTTCATCTGTCCTTTTTTTTTCAGATTTCACTTTTCCTGATTATAGGTGAAGGCTTGATCTGAGTGATTTTCAACTCTGTCTGCCTATTCAAGTTATCCAAAGGCTTCTGAAAAAGCAGTGACTTTTTAAAATATCAGTGCCTAGGCCTCATCTCCAAAAATGTTAATTTATGTCCTTCATCATGCTACCCAGTCACACGTATTTTTCTTTTCTCTTCCTTTCCTTTGTTTTCTTCTCTTTTTTTCTTCCCCCTCTCCCAGTGCTGGGAGCCATTATGGGAGATCCCAACCATGACGAGGTCATGAAAAAAATACCTGGCACGCAAGGCCGTCCAGGATCCCACCCATGACGAGGTCATGAGGAAAAGACCTGACATGCAAGGCCCTTCAGGATACAAGGGACCCTCCAGGTTGGCCCCGGCCTCTACCCCACCCTGTATCCTCCCCCCTTTTCTGCTGTTGTTCTTGTTCACCCTGTTGCGGATTCTTGTGTTGCCTGCTGAGAGCTCTCCTGCTCCTCTTTCACTGAATGAGGACCAACTTAAAACCCTAACTAATAAATCTCCTGGACACTGGTACCCTATGAAGGGGCCAAAGATGAAGGAAATACTTCAATTCAAACCCTTTTGCTGGCATTCTGGCTTGCTTGATAAATGTGTGTTCTCATTGCAAAAAATAGTCATGATTGTTCTAAACATCCTAAGCACCGTATGCTAACAAAAGAAACCATTAAGCATAGGTCCCTCCGCGGGGTGAGAAAGGCTCCACAAATAAAATAGCCACAAATGTGCCTAATAGAAAATAGTTTAGATAGAGATTAGCTTGTGAGTCCTGCAGGTAGTCAACTTTTAGACTAGAGCCTGTTTTGTGCTATACCTGCTGTTTTTGCAATCCTTTGTATTTCTGTTCTGTAAAAATGTAATCCTATCTAGTTCCCATGGAGATGACACCTAATAAAAAGAAAATAGATTAACCACAAAAAAGACAGGGTAGGCTACTGAAGTTGCTTAAAGTTACACCAGGTGCAAGCCATAAATTGTCAACAGGCCTGAAAGCCAAAAGATATTATACATAGAGATTATCCATAAAAAAGGCCCTAATAGGCACAGGGCCCTTTGGGGGGTGAGGAAGTCCTATTAGAGAACACAAAAAATATTATTTTAAAAGTGGTTATTGGATCAACGTTTGATTGCTGTTAATGTGCTGAGGTTGTGCAGTAGAAACTATTGTTAATATAGTTAAAGATCCAGAAAAATAAGAGTTTAGCCCTAGTGTAAAAACAATAAGATAATTGTTCATTTTAACCAGGAGTGCTATACAGGGACTCCCTCACCAGAGCCGCAGAGTCTTTGTGTGCTAAACTTTTTAGACAAATTTAGCTGAGAACTTCCGCAAAAAGACTGACCTTTGTGTTAACAGGATTGTATTTCTACTATGTTGCAACCTGCTGTACCATGAGATCGCCACTTTTCTGTTTTCTGCTAAGCTCAAGGCCAGAAGATACTGTACAAAAAAATCTATGGAAAAGACTCTCATAAACAAAAATATACAGAGAACACCTGGTTTTGTGAAGGACAAGCTGATGTAATGTTAAACTAAGTCTGTATGCTTATCTCCCCCTTAGAAATGTACCAACTTAGGGTATAAAGGCTACAATGAAAAATAAAACACTGCCAGACTCTGCTGCACACCCTGGTCTGGTGTCTCTCTCTCTCTTTCTCTCTCTCTCTCTCTCTCTCTCTCTCGCCGACGCCATTCATCCTGAGGGTACTCCTGGATCCTGCTGGGGCAAAGGCCCTGGCAAGTGGCGCCCAAACAGGGACCCAAAGGTAAGTCTCTCATTGTCCAGTTTTTGAAACGGCTAGGACCCCACCCGGGCGTTGCAGGCCCCCCTGTATAAGACAGGTAGGGTAAGGAGGGTGGGTAGGACCCCAGTAGCTGGGTAGGTTTCAAGTAGGACCCCACTAGCTGGGTAGGTTTCAGGTAAGACCCCACTAGGGCGCTACAGGCCCCCCTACATAAGAAAGGTAGGGTAAAAAGGTGGGTAGGTTTCAGCTTCCTTCTTTTCTAAGATTAAGATCCTCTCCTTTTTCTTCTTCTAATTACTAACAAAAATGGGCAACAGTTAGTCAAAAGAAAGGCAGCTTTTTATTGGAGTCATAATGCAACTCCTTAACCGCAGAGGAATTAAAGTTAAAAAGACCAGTGTTCAGTCCTTTTTTACGTTTGTCCAAGAGCAATGTCCTTGGTTTCCAGAAGGGAGCACTTCTTACAAATCAAATAACTCTAAATTAAACAATAAATTCCAGGTTCAGGTAAACTGGGAAATATTCAGTATTAAATACCTGATATTAATGTTTTTTTGTTGACCTATCTAATATAGACATGTCTTAGAGTAATTAACATCAAGTAAAATATTTTCATTGTGCCTAGGTTTAATATAAGTTAAATATTATATCTGTTACAAGTTTGTCAACAAAGAAATTACCTCGAGTGAAAAAACTTCTAAAAAATGTAAGTGAGATATGAGTTTGTATATAAACTCTATTAAGAATAATTATTCTTTAAAAATATCTGTCTACAATAGTCTCTCCAGATTGGTGTAACTTAAATTTCTAAGGGTTGTGCTAAACTAAGTATTGTAAGTCTATTAAATAATTAGGTCATTTCCAAATAAAATAAGATTTTCAAACATTTACTACTAAACACTGATTTTCTTTTACAGAAAAACTAAGGAGATTTGAGACTACAAATGAATAATGTTTGATGCCATCCTGAGATGTTCGCTAGAATTTTTTTTTTTTAATTATCACTGGTATTTATGTTCACCAATCTATAAAATGCTAATATGAAAGTCAATTCTTGGTTGCTTAAAAAAAAAAAGTAAGATGTGTGTGTTCAGTAAAGAAGGTATGAAAAATGAAGTTACATTTTATGAAGAAAAAAGGAAGTAAGTTTGACTTACAGTTGGCTGTTCCAGGATGGGAGAACAAATGGGTACAAAAAGTGATTAAAAGGTTTTATGGAAACTAGACCCCAAGGGAAGAGTTTTGTGTATAAATAAAAATTTTCTTGAGATGTTGAACTGCCTTTGATATTGGATTTTAAGTTTCTTTACCTCTGAAGTGATCTGTTCTATGTTTACCTTTGAAATCTTCTTTGTTACTTTGGCTAAGTGAATATATTATTTCACAGTGATCTATATGACTCTCTCTGACTCTGTGTTATAAATCCTTTTGATATTTATTGACAAAACTGCCTAAATAGCTTGACTTCTAACTGACTTTGGGATGATTCAGAGGGCCCCTGAAACATCCCAAAGAGCTATTAAACTACCTGAGTTCACTTGACATGTTAAATTGCATGGGAAATATTGTTGGAGGAGTGATAAATCTCCTCAGGATATATTGTATGATTGATGTTACTTATATAGATATCCTAAAAATTATGTGACATTCATGAAAATCTGATATGTCCTGGTAAAATGCTGTCAGTTATAATTTTAGTTATCATGTTAAAGTGTTACAAGTCACAGCAATGACCAGACTACTTTGTTAATTACAATTTAATTAGATTTTAAACATGCCTTGTATGGTTTCACTCTCATGCCTTAAAAAAAAATACTGCTAGTTCTTCAAGATTTATAAAAAAGACTTATCTAAGATTAACTGAAAAATTTTGTTTGTTTGCTATCTGGTAAGTTGGTAACAGACTGAAATTTAGTCTACTCTCTATGTTAAGAGAACAAAGTTTTCTTAGAATGAATCTTCAATAACAGATTATTAATTTCTTTGCCTTTCAGTTATTTATATTTGTTTTTAAAATCTTTTGTTACTTTAGTAAAGCAAATAAGTGTTATTTAAGACTATGGTACATGTAGAAGCTCATTCTGTTTCTACCAAAAATAACCCCTCACTGTTAGACTTGTGCTATCCTAATGTCTTAACACATGGCAACAGTCTACTCCTAAATTGGGTAATTAAAAATGGGTGAACAATAGCTGAAAATCAAAGAGTCGGGGCTATGGGAAATCCAAGACAGCCGCTTGGCTTTTCCCAGCTCCCTGACAAACCTCATTTTTATTTGATGGGTTAAAGCCTTCCCTGGCTACAGGATTAATATATCCATAATTTTTTTTAAAATCACTAAATATTAAGTTTTGTAAATTGTTAAACTAAGTTTCTAGTTTTGTTAATTAAGGTTTAGTGTTTACTAAGACTCACTTCTGAGATAGTTCCTTGTTATGTTATATTGCTAACAGATTTAATTAAGTTATTAAAAAAGACACTCTAAGTTTGTTTCTAAAGCTTATCTCAGTAATTTATTTTTGGATGAAGATCAGATGCCTCACGACCTGCAACCAGGATGTTCTGCACATACAACTCAACAAGCCTCCATACCCACATGGAGACAAAATGAGTCGCTTTGCCATCAAGCACAGGGAATAGCTTCTCTACAGGGATCTTCAGCCTCTCCTAAAAGGGTTTTTATTGCTATGCTTGTTTTACTTTCTTCCCAGCGGCAGTTGCATTAACCCTGCGGGTGCATACTGCACAGTATGTTGATACTATGTCAAAGGGTGTCTCCTTGGTTTTGGCTCCTCGAGAGGTCGTTGACAGAGGACTGGAGATGAAGGTGGATGCTCTGGAGGAAGCGGTGATGCATATCGAAACAGAACTGCAAGCCCTAAAAATAAAATTAGCACTGTCCTGCCACGCAGACTACCAGTGGATTTGTGTAAGACCCTTAAAGGTTAATGAGACTGATTACAATTGGGAAAAAATTAAAAATCATATTTCAGGGGTATAGAATAGCTCTAGCATAAGTTTAGATTTAGACAGATTGCATGCACAGATTAGAACAATCAAGCATTCCCGACTGGATTTTACTGCCGCTGGAGCTCCCAGTGATTTCTTTAAAGCCTTCTCCAACTTTATTTCTGCCAAACATATTTTGTCTACTGTTCTCAGTTACATTGCTGTAATAAACACTGATTCTTATTATTATTACTATCCTCCCTTGTATCGTCAGAGCTCTTCAGCAGAGCACTCGGAAGCTTGCAGCTAAAAGTCATCTGGCTGTTTTAAAAAATAAAAAAGGGGGAGATGCCGGGAGCCATTATTGGAGATCCTACCCATGACAAGGTCATGAAAAAATACCTGACACGCAAGGCCGTCCAGGATCCCATCCATGACGAGGTCATGAGGAAAAGACCTGACATGCAAGGCCCTTCAGGATACAAGGGACCCTCCAGGTTGGCCCCGGCCTCTACCCCACCCTGTATCCTCCCCCCTTTTCTTCCTCCATTTACCTCACAAGAAGCTGAAATGTCTCACAGAGGCTCCGCTTCGCCTCGCCGGACCCTCCAAGGTCGCTCAAACTCCCCCATGCAACCCCGACGAAGGGAGAATACGAGGGCCAAGTTAGTCCTCACAGCACGCAGTGAGGACGACCACCACGAGGCACGGGCCTCTCTTATCTTATCTCGACACTCCAAGAGAGCTGCTCAACAAGATGCACCACCTCAGGGGGAACCCCAGGGACTCGCTGTGAACTGGAAGCCTCACCCGCTGAGTGAAAAAAGAGCGTTCCATGGGCACCGCAAGGGCAGGTGGGATGTTTACGCACGGAGAGACTAGCACGGCGCGACGCCTCGCGAGACCCTCCAGGAAAACTAAACGAGACTGTCCTTGGCGCGTCTGAGCCACCAGCCCCGCCGATGGCCTGGGAGAGGGGGCAGGAGACCCAGATGGGACGTGATTCACACAGCACCGGCCTTACACACACCACCAACAGGCAGGAAGGGGAGATGAGGGGCCCGGACAAATGAGAAGAGTGGTCCTGTTGCCTTGAACTTGGGTTCCTTGCCAGGTGCTGCTTAAGCCTAGACAAGAAGAGCGCGACGTCACCACATCGATGCAGGTATTTTTCTTAAGTTCCCAAATGACTCTGATTTGAGTCAGTAAGAACCACATTATCTGCATAAGGTTTTCAAACTTTAATGAATCACCTGGGGCTATTGATAAACTGCCCTAGTGCCTCAGACAGTGAAGAATCTGCCTACCATGAAGGAGACCCTCTTTCCATCCCTGGGTCAGGGAGATTTTACTGGAGAATGGAATGACTACCCATTCCAGTATTCTTGCCTGGAGAATCCCATGGACAGAGGAACCTACAGTCCCAAAGGGTCAGATGCGAATGAGCGAGTAACACTTATCAACACGTATTGATAAAATGCAGATTCTGCCTCACTAGTTGAAAGCTTGAGATTCTGCATTTCTAATATGCTCCCAAGTAATAATCCTGCAGGTCCTAGAATCACTTTGAGTGGCAGCCTGGTTCCCTACTCTAGGATAGAGTTTGAAAACTGGTATACCAGAGGCCACGGGCCATAAAAACCCACCATTTTCTTTTCTTTTTTTTCCTCTACACTGTGCACTTTTAAGATTTAAATTGCTCTACATCATTTAGAAATCAGGATGTTTTACATAACCCAGATGCTTGGCTTTGCTTTGAAAACTGGAAGAACTGTAGTCTGGGGCCTTCATGCTCATCTGGCAACAGTCAGCTGGTACTGAGTGGTTGCTGCCACCTCTACGGGGCATTTATTCTCTGGCCATCATGGTCCCCAGGAATGCCAGCTCACTTATTTACACCTAGTCCTCCCAAGCTTTGTGTGTCCATGAGAAGAGACAGTTGCCTAAGGACCGTGAGGGTCTGTGGCATAATCCCATCTTGAAGAAGGAAGTTCAGGATGGTGACCTCAATTTGGGGGAGAAGGCAGGGCGCACAGCTCTTAAAAAACATGTGAGGTTTAGAGAAGAAAAATCACAGTTTTGTAGAATGTGATTTGTGGATCATCTGCATCAGAATTATTTAGGTACTTGTTTTTTTTAAAAGACACCCAAAAAACTTGGAGCAAAATATAGAAGAGTATTTGCATGACTTGGGTAGCTAGCGATTTTCTAAACAGAGTGGGAAAGGTTGTTGGAATTGTTCAGTCACTAAGCCACGTCGGACTGTTTGTGACCCCATGGACTGCAGCACACCACACTTCCCTGACCTACATTATCTCCTGGGTATTGCCCAGTTCATGTCCATTTAGTTGGTGATGCTTGCAACCATCTCATCCTCTGTTGCTACCTTCTTTTCCTGACCTCATTCTTTCCCAGCATCAGGGTCTTTTCCAATGAGTTGGTTCTTCGCATCAGGTGGCCAAAGTATTGCAGCTTCAGCTTCAGCATCAGTCCCTCCAAAGAATATTCAGGGTTTATTTTCTTTAGGATTCACTGGTTTGATCTCCTTGCGGCCCAAGAGACTCTCGAGTCTTATCCAAAAAAAGAGTCTTCTCCAGCACCATAGTTCAAAAGCATCAGTTCTTTGGCGCTCAGCCTTCTTTATGGTCCAACTCTCACACCCATACATGACTACCTGAAAAAACATAGCATTGACTATATGAACCTTTGTCAGCAAAGTGATATCTCTGCTTTTAATATGCTGTCTAGGTCTATCATAGCTTTACTTCCAAGGAGCAAGTGTCTTTTAATTTCATGGCTGCAGTCACAGTCCGCAGTGATTTGGGAGCCCAAGAAAATAAAATCTGCTACTGTTTCCACTTTTTCCCCATCTATTTGCCATGAAGTGATGGGACTGGATACCATGATCTTAGTTTTCATGAATGTTGAGTTTTAGGGCCAGCTTTTTCACTCTGGTCTTTCACCTTCATCAACAGGCTCTTTAGTTCCTCTTCACATTCTGCCATTAGGGTGGTGTCATCTGCATATCTGAAGTTGTTGGTATTTCTACTGGTAGTCTTGATCCCAGCCTGTGCTTCATCTAGCCGGGTATTTCGAATGTACTCTGTATAGAAGTTAAATAAGCAGGGTGACAATATACAGCCTTGATGTACTCCTTTCCCAATTTTGAATCAGTCTGTTGTTCCATGTCCAGTTTTAACTATTGCTTCTTGACCTGCATACAAGTTTCTCAGGAGGTAGGTCAGGTGGTCTGGTATTCCATCTCTTGAAGAATTTTCCACAGTTTGATCTACACAGTCAAAGACTCTAGCATAGTCAATGAAGCAGAAGTAGATGTTTTTCGGGAATTCTCTTGCTTTTTCTATGTTTCGATGGATATTGGCAATTTGATCTCTGGTTCCTCTGCCTTTTCTAAATCCAGCTTGTACATCTGGAAGTTCTTGGTTCATGTACCATTGAAGCCTATCTTGAAGGTTTTTGAGCATTACCTTGCTAGCATGTGAAAGTGAAAGTGAAGCCACTCAGTCGTGTCCGACTCTTTTCAACCACATGGACTATACAGTCCGTGGAATTCTCCAGGCCAAAATACTGGAGTGGGTACCCATTCCCTTCTCCAGGGGATCTTCCCAACCCAGGGATCAAACCCAGGTATCCCACATTGCAGGAGGATTCTTTACCAGCTGAGCCACCAGGGAAGCCCTGGTAAAATCAAGGAAGCATATGAAATCACATGGAGGCATGTGGAATCAGCATAACAGTTGAATATCCTTTGGCATTGCCTTTCTTTGTGGTTAGAATGAAAACTGACGTTTTTCAGTCCTGTGACCATTGCTGAGTTTTTCAAATGTGCTGGCATATTGAGTGCAGCACTTTAACAGCATCATCTTTTAGGTTTTCAAATAGCTCACCTGGAATCAGTTAAAATCATTTAAATACTTTGATCCAGACGTACTTGAAACAAACAATCCCTGGACTTTTCATTTGTGAATCAATAAATTACTTTCTGGAAGCTAGTTTTATTTTTATTATTGGTCAGAAAATTACTAACACTTAGTTCAAAAAAACCTGCCAAACTGCTTTCCAAAGTTGCTGTACCTTTTGCATTCCCATCAGCTACACATGAAAGTTCCTGTTTCTCCACATCCACACCACTTTAGTATCAGTCTTCTTATCTGTAGTCATTCTAGTAGGTGTGTAGTTTTATCTCATTAATTTACACCTTCCTAATAACTAATGAGGGATTCCCAGATGGCACTAGTGGTAAAGAATCTGCCTACCAATTCAGGAGATACAAGAGACTTGGGTTCAATTCCTGGGTTGGGAAGATTCCCTGGAGAAGAGAATGGCTTCTCATTTGCCAAGAGAGAACCCACTTGGCAACCCACTCCAGTAGTCTCACCTGTAAAATTCCATGGACAGGGACGACTGGTGGACAGTCCATGGGTTCGCATGAGTCAGATGTGACTGAGCACGGCTAATGATGCTGAGCATTTTTCACATGTATGATTTCCATCCTTATATTTTCTGAATGAAAGTATCTGAAAATTTTTATTGGATGGTTTAGCTTCTCATTACTGGGTTATAAGATTTTTCTTCTATTCTGGATACAAGTATTAGATATGTAATTTGCAAATATTATCTCTCAGTCTGTGGCTTCCTCTTTTCTTTGTTGGTAGATTTATATAGGTGGTAGAAAAGTGGGATTACTGGTAAAGAGATCAGCAGGACAGGAGCGAATGTTTGCATGTGCATGAGCTGACAAAGAACATACTGGAGAGGTCAGGATGATGGAGCTAAAACTGATAAATATGGTAGGGTCAGGATAAGGAGAACATTTTAAAGAAGTCAGAGGAATTTAGAATGGATATAGCAAGCAATATGGAGCTATGGAACATTCTTGAGTATGGGTTTGGCAAAACAAAAGTGGAAATTCTACCTGGGATAGCACTGAAAGGACAGCAAGAGGCAAGAAAGAGAGGCAGGGAGGATAGCTGAAAACTGTATGACAATCCACAATGTGAGTGTGAGAATGTGGACTGTGATCTTGGCAAATGAGAAGACAGGGAATAAAGTGACACTGTATTTTAAAGTTAGAAAAGAGAAGGCATCTTGACATTTTAAATATGAGAGATAAAAATGAGGAGAGGCAATAATTACAGAAAATGAATATTTGAAGGAAATAGAGATCAATGAATTCCACTCCTAATTTTACTGTTGAGAATCTAAGGCCCAGAGAGAAGTAGTGATTTTACCAGAGTCATACAGAGTCAGATATCATCCAGATCATGGGTGTAGATCTTGCCGGTTCCACTATTTAAACCTAACTTCAGAACACTGAAGTCTAAGGTCTCCAACTCAGGAGATATTTCAGTCACAGAAACTTGCTGGAAATGAGAATATACTCCCACTTCTCTCTTAGTCTCTCTTTGGTCCCACTTATTCACCACCACTCCCAAATTCAAGAAGAAAACTAAACAGTAAAGATTTCCCTGCATGCTTTTTTTCTCCACCCACATTTTATTTCTTTGACTTGATAATCATACCACCAGCAGTTTTTATGATGTGAGCCCACATTGTCCTTGTTGGGACAAATATCAAATTAGAATTACAGCTATGTTTATCTACATGAATGTATCTTAGATCATAGTTTAGTAGTGTTAGTTGTTTAGTCATGTCCGACTCTTTGTGACCCTGTGGATTGTAGCCCACCAGGCTCCTCTGTACATGGGATTCTCCAGGCAAGAATACTGGAGTGGGTTGCCATTCCCTTTCTCCAGGGGATCTTCCCGACCTGGGGATCAAATCTGAGTCTTCTGCATTCAGATTCTTCACCATCTGAGCCACCAGGGAAGCCCATCTTAGATCATAGTGTTGAATTATTAAAAAAAAAAAAAGGTTGCTGAATGATATCACTTTAAGTTTTAAAATCTTAACAATAAATTCTTTACAATGATTCAGTTCAGTTACTTCAGTCGCTCAGTTGTGTCCAACTCTTTGCAACCCCATGGACTGCAGCACTCCAGGCCTCCCTGTCCATCACCAACTCCCGGAGTTTACCCAAGCTCATGTCCATCGAGTCGATGATGCCATCCAGCCATCTCATCCTCTGTCATCCCCTTCTCCTCCTGCCCTCAATCTTTCCCAGCATCAGGGTCTTTTCCAACGAGTCAGCTCTTCGCATCAGGTGGCCAAAGTATTAGAGTTTCAGCCTCAACATCAGTCCTTCTAATGAACACTCATGAGTATACAGATATGCAGTGAAGGCACAGAACCCCTGAATTCATGAATGTGATTAGTTTGGGGGAGAGAGAGTGAGGAGTAAGATTGGGAAAAACCACCAGGGGACCCTAACTGTATCTGTAATCTTTTATTTTACCAAAAAGTAAAAGAAACAAATAAAGAAGTTCTGAAGCTAATAGGACATAAAGTAGAAAGTTGCATATTGTTCTCATATTCTCGATTATCAGTATATTCAAAATGTCTCACAAGTTTGTTAAAGCTCAAATGTGAATCATGATTTACTATTGTCAGCATTCATCCCTCCATCTCTTATAATTCTACTGATGATTCATATTTACCAAAGAAGGTTGAAAGGAAAGTTACAAACAACAGCAATCAATGCAGGCAAATGTATCTCTCCCACATCCTCTGTTTAAGGGTATAAATCTGCCAGATCTCTTCAAGATAGTATTGAAAGATAAATCGGCAGTGCTAGAAGCTTTTAGACCAACAAATCTTGACATGACTTGCTCTGTGATCTTAACTAAGCAACTGTGGTTTAACATTGGCAAGAATTTCCAGGAATCCAGAAGTCAGAAATAATGGCAGTTACCAGAAACGCACCCCCTGCCCATGTCCAAAGTAAGAAGTATCATGGGAACAAATGCTGCAGGCAGAGTCCATGTGTGAGAATACAGCACACCTGGGGGGCGTCAGGAACAGTGTTTTTCATTTTGTCACTCCACTGCAGACCAGCTGGGCAGCGGTCCAGGGCTTAGTGCTATCAGGCCTCCTTTCCTGCCTCCCTAACCCCTGAGGACTGTTGGTCCTCACTGTTTACTCCCACTGAAACAGACACAATGGCAGAAGCAGCCGAAGAAAGAAGAGCACCGACTCCTACTCCAGTGGAGTCAGGCTTAGGAGAAGGGATGTTGGAGTGGTCCTTATTAGTTACCAACAAAACAGCCCACAATTACTGAGCGGCTATCAAAAGCCAGACCCTGCTAAATCCATGAGATGAATTATCTGATTTAATCTTCACAAAAGCTCTGTGTGACAGATAATATCGTTATATTCATTTTAGAGACAGGAAAACTGAGGTTCAAAGAATACAAGAGACTTGCCAAACTCACATACTATTAAGTCACCCTAGGATGTGTCTCATACCTTGTTCCATTTCTCTAGGATAAATAGGGGAACCTAGAAGGGGATGTTTATAACAACTGACCTCATACCTACAATGCCATATCATCCTCCTGAGGGAAAGGCCCTGACAAGTACAGAAAACTGGGGAGATGGCATGAAAAGCCTCAATAGAAATAAATATCAGGCTGACTATTGGTGAAAAAGTGAATCCAGGATGCTAACCAATTGAACAGCAAAAATGTGGTGAAATAATGAGGTAATTGAGTGATAGTGTCATAAGAACTTTAAGATTGTTTTCTTCAGTGTTGGTTTGTTTCTTTCAATCTGCAGAATTCTTTACATGAAATCTTGGGCTAAACAACAGGATGTCAAACAGAAGCAGGGTTATTCAGGCTGGACCTGGGGGGTCAGGGACTAGGAGCAGAGCTCCTTGATTTACCTCCACAGGCTGAGTTTACAACCCCCTCATTTTATAGATGAGCAGAGGGAGACCTAGAGAGAGAGCGTGATATGCCAGAGTCATAGAGATGTGATTAATGTGCCTTGTTTTATTTACTGTGCTTAATTAACTGTGCCAGGTTGTTTTAACTGTTTTTCGTGTAGACTTAATCCCTACCACAACCCTATAAGGAAAGCATAATTATATCATAAAATCTGCAGGTGAGGAAACTGAAACCAGAAAGGTTAATAAACAAATTACTCAAGGCAAATCAAAGAACCAAGATCAAATCCAGATGAGACCTAACCTCAAAGACCCAGCAATTAACTATGAGGATGCCTGACTAAAAGGAGATAAACCAAGTCAGATCTAGAACACAGGTCCCTGCCTTACATACCAGGGGTCCTTCATATTCTTGCAGCCCCCACACAATGTCTGCTCCCATGGGGTACAAGGACAGCAGGATTTAGGGGGAGGGTCTGAAAAGTGTGTACATTTTAGAAATTTAGAGAAGCAAAATGTTTTCTAGCTAAAGGTCATGCATTTAGTGCCAAGGGCATTATTTGGGGGATTTTTAAGTCTGGGGTAGTTTTAGTCTGGGAGCCTCTCCCTGCTGGAGATACCAAGGTGCCTAGGCTGGAACTTCAAGCAGAGGAAGCAGAACATGGCTGCTTCAGGTTTGCTTTAGGAACCTCTGGTGCCTTCCACCTTATTGAGCCCAGGTCACAAAACTACAGGGGGAAGTTGTCTATCAGAGAGTAGAAAACCTTGGCTAGAGGTTTTCCTGGGCTCCCCCTCCAAGAAAACATGGTGGTGCTCCAGGAAGACATGGAATCCTAACAAGTGTTAGAAATAATTTCTTGGTATAATGCTCATTTGTCTTCCAAGAGAGTCCTCCCGCAATCCACACTCTTCCCACAAAGCCACAGCTCATCCTGGTGAATGCCATACGTGAGACCACTGGGCCTCACCTTGGTTTCCCTCTGAAAAGAAGCAAGGAGCTTGCATTAGAGGGATCAGTGACCCCAGTCTGCCTGGGACTGTTTTGATTTTAGCACTGAATGCATCCTAGGAAAGCCCTGGGTCCCAGCAAAACTGGCAGGGTTGGTCACCATATGTCAAGCCTCAGATGACCTGACAATTTCTTAGAGCAACAACTCTGAGTGACCTCAGTTTGACGTACACACACACACACACACACACACACAGTAGCAGGTAGGAGGCAGGAAACTGCCTGTTTTCCTCCACTAACATTAACCCTGACAAAAATAGGGTTGAGTGACTAAGACCAAGTTTATGACCACTGCTGGTCCCCAGAGGAACCAACTGCCTGAGCTTTCTTCCTGAACTGGGGCATCTTGGGAAAAAAGGAAGGAAGGGCTTAGTCACTCCCTGGGAGTGGCAGCCGAAAGCAGCCTTCTCTCCTCCTCCTAGAGTGAGCTCAAAGCCTCTTTCTTTAGGAAAAGTAGATGCTTCCCAGGTTTCACCCCCTTTTCACGATGTCAGAATGACAAATACTAAGTGAGGAAGAGGAAGGGAGGAGAAGACACCAGAAAGTGCAACCATCTCCCCATCTTGAGAAGAGTAGCTCCACAACCCAGCAGATCCCTAAGCCTTCAGTGGACCCACCACCGCCTCAAGCATTCCACAGGCCGGGGTCCCCCTTCCCCCCAGGAAACTCACCTGGGCCCCAGGACAGACTTGGCTCCCCAGGGATGCAGAAGCAGCCACCCATGTGTGCACCATCCTCCCCAGGCGGAGGCCCCTGGGAACACCAGCCAGAGGAGCACTGGGAGGAGACAGCCTCCCAGCGGTGTCCCTCCTCCCGCCTTCTCCCTGGCACACGAGGGACCAAGTCCCGCTCACAACACAATGCAGCCTTTGATATCCTGGCTGTGGCAGCAGGCCCGGGGAGGATGGGAGGGGCCGCCCGGCCCTCAGGACCCATAGTCCTTGCACTGTCGGGCCTCTGACTGGGGAGCAGAGCTCCTCCCTGCCTCTCTGCAGATTGCTTCATGCCTATCAGGCTGTGGCACATTCCACACATTCTAGGATTGAGATACACAGTTTGGTTCTTGTGCGGGTGGACGGTGTGGGGGAGTGGCACGGGAGGAAGAGGCAGAGAGCATCTCAGGAATCAAGGCTGCTTCTGTTCTTGCTCCCTCCCTGCCTGGCCTGGCCCACACGGATTCTCCTGCTGCTGGGAAAGTGCTCCCCACCCAGTCTCTCTCTGCAAACACCCCACCTTAGCTATTTGGGTGAAGCTGGAGCTGCGGGTACGGCATTTCACCTCATCCCCAGCCCTGGCTGCCAAAATCAGAAGGTCAGAAGGAATCCAAGAAATTGCCCGATGTAGCCCAACATCTTACAGGTGAGAGGATGGAGGACCAAGTAAGTATGTTAAGGCTACAAATATGCACACAAAATGGGTCATACCAGACCAAACTCTTTTCCATCTTGTTTAAGGAGCAGTCAGTCCTAAAGGAAATCAACCCTGAATATTCATTGGAAGGACTGGGGCTGAAGCTCCAACACTTTGGCCACCTGATGCGAAGAGCCAACTCATTGTAAAAGACCCTGATGCTGGGAAAGATTGAGGGAAGAAGGAGAAGGCGGGTTACAGAGGATGAGATGGTTAGATGGCATCACCAACTCAATGGACATGAGTTTGAGCAAGCTCCCAGAGATGGTGAAGGACAGGGAAACCTGGCATGCTGCAGTCCATGGCGTCACAAAGAGTTGGACACAACTTGACAACAATAAGAAGCACAGCAGTGGGATGCAGTTGAGACAGTATGACTGAATTTCAGAAAACCTCCCATGGCATCTCCTAAGGGAGATGGAGAAAATATGGCAATATGCCAGTAACATTACACAGAGGCATGACTGATCCAGCAGCCAAGCTGAAGGATCATAAGTTACTTATTGTTTCCTTAATGCCTAGAGCAAAGGTCACTCCTGAACGGTCCAAAGAGTGAGGAGGTGTAGCCTAGGGAAAGCAAGTAGTCCTGCTGTGCAGGCTACTTGGAGGTTGAGCTTGCAGCCAGTCACACGACCACTTCAAGGAGGGAGGTGGTCTGTTCACTTTTATATTCTGAGAGGAGCACTGGGAATACAATGTGAAGGAGCACCTAGGCATCAGTCTCACTGGAGGGATCGGGGGTGTACATCACACACCCCAGCTCAGTCCCAGGTGACAGATTCTCCACCATGTCTCCGAAGTCTGGCTTCAGTTTCAGTGCTAACCCATCTTGATTCCCAGTGACTGAATGTTCACTACAGGTTAGGCTCTCATCATACATTACTTAATTTAAGTCGCATAACAGCCTCATAATATTAGCATTATCATCTTTATTTTGTAAGTGAGGAAGCTAACGCATGTATAACTTGCTGAAGGCCCCACCATTTATGAATGTTAGATTCAGGGCTTGAGCCAAACTTAGTTGATTCCACAGTCCAGGAGCTTTTCTTTTCTAATAGTCAGGGTCTTTCCATGAATACAACGAGGAAGGATTTGGTGATCTGATGCTGAGCCCTCTGGAGCTTAGCTGACCACTTACAGAAGGCCCAGGAGAGGCCGCCTGGGGTGGAGTTAGGAATACAGGGACACAGGGTTTCTCTGATCACAGAACTACCATGGAAGATGTTTTCTCTGCACAGATCAGTTTAAAGTATCCACTTCCCATAACGTGTCTCATATCATTTCCCCTCACCAAAGCACAATGTTTCATGTATGAATTCAGATGTTTTCTTGGGCCTAAGATAAAAGGGCAAGGATTTTTTTTACAAAGCAACCACTCAGAACTTTGGGGGGTATGTGAGAACTGGTGAAGAGAAACCATGGTGTAATTTGCAAGTGATGCTGAATGTTCAGACTTAGCATTTCTCCTTGACTTGGCTGAACACCATTTCTATACAGGTGCAATGATGGAGGTCATAAATTATAAATGATCAAGAACAACCAATGGAAGGAACCCCAGGCCAGCTCAGAGAGGACAGTCTCAGGCAGTCGGTTGAGACACACATTTTGGCAAATCTGAACTAAATGGTCCATTTTGGAAAAAGTCATTGCTTCTCTTGAGATACAAGAAAGCAGTGTTCTTCTGCTTATGGGAAGCTCAGATGAATTAGCTAGAACAAAGAGCTTTCCAGACTGAGAGCAGCAGGTACAAAGGCCCTGAGGCTGGAACTTGCCTAGAAAGTTAAAGGAAAAGCGTGTGTGGTTGGCGTCTCATGAGGCAGGGAAGGCTGTAGAGATGAGGTCACTGAAGGTCAATTGTGTAGGACTTTGAAGGCCATCTAAAGACTTCAGCTTTTACATTGACAGAGATAGGAGCCAAGGGAGGACACTAAATAGAGGTGTCACATGACTGACTTGTGGTTATAAAGGGTCTCTCTGGTTGCTCCTTGGAAAATAGGCTATAGCTAGAATGGCAACCCACTCCAGTGTTCTTGCCTGGAGAATCCCAGGGACAAGGGAGCCTGGTGGGCTGCTGTCTCTGGGTTCACACAGAGTCAGACACGACTGAAGTGACTTAGCAGCAGCAGCAGCAGAATCCCAAGTATGCAACAATTGTAACATTCAGAAGAGAGGTGATGATGGCTTGAACCAGGGTAATAGTAATGGACATTTATGAATGAAGACTATATTAGTCAAAGTTGTCTAAGAGAAGCAAATCCACTAGTATATGGATGTGTGTGTGTGTGTGTAAGGAAGAAGGCACTATCCAGTCCAAGGACAAGCCATTGCTAGGCTTCTGGCAATGAAGAACATGGCACAATGTTCCTCTGGTGTGTGACCAGACATTCTGATTTGTTATGAAAACCAGACTCTCAGATTTTCAGGTATAGTTTCCAAATTTTTAAATGTTCACAAACTGATTCAGAACATTTTCCAAATCACTGCATGGGCCAATACTTCAGGGCAGATAAACATGCCTATAGGTCACATCCAGCCTGAGACCAGACAGTTTGCTACATCAGATGAAAAATTGAATTTTTCTCTTATAAAATTTACAATCTAATTGGGTAATAAGATATGCACTTGGATACTAAAATTCACTGGAAGAACTGAAAGACCATCTTATAGGTAGAATTATGGCCCCCAAAAGTGATATATTGAAGCCTTAGCCCCCAATACATGAGAATGTAACTTTATTTAGAAATATGATTGTTGTAGATGTAATTGTTTAGGTTCAAATAAGTTCATACTGGAGTAGGATAGGCCTCTAATCCAATATGAATGGTTACCTTCTTTAAAAAACAAACAAACAAAAACAATCTGTGAAGCGATACACAGACGGTAACAATGAACAGAGAAATTAGCATTCTGCAGCTGCAGGGCAGGGGACACCAAGGATTGTCAGTAACCACCAGGAGCTAGGAAGAGGCAAGGAAGGATTCTCCCTGCAGGTTGCAGAGGGAGCATGACCATGCAAATGCCTTGATTTGGGGCCTCTAACCTCCAGAATTATGAGACTTTAAGTTTCTGTTGTTTTAAGCTGCTCAGTTTGTGGTACTTTGTGAGGGCAGCCCAAGGAAACAAATGCAGACTACATGAGAGATAAGAACAACAGGCCAGTTATTCAATCACATTATTCAGTGGATAGAAAATTATAGAGCATCCCACTAATCTAGGTTGTGATCTAAGTTGTAAGGACACAGCAGTGAACAAAGCAGACAAACAACTCTCCCTTGTGTAGCATACATTCTACTAAGGGAATAAAGACAAGAAACAGAATAAATAAGTAATTTATGCAGTGTATTGGAGAGTGGAAAGTGTTACAGGAAAAAAAAAATGAACCATCAGAGTAGAGGGGCTACAGTTTTCAAAAGGGTGGAGAAAGAAATGGTCACTAATGGCTAAGTCCCTTCTCTGTTCACCTGAAACTATCACATTGTTTATTAATCGGCTATACCCCAATACAAAATAAAATGTTAAAAAAATGTATCTAGTTTTTAAAAAAGGAGTGGTCACTGAGAAGGTGACAGCTGAGTGACTTGGGGGGTGGAGGGGATCATGGGCATCCAGGAGAAGAGCCTGCCAGGAAAAGGGAAGTGCCAGTGCAAAGGCCCTGAGGCAAGAGAGTACCCAGCATGCTAGAGGAAGAGCCAGGGAGAGTGTAACTTGAGCAGAGTAACCATGGGGCAAGAAGCAGAGGGTACCTCCAAAGGAGGAATTAAATACAGTTTAAAGAAGGAGTTATTTACAAAAGTGTGGGTAGAGTTAGAGAAAACCAGCAAGGATGGTGAGGTACTGCAGGGCTAGGAAGATGAAGGAGCCATTAACATCCTGAAGGGAAGCCTGAAAGGACAAGAGAAAGGAGTGGCTGTTGGAACCTAGCAAGAGCTGGCCGCAGGCCAAGGTTGACGACAGGCGCTGTGTTATTAATAGTGGAACACAGCTGTGGCCTAGCCAAGGCCATGTGCACATGTGGGCCAAAGGAATAATACTCCATCCTCTCACCTCCCAACTTCCACTGACTGAACACAACTGGAAGCCAAAGTGTAAGAGAGCTGAGTTGAGGATACCTGCAGAAGCCAGCCTCCAAGGGACCGAGAGCAGTGGAGAAAAGGGTGGAGAGAGGATTCCAGAGAATAACTGAAGATTATCCAATACAAAGGGAGCGGTAACATTGTCCTGAGGGTGCAGGACTTACTGGACCACTTTAAGGAAGTTGGCTTTCACTCTGAGTGAAATGGCAGCCATTGAAGAGTTTTGAGCAGAGGAGTGACTTATGATATGAAAGAATCAGAGGGGCTATCATAGGATACTTGCAATAATCCAAGCAAGAGGAGAGGGCAGCTTGGGTCAAGGAGGTAGCAGTGAAGGTAGCAAGTGTGGTGAGATTCCAGCTTATTTTGAAGGTAGAGGCAGAACTACCTGTGGATGAGATGCAGGCTGTTGAGAGAAGGAAGAGTAAATCATGCTTCCCATGTTTGGGCCTAAGGTCCTATAAGAAGCAGGATAGCCAAGACCAAAGATGGGGTCCTGCAGGGGGAGTAAGCTTGGCTGAGTGGGTGGGTAGACAGGGTGAGGATGAAAAGTCTGTTCTCCATCTTCCTGAGGACCTTGAACAGGCAGTAGGATACGCAAGTCTGGAGTTCAAGGTAAAGGCCTCTACTGGAATCAATCATCAGTATACAGAGATATACTGGAGACATGAGGAGAAAGTTAGCATATCCCATTGATTAAAGCAAAGAAAGCTTCATGGAGGAAGTGGTGTGACTGAGGGCCTTGAAGGATTGAATTTTGACAGACAGACCTAAATGGGAAGAGAATCCCAGACTGAGGAAAAGCCATTAACAAAGGTGCTAGGGTAGACACTGAGGAAAAGTTTAGGAAACAGTCATTCCATTTGAATGAGTCGGACTGATGCAGGGAGCCAAGTATAAGCCTCTTAACTTCTGGTTCTTTCATCACTTATCTATTTATTCATTGAACATTACTGGTCACCTACTTTAACAGCTATTTTTGTCATGGACATTAATAATAATAAATGCTTACTGAACTCATGCTCATGTGAAAAGTTCCCATTTAACCTTCACCCCCTACTTAAAGATCAGCAAACTAGGTCTGGTTGAGTCACCCCAGCTCACCACTGACAGAGCACAGCAGAGTCAGGGCTTGGGCCCAGGAGGGTGACTTCAGGGCCCTGGTCCTCACCACTCTGGTTAGTGCCAGGAGGACCGATCCCTGTCTGTGCCGTGTAGCCAGGAGGCTGTCAGAGGTGTAGATAGGCCACCACACCATGGGCAAGGTGATGCCCAGACTTCCCTCTGCGTGGGGTGAAAGCGAGCCCCTGCCAGGGGTCAGCTGAGCAACTGGCCCCGCAGCTCAGGAAGGAGAACTGGCTGCTGATCTGCTGACCAGGGCAGAGGTCACCACGCTGCCAGCTCTGACCTCACCCAGGACTGCTGACTGCTCTTTCCAAAACATCAGTTTCCTATTTCTTGGCTCCCACAGCCAACCCGGAGTCAAGGGCAGGCAACGGATGCCTCACCCTGGAAGGATAGCAGTGAAAAGTGTCCTTACAGTAGTAACACGTCCACTCCCCAACCCCAGTTAAAGGTAAAGAAGATGAGCCCCATAAAAACTGAGTCATTTGCTCAATACTTTTAGACGATTTTGTGGCAAAGCCTATGTCAAAACTCAAACCTCAGAACTCTCAATTCATGCTTCCATAGAACATGACAGATAAATCAGTTCATGTTTCAAAATTAAGTTCCCTAGTGAGCAGGCCAGGATAGGATGGGGTGTGTGTGTGCGTGTGTGTGTGTATGCACACTTGGACTGTGCATGCCAAGTACAAGCCCTAGGGCTGACACTCCCCACCACTCCCAAGGAAAAGAATTTCTCCTCTGTCCAGTTTAAGAAAAATTCAGGTTTTCAGGAAATGGGAGAGGAAGGAGGAGCCCCATCCATTCAGTGAGTCCATCTCAGATGTCTTTCTTGGGTGTCCAACTACCCACAGCCTATCCAGGTGCATGGTTGGAAATAGAAATGGAAGGAACCTGAATGCCTGTCAATATGGAAGTGGTCAAATAATGATGGTGCATCTAGTCAGCAGTGAGAAAGCATGAAGCAGGTCTAGATAGAGGGTCAAGGGAAGACCTCTAAGATATATTATGAAGCAAAAACTAAAGAAACTTGTATATAGTACATATGGTGTGGACCCATTTATGTATAGAAGCATACCGTATATGTGATTGTATGTATAAAGGGGTCACATCAGCCTGATGATGACGATTTGTTCATTTATTCCACAGATGCTCACCGAGGGCCCCCCTGTGCCTCCGGCCCTACACTGGATGAGAGGATCAGCAGAGAGCAGGGCAGACAACATCCCTGCCTCCTGTAGCCAGGTGAAGAGGTGGCGGTAGGGGAAAAGGGACATGAAGTCTTTTTATTTATGTACTTCTGTGTTAAGGCAAGTTTTCCAACTAGAATGTTTCATGGTCATAATAAATACAGAACTCAGGAACAAAGAAAGATGGGGAAAAAAGAGAAGGAGGAGGGGAGGTGCATAGGTAAACACAGTGTGTCGGGGAGGTTGTGAGAGGGTGACTTTCAAGCTGTTGACACTCTGGCTCTGACTTGAGGAAGGGTCTCTCATACCGAGCACCACAGAAGGACAATATCAGTTGGAGAATGCCAGACACAATGTCTGCAGCATCTTCAAAGTAAGAGGGCATATTCCAGTAACAAAGTCCTGTAACTCCTCACAGTTTCCTGATGGCCTTCAGAGAGCACTGCCTGTAGCTGGTTATAGCTACAAGAAGAGGTAACTTTTTCATCTGAGGATCATCTTCTGTGGCTGTTGCCATGAAAATATTAATAGCTACGCTGTCTTCTGGGAATGTAGTCTTGCAGACATAGCCTCCCTCCTCCTGCCTCCTCATGCTTCCACCTGACCAGCGACCTATTTAGAGGGCCCTCCCTGGTGCTGGGATCCATGACTAACGGCAGAGGAACCAGAGCAAGCCTCTTCTTTTCTTGAAGGTGCCACATCTCTACTCAGTTTACCTGAGAGCAGATCGCACAGTCCATTACATGGGTACCCAGAGGGGCATGCCCCTCCCCACCTGAGCAACCCCAGTCCTGGGCTTGTCTTCTCTGAGCGGAAGAGCTAGGGGAACAAGCTATTGGCCAATAAGGTAACAGAAATTTCACCACCACTCTGTGTTTTTACATCTCAGTGATCAACTTGGATTTGTGGTTGGACAACCTAAGTTTGAATCCTGGCTCTTGCCATTTTCAAGCTGCATATACTCTTTGGCATATTTCTTCCTTTGTAAATAGCAACAACAACAATAATTATTATATATAATAGTAATAATAATTAAATGGAGGTAACAAAAGTGTTCTCCCTCACAGAGTGGTTGTGAGGATATAGAAAAGTGTTTATAGGTGTTGGTTTTTCACTTATGCAAATCTTGTGTGTGTGGATGTGCACGCACATGCACATGTGCACATCCACACACACAATCACAGTCCTGTTAGTCCTGGGCATTTTCTCCATACATCTGGAGCTGGTAGGACTCTGAGAAGAAAGGGACATCTTAAGTGAGCAGAATGTGCCTGGCGGCTGTGACAGAGGCAAATTTCAGTTCCAAGTAAAACCAGATCTGCCTGTCTTCAGAGATAATCAGAAAGATTCCTTTCTGTTACTTCAGGCAAAAGCATCCAGCCTAGGCCACCCTAGCTGCATTTCGATCCTTACCTCTCCATTGGCTAACATTTTCAATGGAAAGGAATTTTACAAGATGTTTACTTAAGAAAGAAAGCAAAATCTCATGCTCTACTATTTTCATCATTATATTTGGCTTTGTGACATAGTAAATACTTTTCAAGCACAAAGAAATGTGGCTGTCTCTCTCCTTCTTTCTCTCTCGTTTCTGGTGTTTTCACTGATAAATTTCATCGGGTGACAGTCAGTCAGCCATGTCCCCTTCAGTGCTTTCGCCTCTTCCTTATGTAATGTAGCCTTGAGTCCCCACACCACTTAGGTCTTGCTCCTGTGAAGATTTTGCCCAAGTTCCTCTGGAAGTAGGGTACCCTGATCTCCATCCAGCGTCCAATATGGCTTCATAATTCATATATGACTCTGAGGCATTGTTCCCTCCTTTGTTTCACTTACTGTACTTGTATTAATGAATCTCATTTATATTACCTTACTGAGTCAGGATACAACTCATATTCTATTCACTTGGAAAGAGTTATCAAAATTCAGATACCTAGATCTTGCCCAGACTCAGTGTATCATTGTCTCTGGACACAGAGTGATTGTAGGTCTCCTTTTAGATCCATTCCAAATGATTCTACTGTGCATTGAGATTTTGGTAAACAATACCCCACTGGTTTCTTTCGCAGGGATGAGGGACAGGCAGGTATGTGTTTCAGGGGTGTACATACCCATCTCTCCTTTCTTATCTTCTGATCCATGCCAAAGTTAATTAAAAGCCTTGACCATATGAGGGCAGCACAAGCAGGGGCAACACACTTTGAGAGGAAAAAGACTCTTGAGAGTGTCCCTTTTATTCCTCAAGCTCCACAGATAACCAAATAATGACTTACAGGAGTACAAGAGTTCCTTCCTGACAAATTACTCCATCTCATTATATCCTCACACCATCTGTGACACACGGGTTGGACCTGCCATTTTGTCAGTAATATAAATGACTTCTCTGGGGTCTTATTATTAGTAATTGGCAGAGATGGACTTTCCCAAACGTTCCAGCCAGCACCAGTACACAGAGTAGCTTTCACCACTTAGGACATCCAGGAAGACATGAACCAGACATAACACACAGTGCCCCAACCTCCAACCCCTTCCTCAAGCAACACCTGTCTAATAGTAAAAGATTAGAATTACTTTAACCTACACAGAACTGCATATGTACACGGGTCGAGCAAACAAGTAAAACAAGTTTATCATATGTGCATTATAACTTAAAAGGTTTCAACCATATGTGAGCACCCAGGGAAAGTAGGAAAGAAAAACCATTTAAATAAGGTGGCCAGGGCTTCACACAGACTTTAACACAGATGTGAATTATCTGGTGTGGTAGACAGAGCAGTGGCCCCCAAAGATGCACTAACCCCCAAAACCTGTGAATATATTACCTTTCCTGGTTAAAGAGACTTTGTTGATATGAGTTAACTTATGGAATTTGAGAATGGGAGGTTGTTTGGGTTGTCCAAGTGTAATCACATAGTTCCTTGCAAGTGGAAGGGGGTCGGAGTCAGAAGATGTGATGGCAGAACTAGAAGGAGAAGTCAGAATCAGAGAAAGTCATCTGAATATGCTATCATGACCCTGGTTTTAGATGAAAGAAGGGACCATAAGCTAAGGAATGTGGGAACCCTCTAAAAGCTGAAAAAAGCAAGGAATGGATTCTCCCCTAAAACATCAAAATGAACACAGCTCAACCAACATCATGATTTTACTTAGCCCAGTAAGATCCACTTCAGACTTCTGACATCAAAACTTTAAGATGGGAAAATTTTGTTGTTTTAAGCCAGTAAGTTTGTAATTTGTTCACCAGCCCTAGGAAAGGAATACACCTGGGAACTGGTCAAATGCAGATCCTAATCCCACATCTAGGAAGGAGTGGGAAACTCTATTGGGAGTGTGCTGTGTTACCTATGCTGGTTCTTGGACCACACTTTAAACAGCAAGGCCATAGCCAAATGCCATAGAACAGTTCCTCCAATGACTGGAGGCCTGCCCTTGGCAGAGGATGGAAGCATTGACCCCAAAGACCCCTGAGTTCCTTTCCTCTGAAAATGGTGCAGGTACCTTGTCATTCTTGTTACTTAATGTCACCTGTTCTGAGAGATACCTCCTTTCATCTTCTATTTCTGCCCCCCATATATTTGCCTCACAGACTGTAATCCTAAATCTGGGTGTTTGTTTATTGTCTCCCTTATGTTGTATCTTGCTGCCCCACCCTCACTGTGCAGCACAGTGCCTGGCACAGAACAGGCTCTCCTGTGTGAATGAATGAGTGAAATACAGAATTAATGACTCAGTTCTTTTTCAAATAAATGCCAGAATCTCTCACATCTTGTTTTGTACAACTGAAGTTTTTTAAGCTACAGAAGTTTTTTAAGCTACAATGTAATACAAGTTTACATTGATCCAAGGAGCTCTATCTTCTTATACCAGAATCTGTATTTCAAGCAAATGAAATCAATCTGAATATTGATCTTTCTCACCCATGCTCAAGATCTCTCCCCAAATTTGAAAAGCCTGCTATATATAGCAGGTTAGTTCCTGCAAAGCAAACTGGAAGATTTTCAGGCAGGAAGCTTATGGGCACATATTTACAGGATCCATATGGAAAGGAGATGAAGGAAACAGGACTAGGTGGAGAGGTAGGCATGGGCTGCAGTGTAGACACTAGTTCATACAAGAAGCAGGCATGGCCCTTCCGGTTTGTCCTTAACTGGGCCAAGGGTGCCCAGTAACAGCCAGTCTCTGACACATTCTTGGGAAAACCAGTCATTGAGGGCAGGCTGCCTCAGAAGGGGGCACAACCTGAAGTTGGCACCCTTCAGTTCTATGTAAGCCCCAAAGAGCTGTCAACCGTGAAAGCTTCCCAGAACTGAAGGCAGGAATGAGCCAGTGGTGATGAGTGAGAATTTAAGAAGACTTGACAACACTCACCTGTTTCCTCAGTTGTTGGGGGAAAAGAAGCTATTAAAAGTCAGAATAAAGCTCTGTGTAAAACCAATATGAACCAGAGAGGAACAGACTAAAGATTCAAGAAAGAGAAAGATTGCTGACACAGAAGGTCCGGAGAAGGAAAACTGGGGTGGACCTGAGGGTGTACCCAAAGAGTTTATGTTGAGACAGGGGTCTTCTGAGATGGGCCAACTGCAGAATGTAATGTGTGAAGGCATTAAGAATATGGAGGAAAGAGGTGGGCATTTGGGGTAGGTCACAGGTAGGGCCATGTATAAACAGGGAGGAAGGAAGGGTATATGGGGCAGTGGAATAAGAAAATGATTAGAAAATCCTAAAGACTCCACCAGAAAATTACTAGAGCTAATCAATGAATATAGTAAAGTTGCAAGATATAAAATTAACACACAGAAATCCCTTGCATTCCTATACACTTAACAATGAGAAAACAAAAAGAGAAATTAAGGAAACAATTTCATTCACCATTGCAACAAAAAGAATAAAATACTTAGGAATAAATCTACCTAAAGAAACAGAAGACCTATATATAGAAAACTATAAAACACTGATGAAAGAAATCAAAGATGACACAAATAGATGGAGAAATATACCATGTTCATGGATCGGAAGAATCAATATCATGAAAATGAGTATACAACCCAAAGCAATCTATAGATTCAATGCAATCCCTATCAAGCTACCAACAGTATGTTTCAGAGAACTAGAATAAATAATTTCACAATTTGTATGGAAATAAAAAAACCTCAAATAGCCAAAGCAATCTTGAGAAAGAAGAATGGAACTGGAGGAATCAACCTGCCTGACTTCAGACTATACTACAAAGCTACAGTCATCAAGACAGTATGGTACTGGCACAAAGACAGAAATACAGATCAATGGAACAAAATAGAAAGCCCAGAGATAAATCCACCTTATCTTTGACAAAGGAGGCAAGAATATACAATGGAGAAAAGACAATATCTTTAACAAGTGGTGCTGGGAAAGCTGGTCAACCACTTGTAAAAGAATGAAACTTGAATACTTTCTAACACCATACACAAAAATAAACTCAAAATGAATTAAAGATCTAAATGTGAGACCAGAAACTATAAAAATCCTAGAGGAAAACATAGGCAAAACACTCTCTGACACAAATCACAGCAGGATCCACTATAACCTACCTCCCAGAGTAATGGAAATAAAAGCAAAGATAAACAAATGGGACCTAATTAAACTTAAAAGCTTTTGCACAATGAAGGAAACTATAAGCAAGGTGAAAAGACAGCCTTCAGAATGGGAGAAAGTAATAGCAAATGAAGCAACTGACAAAGAATTAATCTCAGAAATATACAAGCAGCTCCTACAGCTCAATTCCAGAAAAATAAGTGACCCAAACAAAAAATGGGCCAAAGAACTAAACAGACGTTTCTTCAAAGAAGACATACAGATGGCTAACCAACACATGAAAAGATGCTCAACATCATTCATTATCAGAGAAATGCAAATCAAAACCACAATGAGGTACCATCTCATGCCAGTCAGAATGGCTGCTATCAAAAAGTCTACAAAAAAATAAATGCTGGAGAGGGTGTGGAGAAAAAGGTAACCCTCTTACACTGTTGGTGGGAATGCAAACTAGTACAGCTACTATGGAGAACTGTGTGGAGATTCCTTAAAAACCTGGAAATAGAACTGCCATACAACCCAGCAATCCCACTGCTGGGCATACACACTGAGGAAACCAGAATTGAAAGAGACACATGTATCCCAATATTGATTGCAGCACTGTTTACAATAGCTAGGACATGGAAGCAACCTAGATGTCCATCAGCAGATGAGTGGATAAGAAAGTTGTGGTACATATACACAATGGAATATTACTCAGATATTAAAAAGAATTCATTTGAATTGGTTCTAATGAGGTGGATGAAACTGGAGCCTATTAAACAGAGTGAAGTAAGTCAGAAAGAAAAACACCAATATAGTATAAAAACACGTATATATGGAACTTAGAAAGATGGTAATGATGACCCTATATGTGAGACAGCAAAAGAGACACAGATGTAAAGAACAGACTTTTGGACTCTGTGGGAGAAGATGAGGGTGGGATGATTTGAGAGAATAGCATTGAAACATGTATATTACCACCAGTTCAGTTCAGTTCAGTCACTCAGTCGTGTCTGACTCTTTGCGACCCCATGAATCGCAGCACGCCAGGCCTCCCTGTCCATCACCAACTCCTGGAGTTTACTCAAATTCATGTCCATCGAGTTGGTGATGCCATCCAGCCATCTCATCCTCTATCATCCCCTTCTCCTCCTGCCCCCAATCCCTCCCAGCATCAGGGTCTTTTTCAATGAGTCAATTCTTTGCATGAGGTGGCCAAAGTATTGGAGTTTCAGCTTCAGCATCAGTCCTTCCAGTGAACACCCAGGACTGATCTCCTTTAGGATGGACTGGTTGGATCTCCTTGCAGTCCAAGGGACTCTCAAGAGTCTTCTCCAACACTACAGTTCAAAAACATTAATTTTTTGGCACTCAGCTTTCTTCACAGCCCAACTCTCACATCCATATATACACTGGAAAAACCATAGCCTTGACTAGACGGACCTTTGTTGGCAAAGTAATGTCTCTGCTTTTTAGTATTCTACCTAGGTTGGTCATAACTTTCCTTCTAAGGAGTAAGCGTCTTTGAATTTCATGGCTGCAGTCACCACCTGCAGTGATTTTGGAGCCCAAAAAAATAAAGTTTGACACTGTTTCCCCATCTATTTCCCATGAAGTGATGGGACCAGATGCCATGATATTCGTTTTCTGAATGTTGAGCTTTAAGTCAAATTTTTCACTCTCCTCTTTCACTTTCATCAAGAGTCTTTTTAGTTCCTCTACACTTTCTGCCATAAGAGAATATGGCATATGACACATGTCATCTGCATATCTGAGGTTATTGATATTTCTCCTGGAAATTTTGATTCAGCTTGTGCTTCTTCCAGCCCAGAGTTTCTCATGATGTACTCTGCATATAAGTTAAATGAGCAGGGTGACAATATACAGCCTTGACATACTCCTTTTCCTATTAGGAACCAGTCTGTTGTTTCATGTCCAGTTCTAACTGTTGCTTCCTGACCTGCATATAGATTTCTCAAGAGGTGGGTCAGGTGGTCTGGCATTCCCATCTCTTGAAGAATTGTCCACCGTTTATTGTGATCCACACAGTCAAAGGCTTGGCATAGTCAATAAAGCAGAAATAGATGTTTTTCTGGAATTCTCTTGCTTTTTTGATGATCCAGCAGATGTTGGCAATATGATCTCTGGTTCATCTGCCTTTTCTAAAACCAGCTTGAACATCTGGAAGTTCACGGTTCACATATTACTGAGGCCTGGCTTGGAGAATTTTGAGCATTACTTTACTAGCGTGTGAGATGAGTGCAATTGTGCAGTAGTTTGAGCATTCTTTGGCATTGCCTTTCTTTGGGATTGGAATGAAAACTGACCTTTTCCAGTCCTGTGCCCACTGCTGAGTTTTCCAAATTTGCTGGCATATTGAGTGCAGCACTTTTACAGCATCATCTTCCAGGATTTGAAATAGCTCAACTGGAATTCCATCACCTCCACTAGCTTTGTTCGTAGTGTTGCTTTCTAAGGCCCACCTGACTTCACATTCCAGGATGTCTGGCTCTAGGTGAGTGATTACACCACCGTGATTATCTGGGTCATGAAGATCTTTTTTGTACAGTTCTTCTGTGTATTCTTGCCACCTCTTCTTAATATCTTCTGCTTCTGTTAGGTCCCTACCATTTCTGTCCTTTATCAAACCCATCTTTGCATGAAATGTTCCTTGGTATCTCTAATTTTCTTTTCTTTTCTTTTTCTGTGCTTTCCCATTGTGTTTTTTTTTTCCATTTATTTTTATTAGTTGGAGGCTAATTACTTTACAATATTGTAGTGGTTTTTGCCATACATTGACATGAATCAGCCATGGATTTACATGTGTTCCCCATCCCGATCCCCCCCTCCCGCCTCCCTCTCCATCCCATCCCGCTGGGTCTTCCCAGTGCACCAGCCCTGAGCACTTGTCTCATGCATCCAACCTGGGCTGGTGATCTGTTTCACCCTTGATAGTATACTTGTTTCAATGCTCTTCTCTCAGAACATCCCACCCTCGCCTTCTCCCACAGAGTCTAAAAGTCTGTTCTGTACATCTGTGTCTCTTTTTCTGTTTTGCATATAGGGTTATCTCTAATTTTCTTGAAGAGATCTCCAGTCTTTCCCATTCTGTTGTTTTCCTCTATTTCTTTGCATCGATCCCTGAGGAAGGCTTTCTTATCTCTCCTTGCTATTCTTTGGAACTCTGCATTCAAATAGGAATATCTTTCCTTTTCTCCTTTGCTTTTTGCTTCTCTTCTTTTCACAGCTCTTTGTAAGGCCTCCTCAGACAACCATTTTGCCTTTTTGCATTTCTTTTCCATGGGGATGGTCTTGATCCCTGTCTCCTGTACAATGTCACAAACTTCCATCCATAGTTCATCAGGCACTCTGTCTATCAGATCTAGTCCCTTATATCTATTTCTCACTTCCACTGTAGTATATTACCATAAGTGAAATAGATCGCCAGTCCAGGTTCGATGCATGAGACAGGGCACTCAGGGCTGGTGCAATGGGACAACCCTGAGGGATGGGATGGGGAGGGATGTGGGAGGGGGTTTTCATGATGGGGGACACATGTACATCCATGGCTGATTCATGTGAATGTATGGCAAAAACCACTACAATATTGTAAAGTAATTAGCCTCCAATTAAATAATTTACAAAAAAAAAAAAAAGAAACTGATTAGAAAGCAGTAAGAGGATTGCTGGCACAGTGAGAGGTGGAATGGGCTGGCTATTAGGAGTTTGCAGGGGTCTAGTCATGAGAGCTTATGTCTTCCTTTCAGTTACTTCCAAACAAAGCAGGGACAGCAGGCAGTTCCCAGCTGGCAAAGCAGGCCTGGCAGGGAAACACTGGGCTGAAAAAATAGGTGGCTGGAGAGAGTCACCAAAATGCGTGCCTCAGAGTCAGGCTGGATGAGGAGGCCAAGATGGGTAGAAAGGGATATGAGAATAGGGATGACATGAGAGGAGAATTTCCAGCATATTTGGGAGGATTCAGGGAGAGCAATAACTGAAAGGCAGAGAGTACAGAGGGAAGTTTCAGAGGTGTTTATAAAGTGCAGGGCAAGAGGGAGTGCCTGCAAGGTGGGGGGAGTCAGGCAAGTATCGTCCTACAGGAAAACTGAGCAATCTGCTTAAAATGGCATCATTACAGTAGTAATGCATGCATGGGAAAGTTCAAACTATACGTGAAGTGAAAATGTGAGTCCCCTTTAGACCAATTCATCCCTAACCAAAGCTCAGTCCCCTCTCTGGAGGCATGCACGCATGCTAAGTTGCTTCAGTCATGTCTGACTCTTTGTGACCCTATGGACTGTAGCCTGCCAGGTTCTTGTGTCCATGGGATTCCCAAGGCAAGAATATTGGAGTGGGTTGCCCTTTCACTGGTGATTTTGAGCATCCTTCCAGACCTCTGGCTCTGCATTCCAGATACTTGTATAAATGATCCCATTTCTGTGAGAAATATTATATATACATTTGTTATATATACACATTATGTATAAATGATCCTAAATAGGATAATATCCCATACATCAGTTTGCTTACTGCTTCACTCTCAATACTGGCATCATCCCTTATTGTGAGGATGACAACTCTGACTTGGCCTGTTGCACCTGACTTGTCACTAGACCCCTCAAATAGGAATGATAGGAGCTCTCCAAGGAGTTGAGAGCCTTAGAGAGGGCAGCCGAGGCAGCAGTCATGAAGGGGGAGGTGATGGCCGTGGGTGAAGCTGGTTGAGAGAGATTTCCTGTTTTCCCTTGCTGAAGGTAAAAGAAGTGTGTGCCAAAGCTTTCTCCAGGTGGTTTTCCAACATCTAGGAATAATTCCTTGTTTCCGGGTAAGAATTGTTCTCACCCTTCCTGGAATCAAAACAAACTTCTAAACAAAAGGATCCTCTGCTCCCAGGTCTCAATTTCATTCCCTTGAAAGGAATAAGCCAAGATACAAGTCTTCTGACAACTTTCCCAGCCAACCCTCCCAGAGAAACCCAGCACAGGCTTCATCTTGCCCCTTCCCAGTGGCCACCAACTGATAAGAATGTCCTCATGGGGGTTGAAGCATCTTATTTCTGTTGACCCCTTTCTTCATGTCCTCATAATTATTTAGGGAGAAGAAGATTGTTTTCCCATTAGAAGTTATTTGGGGTTTTTCAGTTGTCCAGGTTTCAACAGCCTAATTCATCACAGCCAGCTAGGTAAGATGAAAAGTGCCATAGACAAAGAGGTATGGGGGTATCACGTCCAAATGTGGAGCTCCCCCTGCCTTGGAGGGAGGCTGAGCTGACCATCCAAGGGTGGGGCTCCTGGGCTTTCAGATGTAATCCCTGCCTTGTGGGCTTTACAGAGTAGTTGGGAGGAGAAAATCAGAAAGATCCTGGGAAGCATTTTGTTAGTTGTGAGGTGCTGGGAAGCACTAGGTGTGTTTCATTAAGCTGAGCTCACTCAACTGGGGAAAATGTTTAGTCCTAGAGAAGGAAGTTAGTCTCAGCCTGGAATATAGAGAAAGGACTCAGGACCATGTCACCTTTGTATGTGAATTTATGCTGCTTTGAAAGCACTTTCAGTCAGATCGTCACAGACTGTGACATAAAGAGGCAGGGTTAGATTCTTACTGCCATTTCAAGAAAGTGGCTGGAATCTGAGAAGGGAAGCAACCATAACCTGCTCCCCTCTGCCTGGTCCCTGTCTGAGTACTATTCTGCAAGGAAATGGAAACAAGGACACAGGCCAGCCTCATTTAACAGCGTTGTGATTGGCCCAGGGGAAGGACCACACCCTGAAATCCCCATGGCAACAGAGGCCACCACACATTCCCAGGCAGCAAAGTGCAGACAGCAATGGATGAGGGAAAGGTCTAGCAGGCCTGCCAGAAGAGAAAGCTAGATGGTGGATTTGTCACACGAATTAGTCTAAGTAAACAATGATATGATAGCTAACATACATTGAGGGCTTCATATGGATGCACTATACTAATTTTTTAAATTAGTTTGCTTGTTTAATACACCACACCATACAATCAGGTAGTTACAATCATTATCTTAACCTTCAGATGAAGAATTTGAAAGCCTGGGAGGCTGAATAAATTTCCAAAGGTCACACATCTGGCAAGTGATAGAGCCATGACTCAGAACCTGGCAGGCTGAATACAGAGCTAGGCTCTTGACTAGGACACCATAAAGTTGTCCTAATTAATGTTTTGGCAAAGAATAATGCAACCAACATTTATAGAACCTTGAGTGGAAGAAATATTGACGATGACCTGGAGGCTTCATTAAACAAATACTGATTAAGCATCAACTGTGGGGCAGGCCTTCACTGATACAAGTTGAGGAGGGAAAGTAAGTACAGTGGTAAAGTCAGCAGACACATCTATTCTTTCATGGAGTTAACATTTTCATGGGAAAGAGAGATGATAAATAATTGTAACAAATGAGTCAGTGATAAGGGGTATGAAGTGGGAGGTAGGAACAGAGTTAGGAGACTGGAGGAACCCCTAATCTCTTATTCACTTGTCCAGCCCCCACCTTCTACACTTGAGGAACACGAGGCAAAGCCATCAGCGACCTGCTCAAAGACCAGACTACACCCAGCTGGTTAGAAGCAGAGTTGGAAGTGAGCACTGTCTTCCTGCAAAGCCAATCCTTTCTTCACAGCCCCTCTCATGGAGGGTCTATTTTCCTGTCATTGTCTAGTTCTTAGACCCAAATATCGAGGGAGGGAAGCAGCGCTCAAGCACCTCCCCATCCGCCCCAGGACACAGGGTCCCATCCATTCTCCTGCACAGCCCAGGACCCAGAGAGAAGCCCGGGCGGGGCGGGGCCTGGACGCGCGCCGGCGCGTCCAGCAGGTGGCAGCAGCGAGCAGCCGCGCCCCCCGCGCAGCCACCCGGCGAGCCCGCATCATGGATGTCGAGCTCTCCTATTTCGCTTTGCTCGCCTTGGAATTCCAGACCCCAGACGAGGACCAGGATTCATGAACTGGTCTCAGGGGCCCGGGCAGGGGCCTCTGGCTCCCGACGCTGGCCAAGAGGTGGGTCCCGGGGCGGGTCGTTGCTCGTGGACGCCGGGCGGGGAGGCGCTGCCCAGCGGAGCCCGGCGCCCAGAGCACTGCCCCCGCCCTGCCTCCCTGTGGTCCACACCCCCTTTGGGCTCCCGAGCCGCTGGGCTGCAATAGTCGGGGTGCGCGCCAACAGGCGCTGCCGGCCCCGCTTCTGCCGGGCAGTCAGGTCCCAGGAGCGGACGGACCCAGGCGCCCGCGTCCTCTCTGCCGCCTTCTCCTCCCTGCCCTCACCTGAGCTATTAGCCCACTCGCCTTCAAGGCCAGGGGCTACAGCCCAGACTGAGAGGGACTGCAGAAATCGAGAGGGCACCTGAGGATACAGAGCTAACACTGGACTATTTCACCCCCAGGTGATGAGTGAAGTCGAAAGATCCGAAGATTTAAAGGAAACTGGGGCCAAAAACTGAGATAAAAGGCATTCAGGTTGGAAAGGAAATAATACTATACCTAGTCTCAGGTAACATAAACTTCTAAGTGGAAAATCATAAGGAGTCTAATTTAAAAATAAAAACTATTAGAACTGATAAACAAGTTTAGTAAGTTTGCAGAATAAAAGAACAATATACAAAAATCAGTAGTTTTCTTAAAAATAAAACCACCATATGACCCAGCAATCTCACTCCTAGGCATGTACCCTGAGGAAACCAAAATTGAAAAAGACACATATATTCCATTGTTCTTTGCAGCACTATTTACAATAGCTAGAACATGGAAGCAACCTAGATGTCCATTGACACATGATTGAATAAAGAAGTGTGGTACATATACACAATGAATTATTAGTCATAAAAAGGAGCACATTTGAGTCCGTTCTAATGAGGTGGGTGAACCTAGAACCTCTTATACAGAGTGAAGTAAATCAGAAAGAGAAAGATAAATATCATATTCTAATGCATATACACGGAATCTAGAAAAATGGTATTGAAGAATTTATTTACAGGGCAGCAATGGAGAAACAGACATAGAGAATAGACTATGGACATGGGGAGAGGGTGAGATGTATGAAAGAGTAACATGGAACCTTACATTACCAATGGGAATTTGCTGTATGGCTCAGGAAATTCCAACAGGGGCTCTGTATCAACCTAGAAGGGTAGGATGGGGAGGAAGATGGGAGGGAGGTTCAAAAGGGAGGGGATATATGTATACCTATGGCTGATTCATGTTGAGGTTTGACAGAAAACAACAAAATTCTGTAAAGCAATTATCCCTCAATAAAAAGTAAATAAATTTTTTTTAAAAAATCAGTTGTTTTCAATACACTAGCAATGAACAATCCAAAGATGAAAATAAGAAAACAACTTAATTTGCCAAAGCACCAATAATAACAAAACACATAGAAATATATTTAACAAAAGAAGGGCAAAACTTCACTCTGGAAACTATAAGACATTGTTCGGAGAAATTAAAGAGAAAAATAAATGGAAAAACATCTCATGTTCATGGATTTGGAAGATGTAATATTGTTAAAATGACAATACCCCCAAATTAATCTGCAGACTCAATACAATCCCTACCAAAATCTCAGCAACTTACTTTTTTATAAAAGAAATTGACTAGCTGATACTGAAGTTCAAATGGAGATTTAGGGACTCAGAAGAGTCAAAATAGTCTTGAAAATAAATATTCAAAAGTTATTATAAAGCAATGGAAATCAAGACAGTTTGATGCTATCTAGAGATAAATCATCATAATAGAATTGAGAGTCTAGAAATAAATCCATGTACCTATGATCAATTGATTTTCCACAAAGATACCAAATCAATGTAGGAAAGAATACTCTTTCAGCAAATGGTGCCGGGAGAACTGTATGGCCACATGAAGAAGAATGAATTTGAGTCCTTACCTCACATTGTATGTATAAGATAACTCACAGTGATGGAATCATAGCCTTGCTTTTGACCAAGGAGGCCCTGATTTATTTGGCAATGAGGCAGCTATTGACCTTCTGAAAGGAGTGTCAGGTTTTGGCTGTTTAAAAGGCTGGGAAGAAAGAGCCCCCACTTTTCCTGCTGTCCTGCCTTTGACATGATATCTACAACATCCCAGGACTGGCTCTGACCACCTTCTCTAAGTTTTAGAATGTCACACTTACTGCTGAGACTGTAAGCTGAGATACTCCATGGTAAACTGATATGATCAGTTTCCTGTCTGAGTTCACATAATCACAACCTTCTATTGCTAAGACCCCTGTCCTACTCTCAACACATTGTATCCTCAAACCACGGGAGCATTAAGAGATTAGGTGCACCTGGCTTAATATTCTCACTACTTCCACTGGACATTTGACAGCATGCCCTAAGTATCTCTGGATGTTTTATATCAACTGTACCCATCAACTGTTACCTAAGTCATAGCCTCAATTGTGACCATAGCTCCAAATTCTTGGTAGCATTAGAACAACCTATTCACAATTAACAAGACTATTGATCTTGAGGGACTTGGACCTTCAGAAGAAACCAGGAAGGTACAGTCAGGTGGTAGGCAGATGTTATGTGGTAGGCAGATGTTGTATGAATATGAGCAACCTGCAGAGGAGCTGGCACACTCTGGTTTCCTGTCTCTTCCCTGGACCTACCTTGTCACTGAAGATGGCAGAGTTCTTACCCCTGACTTAGGCCACAGAACCGCTGCTTTCTGCACTTTCCTCTGGGATGTGGTGGGAGACCATCAACCCTCATTGCTTTTGGCTCAGCCCTGACTCGTCATCTCACTGGTTCATAATGTAGTCACGCTCCCAAGTAAAAAAAGCTGTTACTGACTCATGAATGTGGAACTGAGCTGAACAATCACTGAGTAGATCAGAGCAGGAATGAAAGTACCCCTCCTAATTTCACCTTCTCTCATCAAACAAAGCAAAGCTCTTCTCTTAACCCTATCTATTCCTTGAGACTACATGGCCCCCACTTTCATAGGAAATGTAGTAGGGGTTGCCATATACGTAAAGATCAGAGAGAGATCATTAAATGGAATTTCTTTATAGTTAGGTGATTTTAGCAAAAAATCTAGAGATAGGTGACACAACATTTAGAGACTGTGAAGCAAAGCTGACTCTACTCAGAAGGAAGCTTGTACAACTGTTACAACAAGTTCATTGTGAACCATTAAAATAGAATGGGGATGGGAAGTGGGGTTGAAGGAATGTCAGGGGGCTGGAAGAAAGTTATCATAAACAATAGAGATCTTTATGCCCACCCGGCTAGGTTTCCGAGCTTGGCTAAAACTAACCTTCCTACTATAGTGTTGATATAGAAGTAAAGAATTTTCAAACTAGAAGATCTTTTAGAAAGTACCCAGTCTAGAATGTATATGGATAGTTTTGAAAGCCCCATTTAGCTCTAAAAATACTCTGGTTTTGTTTGTTTGTTTGTTTAGTTCAGAATCATTTTTAAAAAGAAATGTAACTTGGAGCTCAATAATGAACAAAGACCACTTGCTGAGTGCTTATTTTGAACCAGGCACTGACACAACTGCTTCATGTATATTACCTCATTTAATCCTCACCACAGCCAAGTGAAGCAGCACTGTAATTGTTCCCTTTTTGTAGATGGAGAAACAGAGGCACAGAACAGCTAACTGTTTGCCAGGGTCACACTGCAAGGCTGTCATAGAGTAGCGTACAAGAAGAGCTGCCTGTTTAAAGCAAGAAGAGGGAAGGGTTTCAAGTGGTGACGGTGTCAACAACCCTGTCATTTTTTCTTCTCCCTCACAGCTCAGAGAACCCTGTTTGAAAACTTTTGATAAGAAAACCGGAAGATAAACTCAAGTTTATCTTGAAGATAAATCAAGAATCACTCAAGTTCAAGATAGGATAAAATGTGACAAAGGTAAATATTTTAATTCATATTTAGTTTTAGAGAAAGAAAGGCAAGTCTGTGGGAGCCAGAAACAAGCGCATGATTCAAAGCCTTATGGGTTCATGGGTGCAGATGCCATGGAGACCCTGGGGGTTCTCAGTCTGAACACTGGTCCTCAGAGCTGGGCTGGTCTTCTAATGTCCACCACCACCTCCCTTATTAGACATGACCTTGGGCCTGTGTAAAGCAGGAGAGCTGGACATTTGCTCCCTGCATGAAGCTTGAAGCCTAAAAGTGTTGCTTTTCCATCAAAAAGGCATTAGAAAGCTTACTTCAACCTTCCAAGGACACCCTAGAAAAAACCACACACCTGTGAGGAAAAGTCAAACCCTCAGAACCACTGCTTGAGAAGGTGTAGGATCTGAATTTGCCCTGCACTCTATAGGAATTCCAGTCAGGGAAGTAAGTGATAAAAACTGGCCCTTCAATGTTGATCCTCTAGGAAGGCAACAGAAACAATTGCAAACACTACTCTATAAGGATACTGTCACAGTGCAGGGTACCTAGGTTGAAGACTAGTTCAGGGTGGTTCACAGTTAGAGAGACACAAATCTCACAAGGAAATTAACTATCTGGAGAGGATACCTCAGATGTAACCAGCCAGTGAATTAGCATTGCAAAAAATGGGAAGTAAAAGAACTGAAAACGAAGGGCACCTAAAATAAGTGTTTGCGGTTTTTTTAAAGATTTTTAAAATTAGGAACCATAATGAAAGAATAGAGCATTATGGACAGACAAATTTGATAAATAACCAGGTAGAACAACCAAAATTTTTTTTGATAAAATTTTATTTGACAGAATACAAATTTGATTTTAAAAAAAGAAAACACATTTGATAAATTTTCAAATACAACTCCTATAAACAAACAAATAAAAAGGCACTGCAATTAAGGACTCACTGGATAGGTTAAACAAAAGATTCAGCATAGCAGAGGAAAAAAATCCTTGAACCTGAACACAGAGCTACGGAAAAAACCCAGAATATAGCTGTAAAAACAAGGTGAAAGTAAAAGCCACTCAGTCGTGTCCGAGTCTTTGCAACCCCATGGGCTATATAGTCCATGGAATTCTCCAGGCCAGAATACTGGCATGGATAGCCTTTCCCTTCTCCAGGGGATCTTCCCAGCCCAGGGATCGAACCCAGTTCTCCCACATTGCAGGCAGATTCTTTACCAGCTGAGCCACAAGGGAAGCCCGTAGAAATTACAAAAGAATTAAGCAAGATATAGAATAGAAAATAGAAAATGAGAATCCCAACATAATTTAATAGAACTTCCAGAAGCAACTACTGAAAGGGAGTCAGTATTCACTGGGAAAATGACTGATAATATTCCAGAATGAAGATATGACTCTTCAGGCTGAAAAAGCACATTAATTTCTCAAGAGGGTAAATAACAATAAAAAGATTTTTTAAACATGATTTCTATTTCTCTAAAGGTTTTATCTGTTCTTGTTTTTCCTTCCAATCCTTCTTCCAGGGTTTAATTTCCATTTCATCTAAGTGTCCAATTTTATAGAATGAAACAGTTAAATGAAAATGTAAGACTAGAAATTAATAAAATGAAAAACAAAGAATATAGAAAGAAGGAAATAACAATGACAGTGACAAAAACAATGAAATATTTCTATATTTTAAGAACTCATTCTCAAGCTGCTGCTGCTGTTTTAGTTACTTACGCTAGGCTCTGCTTCCTTCCATGACAGACAGGCTGTTCCCCCACGTGCTGATCAGAAGTCAGCTTCCAGGGCAGCTTTACTCTCAGTCTACTGCCCATGTGATCAGAAAAGCCTTCCAGAGCAGATACACCAGCATAGGGAGGGAAGCTGGGGGAAGAAAATGGAGACTTCAGCAAATGCTGGACCATCTTCAGAAATCTGACCCCAAAGGAACACAGACTAAGAGTGACACCCAGTGGCCTGATCACATGGACTGCACAGCATACAGGGATGCTGGTTCCTGGTCCCTGACTACTGCAGGCAGCAGGGTGTTTGTGGGGTTTTCCTCCAACTGCTGTGTTTTGAGAGTGTCTGTAATCTAGAGAGTGCTTTGCGGGTATGCAATGAACCAGTTCCCCTCTCCTCTCCCCTCTCCCACCTCTCTTTGTCTCCCCTTCCTTCCCTACCATATGTGCAATCTCCGGTGCATGGGGTCCCACAGGTGACAAGGTGGAGGCCAACAGGTGACTCTGTGCCAGTAAGGAGAAGGTCTCCTACCACCTCTGTGATACAGGGGATGACATTCTGCAGGGTCAGTGTGTCCTGTACAACTCAGCCAGCTAAAATGTGTTGATCAGATTAATTTAGTAGTACTGGTAGTACTAGTAGTAGTATTGAAATTCAAGGTGGAGGTATAAGATGCTGCAGTGCCAGTGTAGACAGTCCATTATATCACAAATAAACCTCAGTGAGGCCTGGTTAGGTCTCCCTCACTTCTCCAAACAGAGCTGTAGTTATCTTTCTAAACTCTTTAGCAACTGCCAGCTTGGAGAAATTCTGCAGAAATGCTGACCAAGATGCTAACACTGTAACAACACTGTAAAATCTGGCACCTCCCCCATCATCCACCACCAATAGCCACAGCAATAACAAAACTAGTGTATATTGACAAGACACACACACACACAGTGCAAGGTACCACCCTTCTAAGCGCTTTACATGTATTAGCTCTTTTAAATTTATGACAATCCTATTAGGCAAGTACTAATATTTTACTGATGAGAAAACTCAGGCATAGAAAGATAAATTAATGTGTCCAAAGTCACCGAGCTGGAAAGCTAATGGGGACACATGGTGTTCTCATGTAACCCCAGAGTGCCTTTCAGGCAGTCTGTCTCTAGAACTCTGTCAACCATTAAGCAGCACTGTATCCAAATGACCTCCCAATGGCCAGTCCCAAAGGTCTCCACTAGTCCACTCTGCTTTGCCTCTCTGAGATCTGCAGCAGTGTTAACCATCCCTCCCCCTCCCCAGTGGCTGCTTCTTCCCTCTCAGCCTTGTTGTTGCTGTTGTTCGGTTGCTAAGCTGTGTCTGGCTCTTTGTGACCCTATAAACTGCAGCACACCAGGCTTCCCTGTCCTTTACTATCTCCCTGAGTTTGCTCAAACTCACGTCCATTGAGTCAGTGATGCCATACAACCATCTCATCCTCTGTCACCCCCCCCTTATCCTCTTGCCCTCAATGTTTCCCAGCATCAGGGTCTTTTCCAGTGATTCGACTCTTCACATAAGGTGGCCAAAGTATTGGAGCTTCAACTTCAGCATCAGTCTCTCCAATGAATATTCAGGGTTGATTTCCTTAGGAGTGACTGGTTTGATTTCCTTGCTGTCCAAGGGACTCTCAAGAGTCTTCTCCAGCACCACAGTTCAAAAGCATCAGTTCTTCAGCGCTCAGCCTTCTTTATGGTACAACTTTCACATCCATACACAACTACTAGAAAAACCATAGCTTGGACTAGATGGACCTTTGTCAGCAAAGTGATGTCTCTGCTTTTTAATATACTATCTAATTTTGTCATAGCTTTTATTCCAAGGAACAAACATCTTTTAATTTTGTGGCTTCAGTCACCATCCACAGTGATTTTGGAGCCCAAGAAAATGAACTCTGTCACTGTTTCCACATTTTTCCCATCGATTTGCCATGAAGTGATAGAACTAGATGCAATGATCTTAGCTTTTTGAATTTTACCCAGTTTATTCACTGTCCTCTTTCATCTTCATCAAAAGGCTCTTTAATTTAATTCCTCTTTTGCTTTCTACCGTAGGGTGGTATCATCTGCATATCTGAGGCTGTTGATATTTCTCCCAGCAATCTTGATTCCAGCTTGTGCTTCATCCAGCCCCACATTTTGGATAGTGTACTCTGCATAGAAGTTAAATAAGCAGGGTGACAATATACAGCCTTGACGTACTTCTTTCCCAGTTTTGAACCAGTCTGTTATTCCATGTCTAGTTCTAACCATTGCTTCTTGACCTGCAAACAGATTTCTCAGGAGACAGGTAAAGGTGATCTGGTATTCCCATCTCTTTAAGAATTTTCCACAGTTTGTTGTGATTCACACAGTCAAAGGCTTTAGCATAGTCAATGAAGCAGAAGTAGTGTTTTTCTGGAACTCCCTTCCTTTTTCTATGATCCAGCAGATGTTGGCAATTTGATCTCTGGTTCCTCTGCCTTTTCTAAAACCATCTTGTACATCTGGAAGTTCTTGATTCATATACTGTTGAAGCCTAGCTTGAAGGATTTTGAGCATTACCTTGCTATCATGTGGAATGAGCAGAATTGTGCGGTAGTTTGAACATTCTTTGGCATTGCCCTTCTTTGGGATTGGAATGAAAACTGACATTTTCAGTCCTGTGGCCACTGCTGAATTTTCTAAATTTGTTGGTATTGAATGCAGCACTTTCATAGCATCATCTTTTAGGATTTGAAATAGCTCAGCTAGAATTCCATCACCTCCACTATCTTTGTTCATTGTAATGCTTCCTAAGGTCCACTTGACTTCACATTCCAGGATATCTGGCTCTAGGTGAGTGACCACACCATTGCAGTTATCCAGTTCATTAAGGCCTTTTTTGTACAGTTCTTTTGTGTATTCTTGCCACCTCTTCTTAATCTTTTTTGCTTCTGTTAGGTTCTTGCTGTTTCTATTCTTTATTGTGTCCATCTTTGTATGAAATGTTCCCTTGGTTTCTCTAATTTTCTTGAAGGGATCTCTAGTCTTTCCCATTCTTTCCCTCTTGGCCTGCTCCTGTCTCTTTTGCTATGCTTACTTCCTCTGCTCTGTAAATAGAAGCATCCTCCAAGGTTCTTCCCCACCAACCCTATTTTCCATTCTCTTTATTCTTTCTCCTTTTCACGAGGACCTTGGTTGAAGCGTTCCTTGAACTTAACGTCAAGACGCTGGGGTTCCATACCCAGGGTCTTGGGTTCATCATTTTCGCTCCTGGAATCCTCACTTTCCCCTGCAGTAAAGTCAGGGGGTTGTTTAGAGCAGTGGTTCTTACTTTGGCTTCTCGCTAGCTCCACCTGGTGGTGGGATCAGAAGAACATAAGAAAATTAGGGCTGGGAGTGGGTAGCTAGAAAATTTCGGGAATGAATCTGTTTTCCCATGCATTAGTTTGGAAATATAAATTGTCTTGAAATTATCTTTCAAAACATCTTACATTTATCTTACATCAAAATATCTTACATTATTAACATGCTATGAAAATGTTACTCACATGTAACATGTCTGACTCTTTGCGACTCCATGGCCTGTAGCCCCGCCAGGCTCCACTGTCCTCAGAATTCTCCAGGCAAGAATACTGGAGTGGGTTGCCATGTCCTTCTCCCCGGGGTTTTCCCAACCCAGGGATCGAACCCAGGTCTCCCGCATTGTAGGCAGATTCTTTACCGTTCGAGCAACCAGGAAGCCCCATTAACATGTTATGGGTCTCTCTCAATGCTTAGTGAAATGTCCAAATCAAATTCAGCTTCTTCTAAAACATGCAGGACGGGAGTGCTCCAGACTGAAAATGTTGAGTGCCGCCTCCTGGTGCCTTCCTTAACGTTCTCCTGCCTTGGGCTCAAATTCCCATAAAAGGGATCACAGACAGTTTACACAAGAGCCAGGATTTATTCTAACATCCTTGCTTGCCCTGTGTTCCTTTTCATCCTATATCCAGTAAGCTTTTTCTTGTAAAAAGCAGACTGAAAGCCATGAAATTCTGATATTCTATTAATCCCTAGTCCTCTAAGCACAGTTATAAACATGATTTATCTGTATTGATATTTTCCCTTAGGCCTGATTTCTAAATAACAAATATGTGATTTTTGCTTTTTTTTTCTGTTCTGGCTATTTTGAGCCCAGATTTGGCCCTCAGGTAGGTATTATGACAATGCTGCTTGCGCACATTAATATGCAAAAAAATTATCTAAAATCTCATTAAATACAAGTTCTGTTTTCAGTAGGTCTGAAATGGGGTCTGAAATTCTGCCTTTCTAGCAGGCTCCTAGGTAATGCTGCAGTTTCTAGTCTGTGGGCCACACTTTGAATAGTGAGGATCTGTAATATTCACTGGAAGAGATGTTTAGCATGGAAAACAAAAGATCTCCAAGACTACAAATGGAAAAATCTCTCCCTTATTCCTTCAACCATGAGCCATCTGACCCTTTACCCTTTGCACCAGGTTGCTTCCTGTGTAAATCTGCATGAAGCCAGTATTTTCTAGATGATATTAAAGACGCATCAAATCAGGTGGCATTCCCTTGCTTTGCTTCGTTTTGCTTTGTAACTGTAACTCTCCTATCATGAGTTGCTCTCCATGCAGAGGGTAGGTGAACCATTTTCCACCCCAGTATCCTTATTTAGCTTCTGCAAAACCTTATAGCATGAGCCTGCTGTAAGCAGAGAAGTGCCGTCTCCTACCCAAAGCTGTGGCGTAGAGTATCTGGTACTTTTATATTCCAAACTGCTTCTTTGCTCTTGCTCAAAACTAGTTCCTCATTTTTAAGAAGCTATTAATCACACATCAATCTCAGTACCTTGTATTTAGTAGGTGATCAATAACTCTTTGCCAAATTTGACTGGTTATCTAATAAAGAAGGATCTCCCTGGAGACAAAGAAGCCAGATTCTTCACATGGCATTTCAGAAGAATGGTTAACATTTAGTTTCTATTTATTTACAGACAAGTGGAGATGTTTCAAAAGCCAACCAGCGACGTCCTCTTCAGGGATTTACCTCTTACAATTTTTAGAGCCAGATTAATTCCTTAATGTCAAGTCCTGCAGATTGGCTGAGTTGGGAAGTGGCTGTCTCTGCCTGCCTGTTCCATGCCTGCCCAAAATTCTACTTTGACTATAACTAGCCATTGTCCAAATGTCACTTTTCCTCAAGGTCAGGTCATTTTATCAAGACAACCAATTGAACCAGTGTGACAGGTGACAGAATCTCAATTCAGTTTGAGATTGAATTGAGCTCAGTAGAGAGAGAGAGGGAAGCTCCAGCCTCTGATTAGAGGAGACACAATGAAGGAAAAGATAACTGAGCTGTACCTTGGAGGATACAGGCAAACCTGCGTGAAGGTGTGAGGGAGAGCTTAAAAGTAGTGGGAATAAAATGGATGAAGACTTGGCAGTCAAATGTACAATGTAGGTCTAGCAGATAATACAGAGTCCATCTCAACTGTGACCAAAAATAAATGATATGGAGTGGAGTATAATGAGTCATGACACGGGGGGGAAATGGTAGCCAGATTGTGCAACTTTTTGTATGTCAGCCTGAAGAGATTTAAATTAACCTTGTAGGCAATAGAGAGTGATGGAAGATTTGTAATTAAGTAAATGTCACAGTGAAAATTAATGTATTTGGTCTTGGTGTCTAGATCATCTTCAGATGAGGTATGAGTCTGAACGTGAGTCATATTCTCCCACAAACTTGACCTGTCTTGGTAAATATACTACATACATGAGAAAAATGTCTATTCTCTAGTCCTAGGATATTGTGTTTGTCAAACACAAGGTCAAAATTATCAACTGTTTTCCATGTCATGTTTATTTTTGCTGATTTTTTTGTGTGTTCTTTCAATTGTATGTTATTTTGTTGTCATTTTAATTGCTGAGAGAGGGTGTTAAAATCCCTAATTGTGATTGTAGAATTTCTGTTTCTCACTTTACTTCTTTGTTTCAAAGATTATCAGCACACGCATTAATGATTATATGTCTTCTCATATACCATTTCAGCCTTCTCATGCTTATACCTTACATGATATCTTTTTTGATCCAATTGCTTTTAACCTATCTTTGAATTTAAAATATGTATCTGGAGCATAGCATACAATTGGATCTTACTTTTTACAAATCAATTCTAACAATCTCTCTCTTTTAAGTAGTGTTGTTTTTCAGTCTTCTGGCTTTCATGGTTTGTAATGAGAAGTCAGAGGTCTTTTTTTTTTTTTTTTTAATTATTCATGACACTTGTTAGAGATGATAAGGAAGACTTTATTCAAGAAGGAGGAACTACTACAGGGGGGCGTTGCAGCAGGGAAGAGAGGGCAGGCTGAACTCCAAATACAACATGGACAAGTGGAGATTGATACCCAAGGAACAGGATGGGGTCAGTAAATGGAAAATTGCTAAGAGGAAAAATCAGGGATGGGGGGATTCTTGCTGAAGCCACACTAGGGTGATAAGATATTGGGGATAAGGGGTGAGGAATTTGATCAAATATGGGGAGTGATCAGAGACTGAGTGGGGGATTTTGCTAAACTGAATCAGCAGGATTCTTACTAATACTGCAATAAGTGGATCAGGAGAGTGACCACAGGTGGGGTCTAGTCAAAAAGAGGACTCAGAGAAGCTTGATTCAAGTTTGATCAAAGGAGAGAGTCTGTCATATTCCACTATGTGTAGTGTCTTTTTCTCTAGCTCTTTCCACATTTTCTCTTTACCTTTGGTTTTCAACAGTTTGATTATTAGAAACAGTTTTCTCTAATTTCTCTTACTGAGCTTCTTGCATTTGTGTCTTTGAGGAACGATTCTGCCCCATTCTCTCTCTCCTCTCATTTGGGGACTCCAGTTACACAATGTTAGACCTTTTGTTATCATTCCCCATGTCATTGTTTTAAGGATTTATTTTTTCCAGAGTAGCTTTAGATTTAAAACAAAATTGAGAGGAAGGTACAGAGATTTTCTCACATTACATCCACTGCCCACACACAAGCATAGCCTCCCCCATTTTCAGCATCACTCACCAGGATGGTACATTTTTTACCAAGAATGAATCTACTTTGACACAGCAAATTATTTTTTATAACCTAAAGTTCATAGTTTATCCAAGGATTCATTCTTGGTGTCATACATTCTGTGTGTTTAGACAACATGTCATGACAATGTCCATCATTAAATATACAGAATATTTTCACCACTCTAAAAATCTTTAATGCTGTCTGTTTATCAGACCCCACCCCCACACCTGCAACCACTGATCTTTTTCTTGTCCCCCTAGTTTTCCCTTTTCCAGACTGTCATATGGTCAGAATCATATAGTATGTAGCCTTTTCAGATTTGACTTCTTTCACTTAGTAATATGCATTTAAGATTCCTCCATGTCTTTCTGTGATCTAATAGTTCATATCTTTTTTAGCACCAAATAAACCACTCTGTTGTCTAGATGTGCCACAGTTTGTTCACCTACTCAAGGCCATCCAGTTTGCGTCCAAGTTTTGGCAATTATGAATAAACCTGCTATAAACATCTTTGTGTGCTTTTTTTTTTTTTTTTTTGAACATAAGCTTTTAACTCCTTTGGGTAAAAACCAAGAAGTGTAATTGCTAAATCATATAGGAAGAGTATGTTTAGTTTTTATAAAAATTGCCAAACTGTCTTCCATAGTGGTTGGACTATCTGTACTCTCATTAGTGTACGAGAGTTCCTGGGCTCCATACCCTTATCACCATCTGGTTTTGTCAGTGTTCTGGGTTTTGACCATTCTAATAGGTATTTAGTGGTATACTGAACTGCATTTCTTGATGACAAATGATGTGCAGCATCTTTTCATATGCTTATTTGCATCTCCTCCTTGTTAAGATGTCCATGAAGGTTTTTGGCCCATTTTTTAAATTGGGTTGTTTGATTCTCATTGTGAGTTTTAAGTGTTATTTGTCTATTTTGAATAACAATGTTTTATTAGATGTGTCTTTTGCAAATATTTCCTCTTAGGCTTTGGCTCATCCTCTCATTCTCTTGATGTTGTCTTTTGCAGAAGCAGAAGTTTTTCAATTTAATGAACTCTAGCTTGTTCATTATTTCTTCTCAGATCATATCTTCAGTACTATATCTGAAATGGTATGGCTATACCCAAGGTCATCTAGGTTTTCTCTGGTGTTATCTTCTGGAGTTTTGTAATTTCACATTTTACATTGAGGCTTGTGATTCATTTTGAGTTAATTATTGTGAAGAATGTAAGGTCTGTGTCTAGAACACATACAGGTCTAGAAATTCCAGCATCATTTGTTGAAAAGAGAGATATCTTTGCTCCATTGTACTGCCTTTGCTCCTTTGTCAAAGATTAGTTAACCATATTTATGGGGGTCTACTTCCTGGACTCTCTATTCTCTGACACTAATCTGCTTGTCTTTTCTTTTGCCAGTACCTCACTATCTTGATTACTGTAGCGTGATAGTAAGTCTTAAAGTCAGGTGACGTCAGTCTTCCTACTTTGCTATTCTCTTTCAATGTGTTGGCTCTTCTAGGTCACCAGAAACATGAGGGACCCAAAGTCCTGCTCAAAGCGCTATGCAGCCTTTGGTATCCTGGCTGCGGCAGCAGGCCCGGGGAGGATGGGAGGGGCCGCCCAGCCCTCAGGACCCATAGTCCTTGCACTGCCGGGCCTCTGACTGGGGAGCAGAGCTCCTCCCTGCCTCTCTGCAGATTGCTTCATGCCTATCAGGCTGTGGCACATTCCACCCATTCTAGGACTGAGATACACAGTTTGGTACCAGTGGGGGCCACCAGGGTATGGGGGGGAGGGCAGACAGCATCCCAGGATTCAAAGTTTGCTCCCTCCCTGACCGGCTTGGCCCGCACTGATTCGCCTGCCACTGGGAAAGGGCTTGCCACCCAGCCTCTCTCTGCAAACACCTCCCTTAGCTGTCTGGGTGAAGCTGGAACTGTGGGCATGGCATCTCACCTCACCCCCAGCAGCATCAGTGAGCCAATCCCAAGCCCTGGCTCCCAAAGTCTTGGTCAGAGGAATCCTGGAAATCACCTGATGTAGCCCAGCATCTTACAGGTGAGAGGATGGAGAACCAAGTATGTTAAGGCTATGCACGAATTCTAACTGCATAAAATAAACCTCATTTGCTTTTTTGGACAGTCAGCAGAGCAGAGGCATGCAGTTGACATAGTGAGCTGAACTTTAGAAAAGCCTCCCATGAGATCTTGCAAATGAGATGGAAAAAATATGGACTGAATCCAAATAAGGTTAGACAGATTGATGACTGATTTAAGGACTACTAATAAATTACTTAATGCTTCCTTGGATGCTCTCTTCAGAGCACATTCTTAGTTGCAGCTCATTCCATTCCAGGCCAAATTTTAATACTCTTGGATGAAGGCACAAATTCACTCCTTTAAACAATTTGAGTGGGTGCCTACTCTGTACTGGGCACTCATGGCACTGTTGAGTGAAAGCGGAGCCCCTGCCCCCGAGGACATAGAGGTCAGTCAGAGTGAAACAGAAATGTCTGTGCAGTAAGGGCTGTGACAGGGAGGAAGCTCCGTGCTGTCAGAGCACATCAAAGGGGAGTTTCATCTGAGGGTGGGTGGGGGAATCAAGGAACGCTGCCCTACAGAAGTGCCTTTTAAGTTAATATCTGAAAGATACATAAGAGCTACAAAGACAAGAGGAAAAAGAGTTCCAGAGAGAGGGACTAGCCTCTCCCTCCAAGGCCCTGTGCCAGGAGGCAGTGTGACTAGGGTGAAAGAATGAAAGGCCAGGAAGCCAAGGGTGTGGGAGCTGTAAGGACCTGCATCCATCTGCTGAAATATAAGTCCCATGAGGGCAGAGGATGGGTATTATTTTTCTCACTGCTGTATCCCCAGTGCCTAGAGCTGTGCCTACTGCATAGTAGGTACCGAGAAATATTGAGAGAATGAATGGAGGGCTAGATGGATGCTGATGAGTATGTAAGAGAGATAAACAATAGAAATTTTGTAGGTTTTTAGGCAATGGGATGTTGTTTTGTAGAGGTTTCCCTGGTGGCTCAGACAGGAAAGAATCTGCCTGCCATTTGGGCGACCCAGGTTCGATACCTGGGTTGGGAAAAACCCCTGAAGAAGGGACTAGCATTCCACTCCAGTATTCTTTTCTGGAGAATTCCATAGACAGAGGCTACAGTCCATGGGGTTGCAAAGAGTCAGCCATAACTGAGCGACTAACACTTTGACTTTTCAAGCATTGGGAAGTTACGAACTGTTTTGTAGAGATTAGCCTGGCTTTAGGCTAAAGAAAGGACTGGAGGAGGTAGGAACTAGATGTGTGTTACCAGCCAGGATAAACATTTCATTTCTGGATGAAGATCAAACTAAACTGGGGTACTCCATAGAGAACCAAGTGAAGAGTATTGAGAAATGTTCAAGGGACTTGGTGAGGAACTTCTATACATGAGCTGGTGAAAGCCATTGGTGAGGGGGCACAGAGAGTGAACAGAAACAGAATCAGAATTCACCATTATCTCAAAAAGTTTGAAGGAAATGGCACAGTAAGATAACAAGCAAATAAAATGCATGTACAAATCTTAACTCAAAGTACACTCAAAAATACAATGACATAGTACAGGCAGGGAAATGACTGAAAAACAACACAAAGAAGAAACATGTTAGAGCCTTACCCTAAGTCTCCAAGCAAGAATTATCTGTAAATGAGGCTACCAAACATTAATGCAATTTAGATTACACAAGGAGACATGCTGTGTAAGAAAACAAGATGGTAAATCCTGCTGTACTCTGGGCTGGCTGACGTGACCGTGCATTCAGCTCTCAGTGACAGGTATTAAAATAGACTTTTATCGACTGGAAATTCTTGAGAAAAGGGCCACTAATGACTCACTGAAGCAAGTCAGTACGTCAGGGAATACCTCAGTTAACAAGAGGACATTTAGCAAGCATGAGAAAAAACTCAGAGGGAGTAGTCACATTCCAGTACTTAAAGGCTCTCATGAGAGGGAGAGATTATACCTCGATGGTCTCTGGGAGTCTAATCCAGAGTGGGTGTAACGGGAACCAAGATTTCCACTTAGTGGCAGAAAGTTTTCCAAATCAGTCTGTCCCAAAATAGGAGTCTTGAGCAAGTGCGGAATCTCTCTTGAGGAAGAGTAAGCACACGTAGACGGAGAGAGGGTGGGGCCAGGTCGTGAGATACAGGGCCTGTGTTTGTGGCTGCTCAAAGCTACATGGAAACCTCAGGATCATTTTAAGGAGGGCAGCAGCCTATTCCAGTTTATATCCTGGGAGGACCCCTTCTGTTATTGTGGATTCCCTGGGCATTGGCCTCTCAGGCTTGGTCAGCAGTGTCCAGAGCAGGCACCAGCTCACATCCAAGTGCTAAGACTCTGCCTGGGATTGCACTGAACTTTTAGATCAATCTGGGGACAAACGGCATCTTGACAACATTGACTCTTCCAATCCATGTATGCAATATGCTCTCCATTTATGAGGTCTATTTCAATTTCTCTCATCAGTCCTTCGTAAATGTGAGCATATAAATCTCGCATGTATTTTATTAGACTGAATCTCTATGTTTTTTGTGTTTTGGGTACTGTCGTAACATATTGTTTGTAGAGTCTTTAGGATTTCCTACATAGATAATCGTGTCGTCTACAAGTGAAGACAATTTTTATTTTTTCTGTTCTAATCTTAATACCATTTATTTCTTGTTCTTGTCTTCAATACAATTTTGAATAGTAGTAAGAGCAGATATCCTAGCCTTGTTCCTGATCTTAGGTAAGCATTCAGTCTTTCATACACTAAATGTGATACTAGCTATACATTTCATGGTTGATCTTTATTAGACTGAAGAACCTCCCTATTATCTCTAATTTCTTGAGAGATTTTATTATGGACATATGTTGGATTTGCTAAAACACTTTTTCTGCATCTATTGAGATAATCTTTTTTTTAATCTGTTGATATGGTGATTACATTGATTAATTTTCTTTTTGTTAATTTATTTCCAAATATTGAACTAACCTTGCATTACAAGGACAAAACCACTTGTTCATCTTGTGTTATCCTTTTTATATATTGCTGGATTTAATTTGTTAATATTTTGCCAAGGGTTTTTACATCTATGTCTGTGGGGGATATTTAGGCTGTAGATTTCTTTTCATGTAATGTCTTTGTCTGTTTTTGATATTAGGTTAACATTGGATTCATAAAATAAATTGGAAAATATTCCATCCTCTTCCATTTTGGAGGGAAAAAAATCTCTAGAATTAGTGTTATTCCTTCCCTAAGTGTTTGGTAAAAATCACCACTAAACTCACATGGGCTAGGAGTTTTCTTTGTTAGAAAGTTTTTAGCTACAAATTTAATTTTTAATAGGTATAGCATTGTTTGGGCTATATATTTCTTCTTTAGTGAGTTTTGGGAGTTGGGTCTTTCAGGCAATTTTTTCATCTCATGTAAATTCTCAGATTAATACAAAACTACTCATAATATTCCCTCATTAACCTTTTAATTTCTGTAGGATCTCTAATAAAGATTTCTCTTTAATTTCTGATATTGGTAATTGGTACCATCTTTCTCTTGTTTTTAATTAAATATATTGGACAGAAATTTATAAATTATAGTTTTGCTGACTTTTCCCTGTTGTTTATCTGGTTTCTATTTTATTGATTTCTGCTCTTATCTTTATTTCTACCTTTCTGCTCCTTTTGTATTTAACTTCCTTTCCTTTTTATAATTTCTTAAGTTGGTAACTAAGATCATTGTAATGAGACTTTTCTTCTTTATAAGTAATTAATACCCTATACATCACACATATTTTTATAGGTTGCCTAATTTTCACTTGTCTAATTCAATTTAGCATTTCCTTTATGATTTCTTCTTTGGTCCATGGGTTATTTAGAAATGTATCTTTTAATTTTTAGTTATTTACAGATTTCCTGTTGTTTCTGTCTCTTTTATTTCTAGTTGAATGCTATCATGTCACAGAACATGCTTTGTATTACTTTGATCCTTATAAATTTGCAGAGATTTGTTTTGTGGCCTGGAATATGACTTATCTTGGTGAATATGCCTCATGTACTTGAAAAGAATGTTTACTTTGCTGTTATTATGTGTTCTATACATGTTAAGCCAGTGAAAGTCTCTCAGTCATGTCCAATTCTTTTCAATCCTGTGGGATAGTCCATGGAATTCTCCAGGCCAGAATATTGGAGTGGGTAGCGTTCCCTTCTCCAGGGGATCTTCCCAACCCAGGGATCAAACCCAGGTCTCCCTCATTGCAGGTGGATTCTTTACCAGCTGAGCCACAAGGGAAGCCCAAGAATACTGGAGCGGGTAGCCTATCCCTTCTCCAGAGGATCTTCCTGACCCAGGAATCGAACCAGGGTCTCCTGCATTGCAGATGGATTCTTTACCAACTGAGCTATCAGGGAAGGGGCTTAATAAAGTCAAGTTGGTTAATAATGTCCTTCAGGTGTTTGACCACAAGTTGGCTGTGGTGAAGAACACCACAGTGTTCTTCAGGTCTTCTTTAGAAGTCATACAATCATAAATATATATGCACCTAATAGTAGAATTTGAGACTATAAGAAGGAAAATGATATAACTTGAAAAAGAAAAATCCACAATTATATCTGGAGACATTAATACTAACTAATGCAACAAGTAAATGAAGAGAAGGTACAAGGGAAAAGAATAAAAGAAGTTCAACCCATTTTTCTCCCTCATTAGTATCATATCATCATCCTTAAACATTTGTTGGCTCCCTGGGACATGCTTCACCATGAGGGGTTGCAAACTCCTGTTTCTACACGGGAAAGCAGATGAGTGAGTTAGTGGAGTTGGCTGGGTGGCACTAGCTTTGTGGAGGTCAGGGAAACAATAGGAAGAGGTACAGCCTTGATGCCCAGGAGGGGACATGCCTGGTCTAAAGAGGAAGGCCCTGCTCAGCCATTACGAAATGAGAAACATGATGTGAAGTGTGATCCAACCTGATTTGGCATGGAAACCAGAAATCCACATCTTCAAGTGAAATATCCCTATTTTTTAATGTTGGAAAGGTAAATCAGAATGATATTTGAAACAATGTGTGGGCCAGTACTTTAGGACAAACAAACTTGCCTGCAGGCAAACACTAGCCCAAGGGCCTCTGCTTTGCAATCTCAGGAATAAAGGCTAATTCTTCCTCTTGAAGAGTTCACAATTTAGTTGGAGTAATGAGGTGTGTACCTGGTTTATACATTTCAAGGGAAAAGGTGGTGGGATCCATTGAGAGAGAAAAACAAAATGTGGAATATATTCACACTTTAACTCATTCAACATGCATTTATCACCTACCATGTATGTATGTGCATGCATGCTCAGTTGTGTCCAACTCTGCGACCCCATAAACCTGCCAGGCTCCTCTGTCAATGGGATTCTCCAGGCAAGAATACTGGACTGGGGTTGCCATTCCCTTCTCCAAGGGGTCTTCCTGACCCAGGGATAAAACCCACATCTCCTGTGTCTCCTGCATTGCAGGTGGATTCTTTACCACTGAGTCACCAGGGAAGCCCCTCAGTTCAGTTCAGTTGCTCAGTCGTGTCCAACTCTTTGTGACTCCATGGACTGCAGCATGCCAGGCCTCCCTATCCATCACCAACTCCCGGAGTTTACTCATACTCATGTCCATCGAGTCAGTGATGCCATCCAACCATCTCATCCTCTGTTGTCCCGTTCTCCTCCTGCCTTCAAACTTTCCCAGCATCAGGGTCTTTTCCAATGAATCAGTTCTTCGCATCAAGTGGCCAAAGTATTAGAGTTTCAGCTTCAGCATCAGTCCTTCCAATGAATATTCAGGACTGATTTCCTTTAGGATGGACTGGTTGGATCTCCTTGCAGTCCAAGAGACTCTAAAGAGTGTTCTCCAACACCACAGTTCAAAATCATCAATTCTTTGGTGTTCAGCTTTCTGTATCACATCCATACATGACTACTGGAAAAACTATAGCTTTGACTAGATGGACCTATCATATTCCAGGTATTATTCTAGAGAGTGGCAACTTGCCAATGAAATCATTGCTCTTAAGGATCTTATAGTCAAATGAGAAGATAGTGAAAAATCACAAATAAATAATGTAGTGAGTTGTGAATGGTTCTTTCCACTTATTGTTTGCCAGCTGAGTCACAGGGGAAGCCCAAGAATACTGGAGTGGTTAGCCTATCCCTTCTCCAGTGGATCTTCCCAACCCAGGAATCGAACCAGGGTCTCCTGCATGCAGGTGGATTTTTACCAACTGAGCTATCAGGTAAGCCCTATACGTGGTTATGTATTATTTTTTAGTTAAAAAAAAAAAAAAGATTGGAACTATAGTTCCAATAAAAAAACTATTGGAACTATAGTTTTTACTAGGGAAGAGAGAGATGTGGTCACTGAGAAGGTGATAACTGAGCAAAGATTTAAGGACATGAGGCAGGGATGCATGAATATGCAGGAGAAGAGGATGCCAGGAAAGGGAAGAGCCAGTGCAAAGACCATGAGGCAGGAGTGTTCCTGGCATGATAGAGGAAAACCAGGGTGGAAAGTGTTGCTTGAACAGAGTGACCTAAGGTGAAGAGCAATTGATGAAGTTGTACAAGAAGCAGAGGACACCTTAAAAGGGAGTAATTGTAGAGTGTTAAGCAAAAAGGCTATTTACAAAGCTGTGCACAGAGTTAAGATAAACCAGCAAGGTCAGGCCCTGAAGAAGTATCAACAGCTAGCCACCGTTAGCACTCCAGAAGCAGGTATCAGAGAGCAGAATTTCTGAACCTGGGAGGGCTGACTGTAGGAGAGGGCTGTAGCAGAGGTGATCTTCGGTAAAGGAACACAGTCATGGCCACAACCAGGCTTAGCAAGGAAAGAAACAGAGGTCTAAACAGCTCACCTTCTCTCGGCTCCCGTTTCTCCTTCCCGTACCAGTGCCTGCTGTCGACAGGTCGACTCCAAGCCAAAAGACGCTGGAGCTTGTTTGAAGATACCTGTGGCCAGTCTTCCGGCAAAGAAAGGAGAGTGGAAAAGGCTGGGGGATGAATCTAGAGGGACAAAAGGATAGTCTACAGGACAGAGAGAGTAGTTGGAGATGAAGTCAGAGACCTGTGGTCTTAATGTCAGCTTTTACTCTAAGTTGAAATGGGGGGCCACTGCAGGATTTTTAGCAGAAGAGTGGTATGACTTGATCTTTACTTTATAAGGAATCATTCTGGCTACTGTGTAGAAACTGACTGTGGGTGAGAGAAAGGCAGGGGTACAGGCCGTTGGTCTTGACTTTTACCACAGTAGTAGCAGTGGAGGTGGTGAGAAGTGTTCTGATTCTGGGTATATCCAAGTGGATACAAAAAAAGTCTGGGTGGATTAAGTGTAGGATGTATGAGAAAGACAAGCATCAGAAAGTGACTAATGTTTTGGTCTGAGCACCTAGAAAGATGGAGTTGTCTTTGAGATGGGAGAGCCTGCAAGTGAAGCTAATTTAAGTGGACAGATGGGTGGGTGGGTGGGTAGTGGATATATTAAGCCTGAGTTTATTAGTTGTACAAATGAAGATGCCAAGTAGATAGTAGAATAGGCTAGTTTGGAGTTCATAAGAAAGATTTGGACTGAAAATACAAATTTGGGAACTATCAATAGAGAAGTATATCAAAAATATGAGAAGGAATAAACACTTTCAAATGGGGAAACAAAGAAGACTTCATGAAGGAGGCAGCATGTAGTATGCATCTTGAAGGATAGAATTTTGACAGCAGAAAAAATGAGAAGAGCATTCCAAATGAAGGGAAAGTCACTAGTAAAAGGGCTAGGATAGTAAGTTGGAAGCATGTGTGGGGAAGGCCAGGTTGGGAGGGCTGTAGCCTTGTTGTTCAGGGCAGTCAGGGCAGAAATGGAACTAGAACGTGGTTCCTCACTTCGAGTTCATTCATGCCTCTCATCAAATATTTATTTACCACCTACTTGGCCTAGGGGATAGGCTCTGTTCTGAATGTTATAATAATAACACTTATTGTGCAGTAATTATGCACTCAATGCAAAAAACACAACTTAATTATCAACAAAATAAAAAAGACAAATGGGAGAAATTATTTGCAAATAATATATCGAATAAGGGGTTAATATTCAAAACATACAAAGAACTGATACAACTCAAGAGCAAAAAAAAATCAAGAAATTTAAAAATGAGCAGACCAACTGAACAGATGTTTTTCCAAAGAAGGCATACAAATTATCAACAAGTACATGAGAAGATGCTAACATTGCCATTCATTAGGGAAATGCAAATTAAAACCACAATAATATATCACCTCACACCTGTTAGAATGGTCATCATCAAAAAGACAAGAGATAACAAATGCCAGCATGGATGCAGAGAAAAGAGAACCTTGTGCATTGTTGGTAGGAATGTAAATTGGTGCTGGCACTATAGAAAATAGTATGAAGTTTCCTCAAAAAGTTAAAAATAGAACTACTGTATGATCCAGCAATTCCACTTCTGGATACATATCTTATGTAAATTAACTCGCTGCTTGAAAACATAACTGCATCCCCATGTTGATTAAAGCTTTATTTACAATAGCCAAGACATGAAAACAACTTTGGTACCCACTGACAGATAAATGGAAAATGTGATATATGTAATGGAATATTATTCAGCTATGAAAAAGAAGGAAATCCTCTCATTTGTGACAAGATGGATGAACCTTGAGGGCATTATGCTGAATGAAATAAGTCAGACAAAGATAAATACTGTATGATCTCACTTACATATGGAATCTAAAAAAAGCAAACTCATAGAAACAGAGAACAGATTGGTGGTTGCCAGAGGTAGGGGATGATTGGGTGGGCAAAATAGGTCAAGGTAGTCATAAAATACAAGCATCTATTATAAGTCCTGGGGATATAATGTACAGCATGTTGACTATAGTTAACAATACTGTTTTTTTATATTTGAAATTTGCTGAGACAGTAGATCTTAAAAGTTCTCTTCACAAGAAAAAAAATTTTGTAACTGTGTGAGGTGATGGATGTTAACTGGACTTACTCTGATCATTTTGCAATATATACAAATATCAAACCATCATTTTGTACACCAAAAACTAACGTTATATGTCATCTTCTTGCCTGGGAAATCCCATGGACAGAGGAGCATTGTAGGCTACAGTCCATGGAGTCACAAAGAGTCGGACACAACTTAGTGACTAAATAACAACAATCTCAATGATACTGGAAAAGAAAAGTCATTTTAAAAAGGAAATATACAAAACAGTAAAACCAAAAACAAAGAGCAAGCGTATTTATAGAACACCAGCTTTGTGCTGGACGCTCTTCCAGGCACTAGGCACAGAGCAAGGAATGAAATGTACCAAAGTCCCTACTCCTGTGGAACCTTCAGAATGCAGTTTGTGCAGCTTTAGTCAAGACCCAGCTGGCAAGAAAGGGTTCTTTCTGGAGACTCACCTACAGCCCTAGTCCAACAGCCACTGATCTCTTACCTATTTTCTTCTCTACCTTCCATATCAATGCTTCTAGAGGCCAGTTCTTCAGTTTTTACAGCTAACATTTTATTTAAATTTTATATTTTCAGGATGAAAGCTTTCTATGTTATATGTAATAATATAAATAAACTTTTGTCAGTAAAGTATAAAACAAACAAAAAACCTTCACTTAATCCTTATAATACCCCATAAGAAATAATACTAACATTATCCCCAGTTTGTGTGCATGCATAGTCGCTTAGTCGTGTCTGATTCTGTGTGATCCTATGGACTATAGCCCACCAGGCTCGTCTGTCCATGGGATTCTCCAGGCTAGAATACTGGAGTGAGTTAGCTCCAGTTTAGAGATCAGCCACCAGTGACTCACCCAAACTCACCCACTGATAGAGCACAGTAGAGTCAGGACTTGGGCCTAGGAGGGCGACTTCAGGGCCCTGGTCCTCACCACTCTGGTTAGTGCCAGGAGGACCGATCCCTGTCTGTGCCGTGTAGCCAGGAGGCTGTCAGAGGTGTAGATAGGCCACCACACCATGGGCAAGGTGATGCCCAGACTTCCCTCTGCGTGGGGTGAAAGCGAGCCCCTGCCAGGGGTCAGCTGAGCAACTGGCCCCGCAGCTCAGGAAGGAGAACTGGCTGCTGATCTGCTGACCAGGGCAGAGGTCACCACGCTGCCAGCTCTGACCTCACCCAGGACTGCTGACTGCTCTTTCCAAAACATCAGTTTCCTATTTCTTGGCTCCCACAGCCAACCCGGAGTCAAGGGCAGGCAACGGGTGCCTCACCCTGGAAGGATAGCAGTGAAAAGTGTCCTTACAGTAGTAACACGTCCACTCCCCAACCCCAGTTAAAGGTAAAGAAGCTGAGCCCCATAAAAACTGAGTCATTTGCTCAATACTTTTAGACAGTTTTGTAGCAAAGTGTGTATCAGAACTCAAACTTCAGGACTCTGAGTTCAGCATGCTTCCACAGAACGTGACAGATTAATTGGTTCATGTTTCAAAATTCCCTAGTGAGCAGGCTAGGATAGGATGGGGTGTGTGTGTGTGTGTGTGTGTGTGTGTGTGTGTGTGTGTGTGTGAGTGTGTGTGCACGCACTTGGACTGTGCATGCCAAGTACAAGCCCTAGGGCTGACACTCCCCACCACTCCCAAGGAAAAGAATTTCTCCTCTGTCCAGTTTATCTTTAAGAAAAATGCGAGTTTTCAAGGAAAGGGAGAAGAAGGAGGAGCCCCTCCATTCATTGAGTCTGTCTCAGGTGCCTTTCTTGGGTGTCCAGGACCACAGCCTGTGCAGGTGCATGACTGGAAATAGTGAGAAATGGAAGGAACCTGAATGCCTGTCAATATGGAAGTGGTCGAATAATGACCGTGCCTCTAGTCAGCAATGAGAAAGCATGAAGCAGGTCTAGATAGAGGGTCAAGGGAAGACCTCTAAGATGTATTATGAAGCAAAAACTAAAGAAACCTGTATATAGTACGTATGGTGTGGACCCATTTATGTACAGAAACACACTATATATGTGACTGAGTGTATAAAGGGGTCACATCAGCCTGATGATGACGATTTGTTCATTTATTCCACAGATGCTCACGGAGGGCCCCTGTGCCCTTCCACGGGCCTGGATGAGAGGATCAGCAGAGAGGAGGGCAGACAACATCCCTACCTTCTGTAGCCAGGTGAAGAGGCAGTGGTAGTAGGAGAAGAGAAAAAAGTACTCTCTCTTTTTTAAGTATTCTGTGTTATCTGAGGATTTTAGCAACAGTAATTTACTTGTGAATGTGTCATTATAAATAAGCAAGAGAAGAAGGTGGTTGGAGAAGAGAGAAGGGGGAGAAATTCATGGCTAAGTGTGGGGTGGCAGAGGTGACCTTGGAAAGGAGGCATGAGGTATCTCCTTCAAGGGTTACATCACAATAGGTGAGCAAAAGCTCTGGAAAGAAAAATGTCCTTGGGAATCTTTTATATACCTCCTGGATGATTTTGATTAGCTGAAATTTTGGCAAATACTGCCCCAGGGTCTCCTTTCACAGGCATGGGGGACAAGGTATAAACTTCAGGAACCTTTCAAAGGACTGCTGCTGCTGCTGAGTCAGTTCAGTCGTGTCCGACTCTGTGCGACCCCATAGACGGCAGCCCACCAGGCTCCCGTCCCTGGGATTCTCCAGGCAAGAACACTGAGCTCTCGTTTCTTCATCTGATCCATACCAAAATTAATTTTAAAGAGTTAACCAGCAGGGGGCAGCACGGGCCGGGCCTTTGAGCTACAGAGAACACACACTGAGGAAACTATGGTCGTACCACAATCCCCGGCTTCTAAATCGTTCTGAGGGTTATTTTAACTAAATGAGGCTTGGAGTCCTAACCTCTGATATGACGTGCATCCCACGTATGTACGCTGTCATCGGTGTGAAGCAGCAGAGAGTTTTTCGGTGTTTTATTTTTCATTACTCAATTCCAGTGGTTCCCAACCAGGGGCAGTCTTGCCTCCTGGGAGACATTTGATGGGTGACATTTTCGTTGTCACAACTGGCTACTACCTTCCAGTGGGTAGAGGCCAGAGATGCTGCTACTCATCCTACACTGCACAGGACAGCCCCATAGCAATAAATTGTTGTTTAGTTGCTCAGTCATGTCTGACTCTGCAACTGCATGGACTGTACCCCACCAGGCACCTCTGTCCATGGGATTTTCCAGGCAAAAAATTACCCAGCCCAAAATATCAGTGGTGCCTGTTCTAGTTCACCCTCTTACACTAATCTGTATCTTTGTCAACTTACGGAATAATTATCCAAATATTTCAACAGATCTGGGGAAAGAAGTAGATTATAGGAAGTTATTCACATCAGATACCTTAGAGTTCTTCTTATTTTCCATTGAGCAGGAAATGTAGTGGCTGAGGGGTCCCATGTTTGGGTTTGAATGCCAGTTCTCTCACTGACAAGCTGGCTGGAAATGGATGTGTCATGAAGAAATATCTCAACTTTCATTCCCTCGGATGTCAAATGACTATAAACCCCATGAGGGCAGGGACTGTCTCTGTTTGGGGCAGTGAAATATGTACATTCTTCTGGCACATAGCAAGTGCTTGTGTGTTTATTGAAGGAAGGAATGGTATTTTGCTTATAACCTAATCATTTTTTGCAATCTGATATTGACTGCTGCTTTTAAAATCTTATTGGAAACTTGACTATTAGGGATTATTTTTATTAACTATACCTTGTTCTAGCAGAGCCAGACATTCACTGCAGGCTCTGTATAATGTCATGTACTACACATGTCCCCATATCAGTAGTGGGAAAGACTGTAGGTTCTAGGTTTAAGCCTGGGTTTAAATCTGAGCTCCAGTCCTACATAAGCTTAAGCACTTGATTTATCCTCTTTTAGTTTCAATTTCTCCATCTGAAAAATGGGGTAATAATTGCTATCTCATAGGGCCCTTGAAAGAATTAAAGTTAAATGAAATAATGTCTGCAAAGCTCTTAGTCCAGTGCCTGGCACATAGCAAGCTCTTAGTAAAAGAAGGCTTTATAATGCTTCTGGCCTCCAGCCTCCAAATCGAGGACATCTGCTTAGTAACCTCTCCAATGAGAAGTAGAGACACAGCACTGAAATCCGAATCTGGCCCCAGTGGCCATGCATGGAAATTTGGGGACTCAGCCTTCGTATTCACACTCCACGTGCCTGAATGAGGAGTTCTGGAATATCCCATAGTCTTCTCTATACCCACTTAGTCATTTTCAAAATACTGCCTCAATGACTAGATACACAGAATTTTCATTCTGCTAAAAGGTCAAAGGACTCTAATAAAGATGTCAACACTGAAAACCATTTGCAAAGCACAGAAACAAATGAGGAGAGAAAACTGCAGCCTTTGACTCAGTAATGAATTTTGCATAAAGGGTTCCATATTACAGTGCACCAGAGACCATGCTGCCATACACTCTACATTCTATTTTTTATGAGAAAGAGGAAAATGGAGAAAAAAACAACACTAAATTGATATTAAGGGCATATTAAAGAAAGTGTATTCAAGCATATATCTTGATTTGAGCATGTGGGCTCAAATCATTTATATTTTATAGCATGGTAAAAGCTCGGAGCTGAAAAGAAGCATCAAGGCCGGTTCCTTCACATTCCAGCTGAGCAGATTGAAGCATCTGGGCATTAAGTCGCAGGCCCCACACCTTCAGCATCGTGGTGGCCCACTTGGGAAGAGGAACCGTGGGTCTTATCTCTTTGTCCAATCCTACTTGACTTGGGGATTCGACTCCAGACTGGAGGGAACCAGAAATAACTTGGGTCCTTCTCCAAGTGCAGTCTTCTCACCGGGTTCATAAAGGTCATGCATTCTCTTAATCTTTACTGAGCATCAACTTTGTGCCAGACATCACTCTCTTGATACTTGAGTTCCAGAGGAGAACAGGACAGGTGCCTGTCCCTAGTGCCCCTCCCTTCCAGTGGGCATCCCAGTGGGTGGAAGTGCACAAACAAATTGAACAACGTAACTTCCAGCGGTGTCCATTCCCTGGGAGAAATAAAGCAGCACGTTGTGACAGAGGACTGCCGGGGAAGGATGACTCGCGAGGCCTCTCTCAGAGGAGAGTTCACTGGAGGTGAGCCCTGAGCTAGAAGAAGGAGCCACTCACATGGACGTTGGAGCGAAGAGCTTCAGATCAGAGGGAACAGCAACCACGAACGCCGGGGCAAGTGTGAGAGGGAGGGGTGCACAGAAAGGAAGCCTGTGTGGGTGGAACAGAGTGAGTCAGGGACAGACGCCAGGACAAGAGGTCAGAGCCGAGGCCAGGCAGCCTCCTGGGACTTCAGGCACTGGCCAGGTGCCCCCTGGGATGTGGGAGCAGGATTGAGATTTGAACGGGAACCGCTATGGCTTTTATGGTCTGTGTCCACTGTGCTGGGCAGACTACCATGGAACCATGTCAGTTACAGGAGAACCCTGCCACTCTGGACGCTGGCCACACTGTGCTCACTCTCAGGACTTGGCATGGGACAGGCCTCCAAAAACCAAGGGAGCGCCCAGGAGCAGAGTGACCCGACTTCATGGTGTTGGAAAATGGACCCTCCCTTCCCTTTAGTCACCATGACCCATATGAATCAGCCCTGCCAGCCCAGAGGCTCAGTAGAGTCTGAGGTTAATTTTTTTTAATCACTATTATTAATTTTTAATCACACAAGAACTCATGAATGCACTTTTCTTTAAGAAAAAAGAATGCGCTTCCTGGGTGACTCAGTGGTAAGGAATTTGCCTGCCAGTGCAGGGGAGATGGGTTCAATCCCTGGTCCTGGAAGATCCCACATGCCACAGGACAATGAAAGCCTGTATGCCACAACTATGGAAGTCCGCGTGCCTAGAACCTGCGCTCCGCAGCAAGAGAAGCCACCACACCGCAGCTAGAGAAGGCCCGAGCGCAGGAATGAAGACCCAGCACAGCCAGAAATAAATAAATCTTTAAAAAAAAAAAAAAGAATGAAATAGAACACAGTCCCTAAGCGCCTCTCCTCCAGTCCTGATCATCTTGTCAGCCCTACACCTCTATTCCACCTAGAGCCGAATACTATGATTATCAATAAGTGGGAAACCTTCCAGGTCATTCTTATGCCTTAAAAATGCATATGTATGTACTCCTGGCAAAAGATAGTGTGATTTTTATGTCCATTTTAATAAATTATAGCATACTGTATGTAGTAGCTCTGCAGTTTGTTTTTACTCCTCCCACCAGAAAATAGGTCTTGAATAACTATCCACGTATGTAAACACCGACCTCTTTTTTGCTAATTGCTGTATATTCCTTAGTATTGGAGAAGGAAATGGCATCCCACTCCAGTATTCTTGCCTGGGAAATCCCACGGACAAAGGAGCCTGATGGGCTACAGTCCATGGGGTCTCCAGGGTTGGGCCACCTCCCTATGAATTGTCATTTAAACTGTTTCCTATTCTCTTTGTGTTACTAATAAAATAAATGCTATAGTGGGATTCTCTCTCTGTCCCCTTAGTGAGTGTTCCTCTGTGGCAGAAGTGGGACTTTACTCTTAGATGCAATTTCCAAATGGAAGCAGAATCAGTCATGAGAATCTCTAGTAACCTAGTGATCATCTAGACCCCAGAGACCGTTCCTCACCATTAGTTCACTGCATGGCATTAGTCAATTCCCATCGCCTTTGAGACTCTGTAGGAGGAGGAACTTATTTTTGATGAATTCTGAGAACATCTACAGTAACTGTGATCTAAAACTTGATGACCACAGGTGGTGAACCTGTAGGGTTCTCTCACAAGTAGAGGTTTGATTCCCTTTCAGAGGTTACAAGATTTTGCAGGAGGCCTGCGGGTTGCAGCATGTCCCTCCAGGCAGCAGCAGGCACTCCAATGGTGTTCCTGGGGAAATGACGAGTGCATATATATTGCCGAGTGCTGCTTGCCCTTTTCCATGGCCTTCCTGGATACCAGGGGATATGATGTCACTTTTTGCAAATTCTGTGTAAATAACTGAGCTTGAATCACTAAGTTATAATGAGATGAGGGAAAAATGATCACCACTTACTTTGCATAGACTTTCATTTACAAAGCACACAGTTTCTCATTTCACTCCTGCAACACTTCCGAGATACACACAAGAAAGGGAGAATAATAATACATATTATACTAATGTTTAATGGACACTGTAATTCATTAGTACTGAGCAGATTGAGACAACAAAAATTAACTGATTGCCCAAGGTCACATAGCTAGGAACTGAGAGTGAACCTGGAACCCGGGTCTTCTGATTCCCAGTCCATTTCGTCTGCACACAGCGGCATGCCTTGCCAACTGTGTAGCTGTGAAGACCCATTTATGTGCTGACCCTTAATTCTAGGAAAGACATGCACCCTCAGTAGACTCTGAAGGATTTAGTGAAAGACCATATTCAGAGAGAGAGAATTTAGTTTTTTTATATCTTTTTTAAAAATTCTTTTTTAAGTTGAAGTATAGTCGATTTACAACGTTCTGCCAATCTCTGCCGTTCACCATAGTGGCTCGGTTATACACATTTATACATTCTTTTTACAATAGAATTTAGTTCTTAGACAGCCAAGTGAATAAGGAGGGAAGACAGCCAAATTTGGGGAAAGAGGGCATGAGGGCTGTCATGAAGTGAAAGTGAAAGTGAAGTCGCTCAGTCGTGTCCCACTCTTTGCGACCCCATGGACTGTAGCCTACCAGGCTCCTCCATCCATGGGATTCTCCAGGCAAGAATAACCAAACTCTAAAAAGAGGTGAATGAATCCATGTTGCCCGAGAGACTTTTACTCCACCCATTAATTAGAGATACTCTCTCAGATACTTTAGCTAGCCGGTCATGGAAGGCCGCTCGCAGGAGGTGGCAATTAAACTATGACCTAGGGGGTGAGGAGATTCCAACTTTGCAAGGAAACAGGAGAAAAACAAACCAGGTACACGGAACAGACAGCATATGTACAGTTTCTAAGATGGACAAACTCACAGAGAGGCCAAGGCATCCCTCTGCGCAGGGAGCCAAAAGCAGACAGAGCTGTAAGATAAGTGGCCCAGAGGATGACTTCCAGGAGAAGACAGACTTGAGGGAATCTTCAGGAAATGACTGGCTTTATATAGGGGAAGCACAGCAGAGCAGGACACCACTAGCAGAACTGTAGACAGAAGAGAAATTATTGGTGAAAAATGGGTAAGACTCAGTATCTCAATGCAAAAGTGGATTAAAGACAGAAGGCTCACTGAGGTCCCTTTTAGATTGGTTTACCAGCGCGGAAACCAAGCCTAGAGAAGGCTGGCCAAGGGAATGGTAGGCTGAATCCATGCAGAGCTGGCTCCACCCCAGCTCCTTGCTTCTGCCGGCAGGGCGGCTGTCAGGAAGGAGGTTCAGGCTGCGGTCGGATGTGAGCGTGAGGCCTCAGCAGAACCCCGTGGTGGGACCGTCTGCTCAGAGCTCCCCCGCTGCCAGCACTGCAGCCCCCAACACTCTGATCTCAGAGCCAGTTCCTTTGTTCCCCCCAGAAGCTTCCCAAAGACCTCAAGAACCCCTTTGATTTTTTTTTTTTAACATTTCTGCACAAAACAATATGAGGAACAAGAGGAAAAAGCGTGGCCCCATCACAAAGCTGTCTCAACCAGAAAAACAGGCCTGTGTCCTGCCAATTCCACTTAGTTCAGGGGGCTCCCCCAAGAAGAAAAGAGGTGCAAGCATGGGATTAGGAGCTACCACACATCTCCTGGTGGGAAGACCACACCTCCCTCGGATCTGGGTCTCATCACAAACCAGTCATGCGCCTGGGGGGGGGCGGGAATCAAGGGTCCCTCCACCAGGCTAGAACATGGTCAGACCTTCTGCCAAACTCCAACCACAGGACACTCAGATGCTTAGAACCAAGAACATTGGAGTAAAAGGAACCTCAGGACTCATCTGGTCCAACCTTCCATTTGTAAAATGGAAACTCTGGCCAGAGAGGGTCACCTTACCAGTCAGTCTGGTTGTTCCAAATAAGCGCCAGGTGTGTGAGCACGCACTCAATGCCTGACACAGTGCTAAGTCATTATATCTGTCATTGCTGTTGATGCTCACAGACAGGGAGGTATTGCTATAAACAGCTTTACAGGCTAAGAAGCTATGGCCCAGAGAGGTTAAGTCACTTGCCTAAGGTCACACAACTGTGAAGAGTAGACCCAAGACTAATCCAGACCACTTTATTCCACCACCCCCAGGCTTATACACTCCTGCAGCATCAGGACAATAAGCAGGACCTCTGACCCCCCCTGTACATGTAGCCACTCCCGGCCCAGGTCCATTAATCCTGAACGTGATCCTGACTACGTGTACCCCACTCAGCTCTTCCACCGAGAAGCCATTAGATCCATCACTTTGGTCCGGTCTTGCCTCTCCCACAGACCTGTGATTTCCTTTTGCCACTTAGTTCTACACCCTCCCCTTCTCCCAACCCTGAACCAAGTCAGGATGGCGGTTCCTTCCTCTTCAGCCTCCGCTCGAGTGTCACCTGTTAGGGGGACACCCCTCCCTGAGTGTCCATGAGTGCCCCCTCTTCTCGTCCTTTGTGGATTGTAATAATAAGTCTGTGTGCTTACGTATTATTCCCTCCCCCTGTCCCTGGCCAGGATGGTGCTTGGCACAGAATAAAAACCCTGCCAGAAGTTGTTGAATAAAGAACAAATAAATTAATGAACTAAAACATGAAGAAATACCTTAGTTCTTCAATACATTTCTGCCAAAATCTCTCACAGCTTACATTTGTCCAAATGATTTTGTTAAACCTACATAATCCAGAAACTCACCTGATCCAAGAGTCTGGTAATTAGGAGTGTGCCCTTCCAAGTCTTCATGCATTACAGGTCTATATGCATGTAGCACCTATATAGGATCCCCTTTATGGTAAAGATGATTTAACACTATTTTGTAATAATATGTATATTCTATATGTTCTTTACATTATCTACATATTATTATATATATTATATACATATTATATCATATATAATACAATATGCTGAAATATATATATTTCTGCAATTTTCTGTTTTTATTTAATCACATACAATGAAAATATTCCCTCACTGCCACATGTAGATCTCTCATTTTGCTGAAAACTACACGTTATTTTTCAAATACAAGTAAGTACAGTATTCCCTCTTGGAGGAATATTCACATAGTCTAGGAATGGCAAGTAGATACATCAGATCACAAGCAGCTCTGCCCACCGTTCCCAGCCCTCACAGGCCAGAAGGGTTTTGTATTCAAGATGAGGATGGATGAGAGCATATTCATTATTTATGAATGGACAGAAGCAGCACAGGAGTGGGGTTAGGGGGGCAGGCTGATGTGGAGGACAGAAGTATAGGATGGAACTGAATGGGAACAGGAGAAGGGCAACCACAAGGAAAAGCTGGAGCCTAGGGCTGTGTTAGGCAATAATAGCCATGAGGGGGCAGAAAGTGAGGAGCAGAGCCAGAGACCACCCCAGTTAGGGACAGGAAGTCAGTAAAGAAGACAGCTCTTTGGAGGGAAGAGAAACATAATGGGGGAGCAGCCTGGCTGAAGTTGGCCCCATGGTTTCCTCTTTACCACTAAAGAAGGTGGAAATCTGTCTCCCGATGATTTTGCCACCTGGTTTTCCAACACCCAGGAGCATTTGTCTGTTTCCGAGTGCGACTTGTTTATCTCCATTCTGGAGTCATAAAGTTCAAAACAAACTTCCAAACAAAGGGACCCTCTGCTCTGCAGCTCTTAGCCCCATTCTCTCGCGAGGGCAGAGCCAAGATTCTGCTTTCCTAATGATTTTCACAGCTGATTCCACCACGGATCCCACCCCCAGCTTCCTCCTGCGTCTTTCCCGGCTACCTCCGATTGTTATGGACATCCTCACGGGTATAGCTTTTCAAGCTTCTTTTAACCCTTTTCTTCCTATCCTAATAACTGTGCAAGAAAGATAAGATTGTTTCCCCAAAAGAAGCTAATTGGGGCTTTTAGAGTGGACCAATGGTCTCTCCAAAGAGCTGAATTCACCAGCATCCAGATGGGTGTTGTGTTAAAAAAGCAACCCAAACAAGAAGAACTGGTCAGTTAAGCCCCCCCATAGCTGGAAAGTTCTGAGGCATCACTCTATGGAAAAGTAGAAAATGACAGGACTCTCTCTGAAGGTAGGTATAAGTGAGGGATGGTATTAATAATTAACTTACATCATCTTCATTTGCCTAGCATTATGCTGAATATTTCATACAACAATCTGTGCGGTAAGTACCATATTATAACCATTATATAGATGAGTAATTTGAGGCTCATAGAGGCTGAGTCTCTTGCTAGTGAGTGATAGAGCTGAGATTGAAAACCAGCCAGCCTGGAATCTGCTCCTGGGCTCTTAACCAAGCCACCATCTGGTTTACCTAATTCATACTTGGCTTAGTTCTTTACTGTCCTCCTCACTCCTACCAAAAGATTTATGTTCCAGGAGGCCAGGGTCTTGTCTGTCTTCTTCTATCCCCAGCTGCCAACACAAGGCCTAGCACAAAGTAGACAACCAGTGACTGCTGAGTGAATAAATGAATGAGTAATATGCTTTTATTTGACTTTGTACATCTGAAAAGTTCTGAACATTGAGGTTTTGGGTGATAACTAAATATGTTCACTGAACAGTCTTTTTAATTTTACATGTTAAGTTTAGCTGAACTTTCTCCCAGGGTGAAAATGATGTCTTTCCAACCCTTAGAACCAAGCAAGTTACAGGTAACTTGGGAATTGAATAAAGAATCACAATCTGAAAATGTAGGGGGTCTCTAAAGAGATCTTTGGGGATCACTTATGTATTTATTAAACACTAGTATATTTTCTGAGTTATCCTAGGTCTTTTCAGTGGCAGACAGGTATGTGAATCACCTGGGATACTTGTTTAACATGCAGAGCAGATCTCCAGGTGATTGTTATACAAACAAAATTGTGAGGAGGTTAGGGTTATTCCCCCTCCATTGGCAACAATCCCTAGTAAGCTGTCACAAGGTGTTTCAAATCCATTGACCGTTCAGTTTATCTAAAGATCCTTTTGTTGTTATCACATCTCGGGGGGTGGGGGGGGTGGGGTATGAGCCATATCACTTTTTCACCTTGTGTGAGGTAGAAACATTGTATTTATCTAGGAGGTGTTCTTTCCCCAGTTTTAAGAGGGTGGCTACTACCTTTATCCTGGCATCTCAGTATCTGGTACACTGACTCTCTCTCACAAAGGATCAACCTAGAAATGAGAAGATCTGGTGCAGTTCAGCCACCAGATGCTGTGTGTCTGGGGGCAGGTGGTGTAGCCTCCCTGACCCACTGTTTCTCATCTACAACTTGGGGGGGTGTGAGTAGTTCACAGCTTCTTTATTCTACCCATACTCTAACCAGAGACATTCTATAGACAGGGATTATGTGTCCTTTCAGTCTTGCTTTTCTATACTCAAAAGAAATGATTCTGTGACCATGAACTAGGTTCAGAAAGGTGACTTGGTAAGTAGTCAGAGGAATGTCAAGAATCTCATCCCACGGAATTAACCATGACCAGGAGAATCAGCATATAGGTTCCTTTAATACACACCTGCAAAAACTAACTACAGGGGAAAAAAAAACTTTTGACCATACAAAACTGGGTGAACCAGTGTGGTTGAGTCACTAGGGTACATACTTGATATTTGCCTCACACAGGGAAGTGTTTCAAAGTAGGTGTTCCTGGACCTTCCATTCTGAGAGCTGAGTGACACTAGATCCAGAAAAGACTGGGGTAGTCTGTCAGTGAACATCTATTGATACCCACTATGTGTCGGGTGCTTTTTTGGGTGTTGAGGACTTGGTAGTGAACCCTACTGACAAGACCCATACTTCGATGGAACTAACACTCTCATGGAGGAGAGGGATAATTTTAAAAAAAAAAAAAATTTGTAACAAATGAGTTAGTGATAAAGGGTATGACGGGGGAGGTAGGAACAGAGTTAGGAGACTGGAGGAACCCCTAATCTCTTATTCACTTGTCCAGCCCCCACCTTCTACACTTGAGGAACACGAGGCAAAGCCAGCAGCGACCTGCTCCAAGACCAGACTACACCCAGCTGGTTAGAAGCAGAGTTGGAAGTAAGCACTGTCTTCCTGCAAAGCCAATCCTTTCTTCACAGCCCCTCTCATGGAGGGTCTATTTTCCTGTCATTGTCTAGTTCTTAGACCCAAATATCGAGGGAGGGAAGCAGCGCTCAAGCACCCCCTCCTCCGCCCCAGGACACAGGGTCCCATCCATTCCCCTTCACAGCCCAGGACCCACAGAGAAGCCCGGGCGGGGCGGGGCCTGGACGCGCGCCGGCGCGTCCAGCAGGTGGCAGCAGCGAGCAGCCGCGCCCCCCGCGCAGCCACCCGGCGAGCCCGCATCATGGATGTCGAGCTCTCCTATTTCGCTTTGCTCGCCTTGGAATTCCAGACCCCAGACGAGGACCAGGATTCATGAACTGGTCTCAGGGGCCCGGGCAGGGGCCTCTGGCTCCCGACGCTGGCCGAGAGGTGGGTCCCGGGGCGGGTCGTTGCTCGTGGACGCCGGGCGGGGAGGCGCTGCCCAGCGGAGCCCGGCGCCCAGAGCACTGCCCCCGCCCTGCCTCCCTGTGGTCCACACCCCCTTTGGGCTCCCGAGCCGCTGGGCTGCAATAGTCGGGGTGCGCGCCAACAGGCGCTGCCGGCCCCGCTTCTGCCGGGCAGTCAGGTCCCAGGAGCGGACGGACCCAGGCGCCCGCGTCCTCTCTGCCGCCTTCTCCTCCCTGCCCTCACCTGAGCTATTAGCCCACTCGCCTTCAAGGCCAGAGGCTACAGCCCAGACTGAGAGCGACAGCAGAAAGCGAGAGGGCACCTGAGGATACAGAGCTAACACTGGACTATTTCACCCCCAGGTGATGAGTGAAGTCGAAAGATCCGAAGATTTAAAAAGCATCTGGAGTCTCCGTATTGAATGAAAGACCCAGTGCAAAGGCATCATCATGAACACGAGCCGTAAGTGGGTCCTCCTCTTCTTTGCCATGGGAACAGGGTGGGGGCGGGAGGTGCGGGAGCCGGCGCTGGGGTTGCCTGGAAGGAGGAAGGAAGCCTGGCACCGGGTGGACACATGCCCCCAGACTCCTCCTCGGTTTTTCTGTGCTCCCTCCCGGGCACCGGGATATGGCTCCGGGTTTTCATGATAATTTGCTAATGTTTTATTGGCCGCGCCGCTTGTCTCCGTGGGGAAGGCTGCTTGTCTCCTTCTAGCAATGCCTGAGAAGGCCTAGGAAGCCGAAGTGTGGCCATTGTCTGACTGAGGGGGCTCAGAGGAGACCTCCCGGCACACAGCTGGAAAGCTGAGGAAGGCCCTGCTGGTCTTGGAGCTGGGAAGAGGCAGGGAGGATGGCCTCGGGCTGGTGGGTGGGTGGGTGTGGGCAGGCTGTGGGATAGGAAGGAGCAGTTTGATAAACAAATTGTCAGGAAGCCACCTTTGGGTCTGGAGATTGTGAAATATCCCGCTCTAGTGTGCAGGCAGCCCCATGGGCCCAGGGCTGATATTTTTCACATACCTGAAGGCTGCATTTAGCCTTCCTGAGAACAAGAGAAAAGAGACAAGCCCTTTGGCCAGTGTCTCTAAAATGCCAGAAGCAGTAACTGCTCTGCAGAGGCAGAACCAGACATTTTACTGCTGGGCTGAGCCTCAGCTGCTGAGGAATTCAGTGAGAGATACAAGGAGGCCTAAGCTCTTTTCTCTTCAACTCAGCCCCTTTGACCATGGGTGCCCACTGGGGGAGGTGGCGTGGGCGCCACCCTGAAAGAGAGATCTGGATTCAAGTCCCCCGCCTGGCCAGCTTCACTTGTTTGGGTTGTTTAGCAGCATGTGGGATTGTTGAACCAGAGAACGCCTAGGAACATTCACTTCCCTGGGTCTTTGACTTGGCCCTCTCCTCTCTGGATCTCCGATTGCTCATCTGTAAAATGAGAAGGGTTGAATTTGAGGTTCTTCTAATCTAAGAATCTGCAAGTTTCTTCTAAAAAAGCTACAGCTAAGAAGCAAGGTCATAAAAATCAGTACCTTCTGAGGCTGTGTTTGAGACCAAACCAGGTTTCCTCAACCTCCTTCCATTTCAAGGCTGTTGGCATGGAGGGGAGGAAAACAAAGCCAGGGAGATAGGAATGAAATATATTTATTTACTATATATTTGTGTGAGTCATCTCTCTGCCGTCTTCCTTTGTGTATTGCATAGCTGTGCTAAGCAGGCAAGTGTAGCTGGACTCCCTCTGCCTTTTGCAGCCCAATAATTTTGCCTCTTGATTTTGATGGTCTGGAACAGGGCTAAGGCTTCACACTAGGCTCAGGAAAAGAGCAAAATTAGGTAAACCCGATCACCTAGCGGGCCACAAATTTGCATCCATCTGTGCTCTCAGACAAGTAAGAATGTGAAGTGCCTGTCACTTCTCACTATCTCTAGGCGGGGAAAAATGTATTTATGGGAGTCCTTTCTCACTAAACGACAGAAGAGAAAGATGGCTCATTTATTTTCCAAGGAACTAAGAAATAAGGTAACAAGCAACAGACCCTGATTTTTTCTCTCTTTAGAATCATAAACTCTTGTCCCATTAGCAACATTGGGTATTCCTTAAACAGATTTTACTTTAAAAAAAAAGTAGTAGAATTGAATACTGCAGAAGAGAAGCACTAACAAAAATGCCATTCCAGCCTCATATACTTTTTCTAAGTGGGGAGAGTGTGTTTATTTTCAGGAGCAGTAGAAAATAAATAGAGTGACTCAGGCAGTCTGGGGGTCCCTCAGGTTCCCTATGAAGAAGCGATTCTGTAAAGGGCTACCTGGGGGCAAACTGTGGAGAAACTCCTGCTCAGGGCTTTGGGGCTGGGCTCCCTCATCACTGAGGCTCCTTCCCACCCTGGGAGTCTTCAGAAGGAAAGAGTAGAAATCAGACCTTGCAGGAGTGATGGTGTGATGGGGTCATAGGTCGCAGGGACAGAGCATTGGCATGTGGTCCTTGGGGTGACCTGACGTAAGCAAAAATGCTCGCCCCATTACCATGTGAAATTCTTGACTGAATCCTCATGCCTGAAATTGAACCTAAGAGAAACTGTCACTCAGTTTTTTTCTTTTACTTTCACTTCCTGAATCCTCACTCTACCAGCCACTGGGCTACGCATTTCACCTGCACCATCTCCCCAAGCTCTCACATCCACCCTGTCAAATGGGCATTACTGCTCCAGTTTTGCAGTCTTCTTCAAGTCATGTGGCTAGTTTTTGGGGTTGTGAAAGGTACTTGGATGCATAACATTATCCACAGTGTGCGCCATTCCTAGTCAACTGTTCAAATGTCACCACTGAGATGGGGGCAAATCATGAGCTGCTTATTATATTGCTGGTCACTTTATCTGGAGAAGAGGTGCGTGGGCTGTAGGCTTGGGATAGCGTGTGAGAGTTGATACAGCTCGAGCCCTGCCATCAGGTGGGCCCAGGTTCTAGTTGTGTTTTCACGTACTGGCTGTGTGGTCCTCAGGACGGTTGTCTCATCTGCAAAATGGGAATGATGGGACCTTCCTCCACGTGGAATGGAGATGAGTGCTCGTGTGTCACAAACAATTCAGAGAGCAGTGCCCGCGACACAGCTGGCCTGGTGTCAGCGATGGGGGCCAGGCTGCCACGGTCACTGCCGTCGTCACTGTGGTTCTTACCACTGTTGACTTCATGACATCAGCGAGCAAGTCACTCAACCTCTCAGATGTCACACCTTTGTCATAAATTCAAAGGAATGTAGAAATGTGATCTTGAGGACAAGACAGGAGGAGAGATTGCTTTGTAAATATCTGTAAATTTTTTATTAATAAGAAACACATGTCTCCGGTGGTTTAAAAAAAAAAAAAAACAGGGGGATGCCCAGTCAGTGACCCCTCAGAGTACATTTTGGTTTAGTTTCATCAGAATTCTTCTGAAATCTAGCTGAGCTTTAGCACGCTGCAAAACAGGGTTGTAAGAGAAAGCGGTAGTTCTGGAGATGTAGAGTAGGGTGGTGGTCCAGGCCTGGGCGAGTGCAGCAGGCGGGCTCCAGCCATCTGAACCAATAAGGGGAGAGGAAAGAGGGCTCCTTGCAGAGAGGACAAAACACCAAAGGCATGAGTAGGACACCCAGGGCTGGTACAGAGATCGTGGCCCCCATGGGCCAAGGACTTCAGGGAAAACAGAGCCATCATTTCTACCACAGAGGGTAGACCCGCCTCTGTGAGGTGGGCCTACCGTCCAGTCTTTCTGTCCCCCTGCACACACCCAACCTAATTCCAGATATCTGTCATTTGACTCCTGATGTGCTGAGGCAGCCTCCTAACTGGTCTCCCTTCACCCACTCCAGCCCACGTCAATGCCCCATCCACTCTCTGCATCACCCTCTGCTTAAAATACACATCCCATTGCTCTGAAGATGCGAGAGGAGACCCCTCAGCAAGGCCTGCAGAGTCCCCCGTGGCCCAGCCTTGCTCACAGGCCCCAGCTCATCCACACATGCATCCACTTTCTCCGCAGCCCCATCATGTCCACCTCCTCTCATTCCCCTCCTGGAAAGCTCCCTGTCTCCAACACCAGCCCCTCTGCCCACCACCCCTCTTCACCAGGCTAGCCTTCTCACCCCCACCCCGACCCCAGTCCAGCTAACACTCCCCCGATGATGTTCTCCTCCTGTTCCTTCAGAACCTTGTCTCTAGCATCACACACTCACCCCTGTGGTCACATTTTCCTGACCTTACAGAGCAAGGAAAGTCTGACCCCAGACCTCTTGCTCTCACATAATCCCCAGAGCACCAAAGGCCTCACCACCTAATGTGCATTTTCTTAGGCAACAATGAATCTTTGGTTATTTCCTGTCAGTATCTCCCATTCCGTCTTGGCCCCAGGAGTTCCCAAGACCTGGGAATCAAAGCCAGGGGAGACTGAGTTGACCCCAGAGCATCAGGTGCCCTGCGCATCAGAGTCAGTTCTGTGTCGTAAAATGCTGTACTTCGCTTGGGTTGGAATTCCCAGAGCTCCTGAAGGCCGTGGCTTTCCTAGGCGCAAAGCCAGCACTGGCTCATCCTCGAAGTTGGAGAGTGACCTGCATACCACATAAAATGGTACCAAGAGCCATTCTCCCTTCATTGGCTTCCCCGATGGTCTCTTCCTTGGCTGTTATTATGGATTGGCATGCTAACAAGCTACTTTTTTGGAGTAGGCTTTGTTTTGTTGAGAGCCTCCCAGGTGGCACTGGTACTATAGAATCTGCCTGGCAATGCAGGAGATATGAGAGATGTGGTTCGACAATCCCTGGGTTGGGAAGATCCCCAGGAGTAGGAAATGGCACCCCACACCAGTATTCTTGCCTAAGAAATTCCATGGACAGAGGAGACTGGTGGGCTACAGGCCATGGGGTTGCTAAGAGTCAGACATATCTGAGCATTGTTTTGTTGAAGCGAGCAATAAAGAGTCATAGAAACCTCACAAAGGTGTCATGGGATAAGCATACAGCACACTGGGGCAGTAAAATCCTAAGCTTTGGGGTATGGATTCCTGAGTTTAAATTCAATATCCATCATGTATTCTCTTTATGATCTTGTACAAGATAGATCGTGTCTCAACCTGACTTTTTATGATTATAAGATGTTGGCAGTAGTGCCAGATGGGTTGTTGTGAAGATGAAGTGAAACAGCATGAGAAACTCCTTGGTGGTAGGTCTCAGGGAATGAAGTTGAACCTGAAGTTGCATTGGCCATTGAGTAGGGCAAAGTTTTGAAATGATGGTGTCATAAGAGCCAAACCCTCTGGTTCAAAACTAGTCTGTTTTGCTGGTATTGTGGCCATCACTGGGTTCAGCACGCAGGAGAGCCGTGGCTTTCAGGAAACCTTCAGGAAAATGATTAACCTGGTATTGTATATGGCATGAGTCTAAAAGGGCAAGACAGGAAGTTAGGATCCTGGATGAGAGATAATTAACCTAGTTCTGAAAAGGCCTGAGGGCCAGGATTTGAGTGACTGTAAGAATAGAACTTGGGCAAACTTCAGGAGATGATGAGGGACAGGGAGGCCTCACGTGCTGCAGTCCATGGGATCGCAGAGAATCAGAAATGATTGAGTGACTGAACAATAACAACAATAGAAATAAGGGGAAAGATCTTTTAGAGAATGAAGTCCATATGGCCTTGCACCTGATTGAGTTACAGGGTGAAAAAGAAGAGGAGTCTATCTTAGGGTCCTGGCAGGGAACAGATGTGTGATTTGAGGGGATTTAAGCAGAAGCCTTTGCAAATATGTGAGAAGAATGTAGAGAAATAAACAAGAAGCCAGGATGGCCAAGGACTAGGTGGCTAGACACAGTGGCCCTTACTACTCTTACCACACCTGCCCCCAGACTGAAAGAGGGGGGGAAAAAAAGGAAGCCAGAGAGCCAGTAAGCTGTAGGGAAGGTACTGCCTGCTGGGAGTTGTTGCTCCTGGCAGGCAGGCAGCTCATGGTAACACCCCAAGGAAGGAACCAGGGGAATAAATATCCTGACCTCTCTCTCCTTCCTCCCTTGGATTTCCTATGGTACCCAATTCAAGCAGGAGCCAGAGGGCAAGGAAGGCAGCTGGGCCCCCACCATAGTCAGCCTCCCAGGGTAGAGGGGGAGCAGAGTGGACCTGGGGAGGCAAGGGATTTCAGCATCGAAGACACCCAGCACAGGAGCAATAAGACCTCCCTCTGTTCATGTCATTGCTCACATCAGGAACTCTAAGAATTTCTAGAGAAAAGGATCTATTGTAAATGGCACAGGAGGATGCCCTCTAAAGACATTCTAAATTTGCAAAATAGATGGAGCAGAGATGATTATATACTTTATAAGAATAGAGATTAAAAAATATAAAACGGTACTTCCTAAATGAATAGAGCACTTGTTGACAAATGACCACTTGAGGCTAAGGGAGCATTAGAGGAATAATATAAGGAACAATGTTAAAACCATCCCAAATGAGTATAACACATCTCTCAAATCACAATGTGATTTCAAGAGTACTTGCATTGCATAAAGGAAGTGATATCAGTTCTGAACTCTTTCATTCCTATCTGGCAAAAGCCTTATCTGACTGAGATATCATCTGGTGTCGTGAATGTGAACAACTGGCCAATACCCAGCGTTAGTCAGATACCATTGTAAAGAACAGAAAACAACCAGAAGTGTGTAAGCACCTCTTGTTGGGTGCTTTGCCAGTTAAATTGTTTTCCTGGAGTTCTTAAGGGCATAAACTGGACCTCAATAGCGGGGTTCACATTCCAGCCCTGCCCTTCCCTTGCCGTGTGTGCTTGGGCAAGTCACTTACCTTCTCTGCACCTCCGTTTCTCATCTCCAGTGATAATCACAGGGGTATAGTAATAGTACCTCTCTCATAGAGTTGTTATAAAGAATAAATAGGTTAACAGTTATGAATTACTTAAAACAGTGCCTGGTATATAGCAAGTGTTTATAAAATGAATAAAAATAGTATTATGCTAGAGCTGCTGTAATAAAATACCTCCAACTGGGTGGCTTAAAGAATAGAAATGTATTGTCTCATGGTTCTGGAGCTGAAAGTCCAAAATCAAAGTTTCTGCTGGGTTGGTTCCTTCCAAGGGCCGTGAGGAGAGGCTCTGCTCCAGGCCCCTCTCCTTGGTTGTGGTGGCTGTCTTCTCTCTGGGTCTCTTCACATAGCCTCTGTCTATGCATATTTCTATGCCCAAATTTCCCCTTTTGATAAGGACACCCGTCTTATTGGATAAGGGCCCACCCTAATGACATCATTTTGACATGATTACCTTGGTAAAGACCACATATCCAAATAAGGTCACATTCTGGAGTAGTGGAGGTTAGGACATCTATATATAAATTTGAGGAAATACAATTTAATCCATAAGGCATTTGTTAATAAATGACTCCTCACGGAGAGGATTTCCCTGTGGATCAGTCTTCCCAAATACCAGCCACACCCTGGGGCTAGTGTAGGATACTGATAGTTGCTTATCTACCTAGTCTTGATGTTTAAACTCTAACTTCACCACCTCTTACCAGCAGAGATGGAGCCTGCCCCGGAGAGCTTGAAGGGAGTGATCACACGTAGGAGGTGCCCAGAAAAGAGGACCATGGTGACTCAGTATTCCGGTCTCTCTGCAAAACACACACTCCCCACCTTACCCCTCATTTTGGTCATTATGCACAGCTGTAGCATTTCAGCAGTGAAACAGAATTGATAGTCATGGAGTTGTTTTTCAGTCTGCCTGGTTCCTAGGAATGTCCAAGAGGGGGAACAAGAATTAGATTGTTCATTTGTTCACTCAACAAATATTTACTGATCACCAACTCTGCACCCAGCATGTTGCTGGAGACACAACAGTAAATATAACAGGCACGGTCCTTGCCTTCATGGATCATACAGGTCAGCAGAAGGGGCCAGCTGGGGGCCTGCATGATAGGATATGTTTTCTGTGCCCAACACCAGGCTTTCAGTGAATTTTAATTATTTGCAAACACTCAGCAATCAAAATTGGGGTTTCTAGCTTCTCTTTAAGGACAGCCTGAAAGACCTTGCATCCATTCCCCTTTGTTCCTACACGGCAGACAACAGTCAGTAGAATTGCCAGCCTTGAGGGGGCAGGTACTATTCTCTAGAGAACCACAGTTGCCACCTCTATAGGAAGAGAGGTGTCACACAAGGACAGCGTGATACTTTTCTATTACCTTGCCACTGTAGGTATTTGAATTTATTTTTAATTGAAGTATAATTGACTTACAATATTATGTTTCAGGTATACAGCAAAGTGATTCATGTATGTGTGTATATATATATCTATATATATTGTTTTCTGATTCTTTTCCATTACAGGTTACTGTAAGATATTGAGTATGGTTCCTTGTGCTATATAGTAAATCCTTGTTAATCTATTTTATATGCAGGCATTTGAATTTTTTAAACCCTAGTCTAGTATATGACCCATATAACATCAAACACAGAGATGAGGAAACGCAGCATATTGTTCATCATGGGAGAAAGTCCTGTCTGGAGTTGGCAGTTGATTAACACCGCCATGCCATAAAGTGCTCTTGAAGTGAGCCAGATTCTGCTCATGTCTTTTTTTTCCCCAGCTGACACATTCCCAGAGGGTGATATCATATCCTTTAGGATACAGTTGGGCAAACAGTGCCCCACCCCCAACTCCTAGAGGTCAGTTTCACTTCCAGAGGAATCTGTTAGTAGGGGATGGGCACAGACCAAAGGAAAGCAGTTCTGGACAACTGGTCCCAGTTCTGGGTGCCTTTATCAGCCCAAAAGTAGGGCCCTGGGAGGCTGGACTGTTCCAGAGGTGGTTGTGATGTATGGGACATGCCTGGTCCAGTGGAGGACATCTAGTCTACAGCATGAGCTCCATATCTGTGAGGTCAGTTTATACACCCAGTCAGCTAAGGGGTGATTCCTGAAAGGTCACATCTTGACCCAGAATGGCTACGTAACACCTCTCTGTTATGATGGGGATCTCCTACTTGAGAGAGAAAGATGAGAAATAATGCCAACAAAATTTCTTCAGTTAAGACCAGATTTTTCTTCATTTCTCTGGAAGAAATCAGGATAGTAAATCATTCATAGAAAGCAAAGCACAAAAAAAAAAAAAGCAAAGCACAGAACGTAGCACTTTGTTGTTGCTCAAAAGATATTTGATGATTTAATTCATTAACGAAAAGCCCACTCTCTTTTCCTTTATGAAGATCTCTCTTAGTTTCATCTTTATGACCATCTGCTATGTTGCCCACCTGGATATTCCAAGGCACTTCAAATTCAAACTAAAATTTAATAAACTTACTCTTTTTTAAACAAACAAAAAAAAACCCACCTTCTACTCTGCGGTCCCAGTTGATTGCTAGACTCTCCATTTACCCAGTAAGGTAGATAGTAATCAGAAACTAGCCCTCATCTGCATTTCTGTTTCCTCCACTCCCCTGTATTCTGTGTCCACATCTGGTCATTCCTAGCTCCTAAATGTGACCTGAACTCTTCCTTCCTCAGCTGCCATCACTGCCCAGCATCCCGGGCATAGCAGCCACTGGAATAAATCGTTGGGGGAGGGGTGGGTTGAGCTCAAGTTCAGTTGCAGGCATCAGAGCTGTGTGGGCTGCTGGACAGTGTGATTCCAGGCTGCAAGGGGCAGGAGGGGTCATAGCACTGCTCCACAGAACCCTGATTAGGCTGTGTCTGAGCTTTGCATCCAGGGTGGAGCATGCCCAGCAACGGTGGAGGGACTCAAAACGCCCTGAGGAGAGGGCCCCGAAGGAGCAGTAGGGATTCTCCAGAGTCAGCCCCACACATGGGGTCTGTGTCCCCAGGAGGGTATAGATGATCCCTTGGCGATTTCACGTGACGCCACCGGATTGTGCCTTGCAGTCCAGAAGTGTTAGCCTCTTCTGAGTGCCTCGCCAGCCAGACAAGAGGGCCAGACGGGCTCCACTTGGCCGTCCTGTTGCTCCCCGTGCTGCGGTTACTGTGTGTGCTCGTGCCGCAGCCCCACCCCCTTCTCTGGCAGAATTCCACTCTCTACTGCCTGTATCATTTCAAAAGCTTTTTCCTCGCATCGGCTTGATTTTGTGCAAAGCACAGGTCTTTCTCCATGGGCTGTTATCTCTTGCCCTCACCCGCACCAGCAGGGCCAATGAAAGGACTGCCTTGCAATGGTCTAATGACACAGTTGATCTATTTTAAGCACCTGAAGCACACTCCACCAAGTGCCAATCTTCCCGCAGCAAGCTGCTCTCAGCATGCGGGGCCAGGGCCAGCTCGAGGTCTGCTGCTGCTTTTTGAAATCTGGGGAAGCAGCCCAGGGATCCGGACCCTGCCTGTCCAAGGACGATCTAAAGCAACCGTAAAATTAGATATCTTCACAGTCAGTATGAGGTATTCTGCAAGGAGAATTGCCCGCGGTGTCAGGAATATAGGGCACAGGAACCTCGAGTGACCATAAATTCCTCTTTCAAAGGGCAGAAACAGAGTCCAGACCCATTTCAGGTAGGGAGAAGGGACCTAGGAGGCGACATTTCAGAAACAAAGAAGCTCAAGCCCCAACAGAAATGCCTGAGCCTTAGACCCATTTTTCCTCCTCCTTCTAATCAAGAGACATTCTTTTCTGATTATAGCATATCTGAGTGCAATTATTTACAAGTATTATTTATTTAATCCTTGCAACAATCCCACAAGGCCCTCCCCTGCTCTCTACGTAAGGATGGTCCCCCGTGTTACAGGGGCTCTCACCATTCTACACAGAACTCACCATCGTTGGTAGTTGTATTAGCCATTGGCTTGTCGTTTCTGTCTCTTATCCCCTTTTGGACTATAAGCCACGTGATGGCTCTGTGACAGGCCTGTTTTGTTCTCTGTTGAGTCCTCCAGACTCATTACAGTTCTTGGCACAAAGTGATGGCCGCCAGTGACTGTTCATGTTGGTTGAGCATTAACTGTGTGCCAGGCGCGGTGCGAAGGTCTTCACAGACTTTAACCCTCACGGAAGACCTATGAGGTAGATGCCAATGATATCCTTGTTTTACAGAGGGGCAAACCAAGGCTCAGAAAACAGGTCTCTGGTCCTAAATCTCATGTTTAACAAGTAATGACACCTTGAATGAATATGTGAATGGGAAGGATCTAACGTAGACTATTAAATACTCCCATTTTGCATAAAAGGGAAATGAGGTTCAGAGGTACAGTCCCCTGGCCTCAATCACACGAGCTGGGAGGTGGTGGAGCAGGTATTTGAAACCACGTCGAGCCAACTCCAAGGATATTTTCCCTCCTTCCTGCTTCCTCCTCTTCACCATCTTTCCCCATTTTAGTGTGATGAGAGTTACGGGCTGAGGGGGAAGTGCAGGTTGGGGTGGTTGGTTTTTTTCCTGTTGGATGTCCCAGCACTGCTCTCCTGTTCACTAGGACAATGACACAAATCCCTGCTGTCTGCATGGTGACGTGCCAGGCGCTGAGGGATTGGAGATGCACAGGAAAGAATGTGACCTCAGACAGCCTCCTTCCAGCATCACCCAGGGGCAGACACGAGCAAGGGTGACTGTAATACAGTAAAACCCTCTTGGCTGTTGAGAGGGAAGGAAAGAGTGGAGGAGGAGTCAGGCCAGACTCCCCTGAAAGAGCCGGGGACTGCTTTTGGAGAAGGTAGCATTCACTCCAGACCTTGAGAGGAAACTTGGATGGGGAAGAAGGGCGCTCCTGATGGGCTCATCCGTCCACTCTCGCAGGCGAGCTTCCACATTCGCTTGTTGCACAACTCCTGCATCCCAGGCCCATGGCTTGGTGGGCAGGGAAAAATAAACAGAAGCAAGGTAAACAGAGGGTTTCAGGAAAGGCCAGCAAGTCTGGTTATCTATGAAGCATGAGGAGGTGGACACAGGAAAGAAGATGGGGGCGGGGGTGGCTGGTGAGGATCAGATCTTTGAGAGTTGTCCATGCCAGGCTGGAGAGTATTTGTTACAGCCTGTGACCAATGAGGAGCCATGAGAGGTTTTGAGCCGAGCAGTGACCCCCCTCAGAGCTGTGCATTATTTAGGAAGATCTCCCTGGTAACACGTACCTGATGGATAGGAGAGCTCGGAGGCAGCACAGGCTGGCTGAGCACCATGGAGCAGGTGTGAATGGATGAGAAGGGAAGGCACGGGGGGCAGAGAGGATGAGCTGGCAGGTTCCCTAGGCACGCTATGCATTGGTGTTGGTGTCACTGCTCTTGTACCTTCAAGTGGACCTGTTAATCTGATTCTGATTGCTGGGACTGTGTGAACTGATACTTTGAAAATTAGGTTACTGACCAAAGTGAGATGCCTTCGATTGTGTATTTGATAAGCACTTGAGCTGTGGAGTCAAAATGCCTGGGTTCATATTCCAGCTCAGCCACTAACTAGCTGTGACTTTCTGTGACTTGCTTTACCCTCATAGCTTCAGCTTCCTTTCAAGGTGGTTGGGATGGGGGAGGGCAGAGTGAGGGAATGGGTGTTAGGTGCTTAGCACACACTCAGTAATAATTAATGAAATACAGTAGAATGTGTTGAGAAAACCCCCTTTCAATAAACAAATTAATCAACACATGACATGATTAGGACCAGTCACCACTTAATCATTCCACTGGAGAGAGGAACAGAGGTATTGATAGCCTAGGACGTTTATTTCGCTAACATTTAATTTTATTTATTTATTATATGTCAAACTATATTCTAAGCTCTCCGTGAATTGTCTCTTTTGATCCAAGTGTGAGTCAGGAATGAGATTAATGTTGAAGAGGACAATCTTAATTGAGTAGGGAGAGAGTCATACCAGACCAGGAATGGACAAACCTTTCCTGTAAAGGGCCAGGTTGTAAATATTTGGGGCTTTGCGGGCCATACAGCATCTGAGGCATAGAAGCAGGCCTTGATAATATGTGGTCAAATGGATGAGGCAGCAGTTGAGTCACAGTTTATTTCCAAAGGTAAAGGTGGAGGGGGATTTAACCTGTGGGCAAGTTTGCTGACCCTTATGCTACATAATCTCTAAGGTCTCTTCCAACTTTGAAATTCCAGTCTAAAAGTAGGACACAGAAATACCTAATCTCTCTTGCTTAGTTCATCTTTGTAACTATAAGAGAACTTCACCTTAAATATAAGGATTACACTGGAAAGACAGACCCAGAAATGACTCTAGAAGGCTCCATTCTCTTTGTGGCTTTGTTTTCTGCACAGCCTACAATTCATACTCTGGGATTACCTGACTCATCTCGTGTGACCACTAAATGCCAGGATTCACAAGCTGCCTAGGGTCTGTTGAGTAGACAGCTCTTGATACTCAGGTCAGAGACTCTCCGCTTGTGAAAAAATGTACAGGGCAGTATTCCATGCCATTGCCTCCATGTGCAAAGTGAAGTCTCCTCCTCCTTTGTTCCCCATTCACATTTCCTGCTCAAAGCCCACCTTCCTCTGTAATGAAGTACGATAGCTGAATTGTCTGTCCAGCATGTTTTATCATCCCTGCTTCTGATTCCTTGCAAGAACTGCCCCTAACTCCCTGGAGTACAAATGAGCTGACATTTGTGGTGTTCTGCCCCTCCCCCAGTGGTGGCACATGACCTAGGCTGGCCAATCAGGGTATCGCATCTATCTATGCCACAAGGATTTGTTTATCAACAGATATTAGACCCAAGAGAGGTCAACCATAGTATTCCCTGGAATTGGATAGGGAAATACTAGGGAAAAGTATTCATTCTGTTAAGGTTGCTGAGCTGAGGCTCTCGGAATACTAGTGGGCATTCCTGTCCAGCATGTGGGAAGAAGCTGTTTGAAAAAAGTTATAGCTCTGACCATATAGTAAAGCCTCTGAATCCAGCCAGATCTGAATGCAGAGGCTGCCCACCCCACCCCATCCATAGACCTCTCACTTGTAAGAACCAACAAATTCTCTTTTTTGCCTAAACTAATTTTGAGTTTCTGTAAATTACAATGGAAAAGATCCTAACTAAGGCACTTGCTGTTGTTATTTTACCCTTTTTCTCATAGGCAACTACCTCATATAATTACCTGCATTTATCAAAATTCTAGCCATCTTTAGGCTAAAATCTTCCTCTCCTCCACTCCTGAAGTGGTTTTATTTCCTCTTCTGAAGTCCCTAACCCTTGTTTTAAAACATTCTTATGATTATGGGTTGTTGGCTGTAACTCAACAGGTTTATTCATGTGCATTTCCTAGCACCCTTCTTAGACCATAAGCTCCTTGAGAATAGGAGCCAGGTGTCAGTAGGGAATAGTGTATTTGTTCCACAGCTACAAGCAACAGACCACTGCAGAGTCAGAGCATTATTGCTGAAGCTTACAAATCCATATGTGCACCAAGCTGCAAATGCATAATATTCTGTCAAATGCATGCATATAAGGAAAATCAATGTGATAAAATAATTGTTACTTAAAGATGAGACTAACATAGTGAGGCTAAAATTTTTGACAATAAAAAGGAATCCTCCAATGATCTGAATGTGGTTATATGGATATAAACAAATGTAAAATTCTTAACCTTTACACTGAAGATTTATACACTTTATACAAGTTATGTCACAATAAAAAGTAAAAAAATAAAAATAAAGGAGTCCTTATACTTGATAACCCTGTCCGTAACTAATCAATACACAAAATTTGAAATAGGTCTTACACCTTAATAAATAAAAAGCTAAAACTGTACAGCTTCTGGAAGAGAATATTGGAGAATATCTTATGATCTTGAGGTAGGCAGTGACTTCTTAGAACACTAAAAGCAACAAAAGTGGGCAAGAAATTCTAACACTACCAAAGAACATATACAAATGGGTGCTCAGCATCATTAGTCATCAGTTCAGTTAGTTCAGTCACTCAGTTGTTCCGACTCTTTGCAACCCCATGGACTGCAGCACACAGACTTCCCTGTCCATCACCAACTTCTGGAGCTTGCTCAAACTCATGTCCATCAAGTCGGTGATGCCATCCAATCATCCAGTCCTCTGTCATCCCCTTCTCCTCCTGCCTTCAGTCTTTCCCAACATCAAGGTCTTCTCTAATGAGTCAGCTCTTCGCATCAGGTGGCCAAAGTATTGGAGTTTCAGCTTCAGTATCAGTCCTGCAAATTAAAACCACCTTTTTACACCCATAAAAATGACTTAAGTTTCTCACATGTTGTTGGTGGGAATGTAAAATGGTACAACAACTTTGGAAAACTGTTAGTTTCATAAAACCTCACCACAACAAAATGAAGATCTAGCAACTCCACCTATGAGAGGTGAAAACACAAATCTGCAGAAAGTTTTGTGCAGGAATGTTCCAGGCAGCTTAATTAATAATATCCCAAAGCTGGAAACAACTGGAATGTTCATCTGTGGACAAATGGATAAGCAAATCTGGTTACATTTCCACAGAGGAATACTATTCAGCAAAACAAACAAAAACAAAACAAAACAAAAAAGCAACTATTGATACATGCCACAGCATGAATGAATCTCAAAAAAAAAATGCTGAGTTAAAAAAGTGAGGCAAAAAGGAGCACATACTGTATGACTTCATTTATGAAGTTCAAGAACAGGCAAAACTAATCTATGTGGACAGAAATCATAACAGAGTTTGCCTCTGGTTTGGGGGTGGAGTGATTGATCACAAAAGGTTACAGCAAATTATCTCCATATTATGGAAATGTGTCCTTTCTTGGCTGAGATGTTGTTTACATGTGTTTATATATTTGTCAAAATTTTTTGTTTTTAAGATGTATTTATTTCATTATTTGTAAATTATACCGACTTATTGCCTGATAGCTCAGTTGGTAAAGAATCCACCTGCAATGCAGGAGACCCCAGTTCAATTCCTGGGTGAGGAAGATCCGCTAGAGAAGGGATAGACTACCTACCCACTCCAGTATTCTTGGGCTTCCCTGGTGGCTCAGCTGGTAAAGAATCTGCCTGCAATGCAGGAGACCTGGGTTTGATCCCTGGGTTGGGAAGATCCCCTGGAGAAGAGAAAGGCTACCCACTCCAGTATTCTGGCCTGGAGAATTCCATGGACTGTATAGTCCATGGAGTCACAAAGAGTCGAACACAACTGAGCGACTTTCACTCACCTCCTCATTTGTGTGTGTGTGTGTGTGTGTGTGTGTGTATAAAGATTCCTAGGCTTAGAAACAGAAAAACTGACTCCTAATCTCAGTTCTCCTACCAGCTCAGTAACATCTGATATTCTCATCAGTTCAATGGGCCTATCCTATTCTTTGGGCCTATCCTATTCAATGGGCCTATCCTATTCTTTGCTTACCACAAAGAACTATTTCAATTATCATCACACCCAGGAAAGTGCTTGGTGAATGCTCAGACATTGTGCATTTCAAGAGCCTCCTCTTCAGATGGCCTTGTGGAGGTCTCTTCCTGGCCCTGATGTTCCAGCTACCCTGGCCCCCTTGAACTCACCACACACTTCCCAGCCTCAGGACTTCTGCACATGCTGTTTCTCCTTCAGCATTGTTCTTGCCCCTGGTCTTCCATGGCTGGATTCCTTGCCTGCTTACAGTCACAGATGAGACATTTTACCTTCAGATTACCTCTCCCCAAGCCTTATTAATTTCTTCTTTCTACTTGTCACACTTCGGAATTATCTATTTCTTTAGTTGCTAGTTGTTGTTTAGTTGCTAAGTCATGTCTGACTCTTGTAACTCCATGGACTGTAGCCTGCCAAGCCCCTCTGTCTATGGGATTTCCCAGGTGAGAATACTGAAGTGGTTGCCATTTTCTTCTCCAAGGGATCTTCCCGACCCAGGGATTAAACACGCGTCTCCTGCATTGACAGGCAGATTCTTTACCACTGAGCCATCAGGGATGCGTATCTTTCCTGTGGAACTATAAACCTCCCAAGGAGAGGAAACATGCTTGTTTTATTCACCAGCATGTCTCCAGTCCTTGGCACATAGGAATTGCCCAGTAAATATTGCCCAATAAATAACTACACCAACGAAGATGGTATTAGCATTAGCAAATGGTCTTTGTAACCTGTTAGTGCTGACTCGGGACTTTCTGCTTGGAGCCAGGTCTTCCCTGGGGCTTGGTGGGTGTCAGGAGGGCTAGTATCACTGTAGCATACTCAATAAGAAAAAGCTTTTTATGTCAAGGGACTCAAGGAAATCTTAGGACATCTTGTCCTTAGGAAGGCCAGGACACTTTCTATTTATGAGTCTGTTGGGCTGTAACCTAGGGGCTCTACACTTATCTACATGTTGAATAAAGTCTGAAGCACACACAGGCTGACTTAACTATCACAAAGGAATTGTCCTGTCTCTCCAGGGCCCTCTGTGTCCTATGCCCAGCACAGGGCCCAAGATCAGGCGGAATGAATGCTTGTCTCCATATTCATCCTCCTACTCAGCACTTTTCAGACCTCTGGTCCATCACATGGCCTTTTAGCCCTGATTGCTTTCCTCTCTCCCCTTCTAATAATCAAATCACCTTCTGGGGGCTTTCTGGGTGTGAATGCCCTTGCCCCACTGAAGCGGTTTCTCTCCTGGGCGTCAGCCCCAAGTGCAGGGCACCTGGACATCACCCTCAGCTGATCTGTCCACGGGAGCTCTCCAAAACCCTCTGTTTTACCACAGGAATGTGTTAGCAGACCTGGATTACTTTGGCTTCTGTGACATCATTCTGTGCTGTGGGGAAATGCTTGTTAGCCAGGAGCAAAGTCCAATTGAGGGTGTAAACTTAGAGAAGGCTCCGGTAAAAATCTAAGGGGCTTTGAAATAGGGAAGAAGTCTACCCCGTCCTCCCACCCATTTCCGCTATAGCCCAAATTCTGCCTCACTGTCTCCCTTGTAGTCTGTATTCTTTCTACCAGATGTCAATAAGCCCTTTATGTGAGTGGGATTTGGGGCTTCTCTGTTTCTCATCTGAGAATCTGTCCTGTGCCAATGGGTTTGGGCCTTTGGCCCACATGTTAATTATTGTCCCAGGGTTCATGGAGTCGACTGGGGACAGAATGCCTCTTTGGCTGGAAAAGAGATAATCTGGTAGTTTTCTTTCTTTTTTTTTTTTTTTATGAAGCATTAATCTAGTTTGGAGAGGCCACAAGAGTGAAAATGCGTGTATGCTTCATTGATGTTTGTTCCTTCTTGTTTGGGCGCCACACTTAGCTGAGGTTTGGGAATTAAATGTTAATGAATCTCTGGGGATTTCTTGAACTTATATTGACAATCATCATTTTTTGATGCCGTTAGTGTCAAGAAATTTTTAAAAAGTATCTTAGAATGCAGAATGGTGTAAAGGAAGTCTGGTGGTGTGTGTGTGCACAAGTGTAGAAAAGAAACCTCACTAAACTAGGAGTATTTGGAGTCTGGGACCATCTCAGTTCCCTGAGCCTTAGTTTTCTCATCTGTAAAATAGGTGGAGTCATCTTGCTTCCCTTGACTCGTGTTTTATGATATAATTATCACGATGAATGAGAAAATCTTTCAGTTAACCTCTATTTCGCTAGTTATCACATAAATGCCTCTCCCTTGACTTTCTTTGAAAGAGAAGCCAGCAAATATTTGCATTGTTTTTTCTTATTACTTTTGATTGTTAGCCATGTTTCTTTTAGTCCTTAAAATTTAATTCAGTTGTGCACAGAAATGGAGCACAAGGCAAATCTAGCTTTATTTGGGTTGTAGGTAAATGGGGCAAAGTAAAAAGAGTCCATTCACTGTGGGTCTAGTGTCCTCGTGTACAACTGTCCTCATTTCAAATATTTCATCCCATTGTTAGGCCATGCGTCCAGTCATGCGTTTCAGTATCTCATTCAGAAAGCGTGGTCTCTATAATTAAATGATGATAAAGAGAGACACAGGACAGTAACCATAGGATAGAATCTTTGCTCTTCTCTTTGTGTCTTGAAGGGCAGTGAGCAAGCTAGACCAGAAAGAAAGAGCCCTTTCATCATGCCCGTTAGAGCAGGTGACTTGTTTTGGCCGACAGGCCCAGAATTTCACCCTTCAGCTCATTTTACAATTCCCAGATGAATGGTACCCGTCACAGGATTCACCCGTGCCTACTTTGGGAAGGACATCCTTGTACACCTTGGTACACTTTACTGTTTATTACTCTCCTCACTCAACACTGAAAATCTCTAATACTTTTCAATTTTTTTAATTAAATTATACTTGATCTATAATATGTGTTAATTTCAGGAGTACATCAAAGGGATTCAGTTATATATATATATATTTTCAGATTATTTTCCGTTTTAGGTTATTACAGGATACCGAATATAGATCTCTGTGCTATGCAGTAAATCCTTGTTGCTTCTCTGTTTTATGTATGTGCTTAGTCGCTCAGTCATGTCCAACTTTTTGCGACCCCATGGACTGTAGCTCACCAGGATCCTCTATCCATGGGGATTCCCCAGGCAAGAATCCCGGAGTGGGTTGCCATGCCCTCCTCCAGGGGATCTTCCCAACCCAAGGATCGAACCCAGGTCTCCTGCATTGCAGGCAGGTTCTTTACCATCTGTGCCACTAGGGAAGACCATTTTATGTATAGTATCTGGTTGTATTTGTTAATGCCATACTCCTAATTTATTCCTCCCCCCCCACCACCATCCCTCTCCCCTTTGGTAACCATAAATTCACTTTCTATAATATGTCTGTGAGTCTGTCTCTATTTTGTACATAGATTCATTTGTATTATATTTTTAGATTCCACATGTAAGTGGTATCATGTAATATTTGTCTTCTCTGTCTGACGTAGTTAGTATTGATATTCTTTAGGTTCATCCACATTGCTGCAAGTGGCAATATTTCATTCCATTTTTGTGGATGACTAATATTCCACTGTATTTATACACACACACACACACACACACATCACATCTTCTTAAGCCAGTTTCTGTTGATGGACACTTGGATTGTTTCTCAGTGGCTTTTGTAAACAGTGCTTTTAGCTGTTGAGACAGTCTCTCCCAGTGACTAGCCTAAAAAAGGCAGTGGAGCAAGAGCAGTCAGGGACTGACAGCTGTCTGCCTTGAGATGAATCTTCCAGGACGTACAACACATCTGCATGTGAAAGCACCTCTGTCATGTCTGTTTTGGAGTGGGAGTCTCCTAGTGTTGAGAGGAAGCAGGGTGCATTGGAAGGAAAAGAAAGAAAGCCAGGTGGCTGTCATCTACTGCTGGAGGTGAGGAGGGTCTGAAAGGAGATGGGGGAGGCTGGCAGGGACCAGGCCATGCAACCACTTGTCAACCATGGCAAGGAGTCTGGCTTTATCCCAAGAGCCAAGTGAAGCCATTAAATGGTGTTAAATGCTCTGAAGTGTGGTGAGCGCTTCAGCACTTCAGGGGTAAGCATCGTCGGATTTGCATTTTGAAAGCATCACTCTGTGTAGAGAAATGAGTGGGCAAAGGAGACCAGTTAGGACCTGATGGGATCCTCCAGGCTGGAGATATGATGGCCTAAACTAGGAGTAGATGGTCAGGGCACTTTCCACTCCAGGAGCATTGCATGGTCTTGATTCCCTGGTAAGTTTTATATCTCTATACTATTTAAAATAATGATTTGGAGTCTATATTAGTTTGCTAGAACTGCCATCACAACCTATCACACATGAATGACTTAAGCAACAGAAATATATTGAATGATAGCTCTAGGGAATAGAAGTCTGAGATCTAGGTTTCTCCTGAGGCATCTCTCCTTGGCTTGTAGATGGCCAGCTTCTCCCTGTGTGCATCTGTGTCCTCATCTTCTCTTGTTATGAGGGCACTAGTCATATTGGATTAGAGCTGACCCTTAAAACCTCATTTTAACTTAATAACCTCTTTAAAGACCCTGCCTCCAAATACCACCACATCCTAATTACTAATAAACTTTTTTTCTTGATTTCCCTATAAGGGGTATTTAGGTAACCTGTGAAAGTGAAAGTCGCTCAGTCATGTCTGACTCTTTGCAACCCCATTGACTATACAGTCCATGGAATTCTCCAGGCCAGAATACTGGAGTGGGTAGCCTTTCCCTTCTCCAGGGGATTTTCTCAACCTAGGGGTCGAACCCAGGTATCCCACATGCAGGCAGATTCTTTACCAGCTGAGCCACCAGGGGAACCCAAGAATACTGGAGTGGGTAGCCTATCCCTTCTCCAGAGGATCTTCCCAACTCAGGAATAAAATTGGGGTCTCCTGCATTGCAGGCAGTTTTTTGTTTTTTTTTTTACCAACTGAGCTATCAGGGAAGCATTTCTATTATTCATCATTGTCTACTCCCACCTCACTCCCTTTCAGCAAACACGTACCTAGAACTGCAATATGTGTAGGAAAAGTTGTATAACTATTTGATCGTTTTCATTTGGGTTTTGGTCTTCCACCAGAATACTGAACTTGATGGAATTTTGAATTCTGTTACAGCATGGTATAGCCACAGAAATTTCCTTTACTGGTTACTTCTTGAGAACAAGTCTGTTGCATTTGCTTTCCTTGTTGTCAGGTGTACCTTAGCCAAAAACTTAACTCCTCAACTCATCCCATGGCTGTATCTAAATGTTTGTGAAGTGTCCACAGAATTGTTGTTGTTTAGTCGCTTAGTTGTGTCCAACTCTGCGACTGCATGGACTGTAGCATACCAGGCTTCCTTGTCCTTCACTGTCTCCCGGAGTTTGCTCAAACTCATGTCCATTGAATTGGTGATGCTGTCTAACCATCTCATCCTCTGTCACCCTCTTCTCCTTCTGCCTTCAGTCTTTCCCAGCATCAAGGTCTTTTCCAACGAGTTGGCTCTTCACATCAGTTGGCCAAAGTATTGGAGCTTCAGTTTCAGCATCAGTCCTTCTAATGAATATTCAAAGTTGATTTCCATTAGGATTGACTGATTTGATCACCTTGCAGTTCAAGGGACTCTCAAGGGTCTTCTCCAACACCACAATTTGAAAGCCTACAGAATACTCCAGGGTTTGTGAATATAAACAGTATCCCTCCTCAAGTAATGTACAGTCTGCTAGAGAAATAAGGCAAGCACAAAAGTAATGATATTATAGGGTAGACTGTGCTCTAGGTCAATGGTTCTCAAAACATGGTCCCCAAACCAGCAGCATGAGCATCACCTGGGAACTGATTGAAAATCCACATTCTCACCCAGCCCTGAACATCCTGAATCAGAAACCCTGGTGGTGGGGCCCAGCAATCCGAGTTTTGACAAGACATCCAGGGTTCTGATACATGCTAAAGTTTGGGAACCACTGCTTAGTCATAAGAAGTACATGCCATGAGATTTTAAAGAAGAGAGATAATGGAGGGGGGATGAGGAAGAAATCTGGAAGTCTTACTAAAAGTATGTTGCCTATGAGATAGGCCTTGAGGAGTGGGCTGAATTTTGGTATTTATATGTAGATGAACATATTTACTACCGTTGCCATCTGCATGTTTATATATTTCTTTTACAAAAGTAATTAACAGCCTGGACTCTAACTTGAGAGATCTGTTAGCTGTCCCTTCCGTGCATTTTAACTGGCTCAGTATGAATTGAGGCTTCCATCAACATATGCTCAGTTATAGAGCTGGTAATTATGATTGGAGGCATTTTGTTGGAGGAGACTTTCTGTTCCAAACATAGCTTGAATTAGAGTCTACCTTTAAATCCTTAAGACAAAAATCAAGCCAAAGCATCCTTGAATCTCATGGTGTGTAGGGATTCCTAAGTTCATCTAGGTCTAATAACCCAGCCGAATAACCTGTGAGCTGGCCTTGAAATATACATGGCCTCAGGACACTCAGCATAGTCACATTTCTACTAGACCAGTGAATGATTCCGTAGCATGAATCAGCAGACTGTGGCTCAAAGGTAAATTCTGGCCCACTGCTGATCTTTGTAAATAAAGTTTTATTGGAACACAGCCATGCCCGTTCATTTACATATTGTCTAAGACTGCTTTTATACTACAGTAGCACAAAATTTTAATCCATCCTTAAGATTTTGCAAGAACTCTTAGATCACAAGTGACCAAAACTCAGGTCAAACTAGCAGTTAAGCAGGAATCCATCAGCTCCTGGAGCTTTGAAATCAAGGGACGGTCTGGGTGAAGTTGCTGCTCTTGGGATGAGCTGGACTGTCTTTTCTAGTCCATGGTCACGTTTATATTCACAAACCCTGGAACGTGCCCTGGTCACGTCTACTGTACCTCCTGCTGCTAAGCTCTCTCCCTGCTCACTCAGCCTAGTCAGCTCTTCCGCCCTCACTGCCCATTCCATTTCATTCCACCCAGTCTGCTCTGCTAAGTTCAGGTGTTTTTTTTCTGGCATAGTGGATCCTGCAGCCATAGCATTGAGCACTAGACTTGGCATCATAAGTCCTGGGTTCTAGCCCTGACTGTGCTCTTGAATACAGAAATGTGCGTGAAATAAGATGTCAAGACACATTGAAAATTTTTAAAAAATAAATGAATATAAGGGATTTCTTTTATTCTCTTAGTATCAAAGAATATTTAGGCGTGGAAAGGCCCTGAAATTTATCTTATCTCGGTGGCCTGGGTGACAAAATGATCCATACATGTGTTTTACTTGACTCATGTACTGTTCTTCTTTATTTTTGAGTAGTTGAGCCAAACTATAAACATGGAGAAGTTTTAAAATCCAGATTTCTGGTTTCCCCAAACCCATATCCCCACATGGCAGGGGTCAATTGAAACAGAGTAGAAACCGTGCCTCTTTGGCCACATCTCCCACTCACTTCATCCCAGTCCACTCACTCATTTATGTGACCTCCTGCCCTGAAGCACTGAGTTTGTGTTTCCTGATTTGATACAATCATCCATCTGATCCCCAAAGATCTGATCCTGTCTGTCAAGCCAAGGGATCCCGCAACCTCTACCAGCTTCCACATATGGGAAACTCACTGTCTGGAAAGGCAGCTCATTTCATCTCTGAGCAGCTCTGACTCTTGGGAAAGCTTTCCCTGTGTAGTCCATCCCCCTCAGCATCCCCAAATAGATTGGGATGACTTGCCCTAAATCTCTGGTGTGCTGGAGGATTAGAAGCTAAGGTCTCAAGCTGATGGCCTTTTTATCCCACCTGATGGAAGGTGTGTTCTTTCTCACCTTCCTTATTCACTCACTAATGCCCAGTCCAGTTTAGGGGCGGAGGGGTACATGCAGAAATGTCATTCAACATCGATTTTATTTTTGACAGAAGCGTTTGCCTTTGTAAATATTCTAAAGAACAAGAGTTGGCAGACTTTTTCTAGAAAGGGCCAGATAGTGAGTCTCTTAGGCTTTGTAAGTCCTGCAGGCTCTGATGTAACTATCAACTCTGCCATCTTAGTGTAAAAGTAGCCATAGACAAAACATCCATGAATGGACATAGCAATGTTCCAATAAAACTTTATTTACAAAGACAAGCAGTGGACCAGAAATGATTCTCGAGCCATAGTTTTTCTGCTATAGTTGTAGGCTGGGTCAGCAGAAGAGTGTGTCTCTGCTGGTGTCCCCATGCCTTCCATCTTGTAAGGACCAACTCAGATTTGCCATTTCCTCTGCAGGAAATCATTGCCCTGATTCCTCTGCAGGAAGTTATTTCTAAAACATTAGGATTTCTATAGTGCAACAGTTTTCAGACATGTTACAGGGACCCCTGAGACTCCTGGAGGCCCTCTGAGTGGTCCACAGGATCAATACCATTTTTGTAACAATCCTAAGAAGTGTTTTGCATTTTTCACTCTCTGCCTCTCATGAGGGTACAGTTGAGTTTTCCAGAGGTGATGTCTGATGAAGTCACCACTGACAACTAATGGAATATGTGCTTCTGTTTTTTTGTTTTTAAAAAAATTCTCAGATGTGACTCTAATGTGATAAATATCAGTAGATGTAAAGCACCTAAACAACAGCTCTTTGAGGTTCACAATAATATTTCAGGGATGTATAGGAGTCCTGAAACCAAAGAGTCTCCAGCCTGCTGCCATTGTGATTTTCTTATACTTCAAAACAGTTATCTTAAATATAAATCTTTCAAAGAGTCCTTACAAGAATGTAATTTTCTAGTAGGCAGGATCTATGCTAACTATTGTGTTCCATGACTGCACATGAATTTGCACAAAGTAAGTTCATTTATTTTAAAGGTGTTTATTATGAATGTGCTGTATGTCTGATATTGTGCTTGGCCTGACTAGAGAAGTGAGCTCAATAAAGAGCATCACTGCCTTCATCAAGCTTAGAGTCTAATGGAGGGAACAGAGTAAGCAAATAATCACAACTTGTTATATCAATACATACTGAAAATAATACAGTCAAGGGAGGGTACCCAGAGCTGTGAGAACCAGTAACAGTAGGGTTTGTACTGTGAAGGTAAGTCTGAGAAGGACCTTTGACCTGAGGTCTGTGGGGTGTAAGAGATCCACCTAAAGCAGGATTTCTCAACTTTGACACTATCTTGGACCAGATACTTCCTTGTTGGGTTGGAGAGGAGCTGTGTTGTACGTTACAAGATAGTTAGCAATATCCCTGGCCTCTACCAACTAGATGTCAGTATCATACCCACACACACACACCCCTCATTTGTGACAACCAGAAATGTCTCCAAGCATTGACAAATGACTCCTGCAGGTGTAGTCAAGAAGGAGTGGAGAATTGCCCTAGCGTTGAGAACCACTGGTGTAGAAAAGAGGTATGGTGGGAAAGCCACGTGGTAGCCCAGAGGAAAGATGCTTGTCACTGGGCCAGAGCTGATGGAGATGGAGATGAGCTGAACGGCAGAGCTGTGTGAGGGGTTCATCTGCACAGCTTGGTGATGGGTGGACCATGAGAGTGGATGTGGGGAGGCCAACAAAGGATTTCAGGGTTTATCCTGCTGAAGGACTGCCTTTGGTTTGGGCAAGTAACTCCATCACAAGCTGGCTCTGAGACATCACAGCTACGCTCCTCACAATACACTAGATAAAGAGAGAGGGGAAATACCTTCGTTCATCTCCCTGTCTGCACGACCGCCTGTGTTGTGCATCTCTGCCTGATGGGGGGTGGCTCTAATAACAGACCAGAAAGAGCTCTTCCTAAAAGAAATGACAACTTTAGAAAAGAAAAACCATCTGCCAGGGCTGAGTGAATTAAATGTGTGTTTAATCTAGCTGTATTAGGACATTATTTCAATGCCAGTTGACTTTTTTAAAAATGTTTGTGAAAGTTGGCAAACGTATCAGAGAAAATATACTTTGTCATACTCAGAAGGATATTGGCACATTCTCTATGATGGCACTTTGATACAAATTAATATACCAGGATTTCTAAAATTCTCATCTCAGTGCCAAAGATTGTATGAGTCTTCTAGTCACTGACCCAAGGGTTCTCAGCCTTTGGTGAACAAGACTCTCCAGAGGAGCTTGTTTAAATTTTAAAGTCTGGCTCAGTAGGTCTGGGGCAGCGCCTAGGGATCTGCATTTTGCTAATCCACGCTCACCTCCCCCCACCCACCAACCCCTGGACATTCTGAAGCAGGTGGTTAGCTGGTCGGTTTGAAAAACACTCCCATAGCAAAAAGCACTATGACGGAATGTGTTCCAGTTTTGCTTCCACCACTGACTTCTGCTCTAAGATCACCTCATCTCACATCCCACCCCCCACCCCTGCTTGCCTAGCTTTACTCATCTTCAGAGTGGCTTCAGGAGGCTTTCCCTGATGGCTCAGATGACCCCAAAGCATAGCCTAAGTTCCATAGAGCGCCTGCAGCAACAAGTGGCAGCCCCCAATTAAAAGTGGCTTAAACAATCTGGACACATCTGCTTTATAGGACAGTGAGTCCGAGGAGGGACAGATCCAAGTCAGGTTAGTTCAAAGGTTTAGCATCATCCTCAGACACCCAGATTTTTCCATCTTGGATGGCTCCCCTTAGAGCTCATTGTAGGCACCAGGGCTGGAGTTCCAGCATTCCAGAGGCCAGGAAGAGGGAAGAAAACCTTCCCAGGACCCCCACCTGACCTCCCCTCATGTCTCATTGGCCAGGAATGTGCCTTTGCCTAAGTTAATCAGTTGGCAAAGGAATGAGTGTACTCAAATCTGTTCTCACCAATCAAGGTTCCTTCTCTGAGTCCAGGATAGGTCACAGCCATTCCTGAAGGACATAAATGCTCAGGGGATGATAAGCAATAATGGTCCCCCCAGAGGAGAGAGGTTCCCTTAGCAGATGAAGAGAGGAATGGCCATTAGGATGGCATCGTTCTGCTGCAGGCCTCTTCTTCCTCTCCTGCAGCACTTTTCCCAGCGTTTCCCCTGCTGGAGTGTGAGTCATATGAGGTCAGGGACCATGACCACCTGGTTCATCATGTCCTCAGCAAGATGCTACAGGCCATGTTAGTTACATGACATCTAGTATGGAGTGCTCCTGGAATGCTTGTTTAAATTAATAGCAGATTTTGATTTTGATGGAAAACTGAGGACATAAAGTAGTTCATTGCAATTGATGAAACCCCGACTCAAACTAACTCTTTTTTTTAAAAAAAGAACTGAACTATATAGGTATGTATAATTGGGAAGTTCAGAAGTACAGTGGCTTCAGGCCCATCTTTATCCACAGACTCAAATGATACATCAGGGACTTGTTCACTCCCTCCATCTGTATAATGCTCTCTCTTGATCTGAAGGCAGGATGGGGCCAGGGGCCTCAGACTGCCTCCTCCTGACTTAGCAACCCAGATGGCTTCTCCAAGAGCCCCTGTAGAAAACCCCAGAGGTGATGAGGTAAGCCAATCACGTGGAAAGGAGATGGGGTTCTCTGGGTGGCCGGACTGGTCTACTTGCTGATCAGTGTTGGAACAGGTTCAGCCCACCAAGCACCACAGAATGGGTTCCCCACGGGAAAGAGAGGTTATATTGCCAGAAGAAGCAGACAGCAGATGCTGAAAAGGCAAAACAGCAGATGTCCACTACACTTATGGATGCAAAAAAAAGCAGCTTGTAGGGCATGATACATGGACCAACAATAATTGAGAACTACTTGCTGATACACACAGAATGTAAACATTTTCCCCTGTTTCCCCAGATCATACAAATTCAGTTTGAAACTTTGAATAATGCTTTGTTTCCTAAAGATAAAAAAGCAACTTTCATTCGCTGATTTTTATGGAGGATCTTTGTTTTTAAAAAAGTTTTTAATCTCAGAAGAAAGTATATTCTTTGTATTTCCTCCTATTATTTCTGGTCTTTGTCTTCTTTCTTTTTTCTTGGTCACTGTGTATGTTGACTTCTTCATCTCATTACCATGTATCAACAACCTACTAAAAAACTATAGAAATGATATCTCTCCATTTTTTTTTCTTTCCCTTCCCTCCCCTCCCCTCACCAATCAGAAATAATTCATGAGAATCTTAGCACTTCATGTTTGGATCTCTCTGATTCCTTTATACAATTATACCTGAGATTGTAGCATTTACAGGTATATTTTAGTCATTCATCTACTTGGCAAGTATGAATTGAGTGCCTACTAGTACCAAGTACTGGGTGTAGCATTAGAGATACAATTTTTTACAAAACTCCCCTATTCCATCCCTGAAATGTCCTTTGCAGTGAGAGATGTGTTTATCTTTAGTTATCCACAATATTCAGCTTTATTTTTAAATTGTTACCACAACTGCCATTATCATTATTATTATTACAGCAAAACTTTGACTTAGCAATTACAATATACTAGATAATGTGTTGGCATTATACATATATATTACTTCTCCTTTCAAAAGTTTTGAAAAGCAAACATTATTATCACCATTTTACAAATGGGGAAACTAAGGCCCAGGGACATAGCACCTTGCCAAATCTCATCCAACCTGCCTGGATTTGAATCCAGTACCAACAGGTTCCAGAGCCTATTCTCTCTCAAGCTCACAGAAATTACTCTGTAAAAGCCCTATCAAGCAGTGAAAATTTGCTTATGGTTTTCTGTGAAAGTTAATGTTCTGGTACACCACCTTGCGGATGGACTCTGAGTTGTAAATCCTATAATGAGGATAAATCTGCAGGGAACCCATTCTTCATCCGAATTCTTCTTGTGACCCCTGCAGACATTTTTGAGACTATGTCCACTTGATGCCAACCCATACATCCACAGCTTCAGATATGTCTCTTTGAAGGACCCTGGCCTTGGTTTCTTCATTGGGCCAGACTGTGAGATTTAGGTTAAAGATATCTAACAGAACATTCTAAAGTGATGAAAGTTTTTTTTTCCTGTGTTATCCAGTATAGTTGCCAGTGGCCACATGTGGCTATTGAGTACTTGAAATGTATCAAGTGTCACTGAGGAAATGAATTTTAAAACTTTAAATTGTAATTAATTTTAGTTTGAATAGTCACATAAAATAAATGGCTACCATGTTAGACCCCACAAACCTAGAATAATCTTTATCATTCTTTTCACTTCTGATCATGTACATATTATTGGGTTGCAAACAGCACTTTTTAATGAAATGACATAAAGTATTAAAATGGAGGGAAAAGAAAATATCAGTACATATTACGAATACTAAGAATTAACTTTGTTTGTGAGACATTTATGTCCCATGTTTGTGTACTCAGTCACTTTGTCGAGTTAATTTCTTCCAGTGGATCATGGTCAAAAAAGTGTTTGAAAACCTCTGTTTGTCCCTGAGTAATGTCACCAAGACCTTGAGAGTGACATGCTTGCATGGTGCTCCCTTATCCAGCCTGGGGCTCTGCAAGACCTCATTTCAGGAATGTTCTATTCCTCTAGATCCTTCAGGCATGTAGCGGGCATGTAACTACTCTCGATGGTAATTGGAAGTGACTTTGTGGTCATCTATCTGTCTGGATGCAGCGATCCCAAATCCTACATTTTGGGTGGCCCACAGGCAGAATCCAGCTCCCGCAGACAGCCCTCTTTGGGACCTTGATGTGTTTTTGTATAACAATAACCCGCTGGGGCCCAGTAACTTCTTCCCCTTCTCTCCCTGGCCCAGTCTTTCCAGTTGAACCCCTTGGATGGATGTTTCACTGACTTTACGTGCCCAGCCCCTGAAGATGTTTTGTGTTGCATCTGTGTTAATAGGCATAGACCACTGGATCTGAAAGGAAACTGAGAGATGATGAAATGCAACCCTTTTACTTTATAGATGGGAAAACAGTGACCCAGAACTGAGGAGTCCCTGCCTGAGACCTCACCAAGAGTTAATGGCAGAGTAAAGACTAGAAGGGATTGGTTCCCTCTGACAGGGAAGCTCCAGATATTAAGAGAAATCTTAGGAGGAGAGAGGGATAGAAAGAGAGAGAGAAAAGGAAAGGGAGGAAGAAGAAGGAAGGAAGAAAAAAGAGGAAGAGAAGAAAGGGGAGGGAGGGAGGAGGGAAGGAGATGATATGTAGTAGAATGATAGTACGCCATCCTCTCAGCCCTGGGAAAGGAAGAGAGGGCCTGACCAGCAGGTCATATTTCTGCAAGTGGAGCCCCTCTGCTGGTAATCATGCTGGAGGGGCTTCCAGTGAGTAGATGACTCCAGAGGCCAACACGGGGAGCCTGTGGAGCTTTGAGCAATGGGACAAGCTCCTTGGATACCAAAGAGGAGGTCTCTGGTCTCCAGGAGACCTGTGTCTTTTCAGAATTGAGGCGGCATGGGCTGCTTTTGAGTATTCCCTGACCTGTGTCACCTATACCTCATTTTGACCTGCCCTGTAAACTGTCCCTGATCTGAAACAAAGTGTTTTCCTGCTGGTATGGCCAGCATGTGGGGCTCCTGAGCAAGTTCCTCCCTTCTCCGAGCCTCAAGTCTGTATCTGTGAAGCTGGGAATGTGATCAGATGGGGCAAGAAGTGCCCCGGGGGCTACGCTGGGGAGACTGGGGATTCCAAGCAGATGGCTCTCCAGCCCTACCCCCAGGCAGTCACAGCACCTCTGGAGCCCTAGGCAGGAATCACACCTGGGCCTTCAAGCACAGGGCAGCGCAGGAGAGAAGCTGACCAGAGGTGAGGCAAAAGGAAGAGGTAGGAACCATGGTGATCTGGAAGGACTGAAAAACCAACAGTAGGCCTCACAAGTAAACCCCGTCTGAGCAACATTCAAAGCCGGGCAGCCCTGGTGTGGGGGATTTCCCTGAATGGCCACCAGGTCATCGTGTGTTTGCATTCCAAGCATGGTTTGGAATAGAATCAATATAACCTAGTGGCCATCTCATCATTTCAATAAAGGGTTCATAGCTTAAAGTCGGGGGTTGGGGAGAGAAACCTCCAGACCTATAGATGTTTTCTCTGTGCTCTCTGCTGTGATACGAAAAATCTGAAATAAAGAGGAACCCAGGTGACAGCTGCTATTCCTTGGATTTCCCCATAACATATCAGAGCTTGATGGCCTGCCAGAGTCGCGGGAAGTAAACATTGTATAAATATTTAAACCTCTGGCCCAGAGGCCAAGGGACTGAGTCACTCAAAGTGCAAAGACAATTGCTGGCTTCCTGAAGTTCCTCTATTTCCAACATGGTTTCCAGGGCTCCAGACGAAACCCAAATAGTATTTTTCAGATAAGGACAGGGTGCCACAAGGCCGCAGTGCAGGGCAGTACCATTCACACTGTTGGGGAGCCCTGGCAGATCCCCTTATTTCTCTCAGGAGAGTCTTGCTACGCAGAGGAGAGGAGAGAAAACTGAGCATCTCCTCGTCCTACAGATGCCTATCTGAACCCTAACTCTACCTTGTACATGTGGTGTGGCTTCAGGCAGATGAATTGACCTCTCTGTGCCTCAGATTCCCCATATATAAAATATAAGATAGATCACATGGTGTCTGTCTCATGGAGTGGTTGTGAAAATTAAATGAGATGGTAGGTGTGATGCACAAGTCCTGGCACATGATAATTTTTTTGCCTAATTCATGTTAGCTGTTGTTAGCTATTTTCACAGCTCCTCAGCATCCCTGACTGGGAGCTTGGTAAAGGTATTGAGGATAGAGTCAGCAGTGACAAGAATTGGTGTTGATTGACAGGAGCTACTCCAAAGTGGCAAAACCACCAAGGCTGGGATTTTTTCCCCTTTCTCTGTCAAATCTTGCCTGTTCCTCAGTCTTTCTTACACAGCTCTGTATATTATATTTGTAAAACCCCATGACCAAGTGTGGCAAGACGATATTTTTGAAACATTAATTGGTATTTCCCCCTCCCAACGTCCCTGAGCCTTCCCTTTATTCAGGGAGCACTGCCTCAGGGACTGGATGGACAGCAGAAGGCAGAAACAAAAGGGGTCGCTTCCTGGCTTTTGAATCTCAGACGTCTGTGCCCTTAGAACAGGAAGGGTTTATTACAAAGCTAAATATTCTGAAGAAACCATGAATTAGGGAGGGGAGAAAGGGCTCCTTTACCCCACAGCTGACAAACTTGGTTCCCTGGCCCAGAACTGGGGTGAAGGATCTCAGGGAAAGAAGAGAATACACAGATCTCGTTGAGTCCTTAGAAAGAGGCTGTGTCCCACCTGCCCTCTGAGCCAAGGCAGGGACACAGCCCCAGGGAACAAGATGAGGGGAGGGAAGTGAGCACGGGGGCAGAGGGGCCAACCAACCCAAGCTTAGCTTCTGCTTGTCTTGAAATAGGAACCAAGTTGGTTATAAGAAAGAATTGAGTTTGGTTTGTTTGTTTTTAATCTTTGACTTCAATTGAAAGTACACAGTTTGGGGGTTTTTTAATAATGACATTAATATAGAAAAAAGTAAAAAGTTAATTCTATGGCATTATACCTGAGCCAACTTTCTAAATTTGCAAATAAATATCCAGTATGCTGTTCTCATTTTATTGAGTTAACTTCACTCACAAGTGAGAAATCCATCCATCCATCCCTTCGTGGACTGCAGCTCCAGCTTCTTGGCCCTTGACGCTCGCCCTGGGGAAGGCTGTCCGGGTCGAGCAGATCCTTTCTGCTGTCGCTGTTGTGTGGCAGCTGGCTGTCAGGCAAGAGCAGTCTGTCTGGCCAAGAGCATGTGGTTCTGACACATGTCCTGACAACATGTTGCTGGAGAAAGCGGTATGCACGGTGTTGCCAGCTTCACTCTGTGACCACAGGACATGCTGAGGAGCCTGGCAGAGGGAGGCTCTGGAGGAGTTTCTGTTGCAGCAAAGGTTTTACAGTATTGCCTTGAGATGACAGACTGTTTTACTAACCTGCTGATTCCGGAAATTGTGGCCAAGCCGGGGCCATCTGTGAGGTTCCCAGAGGGTGCCTGCCTCTGTTCTCTGCAGCTGCTGGCACCTGCAGAGCCTGCCTGTCCCAGGGCACCCACAGCGCACTCCTGTCAGGCTGTACCTGCCCACGCCAGGGAAGCAGCTCGAGGCTGACACCCCCTGGCCTGGGGACAGCAATCACAGCTTCCTTATCATCTGCCAGAAACTCAGGATGACTGTTCCTGGTTTCCTGACCTGCACTCTAGTACCCGCCATCATTATTCTTAAATCTTTGTAAAATCCATAGGCCAATATATGTACATAAATACACATATGAAAAAAAGTGAAAATGTTAGTCATTCAATTGTGTCTGACTCCATGGACTGTAGCCCTCTAGGCTCCTCTGTTCATGGGATTTCCCAGGCAAGAATACTGGAGTGGGTAGCTATTCACTTTTCCAGGGGATCTTCCCGACCCAGTGATCAGACCCTGGGTCTCCTGCATTGCAGTAAGATTCTTTAACATCTAAGCCACCAGGGAAGCCCAAATACATATATACATATATGTACACACACACACACACACACACACACACACACACACACACACATTTAAATATTTAGCTAAGTAATGGATGGTTGCTATTGAGGGAAAGAAATTAGGTGCCTTTTTACCTCCCACAAAGCATGCTTCCTCCCTAGAGGCAGCCACTGTTGGCTCTTTTGCATGGCAGGCAGTAGGGCTCAGTAGTGAGAACACAGGTTCTAGAGTCAGACGCCTGGGTTCAAATCCTACCTCTACCATTTACTAACTGTATGACCTTGGACAACTGATCTCAGCTCTCTGGGCCTCTGTTTCCTCATTTGTAAAATAAAAATAATTAAATATGTAAAATAAAGATAATAATAGCTTCTCCAGAATTATAGAAAACTCTGTGAGATGATATATGTAAATTTCTGAGCACAGTTCCTATTGGAGTAACCACTCTCTATTATCTGTTGTTATCCTTACTCATTTACCCCTCCATTTTATTCATGCATACCTTCCATTCCAAACTCTCTCCTATGCTTCTGCATCTTGGAACACTAACCCCCAGCCCACCTGTTGTCATGTTAAACCTCAGCGCTTAGAGTCTGGTTCCAAGTATTCGTGGGAGGAATGGAGATGTTAATGACACAATCAGATGACGTATGCTTGACCCTAAGGGGTTACCAAAAGCAGCTCTCATAGTCTCCCTATCGGAGTTTTCAGGAAACAAATTAATCACTTACTCGAAGCGTGCAAAGAGGACAAGCACGCTAACACATCCCCCTGGAAACAGCAGATGTGCCCAAAATACACCACCTCAGGACAACATAGATCGTAACCTCTCATTCCCACTACAGGAAACACCCAGTTCACACATTCCTCTGCAGGATATATCGAAAGCATGTCAACCACCCACCTCTGCAGCTCAAAGAAACCTATAAACAGAGAAAACTTGGAGACTGGGGAGGTAAAAGGAGGTGCTTAGAGTGGAATGGGCTGCAGCCAAGGGCTTTTCTCTTGACAGTCAGCAGGGAGGGAAAACCTGAAAACCTTTGCCCAAGCTGGACTGGTCCAAAAACAGATTTAATAATGCTCAAGCAAAGCTCAGTGGCAAGCTGGTAGGGTAGTAATTTAGAAAGAACTCTGAATTGAATAGCAGTTGGGGTACATGACTTTAAGGATTCTTTTTTGGTTTTTTTTTTAAAGGTCTATTTATTTATTTATTTTATTTTTTGGTTGTGGTGGATCTTCGTTGCTCTGTGCAGGCTTCTCATTACAGCGGCTTCTCTTGTTGTGGAGCACAGGCTCCAGGCACACTGACTTCAGCAGCTGTGGCTCACAGGCTCTAGAGTACTGGCTCAGTTTTCGTGCACGGGCTTAGTTGCTCCGAGGCATGTGGGATCCTCCTGGACCAGGGATCGAACTGGTGTCCCCTGCATTTCAAGGCAGATTCCCAACCACCGGACCACCAGGGAAGCCCTGAGGATTCTTTAATATTACCTATTGCTTACACCTTACGGAGCCCGGGTGACATGCCAGCCAGTGTACTAAGTATCTGCATATCGTTTAGGTCATTTAATACTCACAGATGACCAGAGTTATTCCCACTTTAGAGATGAGCAGACTGAGAGCAGTGTCACGTGATTTGGCCAAGTTCACACCGTGAGTGAGTGGCAGGACTGGGACATAAACGCAGCCTTCCTGACTCTAGCATCCATAATCTTAACTTCTGTGCCTCTAGCCTCTTAGCACCCCTTGCCACACAGGGAACCCGTGTCTCTCTGGTCTTACTAGAGGAAACAGGATTGGTGCATGCGCTCTGATTCAACTCCAAAATCAAACCCAAGGGCCCTGTTCTGAACTACCAGACAACTCTTATATCCAGACCCAGGCAGATAGCTTTCTACCTGTGAAATGCCTGGATCCTCACTTCAGTCTCCTCCTGGGTCTTTAGCTAATACCTTTTAACACACTAAGGTTACTTTGGGAGCTGGGCTGGCACATGCCAGCTGCTGCACTTGATTGTTTTCTGGGGCCCTGGGCTACGGAAAGCTCATTGCTGAACCAGTTGATTCTCTGCTTGATGTTTCACTGTTCAGACAGAAACTCCACTGTTTTTATTACACCTCCAGCCAGTTATTCACAGTTGTTATACTATCTCCATGTCAGTTTTGTCACTCTTTTAATTATACCCCAGCATTACATAGGTGCTTCTATAATACCTTTTAAAGACTGGTTTAAAGATGACTCAGTTAGAACGTGGGGACACTTTTACCCACAAAATCAAGTGACCCTCAGGAGAGGAAAAAAAATTGTGCCGGTGCCACATCAGTAGAGAGAACATTTGACTTAGGTTGTGTTGTTTATGGAAGAAGAATCATGCCATTATCTGCTTTTAAGAGAGACTAATAAATCTGATAACAGGCAGCACAGTCTAGTTTAAAAGTCGGACCAGTTAGAGGAGAAAAGAAAAGGTGGATGGAAAGAAAGAGGCACAGAAAAGAACACACAGAGACAGAAGCAGTTTTTGATTGGAAGAGATATTTTAAATCATTTTGTCCAATCTTCTTGGTAACTAAAGGAGTTGAAGCCAGAAAAGTTGCAGGATTTTGCAATCCTGTAGAAAACGAGGTGACCGCAGAAAGGGAGTTGGACCCCGGGTTACCCCCAGCACTACCTATCAGAGAAACGTGAACTGAGAATGACAGGGAGAGAGGAAGAGCCAGGCGGAGGAACCGGATACCGAACTTTCTCTCCTGCTCTGTTCAACTGTGGTGCTCCTGTTTTAACTTAAGAGGGGCAGTCACCCCTCCCCTTCCAATATGTTGTTTAGCTCCAGCAGTTTTAAACTTCCTTGGTAGCATCTGGAAAAGAGCTTTACTCACAAATTTAGTTGTGGAATTAAGATGTGTTTTCTCATAGAACACTAAAGATTTGGTAAGCATATAGACCCTCAATTTTTAATCTCATAGGTACTGACCACCTGATTTTCTTTTCTTAAAAAATTATTCTGACAGCCATTGACAACTGATTATCTTTCTTTCATTCTTGGAAAGATTAAGATGGTTCTCAATTTTAGAACCATCTTAATCTTAATTGTTCTTTTTTTTCCCATTTATTTTTATTGGTTGGAGACTAATTACTTTACAATATTGTAGTGGTTTTTCCCATACTTTGACATGAATCAGCCATGGATTTACATGTATTCCCCTTCCCAATCCCCCCTCCCACCTCCCACCCCACCCCATCCCTCTGGGTCATCCCAGTGCACCAGCCCCGAGCACTTGCCTCATGCATCCAACCTGGGCTGGTGATCTGTTTCACCCTTGATAATATACATGTTTCGATGCTGTTCTCTCAAAACATCCCACCCTCGCCTTCTCCCACAGAGTCCAAAAGTCTGTTCTGTACATCTGTGTCTCTTTTTCTGTTTTGCATATAGGGTTATCGTTACCATCTTTCTAAATTCCATATATATGCATTAGTATACTGTATTGGTCTTTATCTTTCTGGCTTACTTCATTCTGTACAATGGGCTCCAGTTTCATCCATCTCATGGAGATTAATTGTTCTTAAGATTAAGTCTTACAGTGCCTGAAGAAAATGTGCTTTTAAAAAATCAGTATTTATTTCTCTGCTCAGAACCTGTTGTATCCAGATCAAATTCAGAATGGGTGAATCTGTGTGTAACTGGTTCTTATTGCAAATAATTTTTTAAATACAACTTTAAAACTCTTCAGGGATATAAAGGAATAATTTAAGTATGAGGTGGTATTCCTAAATTAATTTGTACATGTGTTTTTTGTATAAACAGGATTCAACCAAGTGTAGTTTCTTTTTCTTCATTCTTAATGCCTGGTGTTCCATTTGTGAAACTATAAGGCTGCAAAAATGTCCAATTTGGTGACCATTGGTTACATGAGGCTATTTCAATGTAAATTTATATTAATTAAAATTTAAAAAATTATAAATTCAGTACCACAGTCACAGTAGCCACATTTTAAGTGCCCAACAGCCACATATGTCTAGTGATTATTATATTGGACAGTATAGATATAGAACATTTTCATAGCTCAGAAAATTCTATTGGACATCACAGCTTAAGAACCAGTAATTGGAAATGTCTCTCCTGGATAACAAAGTGTATCCAAATAGCATAAAACAGAAGCTAGAGGTTCCTGCCTTTTAGAAATATATCATATGACCCATATGTCTAAATTTGTTAACTTCATGGATTATTTAACAAGTGAGAAGAGCTAATGTCCTTTGAGGCTTTGAAGAGCTAATGTCCTGCTCTCCAATGTTGCTTTAGAAGATAGGCAGTTCCTAGCATGAAGCAGCTCAAAACTTCATGTATAAGTCAATTTGGAATTCAAAAGCCATTGGCCCGGAAGATAAATGTTATAAATCACATGACTGAATTTTAGTACTTTCTGAAATAAAAATTAATGGAAATAATAGCCAGCAGAAAATCAACAATAAAATTTTAGAGTTTCAGAGGGTGTTACAGATTGGAAGGAAGAAATGACAACCCCGCCCCCACCCCCCATACACTCACAGAATAAGATTAGATTAAGTTGCTGACTTAACCGGGAATACAAAATCTTACTGGAAATGAGGTGGCTTCCAGGGCAAGAGCAGATGTGGCATATCTCAGTGGCACTTCCCTTGACCCCCACAGTTCTTACTGGCACTGTCTGAATAAGAAAAGGTCTGTAAGCTCAAATCTTACACATTCGCTGCCTATTTATAGTCACAGCTTACATCAGCTATCTGGAAGAACTTGAACCAATGATGCATGTATTAATTTTTTTTAATATTTATTTATTTGTCTGTGCCAGGTCTTAGTTGCAATATGGGATCTTTGATCTTAGTTGGGGAATGCGGGATCTTTAGTTGCAGCATGCGAATGCTTGGCTACAGCATGTGGGGTCTAGTTCCCTGACCAGAGGTCAAACCTGGGCCCACTGAATAGGGAGCTCGGAGTCAGACACTGGACCACCAGGGACGTCCCTTTTTTTTTTTTTTTTTAATTTACTTATTTGACTGTGGATGCATGCATTTCTGTTTATGGGACTACTTATAAACATTAGACATTTGTGGACTCCAGTCATAGTCAGCATCACCAAAACAGCAACCTCATGCTGAATGAAGCAGTAGAGTTATGGCAGGGAACCCAAGGCTACTCTGCCCCCAAAGGTCTGTTTTCCCAATCCATCCCTCTCTGATTTTATGGCTTTTATCTGAATGGTTCAAAGATTGAGTTTTCACTGAAAACCAGGATCACTAAACAATCTTCCTAGAAAATCAAATCACAAAAAACTAATTGATCTTGGAAGCTGGTTCTTGAGATATATGTTGAGATCAATTAGAAGAGATAGATGAGAGAATTCCCTGGTAACCTAGTGGTTAGGATTCAGTGCTCTTACTGTGGAGGCCCAGGTTCAATCCTGGTCCAGGAATCATCCTGCATGCTGCTCAATGTGGCCAAAAGACCAAAAATAATAAATAAATAAATGTTGTTGTTCAGTCACTTAGTTGTGTCTAACTCTGCAAATCCATGGACTATAGTACACCAGGCTTCCCTGTCCTTCACTATCTCCCAGAGTTTGCTCAGACTCATATCCATAGATGCCATCCAACCATCTCATCCTCTGTTGCCCTCTTCTACCCTCAATCTTTCCCAGCATCGGGGTCTTTACCAATGAGTCAGCTCCTCATATCTGGTGACCAAAGTATTGAACCTTCAGCTTCAGCATCAGTCCTTCCAATGAATATTTGGGGTTGATTTCCTTTAGGATTGACTGGCTTCATCTCCATGCAATTCAAGGGACTCTGAAGAGTCTTCTCCAACACCACAGTTGGAAAGCATCAATTTTTCAGCGCTCAGCCTTCTTTATGGTTCAACTGTCACATCCAAACATGACTACTGGAAAAACCATAGCTTTGACTAGACAGACCTTTGTCTCTGCTTTTTAAAACACTGTCTAGGTTCTTCGTGGCTTTTCTTTCAAGGAGCAAGCATCTTTTAATTTCATAGCTACAGTCACTGTCCGAAGTGATTTGGTGCCCGAGAAAATAAAGTCTGTCACTGTTTCCATTGTTTCCCCCTCTGTTAGCCATGAAGTGCTGGGACTAGATGTCATGATCTTCGTTTTTTGAATGTTGAGTTTTAAGCCAGTTTTTTCACTCTCCTCTTTCACCTTCATCAGGAGACTCTTTAGTTTCTCTTCACTTTCTGCCATAAGGGTGGTGTCATCTGCATATCTGAGGTTATTGATATTTCTCCCGCAATCTTGATTCCAGCTTGTGCTTCATCCAGCCCGGCATTTCTCATGATGTCTCTGCATATGAGTTAAATAAGCAGGATGACAGTATGCAGCCTTGACATACTCCTTTCCCAACTTTGAACAAGTCCATTATTCCACGTCCAGTTCTAAGTGTTGCTTCCTGACATACATACAGGTTTCTCAGGAGGCAGGTAAAGTGGTATTCCCATTTCTTGAAGAATTTTCCACAGTTTGTTGTGATCCACAGAAAGGCTTTAGCATAGTCAGTGGAGCAGAAGTATATGTTTTTCTGGAATTCCCTTGCTTTTTCTATGATCCAACAGGTGTTTACAATTTGATTTCTGTTTCCTCTGCCTTTTCTAAATCCACCTAGTACATCTGGAAATTCTCAGTTCACATATTGTTGAAGCCTAGCTTGAAGGATATTGAGCATTACCTTGCTATCATGTGGAATGCACAGAATTGTGTGGTAGTCTGAACATTCTTTGGCATTGCCCTTCTTTGGGATTGAAATGAAAACTGATCTTTTCCAGTCCTGTGGCCACTGCTGAGTTTTCCAAATTTGCTGGCATATTGAGTGTAGCACTTCAATAGCATCATCTTTTAGGATTTGAAATAGCTTAGCTGGTATTCCATCACCTCCACTAGCTTTATTCATAGTGATGCTTCCTAAGGCTCACATGACTTCACACTCCAGGATGTCTGGCTCTAGGTGCATGATCACACCATTGTGATTATCTGAGTCATTAAGAACTTTTTTGTGCATTTCTCTTGGTATTCTTACCACCTCTTGATATCTTCTGCTTCTGTTAGGTCCATACCGTTTCTGTCCTTTATCGTGCCCATCTTTCCGTGAAATGTTCCCTTGATATCTCTGATTTTCTTGATGAGATCTCTAGTCTTTCCCTTTCTATTGTTTTCCTCTATTTCTTTCCATTGCTCTCAAGATTTTCTTATCTCTGCTTGCTATTCTTTGGAACTCTGCATTCAGATGTGTATATCCTTCCTTTTCTCCTTTGCCTTTCACTTCTTTACTCAGCTATTTGTAAGGCCTCCTCAGACAACCATTTTGCCTTTTTGCATTTCTTTTTCTTGGGGGCTATTTTTGATCATGACCTCCTATACAATGTCACTAACCTCCATCCATAGTTCTTCAGGCACTCTATCAGATCTAATCCCTTGAATCTATTTGTCACTTCCACTGTATAATCAGAAGGGATTTGATTTAGCTCATACCTGAATGGCCGGGTGGTTTTCCCTACTTTCCTTAATTTAAGTCTGAGTTTTGCAATAAGGAGCTCATGATTTGAGTCACAGTCAGCTTCCAGTCTTGTTTTTGCTGACTGTATAGAGCTTCTCCATCTTCTGTTACAAAGAATATAATCAATCTGATTTTGGTATTGACCATCTGGTGATGTCCATATGTAGAGTCATCTCTTATGTTGTTGGAAGAGGGTGTTTGCTATAACTGGTGAGTTCTCTTGGCAAAACTTTGTTAGTCTTTGCCCTGCTTCATTTTGTACTCCAAGGTCAAACTTGCCTATTACTCCAGTTTAACTCTGAACTACCTACTTTTTCATTCCAGTCCCCATGATGAAAAGATCATGGCATTCAGTCCCATCACTTCATGGCAAACAGATGGGGAAACAATGGAAATAGTGAGAGATTTTATTTTGGGAGGCTCCATAATCACTGTGCACAGTGACTGCAGCCATGAAATTAAAAGATGCTTGCTCCTTGGAAGAAAAGCTTTGACTAACCTAGACAGCCTATTAAAAAACAGAGACACTACTTTGCCAACAAAGATCCATCTAGTCAAAGCTTTGGTTTTTCCAGTAGTCATGTATGGATGTGAGAGTTGGACTATAAAGAAAGCTGAGCCCTGAAGAATTGATGCTTTTGAACTGTGATGTTGGAGAAGACTCTTGAGAGTCCCTTGGACAGCAAGGAGATCCAACCAGTTCATCCTAAAGGAAATCAGCCCTGAGTATTCATTGGAAGAATTGACGCTGAAGCCGAAACTCCAATACTTTGGCCACCTGATGCGAAGAACCAACTCATTGAAAAGACCCTGATGCTGGGAAAGTTTGAAGACAGGAGGAGAACGGGACGACAGAGGATAAAATGGTTGGATGGCATCACCAACTCGATGGACATGAGTTTTAGTAAGCTCCAGGAGTTGGTGAAGGACAGGGATGCCTGGCGTGCTTCAATCCATGGGGTCACAAAGAGTCAGACACGACTGAGCAACTGAACTGAACTAATGATGAAAAGGACATCTTTTTTGGTGTTATTTCTAGAAGGTCTTGTAGGTCTTCATAGAACCGTTCAAGTTCATCTTCTCCAGCATTAGTGACTGGGGCATAGATTTGGATTACTGTAACATTGAATTGTTTGCCTTGGAAACAAACCTAGATCATTGTGTCATTTTTGAGATTGCACCCAAGTACTACATTTCGGACTCTTTTCTTGACTATGAAAAAAATAGATAAAAAATTTAAACAAAGAAGAGGTAGATGAAATTTGTGTAGCGATTCTGGAGGGACTTTTGGATTCTTTCAAGAACTCTCATCATTGATGTTGGTGATTATACTATTTTTTTCTTATTTTATTTTCAGACTCACAGTTTTATTTCCCTCAGCAATAGTAGATCATTACATTGCTCATATAAACAGAATCTATATTTTTCTCACAAATTTGGGGGATATCAGAGAATGAAATATTTTTCAGGGGACACTGAGCAGGAATTAGAAAAACAAGCAAAAAAAAACAAAAAAAATAAGACCAAGGAGAATGTTTGTGGACCTTGTGGGAGTGGGGAAGGATTGCTCTGAGCTCTGGGGAGGATGTGATGGTCAAGATACCAGTGGAGCCCTGAAATATATTTGTGGAATACTTTATGAACTTTTGAAATGCTTTACATGTATTAATTCATTTTCTGAGTTAATTAATGATTTAGTTAACTAGCTAATTCATTTAACTTTTGTCTTAAATTTAAGACAGGAAAAGAAATGTTAAATAAAGGACATGAACTTCTTGAGAAAAAGAATGCAGGAAAGATATTATTCTCCCACCTCAGATAAAAGTTGTCAGTATTAGCGGTTTCAGGGATAAGCCACCAGCTTTTTGCCCTTCAGTGCACTTATGGTTCAAGATGTGGGAGGTAATTGAAAGTCCAGCATTTCTGTTCCTTGTCTTCAAAAGGTGTAAGGAACATGAGATCAGTTGTGGAGATCATCTTTGAGAATCTGAAGAAAACTGTAGTATAATGTGTATTACACCAAATTTTATGTTGCACTAGAAATATTAGATATCAGGTGTATCAGGGTATGCTGCAGTTAAAAATAGCCTTAGAAGCTATGACAACAAAAATTCCTCCTTGCTCATGATCTACATTCATCCTGGGTTAGCTTAGAGCTCTGCTCTAGATTTCTCCATCAGGAATCCAAGCTGCTGCATCCTGCACACCATCTGGGATATCACTAGTCACTGGGCTATGGGAAAGGCAATATGACAGATCCCATACTGGCTCCTAGGGCTTCCAGTTGGAAGTGACACACAGTTTTCATTCACATTTCATTGTCAAGCAAGACACTATGTGTAGTCCTCCATGTGCCAAGAATAAAAGACCCAAATTTCAATAAACAGACATAACAGTTACCACACTAGGTCAAGGACCCTTGATCTAGGTGTTCTTTAGGTTCCTTGGCAGTTCAGATTTTCTTTGAGTACAGTTTTAACTTACGCTTATTCAGAGTTTAGCCAGCAAGTCTACATGTCTAAATGATGGACACCAATTCCCCTCCAATCAAGTGGTCGTCCTTATAATATGACAAGAGTGGGCCTTCTCCTAATAGGATATGAGCATAAATTTGTGGACAATTACTTCAGCCTTGAGTAAGAATTGAGGAATTGAGTGATTCTCACCCCAGAAGCCCCAGAGGCTTCCTCCAAAAGAGAAGATTGGGTTCCTCACTGCCAAAGTTGTCTCAACAGTTTATATATAAAGAGGTTGGACCAGATAGCTATTAATATCCCTTCTGACCCTGAAACTTATGTTCTAGACAGGCGCCTACTATTATTAAATACTAGATGACCAGTTTATAGAATGGTCATGCAAAAAGTATATTCCAGGGAAAGAAAATCTAGAAAAGAAGCTATGAGAAAGTCTAAGCAAGAGATCAGTAGCCTCAAAAGGCAAGTGTAGGTCTACAGTATTGTCAAATGCTGACCATAGCACTGCCATCCCAGTGACTTCAGCCCCTTTATAGTCTCCACCAGCTCTTTCCCCCAACTACACACATTTGACAATGTTCTCAATGTTATGGAAAGTGCTATTAAAAGGCAGTTGTAAGGTAAGTCATGTCATCAACATCCTTCCAACTTGAATGCCTTTTTATCTGAAAGTCAGCTGCTGTTGAGCGTCCTCATTTCATAGATGTGTAAACTGAGAGGCAGAGAGGAGCTGGAACTTACTCAACAGAAAGGCCAGTTGGAGGCAGTTAGCCACCCCTTTCCTCAAGGCCCACGAGTCAATGGCAAGACCTAAATTCCCTCTGGGGCCTAGTATTGATCCAGAGATCTCCCAAGAAATGGTATTTCAGGATCATTTATCTTGCAATACTCTACGTCCGCTTTTATTTTTCATTTGTGAATTTGGGCTCTATTATTGCAAGAAAAGGTTATGTTCACTAAGAAGTCTTTGCCTGCTTAAGTAGATTTATAAACTCTTGTCTTAATGCCACTCACCTTTTAAAGATGTCTTAGCTTGGCATACTCAGCCTAATGATGTATTAAAGGTACTTTGCTAATCATGCTCACCCTTTCTGCTTTTTCTGCCAGTTAATATTATAATTGTGTGTTATGGCAGACTTTTTAAAGAAAAAGAGCCTTCTGGATGGTGATCTCTTTGTTTCTTTCTACAGTTCCATATCAGCAGAATCCTTACAGTCCCCGGGGCAGCGCCAATGTCATCCAGTGCTACCGATGCGGAGACACCTGCAAAGGGGAGGTGGTTCGCGTCCACAATAACCACTTCCACATCAGATGCTTCACCTGTCAAGGTAGGAGGCCCAGTCTCCCAACTCCCTTCTCAGATTCCCTGGCCGTACTCTCACCCCAGGACATGCCACAGGGCAGGCAGAACAAACATACATAGGCAGTTAAGATACCTACAAAGGCCTAAAAAGACCTTCCTTGAGCTGGTTATAAGAATTCTCTCTTCAGCAGTGTGGCATGAGACGAGAGGGAGAGTAAGGGATGTGGTGGGATACAGGTGGGAAGAGGGAGCCTGGAGACCCTGAAGTGGAAGTGCTGACCCAGAAGGAAAATGGCAATCCTGCAAGCTTACTTAACACATTTGAGAAGACTCCTGGTTTGTGCCTATAAATGAATTTGAGAGCCAATGAAAGGGCAAAACTGTCATGGCTAAAATTTGGCATGGCTCTGAGATAAGGGTGAGAGTCCTCAGAGGTTAGGTTTAACAAGGGAGAAGATAACATCTTAACTTCAGTAAGGTTTGTAATTTGGGAGCAGACGAATTCTGGGTAACCTCTAATTGTGACTGCTTACCCATGGATAATTTATTAAACCTTTGCTCAAGCGAGCTAAGCATCCCCAAAGAAGGCTCACTAGTGGCAGGAAAAGAGGAACTGGGCTGAAGGAGCCTTGTGGGCCCTCTCAAACCAGGCCACCCTCCCTCCCCCGTGTCCCTGACTAATGCCCCTCCAACCTCCACTTTTTGAACTTTTCTTCCAGGCCTCTTGTTCCACAGAGAAGCCATTCTGATATTGGATTGTCCTTTGGGTTTGGAGAATGTTTGACCTCTAAGCTGTAACTTCCACTTGCTGGTTTTAGATTTGTCCTTATGAGGTTTTATGAGCTCTTTGTGATTGCTTTTCTCCATGGCTGCCCTACACATGCTTGTAGTCAGGTCTCTCCCACACCCAATTATATTGCAGGTCCTTAAACTGGGCTTCATCTGAATTGATTCCAACTTGTGTAATCATCCTAGAGTCTTCCTCCCTGATTCTTCCTAGGTTGTCACTATCGTCCCTAAAGCATAATGCTCATAACAGACCACATTTCTCAAGGTCTGCCAAATACAGCAAGGACTACATTTCTTTAATGTGACTGACACTAAATTAACTTCCTGAGGAACCACTTCACACCACTGATATGTATTGAATTTAAGGTCAGTTAAAACTGCCAGATCTTTTCATTTTAGTACCTGCTACTAACCTCAGCCTCATGCATCTGAGGTTAACTTCCTCTGCCATCAAGTAAAGTCCCAGATTTCTTTCCCCAGGATCTAACTGGACTCTTCACTGAGGAAATAAATTTCATATACATATTCTCTAATTTATCTATGGAAGCTTATATGGAATATATTTTAATTATGTGGTTTCCTTTTTATTTATTTATTTTTTTTATTAGTTGGAGGCTAATTACTTCACAACATTTCAGTGGTTTAACTGTCATACATTAATATGATTCAGCCATAGAGTTACACGTATTCCCCATCCCGATCCCCCCTCCCACCTCCCTCTCCACCCGATCCCTCTGGGTCTTCCCAGTGCACCAGGCCCGAGCACTTGTCTCATGCATCCCACCTGGGCTGGTGATCTGTTTCACCATAGATAATATATATGCTGTTCTTTCGAAACATCCCACCCTCACCTTCTCCCACAGAGTTCAAAAGTCTGTTCTGTACTTCTGTGTCTCTTTTTCTGTTTTGCATATAGGGTTATCGTTACCATCTTTCTAAATTCCATATATATGTGTTAGTATGCTGTAACGTTCTTTATCTTTCTGGCTTACTTCACTCTGTATAATGGGCTCCAGTTTCATCCATCTCATTACAACTGATTCAAATGAATTCTTTCTAACGGCTGAGTAATATTCCATGGTGTATATGTACCACAGCTTCCTTATCCATTCATCTGCTGATGGGCATCTAGGTTGCTTCCATGTCCTGGCTATTATAAGCAGTGCTGCGATGAACATTGGGGTGCACTTGTCTCTTTCAGATCTGGTTTCCTCAGTGTGTATGCCCAGTAGTGGTATTGCTGGGTCATATGGCAGTTCTATTTCCAGTTTTTTAAGAAATCTCCACACTGTTTTCCATAGTGGCTGTACTAGTTTGCATTCTCACCAACAGTGTAAGAGGGTTCCCTTTTCTCCACACCCTCTCCAGCATTTATTGCTTGTAGACTTTTGGATAGCAGCCATCCTGACTGGCGTGTTAATGGTACCTCATTGTGGTTTTGATTTGCATTTCTCTGATAATGAGTGATGTGGAGCATCTTTTCATGTGTTTGTTAGCCATCTGTATGTCTTCTTTGGAGAAATGTCTCTTTAGTTCTTTGGCTCATTTTTTGATCGGATCATTTATTTTTCTGGAATTGAGCTTCAGGAGTTGCTTGTATATTTTTGAGATTAATCCTTTGTCTGTTTCCTCATTTGCTATTATTTTCTCCCAATCTGAGGGCTGTCTTTTCACCTTACTTATAGTTTCCTTTGTAGTGCAAAAACTTTTAAGTTTCATTAGGTCCCATTTGTTTAGTTTTGCTTTTATTTCCAATATTCTGGGAGGTGGGTCTCAACATAATAAAAGCTATATATGACAAAACCACAGTAAGCATCACCCTCAATGGTGAAAAACTGAAAGCATTTCCCCTGAAATCAGGAACAAGACAAGGGTGCCCACTCTCACCACTACTATTCAACATAGTGTTGGAAGTTTTGGCCACAGTAATCAGAGCAGAAAAAGAAGTAAAAGGAATCCAGATAGGAAAAGAAGAAGTGAAACTCTCGCTATTTGCAGATGACATGATCCTCTACATAGAAAACCCTAAAGAATCTTCCAGAAAATTACTAGAGCTAATCAATGAATATAGTAAAGTTGCAGGATATAAAATTAACACACAGAAATCCCTTACATTCCTATGTACTAACAATGAAAAAACAGAAAGAGAAATTAAGGAAACAATACCATTCACCATTGCAACAAAAAGAATAAAATACTTAGGAGTATATTTACCTAAAGAAACAAAAGACCTATACATAGAAAACTATAAAACATTGATGAAAGAAATCAAAGAGGACACAAACAGATGGAGAAACATACCGTGTTCATGGATTGGGAGAATCAATATTGTCAAAATGGCTATTCTACCCAAAGCAATCTATAGATTCAATGCAATCCCTTTCAAGCTACCAACGGTATTTTTCACAGAACTAGAACAAATAATTTCACAATTTGTATGGAAATACAAAAAACCTCAAATAGCCAAAGTAATCTTGAGAAAGAAGAGTGGAGCTGGAGGAATCAACCTGCCTGACTTCAGACTCTACTACAAAGCCACAGTCATCAAGAAAGTATGGTACTGGCACAAAGACAGAAATATAGATCAATGGAACAGAATAGAAAGCCCAGAGATAAATCCATGAACCTATGGACACCTTATCTTTGACAAAGGAGGCAAGGATATACAATGAAAAAAAGACAACCTCTTTAACAAGTGGTGCTGGGAAAACTGGTCAACCACTTGTAAAAGAATGAAACTAGAACACTTTCTAACACCATACACAAAAATAAATTCAAAATGGATTAAAGATCTAAATGTAAGACCAGAAACTATAAAACTCCTAGAGGAGAACATAGGCAAAACACTCTCCGACATAAACCACAGCAAGATCCTCTGTGGTTTCCTTTTTAAATTTTCATTTTGTATTGGAGTATAGTTGATTTACAATATTTTGTTAGTTTCAAGTGTAAGCAATGTACTTCAGTTATATATGCATATATATATTTATATATATCTTCTTTTTCAAAACCTTTTCCCATTTAGATTATAATAGAATATACTGTAGAGTTCCCTGCAATATACAGTAGGTCCTTGTTAGTTATCTATTTTAAATATAGTAGTGTGTATATGTCAATTCCAAACTCAAAATAGTGTGTATATGTCAATTCCAAATTTATCCCCCCACCACCACCTTTCCCCTTTGGTAACCCTAAGTTTGTTTTCTAAGGTTGTGAGTCTGTTTCAGTTTTATAAAAAAGTGCATTTGTATTATTTTTTTAGATTCTGTGTGGAAGTGATTCTATATGATATTTGTCTTTCTCTGCCTGACTTATTTCACTTAGTATGATAATCTTCAGGTCCATCCATGTTGCTGCAAATGGCATTATTTGATTCTTTTTAATGGCTGAGTAATAGTCTATTGTATATATTACCACATCTTCTTTTTTGTTTCCTCTATTAATAGATATTTAGGTTGCTTCCACATCCTGGCTTTTGTAAATAGTGCTGCAATGAACATTGGGGCACATGTATCTTTTTGAATTGTAGTTTCCTCTGGATATATGCCCAAGGTTGGGATTCCTGGATCATAGGGTAGTTCTATTTTTAATTTTTTAAAGAAACCTCCATACTGTTTTCCACAGTGGCTACACTAATTTACATTCCAACCAACAGAGTAGTGGGTTCCCTTTTCTCCACACCCTCTCCAGTATTTATTGTTTATAGATTTTTTGATAATGGCAATTCTAACCAGTATGAAGTGATACCTCATTGTAGTTTAGATTTCATTTCTGTAATAATTAGTGCTGTTGGAGAAATGTCTGTTTAACTCTTCCACCCATTTTTTTGATTTGATTGTTTTTTTTTTTTTTATATTGGGCTACATGAGCTGTTTGTGTATTTTTGAGATTAATCACTTGTTCATTGCTTCATTTGCAAATATTTTCTCCCATTCTGAGGATTGTCTTTTCATTTTGCTTATGGTTTCCTTTGCTGCTCAAAAGCTTTTATGTTTAATTAGGTCCCATTTGTTTATTTTTGTTCTTATTTTCATTAGGAGGTGGACTGAAAAAGATATTACTGCGATTTATGACAGAAAGTGTTCTGCCTATGTTTTCCTCTAAGAGTTTTATAGTATCCAACATTACATTTAGGTCTTTAATCCATTTTGAGTTTATTTTTGTGTATGGTGTTAGGGACTATTCTAATTTCATTCTTTTACGTGTAGCTGTCCAGTTTTCCAAGCAACATTTATTGAAGAGACTCTCTTTTATCCATTGTAAATTTTTGCCTCCTTTTTCTTAGATTAGGTGACCATAGGTACATGGGTTTATCTCTGGACATTCTATCCTGTTCTACTGATCTTCATTTCTGTTTTTGTGCCAGCGCCATATTGTTTTAATGACTATAGCTTTATAGTATAGTCTGAAGTCTCAGCCTGATTCCTCCAACTCCATTTTTCTTTCTCAAGATTGCTTTGGCTATCTGATGTCTTTTGTGTTTTCCATACAAATTTTAAATCTTTTTGTTCTAGTTCTGTGAAAATTCTCATTGGTGATTTAAGAGGGATTGCATTGACTCTGTAGATTACCTTGGGTAGTATGGTCATTTTGACAATATTTTTTTTCTTGCTTTTTTTTTTAAAAAAAAAACTTTTTATTTTGTATTGGGGTATAGACCATTAACAAATAATGTTGTGACAATTTCAAATGAATAGTGAAAGGACCCAGTCATACATACACATGTAGACATTCTTCCCCAAACTCACCTCCCATCTAGGTCACTACACAACATTGAGCAGAGTTCAATGTATTACACAGTAGGTCCTTATCAGCTATCCATTTTAAACATAGCAGTGTACTTATGTCCATCCAAAACTCTCCAACCATCCCTTCCCCCATTCCTCCCCCTGGCAGCTCTAAGTTCGTTTTCCAAGTCTGTGGTTCTCTTCCTGTTTTGTAAGCTCATTTGTATTTAGATTCCACGTATAAGAGATGTCATATGATATTTCTCCTTCTCTATCTGACTCACTTCACTCAGTATGACGATCTCTAGGTCGATCCATGTTGCCATAAATGGCATTATTTCATTCTTATTAATGGTTAAGTGATATTCCATTATATATATACCAGATCTTCTTAATCCATGCCTCTGTTGATGGACGTTTAGGTTGCTTCCATGTCTTGGCTATTGTAAACAGCACTGCAATGAACAGTGAGGTGCATGTATCTTTTTGGATCATGTTTTTCTCTGGATATATGCCCGGGAGTGGGATTTCAGGGTCATATGGTAGCTCTATTTTTAGTTTTTTAAGGAAAAAACACAACTAAAAAAATTCCATACTGTTCTTCATGATGACTGTCCCAATTTACATTCCCACCAACAGTGTAGCAGGGTTCCTTTCTCCCCACACACTATCTAGCATTTATTGTTTGTGGATTTTATTTATTTATTTATTTTATGATGGCCATTCTGACTGGTGTGAGGTGATATCTTATTGTAGTTTTTGATTTACATTTCTCTAATTAGACATGTTGAACATCTTTTCATGTGCCTCTTGACCATCTGTATGTCTTCTTTGGAGAAATGTCTGTTTAGGTCTTCTGACCATTTTTTGATTGAGTTGTTTGTTTTGATGCTATGATGCATCATGAGCTATTTGTAAATTTTAGTTGCTAATGCTTTGTCAGTCACATCATTTGCAAACATTTTCTCCCAATCTGTGAGTTGTCTTTTTGCTTTGTTTGTGGTCTTCCTTTGCTCTACAAAAACTTTTGAGTTTAAGTAGGTTCCATTTGTTTATTTTGGTTTTTATTTCCATTATTCTGGGAGATGGATTGAAAAAATATTGCTGCGATTTATGTCAGAATGTTCTGCCTATATTTTCCTCTAAATATTTTATAGTGTCCAGTCTTACATTTAAGTCTTTAATCCATTTTGAGTATTTTTGTGTATTGTGTTAAAGAATGATCTAGTTTCACTTTTTAAATGTAGCTGTCCCATTTCCACAGTATCATTTCTCGCAGAGATTGTCTTTCCAATATTTTGTAGTCAATTTGTCATAAGTTAATTGACCATAGCTGCATGCGTTTATTTCTGGTTTTTTATCCTGTTCCATTTGTCTGTATTTCTATTTTTGCACCAGTACCATACTGTTTTGATGACTGTAACTCTGTAGTGTAGTCTGAAGTCACGGAGCCTGATTCTTCCAGTTCCATTTTTCTCTCTCAAGATTGCTTTGGCTATTAGGAGTCTTTTGTGTCTCCATACAAGTTTTAAGATTTTCCTCTTCTAGTTCTGTGAACAATGTCATTGGTAATTCAGTAGCGATTGCCTTGAATCTGTAGATTGCCTTGGATAGTATAGTCATTTTTACAATATTGATTCTTCCAATCCAAGAATATAGTATATCTTTCCATCTGTTTGTATCATCTTTGATGTTTTTCCTCAGCATCTTACAGTTTTCAGAATGCAGTTCTTTTGTCCCCTGAGGTAGGTTTATTTCTTGGTATTTTATTCTTTTTGATGTGATGGTAAATTGAATTATTTCTTTAATTTCTCTTTCTGATCTTTCATTGTTAATGTATAGGAATGCATATTTCTGCATATTAATTTTGTATCCTAAAACTTGACCAAATTCACTGATGAGCTATAGTATTGATAGCTTTCTGGTAGCATCTTTAGAATTTTCTATGTATAGTATCATGTCATCTGCAAACAGTGACAGTTTTATTTCTTATTTTCCAATCCGGATTCTTTTTATTTCTTTTTCTTCTCTGATTGCCATGGCTAGGACTTTCAAAACTGTATTGAATCAAAGTGACTAGAGTTGACATCCTTGTCTTATTCCTGGTCTTAGAGGAAATGCTTTCAGCTTTTCACTGTTGAATATGATGTTAACTGTACATTTGTCATGTATGGCCTTTATTGTGTTGAGGGAGGTTACCCCCTATGCCCACTTTCTGGAGAGTTTTTATCATAAATGGGCGTTGAATTTTATCAAAAGATTTTTCTGCAGCTACTGAGGTAATCATAAGGTTTTTATCCTCCAGTTTGTTAGTGTGATATATTGAAGAGTTTCAGAAGAATAGATGCTAACTCTATCAACATATAAAATAAAAGTTTTTTAAATAATCATCTAGAAAAAAAAGTGTGGTTCAATGTAATTTGCTAAAAATTGTAATGATGCCTTGCAATGTGTCACATGTGATCAGTTCATGAAATTAAACTGATGATTCAGAAAAAAAAAAAGAAAAGAAAATATGCTCTGGGAGTTCCTCCTCCTGAGGCCAGACCCCTAGGCTAGGGATCCTGATGTGGGGCTCAGAACTTTCACTTCAGTGAGAGAAACTCTGTGATATAATTGTTTTTCATTTTGTGATTCACCCACCCAGGGGCTGTGGGGTTTGGTTTGATCATGATTGTTCCTCTCCTACCATCTTGATGTGGCTGCTTCTTTTCTTTGAATGTAGGATATCTTTTTTGGTAGGTTCCAATGTTTTTTTGTCGGTAGTTGTTCAACAGTTAGTTGTGATCTTGGTATTTTCCTGAGAAGGTGAGCTCTTGTCCTTCTACTTGGCATCTTGTCCATCTTGTCTACTTGGCTCTTGTCCATCTTGGCAAAGTTCTGTGTGGTTTGTATTTTATATTGAAAATTGGCAAACCCCTTTAGTACTAGCTGACCTGAGAGAGTATCTTGGTGTGTGACCATTTTTACATCCCCAGAAACTGAGACAGGACAAAGAGTAATGACAATAAAATTGTTATAAGCAGGTTTGAGCTATGAATCTACAGTTATATTCTTAAAGAGATTGTGTTTGTTCTTTTGCTTTATGCCAAAATTTAATAGTTTAAAACAATCTTTTATTTAGCTCATGATTCTCTGGGTTGGCTGAGCAATTATTCCAATCTGACTTGGCTCTGCTTATCTCTCCTCACCTCATTATAATGATGTGATGGGTCAGCTGGCAGTGGTTGGCAGGCTATTGACCTGAGTATCTCCATATGGCTTCTCATCCTCCAGCAGACTGGCTTGGATTCATTTGCAACGTAGTCTTTGAGTTACAAATGTGACAAAAGAGCAGGCTTTAGTAAGCAAGACCATTTTGCGCCTCACCTTGTGTTGTACTTGTTAATGTCCCATTGACCAAAACAAGTCAAATGGTCAACCCAGATTCAAGATAATGACTTTTGTGGAAAGAGTGGCAACATGAGATTTCAATGATGTGAATACAGAGAAATGAAGAATTTGGCCATTTTGACAGTCTACCATAGGGAGATCATAGAAAATCTTTTAAGGGAGATTTTAAGACCAAAAAAAAATTATCATTTTTCTGAATATTTTCAATGTCAGCTTTACTTGGAGAGTATTTTTGTTTCCAGCAGTAAATGGTATAAGGATTAGTTACCCTAAATAACCTTCTCATTTGAAAAATCTAAAATTTCTATGAATTTCTTTTAGAACCCTTTTAAAGTACACAACTTGCTGACATGAAAGGAAGGAATCTGCAGAGGTGAAAAAAAATAAAAGCAGAAATCCTGGCGTGACTGCCAATGCCAGATTTAATCCTCATGTTTTATGCTAAATCTTGAAGACCTTGAGCTTTTACCTTGATGGCTACATGGATCATGAGAATAGAAGTCAAAGCCTAGAGCCTGACCAACATAGGATTCTAACAGGAGACCTCTGAGTAAAGCTAAATTTCCTCCTACCAAAGATTACTCCCAATGTATAGATGGATCAGAAGTAAACCAGAAAAGGAAACAGCACTGAAATTTTCCTGTACCAACTTAGGCACTGGTATAAGACAGTGACGCTTGTATCAAAATGTCTAGCCATACCCACTCTTTATATGGATTCACATTCTATTTTCATGCTATACATTTGGCATTTTTTTAAGTGAAACAGAATTTAAAAGTTATCCCACACTTGGCAAAGGTCAGGTTTATTCTAGACCTCAAAGAGTTTCTACAGATAACATTATTATCATAATGAATAACTCCAGTAAAAAATACGCAAATCATAATGAGGGAAAGCCAGAAGAATGATGGAGAATAGAATGGGAACCTTGGAAACTTTATAGATTGTAGTTTTCTGACATTGTATGATAACTACTTTCAGTACATTTAAACAAGTAAGAGAAGCCAGCAAAAACAATGAACAAGAGACAATACATTATAACAACAGCAGATTTGAAAAAGAAACAATATACATTTTAGACATAAAAATGTATAGTATTTAAAATTTAAAACTCAGTGTATGGATTAAATAGCAGATCAGATGTTGTTGAAAAGACAGTAAACTTTAAGATTCAATAAAGAGAGCAGTATATATGTATAGCCCAGAAACACAAGAAAGTGGTAAAAATAAAAGAGAAGTTTATACATGGAGAATATAGTGAGAGAGTTTGACATATATCTAATCAGAGTTCTACAGAGAGATAATAGAGAACATGAGTAGGAGGACAATATTTGAAGAGATAGCATCTCTGAATTATGTAGAACTGTTGAAAGACACAAATCCTTGAATCTAGGAAACTTAATAAATCCCAGTAGGAAAATATAAAAGAAATCTACCTACACACATCATAGTGAAACTGCAGATCACCAAAAACAACCCCTCCCCCCCAAAAAACCCCATCTTAAAAGTAGCCAGAGAGAAGAGCCAGGACATCTGCATATGAATGGTAAACAAGCTGACAGCTAAAGGTTTAGTAGCAACAAGGAAATCTGAAAACAGTGAAATAATATCTTTATGTACTGAAAAAAGTACCTAAATTATGTATTCAGCAAAACTATCTTTCAAGAACAAAGGCAAACTGACAGCTAACGTCATACTTAATGGTGAAAGACTGACTGACTGCTTCTCTTTGAGATCAAAAATATTAATAAGCAAAAAAGTCTGCTCTTAACGCTTCTGTTTAATGTTGTACTGCAAGTTCATGGTAGGTCAGTTAGGCAAGAAAATGAAATAAAAGACACCCAGATTGAAAAAGTAGTAAGAATATCTCTATTTGCCCATGGCATGATCTTGTGTATAATGAATCCCAAGGAATGCACTAAAAAACTTTGAAAAGTAACAAGTTGATCAGATTTCAAGGTACAAGATCAGTTTACCAGAATTAGTTGTATTTCTATATACTTAGAATGAACAATCTGAAAATAAAATTGAGAAAACCATTTCCTTTACAATAGCATCAAATAAAATGCATAAGAATAAATTTAATGAAGGCATAAAATTTATACTTTGCAAGCTATAAAATATTAAAGAATAAGTGAAAAAATATACCATGTTCATGGATCAGAAATCTTTTTTTGATGGCGATATTCTCAAGTCAGTCTACAAACTTGGTGCTATCTTAGTCAGTTCAGGCTGCCATAACAAAATAAAGGTTGGGTGACATAAACAGCAGTAATGTATTTTCTCATAATTCTGGAGGTTGCAAGTCCAAGATCATGGTGTCAGCATAGTCAGGTTATGGAAAGCTCCCTTCCTGTCTTGCCGACAGGTACCTTCTCACTGTGTCCTTACATTTTCTGAGAGGGAGGGAAAGAGGTGGGAGGGAGGGAGGGAAGGAGAAAAGATGAGAACGAGAAAGAGACTGAGCAAGTTTGCTGGTGTCTCTTCTAATGAGGGCACTAATCCCATAATGAAGGTCCTATCCTATGGCCTCATCTAAACCTAATTTTCTCCTAAAGTCCACCTATCTCAATACTATCACATTACGACTTGGGGCTTCAACATACGAATCTGGGGGAGGACACTATTCAGTTCATAGCACATGTAATCCCTATGAAAATCCCCACTGGCTTCTTTGCAGAAATTGTCAAACTGATTCTAAAATGTATGTAAAATTAGAGACATAGAATAGCCAAAATAATCTTAGAAAAGAACAAAGTTGGAAGACTCGAAATTTTCACTTTAAAAGCTTACTGCAAAGCTACAATAAACACAACAGTGTGGTACAACAATAGACATAGAGATCAATAGAGTAGAAATGAGAGGCAAAATAAAGCCTTGGGCTTCCTAGGTGGCTCAGTGGTAAAGAATCCGTCTGCCAGTTCAGGAGAAATGGGTTTGATCCCTGATCCGGGAAGATCCCACATGCCACATCCCACTGGGCCTATACTCTAGAGCCCAGTTGTTCGATAGTGCTCTATAATAGCCTATGCTCTAGAGCCCATGTGCTGCGACTACTGAAGCCCTCATGCCTTGGAGTCTGTGCTCCACAAGAGAAGCCCCTGCAGTGGGAGACCTACACACTGCACCTAGAGAGTAGACCCTGCTCATTGCAAGTAGAGAAAGCAGCAGTGAAGACCTAGCACAGCCAAAACTTAATTAATTAATTAAAATTGTAAAATACAGTCTTATATTTATGGTCAGTTGAATATTATCAAGACAACCAAAATAATTCAATAGGGAAAGAACAGTCTTCAACAAATGATACTAGGAAAACTGAACATATGTACACACAAAAAATGAAATTGCAGTCTTCTTCACACCATACACAAAAATTAACTCAAAGTGAGTTAAAAATCTAAAGGTAAGAGCTAAAACTACAAAATTGTCAAAACAAAATACAGGAGCAAATATTCATGATGTTACGCTAGGCAAAGCCTTCTTGGACATGGTAACAAAGAAAGCATAAGCAACTGGGGAAAAATGAATAAATTAAACATAATCAAAATTTAAAACTCTTTTGCTTCAAAATAGATCATCAGGAATGTAAAAAGTAAACACATAGAATGAAAGATAGAATCTGTAAATCATGTATTGATATTTGGAAAGGAGTTGTATCTAGGACAGGTGGAATAGATCAGTTGTGATGTAGTCACACAATTGAATATAGCAAGCAAAACAAAGGAACCACAATTAGGTGCATCGACATGAAAGAATTTCAAAAACATAACACTGAGAGAATGAAGCAGTAAATTACACAGAAGAGTTAATGCAGTATGATTCCATCTGTATAAAATTCAAAAACAGGCAAAACTAAACAATATATTGTTTGTGGATACCTCAAAGGTAGTAAAACTGTAAAGAAAAGCAAAGAGATTGATAAACTCACGATTCGGGAAAGGAGTTCTTAGGGAGATGAACGGGATTCCAAGGTGCTGGTAACACTGTTTCATAAATTCAGTAATGGATACCTGGGGGTGTATTTTATGTTTCTTCTTTACAATGTACAGTATACAGTGTAGTATATTTATTACATTTTCTGTATGTATATTTCACAATTTAAAGGTTTAAAATAATGAATGAAATCCCCCTCTGGGGATCTTCTAACATGTTGAAAGTCCATAAAACTGTCTCATTTGAAAAGTTGAAAATCAACAGAATTATATGACAGAATCCTAGACTCTTAGACCTGGATGTGTCCTCAGTTACCACATGGCTTCCTCATTTTACAAATGAGGCAGCTGAACTCCAGAGAGGTGAAGTCACTTTTTCAAAGTCACATAGCACCTGAGTGCTAGAATAGAAATATAGAGGAAGGTCCAGTGACCCTCAAAATAGTACATTTTCCACTGAAACACAGTAAGGCTTGGTGTAAAGTCGCTTCTAGGCATTATATTTATAGTGAGCTTTCATTCTTTATTTTCTTGAAGCAGTTCTGAGTTCTCATATTCTGTCCCATTGTCAGACCATATGATCTTTCTTTTAATTATAAGCCTTTACTTTTTGATTCACAAAATAATGACTGCCCTGGATATATTAATCCCATGTCACTTCCGTACTGCAGACCTTTCCCGTGGCCCTTCCTGTTATTTGAATGAAGACCTCTGCTCAGGCTCAAACACATCTGTCATGCTGGTCCAGCTTACCTTCCACCTCGTGTTCCCCACTGTATTTCCAGGAACCCTGGGATTCTTATCAACTCTTACATCCTTTCTACCAAAAACTTCCTCCTTCAGCTCCTTGGGGGAAATGAAGGAACTGATTGTTCCAAGTTTTTGTATGGCCTCCTGGTTTTCTCCACTGGGAGAGGTGGCTCTGGGAGTAGAGTTGGCAGGAGACACACAGGAGAGAAAAGAAGGGAAAAAACAGGAGCTCTTTCCAGTGAGGTCGTAGGCCATGACCTAACTAATTCCACAGCCATGGAGTCAATCGATCTGCCACCTACACACTCCAGAACAGCCTGTCCTCTGGCCTTGCCTGCCTTCCAGACCAGGCATTGTTTGATGTGATGAGTTTTCATGAAGCCTGATGGAAAATGAAGCCTGATGAAAGATGGACCCTTCCCCACTTGCTACCTCCACCACCACCTCCTCCACCCGTCAGCCCTACAGGGCTGGTCTCTATGGGCCTCCAGCTCTACATCATACAGAGTTTTAAATGTTTAGGCACATAGTCAGCCATGAAGAAAGCTCTCCTTCTAGACTCACAGGTTGTCAATATCAGAAGAAAATCTCAGGTCATTTCTTGCCCAGTTTCTGCTTTTCGCATAGCAGTGAACAGAGGCCCCAGATTACAGAGGGCCAAGGTCATTGTCACCCAGAGAGTTAGTGGCAATGATAAGACCAGAGACCAGGTGCTCAGACTCCCAGAGTAGAGTCTGTCACTGACCTAGACTGTTTCCCCTGATGGTGTGACGTGAAGTCCCACATGATTCACTTTGAAGCTGCCCTACTCCCTCACCTTGGCCCTTTAATCCTACCTCTGGCCTGCAGAGTAAATAAACACTTGTGAAATACTTCTGACATTCAGCTGGAAGTCCCTCCTACCTTTAACCAAGCTGCTTTTGGAAAACAACTTGGTGTATTAAAGATGAGAGGGTACTTACTGGGATGATGTCACCCAGTCCAGGCCAGGTCCTTGCACTTAGAGGCTTGGAAACCATCTTGTTGGTTTCCCCACCATGGATCACACTTGATAAAGCTGAGTCAGGCTAACAACATTTTTGGGAAACCAGTGTATTAAAGCTAAGTGCCTGTTTGTTACCATAAACAAGATCTGTGACTGTCTGTTATATCAGTTCACATTGCCCTGACCAGCTGCTTCTTCCCAAAGGCAGCCTATGTAGAAAGTCAAACTGTCAGACAGTCACTTGGTGAATGCAAACTCTGAACAAGGGGGATTTGAAAGAGCTCTCCAGATGCTTTCCTTTGTTGCTGACTGGTCCCTTCCTGGCTGACCCATCCTTGCTTTAGCTGGATCAATATACTCAGCAGTTCTGGTGGCCCTGAGAGTCATTCAATATCTTGAAAGAAACTTAGCCTCTTTCTGCTCTTCCCATTATGTGTTGATTTTATAACTCTCAGAGGGAAATCTCATTTCCCACATTTCTAAGCCCTTTGGGGGAGGGGGTCCCCCATGATTCAGTTGTTCAGATACCTATAATTATATCCACGTGCTCTTCTATTATCTGTCCTATATTACTTCATCTTGTCCACTAGGATATCCCAAAAGACTTTATAAAGTATGATGAGGACAGATTATAATCTTCAAATCATATATCCCATTGACATCTTAAGTTGTCTTCATCTAGCACAGACTCGTGCACATAGGAAATGCCCAGGAAATTTTTAACCGAATGATTCTTTTATTAAATCATGGAATCACCAGCTGTGTTGCGTTGTGAGCTGCATGGTATATATCTTAAGAGGATTGTACACCATGGATGGTGTCAGTGCGCATCAGGGTCAGTCAGGGAGTTGTGCTAAAAATGCAGATGCCTAGGCTCTGCAACCCCAGGGAGTCTCCAGAAGTCTGCCAGGTGATTCTGATGCAAGTGATCTTCAGACAATCCTTTAAGAAGCACTGGCCCCAGAGGCCCATGAGTTCCCATGTGTCACCATTCTCTGGTCACTTGTAACTGAGTCAGCCTCCAGCCTCATCCCCAGCAAGAACCTCCTGCTTGCAGACCCTTCCTTGGACTCACCTGCCTTTATTTCCCTCCTTGTTTCCTCAAGTGTGTGGCTGTGGCCTAGCCCAGTCCGGCTTCTTCTTCAAGAACCAGGAGTACATCTGCACCCAGGACTACCAGCAACTCTACGGCACCCGCTGCGACAGCTGCCGGGACTTCATCACAGGCGAGGTCATCTCCGCGCTGGGCCGCACCTACCATCCCAAGTGCTTCGTGTGCAGCTTGTGCAAGTGAGTGGGTGGCCAGCAAGGGCTGGGACCCTCTGCCTAGGTGCCTGGGGAAGGGAAGGAATGCCCTTTCCCAGGCAGATCTTGGGGTGAACACTTTCATTCCTAGAATCTCAGGGGTGGAAGGACTTGACAAGCAAATGGTTTTGAACATTTAGCAGCTGAATCCTGTCTGTTAGATGTTGTCTAATACAAAACACTAGTTTGTTCCAAGATGAAGGCAGAGTAAAGATCTGAGCCCCTACACTCAAATCTCCTCCTTCCCATCAAAAGGCCCCAAAGGAACCACTGAATGCCATGGCCTCTCAAGACTCAGTGTGGAATCCATGGGTCTGGTTCAGACTCTCACATCCTCAGCCACATGTGGTCCTGGGATGTCTATTTATAGCCTTCCTCCATGACCCTGGAAGGTGACCCCCACCTCTGTAAACCTCAGCTTCATTGGTAAAATGGTCATCAAAACCAGTCCAACTTCATTACGTTTTCAGGAAGATAAATGAGATGGTACCTACAGAGACCTTCGCTCAGTGACTGGTACCAAATTGTGTCTGATTTTATTATTCTTTTATCATAATGTTCATCATCCACCTTCTCAAGACTTTACAATTTATTTAGGTTTAATTGAAGGATAATCACTTTACAATATTGTGTTGGTTTCTGCCATACATCAACATGAGTCAGTCATAGGTATACCTATGTCCCCCACTCTCGAGCCTCCTTCCCACTCCCACCCCATCCCATCCCTCTAGGTTGTTACAAAGCCCTGGGTTGAGTTCCCTGAGTCTACAGCAAATTCCCACTGGCTATCTATTTTACATATGGTAGTGTATATGTTTCCATGTTACTCTCTCCATTCTCAAGACCTTTGATAGGTGATGGAAAGCTCACCATCTGCCTGCTCCCCACCCCAAGCATCCCCATCACTTGTTAATTTAGCAGATGTACCTTAAGGATCCACTGTATACCAAATACCATATTAAGGAGACAAAAAATAAAGAAAACCTCAACCCTGTCCACCAATATTTTAACATTTAATGGACTGCTCAAAGTCATAAGTAAGGCACTACTGGAGTACATGTATGCACTTTTTAATAGGGAAAGTAATCTATAGATTAATTATTTTTCTCATAAAATAACCACCTCTTTGTTACCAGTTAGAGTAATTAACCACTTGGGGGTTTTGATTGAGACTAATGCCACAGTGCCTAAGAAAATATCACCCAGTGGCATTCATTCTTTTATCCAGCCCTTAAAACCTGGTCCTTAGGTCCTAGAATGCCAGAACCGTTGAAAGTTTGCACAGTAGGGTCCATATAGTATAAAGTGGAGGTTTTGTGAAGCCCCATGGAGATGAGGTGTCTTCCCAAGGTCATGATCCATGTCCTTTTACTGGTAGTGAGTGCCTGGGCTGTGACGAGAGCTCAGCTACCCCTCCCCAGCACTGCCTCCATTGTTCATGTCGCTAATGTCAGGGCAGTAGAACCCCTGCAGGCTTAGGGCCATGTGCTCAGAACCCATGTTAACAGGCATTCTAGACTACATGAGCAAGAGCTGCTGCGTGATGGAATTGGCTGTACCGAGGGGTCTGAGCAGTTTATATTTAGTTAGGGAGGCAGGACATGACAAGCTTGAGATCCCTGAGCTGTGGAACTCCCAACTGTTCAAAGGCAGGTGAGCAGAGGAAGAGGCTCTCTGTGGACATCTAAGGTTCCTGGGGAGTAAAAGGAGGATGTTTTGGCAAACTGAATTGAGTCCTTCCTGACATACAGGGATAGGTCAAGTTGGGAAGACATCCTTCCAGGAGGAAGCACCCGTGGGATGAGTTTTTAGCCTCTTTATTGTATAGAAGGAAATGGCAACCCACTCTAGTATTCTTGCCTGGAAAATGGGGTCACAAGAGTCAGACACGACTTTGCAACTAAGCCACCACCACCACCTTTGTATAGAAGAGAAATGTAAGCTCAAATAAGTGTTGTGATTTCCCCAGTGTTTAAAAATCATGTAAATGGCCCAACTGGGTCTCCTTCCGGTCCTGATCCTGATTGAGTGGTTTAGCTCTGCCCCGGGAACAGTCCATGAATGTAGCTGGTGCTCTATATGTGCTGTGTGTGCTACCAGAGATCTTCAAGCACATGTCGTCAAGTCACCTATAGACACAGAGCCCTCTGGAGAGGAGGTGTTGAATTTCTTCTTCCTCCTCACAGGAAGCCTTTCCCCATTGGAGACAAGGTGACCTTCAGCGGGAAGGAATGCTTGTGTCAGACGTGCTCCCAGTCCATGACCAGCAGTAAGCCCATCAAGATCCGCGGACCAAGCCGTGAGTCCTCCCTGCCGGGAGCCTCCCCATCTGCGAGCACATCTCCCAGGGCTCCCCTGTCCCAGTTTCACTAGCCACTTCCCTTCCGCAACCTGGAGGGAAGTGGGGGCGGTTCCCACCCTGGAGGACTCCTGAAGTATGACCCAGTTGGCAGACAGCCCAGACTCATGAGCTTCCCTACATACAAATGTAGGGAAAACAGGCTGCCCAACAGTAAAGAGGGATGGCCTGGGCCATGTTTTGGGCGCTTGGGTGTTTCTCCTGGAATGAGTGGGCCTCCTTATCTCCCCTTTGGTCCATGCTGCCCGGAGCACTCCAACAGAGCTGATCAGGTGTTTTCCACCAGTGGCTCTCAATTCATACAAATTCCACTAAAAAACTATATGCAGACATATCTTAGCAAAAGAGGGAGTGTGGGGGAAAGCCACAAGGGCTGCGCTTAGTGTCTCTAGGGTGTGTCCTGTGGACTGCAGCATTAGCGTCAGTGCAAAACTGGCAAAAATACAGATTGCTAGGCCCACTTTGGACTTGTAGGAATGGGACCTAGAAATATATGATCATAATAAGCTTCCTGAATGATTCATTCACTGCTCCTAAAACTGAGAGCTACTCACAAAGGTCATGTTCTATCACTAAAACACAGATTGGGGCATGGAGGGGAGCTGAGGATCAGCGGTGTACCTTAGAACAGTCATTCTGATTTGTGGAATGTCCATTCCATTCCAACTTGTCTAGCTGTAAGGTATCTAAATCACTGTTGCAAAACGCCCTTCTCGGACCGCTCACTGCATGTGCCCACACACACACCCAGGGTCTCGTAAGCCAGGTTAGGCTCCAGCATTCTTTCGTGTTACATGACACTCTCACTGGCCTTGTCGGCAGAATCAATGAAAGCCCATTAGCATCCTGTGCTGCATCACTGCGCCATGTGGGGGCTGCGGCCACGGCACCAGCAGAGTCAGCATGCTGGGGCTGTGTCCACTTGAGGAGAAGGGCGAGCACAGAACCACATCCCCCAAGTCAGCAGGACTCAGCTCTCAGAGGCTCCAATAGCAAAGGAGCCTGTTGGGGGGGGGGGGGGGGCGGCTCCCTCCATCATCCTTCCCTCCTTTCAGTTGATTCAGACCTGTTCCCAGACCTTCCTTCAGTGTCTTTGATGGGGACCAAGAAAAATTTGCTGCTCTGAACAGGTTTCCATATCGAGGTGGCTGAGGCTGAGTGCACATAAGTTACCTTCATAACTCCTTGAAAGCATCATCCAGAATGACAGCAAGTCTGGAATGCTGGGATGTAGGACCACAGGACCATGGCTGATGCTGCTCAGGTACCCAGACACCAGAGAGACCACGTGTGAGGTCATAGAGAGAAGCCAGCTTGAGTCAGGAGGCTATCTTCCTTCTGTGTGATGCACACCTGTCATGCAGCCTCCCTGTGGCTCAGTTTACCCAACTTGGTGGAAAGCAAATGTATCTGTATTTGACAATCAAACTAACACATATCATAGTGTATAAACTGCTCTCTAAATATAAAATGAGGAGTTTTGTTGGCTTGGCGGTCTAATCTAGAAAACATGCCAGAGGAGAACTGAGAATAAATTCCTGAATCTGCTGCTATTTCACTCAGCTTGTGTTGTGTGTTACTGTGTGCCTTGGGGATCTCAGGCAGGTGGAAGATTTCCTAAGGTGAGTGCTGGAGGCCTGCATGGGAGCATGTCCACGAGGAGAGGCCACTAAATGTCTCCACCATAATTCTTCAGATCAGGAGGTGGAAGAAGGGAAGGAAGAGTCAGTACAGAAGAACAGTGAGCATGTGGGCAGTCTCCAGGGGAATGCCTAGGATCATGGCTCATCTTGCTACTCACGAAGTCTAGACATAAATGTGTGGATCTATGGGGCCTCTGTTTCAGAGAAATGTTCTTTCCCCAAAAGTGGTCACTGTCCATGCTGCAAACACAAAGTAGTCTCCTGACTCGAGGGGAAGTTGAAAGGGCTTCTGAGTTCCCCAAGGATGGAGAGAACTAAAACAAGATTCAAAAGAGTGCTAAGATGAAGAACATAGCTTGGAAAAGGAAAATGAAGGAGGAAAAACTTGCTGTGTTTTTGAGCCAGAGGAGTGTGAAGTTTCATTCCTGAAATGTCAAGACACTGTGGAAAAGCAGGAGCAGTATCTACTCAGAAGAGATCAAGAAGAATACTTGGGAACTATCAAGAGATGGGAATCATGTTATTTATCACAGGCAGGAGAACTGTTTCTTCACAGACCACACTGAGAAGAATCAAGAGCAAAAGCTGCATCACCACCATCTCCACCAACACAGTCACCATTATCACCTCCGTCATGATCACCAACATACCATCACCACTGCTGACATTGACTGACTATTCCTAGTGCCAGGCACTGCCCAGACCTCACTGAGAAGAGTCAGGAGCAGAAGCAAAATCACCACCTCCACCAACACCATTGCCATCACCGCTGTAAGTACCACTCATACCACCACCACTACCATCTCCACAACCACCAGCATCTATTGAATACCATTACCGCCACCACCACTATCACCGACACTACCATCACCTTTGCTGACATTGACTGTTCCTAGTGCCGGGCACTGCACAGACCTCACTGCAAAGAATCAGCAGCAGCAGTACCATCACCACCATCATCAAAACCACTGCTATCGCTACTGTCAGCACCGCACTAATTTTTCTATACATAACATCTTATTTAATCATTACAACCAATTCTATTGAGAGAGACAAGAGCAATGGTTTTTAGATAAGAAAACAGATACTCTAAGAGTGTCAAGGTCACTCAGATAATGGTAATGGAACCAGAGTGTGAGCCTAGGCAAGTCTGGCTTTGGAGCCTATTCCCTTAATACCCCATACCAGAGACATGACTTGCTAATAGGAAGGGTCCTGTCTTTCTGGATTAGTTGCCTAAAACAAGGTGGGGAGCTTGCTATGACTTACATACCCACCTATTTTTGCTGCAATGAATGACACAGTTGGAAAAAACTAAAAATAACTGTCTGGGGTCTTCAGAGATTCCAGTAAATGGAGGGATTTAGGAGGAGCAGGTGCATCATGCTTATTGCCAGCTGAAGGTGGTAATTTTGGAATAAAGAAGAATGTATGAGGAATGGAGTGGACAGCTGGCTGGGCAGAATCCACTTGGGACAGGGTGTGTCCTGACCTTGCTTATTACACCAGGTCCATGGGCTCCTGGATGCAGTGCCTGAGGCTCCAGTGTTGGTCATAAGTGAAAGTTGGAAGAAGAGGGGGGAAAAGATCCTGGTAAAGATCCTTCATCTGAAGCCAGTTGAGTGGAGGATGAACAATATAATATGAAAAAAAAGAAATGTGGGATAGGTGTGCCAGAATTCTCAGGAGGAATTAGCAGGTCTTCCCTACAGCAGACATGCTGCTTCTGACCTCATATCAGAGATTGGATAATGCACAGAGTATGAGTTAGAAGCCATGAGAATGTGAAATAATAATGATAAGAACCACTTATTGGGTACATACATGCCAGGCACTGTGCACAGTCCTTCCAGGCCTGACTTCAGTTCATCTTCACACCAGTGGTGTAAGGAAGATGTTCAGATGAGGAAGCTGGACCTTAACAGTTGTACAACTAGTCAGCTGGGGAGCTGGGATTCTCCCCTTGGCCAACCTCTCTCCACTCACTCTAACCTCTCAGCTCAACCTCTAACCACTATACTGTACCATCTCCTAAACTTTAACTCAAGATGCCACTTTCATCTCAGATGTGTCACTGCAACTTAAAGAGATGGAACTCAGATCTTTTGTGGACACCAAAGGAGGCAACTCTTTGAGTAAGTTTTATTGAAAAGATGGACAATGGTGGTGTTAGCCAGTAACTTGTCTATCTCCATGGAATCCACAAGTGAATTTGCTCAGACCACATCAAGCAAGGAAAAGTGAAGCGCAGGAGATAAAGGAGAATAGAGAAACTGTGGTTGTCATAAAAGACTTGAAGAAACACGTTTAGGGTAAGAGGTAGATAATCCTTGGTTGCTTAAAATAGGGGGTGTCACAAGAATTCGGGCCTCAACTTCATATAAAAAAGGCCATCATGACAGTCTTCCCTGTCTAAAGGCAAGAGGGGGTGAGCTGTTCACCACAGGAGACAGTGATTTAGAGGAATATGCCCACCTGTTGAGAATGCTGAGGGTTACTGTGCTGTGTGGGACTTTGATGTGAACTCTGAGCCTCTGTAGGATCATTTAACCCTATTGAGAAGGCCCACAGAGACACAAATTCAGCACCTGTGGCCTAGAAAACTGGACCAGATTGCCTGAGCCCTTGGGTTTTCCCATACAGAGCACAGACAAGTCACTTCAGAGGCCGTCTGTCTATAAAAGAAGAGGGGGTACTGACCTCTAAACAATGACGTTCTGAAGACTATGCTGATTGGGATGGAGTGGAAGTTGACTTATTCCAGGAGAAAAAAAAAAGGAAAAGAAAGAAATCCTAAATCTGTTCTGCCAGCCCCCATTTGAAGACCTGGGACTTGAAGCATTTTGCAATGGGAAACCTTCTTGCCCCCAGCTTGTGCTAAGAGACATTAGAAAGGTGCTGTGTAGCCAAGAGGCGTGGACTGTGGGAGCTGACTGGTACACACACTTCATCAGGGCCCAGACTTTCCACAGCTTGCTGGACACACCCTCTTCCTAGAGACACAGACACCTCATCTCTTCTCCAGGACTGGCTTCCAGCTGGATGAGAGAGCTTCAGCCAATCTCTCAACTTGCTGTGCTGTCTCTCTCCTCCTCTACTGCTCCCAAGTGTGGATTTGCCTTTGGTGCCAAGAAGGAGGCCTGTGCTCTGGTAAACATTGCCCCTTGACCCTTTCCTCCTCCAGAGTGGGACATCCGATCGGCCAAGCCTGAATTCCCAGCATCTCCCAAGTACCCTGGACCCTGCCTCCATTTCCTGCCCCTCCCTAGACATTGTTGAGCAACAGGCAGCCTCTGGGCCCCCCTACATTCTGCTGGCCTCAGCACATGGTCCAGGGTGATGGAAATGGAGAGCAAGGTTGCCTTTCTGCCCTGGAACAATCTCATCAGAGTCTTTAACCCTCACTGCTTGGGGAGGCAGATGTTTGGCTTGTAGTCACATAAGGGAGGAGGTGTGCATGGTAAGTCCTATCCTGTGCCTGAGTGCTAGGAGGGCTGCTCATTCAGCACATCTGCTCTGAGTTCTTACTGTGTGCTGAGCATGGTGCTAGGCAAGAGAATAGTTTTAACCAAAAGCACACAAATCACAAACCACTGAGCGTACGAACCTAAAGGTGAGAAAAAGTAGAAACTAAGCTTGGAGCAGGGATTCTCAAACTCTGCTGGGCTTGGAGATCTTGATAAAATTCAGTGATAAGGACTCGATTTCCAAAATGTACAAAACAGCTCATGCAGCTCAATATGAAAAAAATAAACAATCCAGTCAAAAAGGGTTAAAAGAACTAAATAGAAATTTCTCCAAAGAAAATATACAGATGGCCAACAGGCACATGAAAAGTTGCTCAAACTTTCTGCATTTTAGAGAAATGCAAATCAAAACTATAATGAGGTTGTCATCTCACATCGGTCAGAATGGCTGTCATGAAAAGTCTGCAAATGACAAGTGCTGGAAAGGCTGTGGAGAAAAGGGAACTCTCCTTCACTGTTGGTGAGATTGTACATTGATACAGCCACTATGAAGATCAATATGGACGTTCCTCAAAAAAAACTAAAGATAGAGCTATCGTATGATCCAGAAATTCCACCCCTGGGCATTTACCTGGAGAAAACTCTAATTTAAAAAGATACATGCCCCCCAGTGTTCATTGCAGCAGTATTCACAATAGCCAAGACATGCAAGCAACCTAAATGTCCATCAACAGATAATGGATAAAGAAGATGTGGTGTATATATATACACACACACACACACACAATGGAATATTACTCATCCATAAAAAAGAATGAAATAATGCTATTTGCAGCGACATGAATGGACCTGGAGATTATCACAGTAAGTGAAATAAGTCAGAGACAGACAAATATCATATGATATCACTTATATGTGGAACCTAAAAAAATAATACAAATGATTTACAAAACAGAAACAGACTCACAGACATAGAAAAACTTACGGTTAACAAAGGAGAAAGAAGAAGATAAATTAGGATTTGGGGGTTAAAAGATACACTCTACTACATATAAAATAGATTAGCAACAGGACCTACTGTATAACAAGGAACTATATTTAATCCCTGTAACAACCTATAATAGAAAAGAATCTGACAAAGAATATATTACGGGTGTGTGTGTGTGTAACTGAATCACTTTGCTATTACCTAAAATGAATACAACGTTGTAAATCAAGTTGATCTGGTTGGGGCCCATACTTCTATACATTTTCAGTTTACCAGGTGACACTGATGCTGCAGTTCCCCAGGTCACCGAGAGTTGCATGAGCTTTGTTAGCAACTTGAGAACAGGCTAGGAGCAGTTCAGGGTCCTCTCTGGGTGAACCAAGGTCAGGATGACCAGCAAGGAGCTTTCTGGAGGAACCCTGTGAGGCCTTTCTTTCTCCCTCACACCTCCCAAGGTGCCTTTGGCCTTTGCCTTACCTGACGTGGTCTCGATTGGTGCTGGTGCCTGGGTGGGAGCAGTTACGGAAAAGCCAGCGTTCAGGAGGGGTTGCCTAGACTCGGGCGCGAGACGACAGCAGGGGTCCCAGGGCCCAAGGTGCTTTGCTCATTGGGTCCTCTTGTCTTTGCAGACTGCGCCGGGTGCAAGGAGGAGATCAAGCATGGCCAGTCGCTCCTGGCGCTGGACAAGCAGTGGCACGTCAGCTGCTTCAAATGCCAGACCTGCAGCGTCATCCTCACCGGGGAGTACATTAGCAAGTAGGTCTCTCCCCTGCCCCGCCGCCTGACCTCTGCACGCCCCAGGCCTGGCCCCACGTGGCCCTTGGCCTGAGTCACCAGCAGCATCTCCCTCCGCTTCTGTCCGGCTGGGCACTCCAGCCACAAACAGCACCCCACTCACCTTGGGCCCTCCCTCGGCGCTTCCCCTGTTCTGAGATGCTTCTCTGTTCTGAGCATGCTTGCTCCTACGCTTCCTCTGGTCTCAGGTCCCATACCGTCCCCTCAGAACTGGCTTCATACCACCTCTTACAGGCCCTCCACACTGGCCCTCCCAGCGGCCCTCATCTGCCCTATTGGTTTCCTTCGGGTAGGCCAACACCATTTGCGATTGTATACTTAACCATGTTACCTGTTTAATAAGGATAATAATATTAGCTGTCATTTATTGAGCTTTTAGTATGGACAAGGACTGTACTAATTGCTCTGTACAAATTATCACATCAAGCCCCATGACTACCCCCATGAGGTGTTAACCCCTATTTGAAAAGCTGTAGAAACTGAGTCTCAGGAAGTTATTGCCGCAGTGATTATATTTAGCGTCTGTCCTCACCAGGGTGGGACTTTGTTTAATTGACTACGGCCTGTAGCACAATGCCTGACCCAACATCGATAATACAGTTGTTGAATGAAATGAGATAAGAGATGATGGACACACAGTCGTCAGGAGACACGGCCTAGCCCCAACACTGAACACTAGACAAGGCCCCTTATGCCAGGTCCTTATGACCATATTTACATACTCAAATACCTAAAAAAAAAAAATTAGGGCCACGAGCCCTCAGAACTTTTTACACTATGATCCAGACATTTTCTAGTATCACTCTCTGACCCGATGCTAGGATATAGTGAGCATTAAAGTTGTAGCATGCATGGTTCTGCTATCAAGAAATAAGAGAGATGGGCTGTATGCATAAAAAATGATGACTCCAGGGTACATGTGATTCAGAGCTCAAGAGAAGTTCTGTTCTTTAAGACCTTTCCAATCAGAAGTGACAGAAAACCCAACTCAAACTCCCTTGAATGCAAAAATGGGAGTTTATTGACTCATGGGAAGGCATTCCTGGCTTCTGGCATGGCTGAATCCAGAGGCTTAAAGCTGTCATTAGCCCTTCAGAAGCCGCACCCTCTCCCCAGACTTTCTTGTCTCTCTCAGCTCTGCCTTCCTCTGTGTCTGATTCATTCTCAAGCAGGACCTCCCCAACTGGTAGCAAAGATGATTACCAGCAACTCCAAGCTTTGTTTTTAGCAGCTTCATAAACCTGGCAAAGAGGGAGGAAGGCCTCTTTCCCAAGAACGCCAGCAAAAGTCCCACAGCTGCCTCTGATTTGTCCTCCATTGGGTCACATGCCCACCCCTGACCAGTCACTGGCCAGAAGGATCTAAACCCTTGAGTCAGAGAGCAGCCCTTTGTAACTGTGAGTGGGAAGGGGTGGTTCCCAGAATGCAGGCAAGGTACTGCTGCTGTCAAAAAGGGAGGTAGGTACTAGCCGAACGACCTTTGTCTGTGTCATAGGTCTAAGCCACAGGTTGTGGCTATGACTGTTCACTTCTAACTAGCAGAAGTGGCATCTGGAATATGTGAGAGCTTTATGGAAGATGGTAATATTTGGGCTGGACCTTGAGAAGGTGTATAAGATTTGAAAATGCAAAGAAGGAAAGCTTGTAGCCAGAATGCTCAGCCTGGGCAAGGACAGGGAGGTGCTGGCCACATCCATCCTGTTTGCTAGAACTCGGGTGTGTGCACAGGTGAAGTCCAAGGCTGCAGAGGTGAGTTGAGGTCACAGCCTGAGCGCTTTGAACGCATGTTGGTGGGAGTTTGGCATGTACCTCTGTGCCTGCCAAGTAAGGTGTTCCCTTGGTGAGATGCCAGCCAGGAGTCCTTGAGTCTGTGAGTTCAAGTCCAAATTCTCTGGGGGAGTAAGGGTCTGCTCAGAGCTCCTTGTGAGCAGGTCCAACCCAGATTACCCACCACGCAACCCAGATTACCCACCACCAGAGCCTCTGCAGCCGGGCTCTGGGCTCTTCATCCATCTGCCAGCAGAGTGGAAGGTGCTTAGCAGCGCCAGCTCTGGAGTTGATGCCCCAGTCAGAAGTCCAGCCCACTTGACCTCAGCAAGAGACTCAGCTTCTCCCAGTCTCAGTTCCTTCATTTATAGAAACAGAGCTGAGAAGAAGAACGCTCATAGGGTTCAGAGATCTGTGCTTTGTACCTAATCAATACCCAGTAAAGATTAATTTTTACCCTCTGCCTCTTTTTAGAATCATGTATGTCAAATTCCCAAAGGCCTCACCCAGCAGCAGACAGTGCTTCCCAGGCATGCATGGGGAGCTTGTCAAGATGCAGATTCCCTGGATCCAAATTAGGAGGTGTTGGCATTTATACCCAAATTTTGCTGGTTCATTGCACCCACCTGCTGACCAATGACTTTATCCCCCTGCACCCCCCAGAGTATAAAAGGGTTGAGGGTGAGGGAGGCTTGTCTCATGGACCCACAAACAACAGTGTCACCTCGTGACTTTGCTGAGCACCAGTCCTCAATGTTGCCTCTCCTTCAGGAAACACTGATGGCCCTGCTGCCCAGGGTAGGCTCCTAGCAGTCCCCGCAGGGCAGCAGCATGGATGTGCCTGGTCTAAGGCCTCTCTGCCTGTGAGTGAGTTCTGTTCCATACAGAAGATGTCATCGGCACTTCAGAGAGATGTCATCAGATCTGGGCCCTAGAGCTAGGCCGGGCCTGAGCTGGGCTGAGTGCTTTGATGCCCCCAGTCATCTCCATGTTGGCCCTTGGAAGCTGAGCCCAAACGTCTTTTGGGGACTCCTGTCAGTCATCATGGGGATCCCCTAGGACAGGTGCTTTGCTGAGCCCTGGGACACCCTGGAGCCACATCCTTTAATTCTCATCACAGCCTGCTGAGAAATCAGAGCTTGTGGATTTGAACTAGCACTAGATCAAATGGCAACCCACTCCAGTATTCTTGCCTGGAAAATCCCATGGATGGAGGAGCCTGGTAGGCTATATATAGTCCATGGGGTCACAAAGAGCTGGACACGACTGAACGACTTCACTTTCACTTTCTCATCCACACAATGGGGAGAACACTAATTTCAACCTCATAGGACAGCGGCAAGTATTAAATGAAACAAGCTATGTAAAATACCATCAGAGAGCCCGACACATACCAAGCAGTAAATAGCAATGGCTACTGTAGTAGGGATAGTGTAAGAATAACTAACAATAATCTTATTACTGCCCAGTAAGTTCTAAGCACTGGGCAAGAATGGAGCACTTAGGAAGTGATTGGGGAGGGCAAGGGTTCCTGTTTTCTACTGATTCAGGAGCACAGTCATATGATTCTTTTTGTGCCAGTGTTTTGTTAGAAGAGGAACCCTTAAGAATATGCAAAAAATTGATCACATTGATGACCTCCTGAAAGAGAAACAGGGAGAGACTGGGAGGAGGGGGCAGACTTTCCCCGTGTGCCTTTGCAGTGTGCCAAATGCAGATAATACCTGTTCTAAATGGAAGTTTTATTTTTTAGATGACCTTTTAAAAGAGTCCTTTAGGGTAAGGGGAAGAGAGTAGGTCTAGAAAATCTGAGGAGAGAGCAAGGAAAAAAGAGTGAGGGACCCTCATGGCCAGCAGGAAACAGTGCTTCCCAGGCATGCATGGGGAGTTTGTCAAGATGCAGATTCCCCAGCCCTCTCACCCCAGGGACTGTCTGATCTTGTAGATCTGAGGGGTGTCTGGGCAGTTTTCACTTTGAACAGCCACCTGAGTGCTTCTAATCTTGGTCCAGTCACAGTTATCTGTGGGTCTGGGAAGTTCCACGTGACACCCCCGTGGACCCCCCTAATTTCCTCTTCCTGTGTGGATTTCCTCTGCAGGGATGGCGTTCCGTACTGCGAGTCTGACTACCACTCCCAGTTTGGCATTAAGTGCGAGACTTGTGACCGATACATCAGCGGCAGAGTCTTGGAGGTGAGTGGGTACAAGTAACTATAAAGATGATTGAGCAGATGGCCTGTGACCCCGCAGAGTCATCCCTGAAGAAGGGGAAAGTCACCCCACACCCCTTTTTCCTTAGCCTCTCCCTCCCCTGCTTTCTCTGCCTCAGCTTAGCTTGCTACATGACCTTGAGCAGATAACCTTGCTTCTCTAGGTACCCCCCAAATGAGAAGCTGGACGAAATTACTCCTTGTTCAAAAAATGTTGTGTTAGAAATGTCGGTTGTTTCTCTGGATTCAGACCCAGATAGATTACTAGGGAGTGACAATTATGATTTTCTTCTTTGCCCTGCCTAAAGGATAGAGCCTTTATTTTTTTAAGCATTCGGTAATGTGCTGATTTATGAACCAGCTTGTCTAGCAGCCTGCTCCCTAAGCCCTTCTTTGGCTGGTCCATCACCATGGCAACAACTTTCCTCTGCTTCTGATGCACAGCTCACTCTGCCAGTGACAGACAACCTGCAGCACCCTTGCTGAGCCCCTGCCTGAGCCCCCATTCGCTGGCCTTCCTGGCCTTCCCTCCCACGCCCTGGGCCCAGGCAGCTGTCTTCCTATGCCTTGGGACCACCCACCTTGAGGAGTCAGAAGCAGGAAAGAGTTTGGTGCAAATGAAAAGCAGTGGCCTAGTATTCTATTCATACTAAGTCAAACAAGTAGAATCGAAATGTCATAAATTTTTTTGCTAGGCAAAAATTCTATAGTTTTCTAAAATATATACATTATATTTATATATATGTATACAAAAGCTTTCTAATTTATATTCACTCAAAATTTTGATAGTTTTGATACATAGTTTCATGTATTTTGTCATCTAGAATCACAACTAAAAGTCTAGAAAAGTTATTAGTGATTAAAATAACTTTTATGAGGCTTGAAACTCCTAATTCAGTTCTGAGAATATAAAGAAATATTGTTGGTTAAAAAGACAGGAAATTAACATGTGATACTGTATTATTAACTAAAGTACAGATTTTGTTCAAATCTCAAAAAATGAAAAACAGTAGCTTAAGAGTACAAATAATTGGGTGCTAATATTGACTCAGTTGCTTACTCATGCTCAGATTTTGGGGTGAGTATCTTTGCCTTTCTAGGTCCACATTTTCTCATCTGACAGTGGCTGAGGGACAACAGACTAGGTCAGGGCTTACGAACAGAATCATTAATTCTGACAAATCTGGCCAGGAGACCGAGGTTGCCTGGAGTCAGCAGTGCATTGAGAAGGATCCTACAGCCTCAGCTCAGGAGAAAGTGTAGCAGCCAGGAAGGGACTCTGAGGAGATGCACTGTAGTTGAGCCCTGAGAGTGAGAAGGAAGCTGCCATGTGAAGGGCTAGAGGAGGAATGAGCCTAACCCTTTCAGGGAACAGAGAAAAAGGCCAGTGTGGCTGAGTTCTATAAATCAGGGCTAGAGGAAGATGGAGTAGATCATAAAGGGCATATCATATCAAGCTTTGTAGGCCTGTTTAGGAGTTTATGTTTTATAGCAAATGCAGTGGAAATTCATTGGAGAATTTTAAACCAAAGAACAGCATTGTTAAGATTTCCATTAAAAGACTATAGTGAATCAGAGAATAGGATAAACGCACAGAGTGGATAAGCCATCAGGCATTTCCAAGGAGCAGTAGGAGTGCAATGTGGAGAAAAAGCATGAAACAGAGGTACATGGAGGATTTGGGCCCAGGTTTCTGAGGGCCTGATACCAGGGTGAGGCGTCTGTAATGCGCAGGACAGCAGGGGGAGTTGGGGAAAGGTCAAGCAGAAGTGACCTGCTTCGAGCTGCACCTTAGGGAGAATAACATGATGTCCACAGGCTAAATTTAAAGGAAGGAAACTGGAAGCGGGAGACCTGCAAGAAGACCTTGACCCCCCAAAAAGGACTTGGGAGGTACAGTGGCAGGATTAATCAGCCTGTCTACAATACTGTGGAAGTTGAATTCCAGTAGCTTTGCAACCATGGGGCCTCTTGTAGACGCAGCCATCGAAGGAGAAGAGGCCAGAGGTTGAACCCAAGTGTCAAGTCCAGATGAGAGGAAGTCTGGTGTTGCCATTGCAGAAGTCCAGATGGCACGGAAAGACTGATCTGAGCAGAAACACATGAATTCCCTTTGGGAAGAAGCGTGGTTGAAATTCCAGGAAAATTTCAAGAGGACAATGAGAATGTAGACCAGAGGTCAGGGACAAAGCTCAGGCCTGCAGGGAACAGTCTCAAAAATGCTAAGACTTGAATAGCACCCTGAAAGTCATCAGCCCTCTTAGAGAAGAGGGCTGAAGATAACATGGGGAGTGGCAGCTTGCAGGAGTGCAGAAGGAGACTGAGAAGTCAGAAAAAGAGGAGGAGTGCTAAGGGATGCAGGATTGGGTAAAATTGGGGAGGGGTGGTGAGAGGACAGAACTCCAGAAAAGATGGGAAGTAATCAGAGTGTTGAGCAGATTCTGCAAGAGCAATTAGTGATATACAGGCTGAGAAAAAGCTGTGGGGTGTGGGACACGGTCACGTTCAGGAGAACCACTTGTCAGGTCTGCAGAATTGTGGGCAGGGGGCACCCACAAGTAGTGGGGGTCAGTGGCATGTTGTCGTTGTTGTCATTCAGACTCTCAGTCGTATCTGACTCTTTGCAACCCCATGGACCGCAGCATGCCAGGCTCCCCTGTCCTTCACCATCTCCCAGAGCTTGTTCAAACTCATGTCCACTGAGTCGGTGACGCCATCCAACCATCTATCTCATCCTCTGTCATCCCCTTCTCCTCCTGCCTTCAATCTTTCCCAGCATCTTTAACAGCATCATCTTTTAGGATTTGAAATTGCTCAACTGGAATTCCATTACCTCCACTAGCTTTGTTTGTAGTGATGCTTCCTAAGGCCCACTTGACTTCACACTCCAGGATGTCTGGCTCTAGATGAGTGATCACACCATCGTGGTTATCTGAGTCATGGAGATCTTTTTTGTATAGTTCTTCTGTGTATTCTTGCCACCTCTTCTTAATATCTTCTGCTTCTGTTAGGTCCATACCGTTTCTGTCCTTTATTGTGCCCATCTTTACATGAAATGTTCCCTTGGTATCTCTAATTTTCTTGAAGAGATCTCTAGTCTTTCCCATTCTATTCTTTTCCTCTATTTCTTTGCATTGTTCACTTAGGAAGGCTTTCTTATCTCTCCTTGCTATTCTTTGGAACTCTGTATTCAGATGGGTATATCTTTCCTTTTCTCCTTTGCCTTTCATTTCTCTTCCTTTCTCAGCTGTTTGTAAGGCCTCCTTGGACAACCATTTTGCGTTTTTGCATTTCTTATTCTTGGGGCTGGTTTTGATTACAGCCTCCTGTACAATGTTACAAACCTCCATCCATAGTTCTTCAGGCAGTCTATCAGATCACACTCCTTGAATCTATTCGTCAGTTCCACTGTATCATCATAAGGGATTTGATTCAGGTCATACTTGAATGGCCTAGTGGTTTTCCCTATCTTCTTCAATTTCAGTCTGAATTTTGCAATAAGGAGTTCATGATCTGAGCCAGCCAGCTCCTGGTCTTGTTTTTTGCTGCCTGTATAGAGCGTCTCCATCTTTGGCTGCAAAGAATATAAACAATCTAATTTTGGTATTGACCATCTGGTAATGTCTATATGTAGAGTTGTCTCTTGTGTTGTTGGCAGAGGATGTTTGCATATGACCAGTGCGTTCTCTTAGCAAAACTCTGTTAGCCTTTGCCCTGCTTCATTTTGTACTCCAAAGCTAAACTTGCCTGTTACTCCAGGTATCTCTTAACTACCTACTTTTGCCTTCCAGTCCCCTAAGATGAAAAGGACATCTTTTTTTGGTGCTAGTTCTAGAAGGTTTTGTAGGTTGTCATAGAACTGTTCAACTTCGGCTTCTTTGCCATTAGTAGTTGGAGCCTAGACTTGGATTACTGTAAGATTGAATGGTTTGCCTTGGAAACAAACAGATCATTCTGTCATTTTTGAGACTGCACCCAAGTACTGCATTTCGGACTCTTTTGTTGACTGTGAGGGCTACTCCAATCCTTTTAAGGGATTCTTGCCCACAGTAGTAGATACAGTGGTCATCTGAATTAAATTTGCCCATTCCAGTCCATTTTAGTTCACTGATTCCTAAAATGTCGATGTTCAATTCACTTTTGCCACCTCCTGTTTGGCCACTTCCAGTGTACCTTGATTCATGGATCTAACATTCTAGGTTCCTATGCAATGTTTTCCTTTACAGCATTGAACTTTACTTTCACCACCAGACACATCCATATGTCACTGGCATATGTCATCAAGAAATCATAAAAGCAGACTTTTCTTTACAGAAGGGAGAGACTTCAGTTACACACAGGACCAGAGCCTCTGATGGGAATTCGTCCCAGCACTTCCAGGCTGCTCTGAAATCATGTCAGCACCTGTCTTTCCCCCAAGTTACTGTCATTCAGTATTGTTGGAGCCCCCTCTTCTTGGGCAGCTCTTGTGACTGGGTTTCCATTGATTCCATTGTATGAGGCTCCATTAGCATCTTGGATGTATTGATTTTTTTTTTTTTTTCTTAGATCTGGAAGAGACTTTTAGCAGTCAACTAGTTCAACCTCCTTGTTTTACTGATGAGAAAAGTGAACCCTGAGACATGTGGTTCTTTCCAAAGTCATATGCCGTTATTTCTGATAAAGACAGAACTGATACCTAGGATTCCATCCTCCTGTATTCCACACCAATGCCCACAGCTCTCAGTTCCCCAGGGCCATTGACACAGTGGGATGTCGAGAAAATACACAGTTGGAGTTAAACAGACTTGAATTTCAGTTTTATCTCTTCTAGCCATGAAACCAAGCAAATTACTTTCTTTGAGTCTTTATCTATCAATGGAGAATACTACTGTTATTTAACTCCTAGTAGATATGCCAGTGTGAAATCATGGAAAATATATATAATAGTTTCTGCCTCTGGTTCCTGGCACAGAGCTCCTAAAACCCTTGTAATTTCCTAAGTGATAAGAACATTAGGAGCATATTTTGTTCTCACATTTGGTTTTTGACCTCAGTTCCTGAACATAGAACTTCTAAACCCCTCAGAAATTTCTGAGCGATGGGAGCATCTTTTGTTCTAATGAGGCGACTCATGGACTCCTAGATGGAGGCCGGTCACCAGAAAGATCAAGCCATGATTGGAAGCTTGAAACTTTCAGCCCTGACTCCCATCCTCTGGGAAGGGGAGAGAGCGTAGAACTTGAGTTAATGATGGATCCTGTCAATGCAAGGAAGCCTTTGTGAACATCCCATGAGTACAGGGTGCAGAAAATGTCCAGGTGGGTAAACACCCGAGGTTCTGGGAGAGTGGTACACAGAGAGAGGGCATGGATGCCCCGTGCCCCTCCCCAGATACCTGGAACCTCTTCTGTCTAAATGTTCATCTCTATCATTTTATAACAAACCAATAAACATAACTGTTTCCTGAGTTCTGTGAGCCATTCCAGCATATTAATAAACCCTAGTTGGCGGTCATGGGAACCCCGGTTTAATGCTGGTCAGTCAGAAATAGGTGACAACCTGGGACTTAATGACTGTTATCTAAATTGGGCTTGGGGGGAGACATTGTCATGGGTCTGAGCCCTTAACCTGTGGGGTCTGACACTCTGTTCAGGTAGAGTATCAGAATCAATTAAATTGCAGGACACTCAGCTGTTGTCACAGAGAATTGCTTGGTGTGGGAGAGGGAAAAAACCCACACATCTGGTGTCAGAAGTATTATGAGTATGGTAGTAGTCTGAGAGTAAGGGACAAACACCGGAGTGTGTTTTCCTTTATAGCTTGTCACGACTCCCTTGGTTGCAAGTACAGAAACTATACTCAGCTACCTCAGACCAAAAAGGAAATTTATCAACTCCCATAATGAAAAATGCAGGAGCAGTCCTTGCTTCAGGCACAGCTGGATCCAGCACTCACACAAATGTGTTTGAATATCTTGCCCTCTTGGCGCAATTTTCTTCTGGGTTGGCTTTATTCTCTCTCCTGTATAATGGGGAAATCAGACACCAGTCACTCTAGGCTTCCATCCTGTCAGTCAGCATTTCCAGTGGAAGGAGAGCTTTCTCTTTTCTAATAGCTCAGCAAGCATCCTGGGACTGGCTGTCACTGGGGAACCTCAGGCCCGTCTCCAAACCAGTCACCGTGACCATAGAGTTGGAATAACCACATGGATTGACATGGGGAACGGATAGTCATTCTCACCCAGGAAAAGCTTGATGCTGTTTCTGGAGGAAGGAGGAAGGCTGTTGGCCAGACCAAAACAACAGCCTCCTTGCTATGGGCCCAGTATGTTTCTGGGTACACAGTAGGCACTTAATTAAATTCCATGTCCCCTTCCCACCCCAGGCCACCCCACAGTCCCTTCCTCAGTGACAGAACTCAGCATGCTGAGCGCCGACCACACTCCTTTCTCGCTGGTCTGTGTCCTTGCTGGGGAGAATCTCAGCCCTGGGGACTATGCTGCCTGCCTCACATTGCTTGTGGTTCTCAATCCTCGCCAAGAGGGCCCATTTTCCAGCTACTGATTCTGTGTCCTGAACACTATGTTCTGGACTTTGGCTTGCGAACAGAATGTCTCATCTTGTCCCCCTGACCGGTTCCCCTCATGCCGGCACCGGCGGCCACGTGGCCTCCCTCCCGCTGCCTCAGGTGGCTTCTGTGCCATCCTTGGCAGAGTTTCTGAGATGTGCACAGAGCCTCTTTCGGCTGGAGCAGGGTGCCAGGGTGTGACATTTAGGAAGATGCCAGCTTCAGTTTTGCCAACCCACTGTTGCCATTCTAGAAACAGATCTATAATTGAAATGATAAAGAGACACAAAGTAGGAAGAGACTACTAATTAAAACAATTATCCCTGTCATGGTATGGGAGAATCAGTCCCACGACATCTTGGGAAAATAGCAGGTCCTTCCAGAGTTTGAACACAGTTTGCTTTGGTGACGATAAGGACATTCTCTCATTAGTGGGAGCCATGCAAACAACCAAGACTGTAAAAAAAAAGGGACTTGGTATTGTTTTTCTTTTTTAAAAAGCTTGCCTTTTCATACTCTTGCTTAATTTTTAGAATAAATCAAGTATCTCCCAAATAGATAAACCCATGCCCAAGTACCCGCCCCCAACACACACAAGATTTAGGGATAAGCCTTCAGCATTATGCAATTATAATTCAATATTTTTAAGATTTTTTTGATGTGGGCCATTTTTAAAGTCTTTATTGAATTTGTTACAGTATTGCTTCTGCTCTTATATTTTGACTTTTGGGCTGTGAAATCTTAGCTCTCTGACTAGGCATGGAACTCAAACCCACACCCACCCCCTCCCTTATATTGGAAGGCGAAGCCTTAACCAATGATGGCCAGAAGTCCCTACAATTTTTTAACTGGAAGGAACCTATTCGCATCAGACCAAGTGATGGCTGGGGAGGGGTCCTTTAACAATATCCCAGAATCCATCATATCCCCCCAAAAGGGAGGATGAGTTGGTTGGATGGCATCGCTGCCTCAGTGGACATGAACTTGAATGACTCCAGAAGATGGTGAGAGACTGGGAGGCCTGGCATGCTGCAGTCCATGGGATCACAAAGAGTCAGACACGACTTAGCGACTAAACAACAACATATCCCCCCAAAAAACTTTGCCCTAACCTGAAACATACACCTTCAAAAGGAGCCCCACCTTCCAGCCCCATTGCTGCCTGAAGCTCCTCCTTACAGCAGTTCTCAAGCCACCAGGGAAGGGTCCTCATGGGTCAGGTCCTCTCGGTTAGGCTGCGGTGTCAGGACGGTCTGCCCTCCGGGGAGCAGCTCCCACATGGCTACTGGCTTCCAGTGGGACCTTGAGTCACAACCTTCTCCAACGCGCTTTCTTCCACCTAGAAAGGAGTTCTCAGCTTCAGATCATTTCCATTTTTACTTGAAACAATGCATAGGGAAACAAAGTGGGAATAGGGAAGGGGGCTCATCAATGCCAGATTGGGGCAGAGGCTCCCAAGCACAGTAGTTATGGGACTGGCCTGGGGGTCTGAGACTTCCCCTCAGGTCCTGGCTTTGTGGGTCTCCTTATTTGTCCAGTGAGCCCTAAAACTGTGTCCATCCCATGCCCTCTCACCATTTTTGCCATGCCTATGAGCCTCATGTATTCATTCTTACCTAATGCTTTATCTTATCTTCAAGTTGGCTCTCTTGCAAATAAGAAAACTTGTGTAACATAACAGGAAAACCATGATCACTAGCCATGTTGCCAGTAACTAAAAAATGGTGTTCTAGTGGCAGCTTCAAGACTCTTACCTACTCTCATTCCTTAAAAGGTAGATTAGTAAGGTTTGGACAGATGTTATCCTCTGCACCAAACTCCTTGAAAACTCCTTTTTTTCCTCCTTGGAAAAAAAAAGTCAAAAGAATAGATAGAGGATTGAATAGGAAATCTCTCATTTTTTTTCCCCCATGAATTCAGTGTTATTAAACCTGAGGATCCCTTTAAAACATGTCTTGAACCACTGGGGGTAAGGTCCCATTGTTGGGGAAGTGCTGGGACGTCAGCATTTCCAGTAAGACTGTTTTCTCATCAGGAAATAAGGCAGTAGGACCAGAGGCCTCCAAATGGCTCTTTCATTGCTGGAATAGATGTGACGGTGTCCAGACAGGTCCACAGAAAGCTTTCAGATGCCCATGGTATGGAATCACCAAGCTTCTGTTCTGGGGGACTCCCTTGGGTAGATCCCAGCCAGCCTCAGGGCCGTGAAGATGCCATTGACACTAGTGAGTCAGGGAATGTTCAGACTCGACCTGCCCTGCTGGACGGCAGCCACAGCGCTGACCTCCTCTTGTATCTTTCATTCCCGTAGGCGGGAGGGAAGCACTACCACCCCACCTGCGCCAGGTGTGTGCGCTGCCACCAGATGTTCACCGAGGGGGAGGAGATGTACCTCACAGGTAAGCAAATCTGACCCTCGGGGGGGCGTTCCTCTCCGCTTACGACAGGAAAGGAGATACAGCCTCCTTCCGTCCCAGGGCTGTCTGTGCTGTTGGCTTGTCCTCAACACCGTGATTAATTCGCCCCTCTCTGGGTGGTTCAGGAAAGTTGCCGGTGTGGCTAATGTGAAGTGACATGTAATCTGCCTTCCGTCCCTGTGCGCCTCCCCCCGCTGCTCGCTGGCCCGCTTCCCTGGCAGTTCTCTCTGAGCAGACTCCCCCGGCTCTGCCTCGAGGTGGGAGGCTGAGCTCCTTCAGGCCAAGGGGTCAGAGAACAGGAGGATGGCGGGGTTGCAGACTGTCTGCACCATCACAGCACCTACTGCCGCCTCCCTCTCCCACCCCTCCCTCCACATCTCAGAGCATCACACCCGGCCACTGTCTGGTCACCCCTCTCAGGAAGGACCAAAAGGAATGTGAGGGAACCAAGAGTTGCCAAAAAACTAATCAGAGCTGCTTTTCCTCTGCCACTTCCCAGGGTCCAGCCCTCTGGCCCCAGGATTCCTGCTCCAGTCTCCTAATTAGTCTCTAGGCTCTGTTCAGTCCTCCATCCCCTGCCCAGTCCATCATTCTCAGGCATCAGTGTTCTCAGCAGAGCCCTGTTGAGGGGTCTTTGGGAGACCTCTGGACCCACTGTTGCTGCTGCTAAGTCGCTTCAGTCGTGTCTGACTCTGTGCTACCCCATAGACGGCAGCCCACCAGGCTCCCCCGTCCCTGGGATTCTCCAGGCAAGAACACTGGAGTGGGTTGCCATTTCCTTCTCCAATGCATGAAAGTGAAAAGTGAAAGTGAAGTTGCTCAGTCGTGTCCAACTCTTCACGACCCCATGGACTGCAGCCTACCAGGCTCCTCCATCCAGGGATTTTCCAGGCAAGAGTACTGGAGTGGGGTGCCATTGCCTTCTCCGCTGGGCCCACTAGTTAGGTGCAAACACTTCAGCCTAGTATTTAAGACACTCTCAGTGATTACTCCATCTGCCTTGAACAAACTCAGCACTTCAGCTTGCCAGAGCCAACCTGCAACCATTCCTTCATCCATTCAAAAACTCTCGTATACCTATCAGATGCAGACTCTGAAGGGTCCACAGTGAGTTCCAACCCAATACCCATGGCTCTGATATCCATGGTGGACCATGGTCAGTAGTCACACAGATAACTGTCAACTGTGATAAGTTGTACGGAGGGAAGGAGTGTGAAGTGTGAGAGCACATGATGGGGTGGAGAGGGGCGCCTGGGAGGGTCCCTGATGAGGGGCCGGGGTTCCAAGGAGGAGTGAGTGTTAACTGGGGAAGGAGGGGAGGGATGGAATTAGCCAGCCTAAGGGCATAGAATCTGCCAGCCTCTTGGTTGGCGGTGGGGGTGCAGGGGTGGGGGGTTGGTAAAGAAATGGCAAGTGTGGAAGACAGAGAGGAGCCAGTGTGGCCACGGTGCAGCAGGAGGTGAGAGATCAGGGCAGGACAAGCTGCTGCTGCTGCTGCTGCTAAGTCGCTTCAGTCGTGTCCGACTCTGTGCGACCCCATAGACGGCAGCCCACCAGGCTCCCCCGTCCCTGGGATTCTCCAGGCAAGAGTACTGGAGTGGGGTGCCATTGCCTTCTCCACAGGACAGGCCAGGCTGGGCCTTCTGGCAGGGACGGTGTTCACCCTTGAATGATCTCATGGCCCTGGTGCCCCCAGGGGGCCACTCTCCACCCGCAGGCCTCCTGGACCACCCTGCCTCTGTGCCTTCCCTTGGATCCTACCATTGTAGGCCAAGTTAGAGGCACTGCCCACTTCAGAGCCCCCCAGATGTCCCCACCCCCACCCGAGCTCACTGGTCTCCCTCCCTGCACCCCCTGAGCCTTCTGTTTGCAGCTGGCCCCCTCCAGCCTGCATTGAGCCATTGGCCACCTCCCTGAGAACCTTGCCTCTGACATCGGCCCCTCAGCCCTGGCATTGACCCCTGTGCACTCACTTGACTGGTGATCGCTGTTGGCTGAATTTCTGTGCTAGCCATCTGCAGTTGAATAGTCATCTTGGGGAGGGCATTTCTTTGGGAGACACCTTCCTCCTGGTTTCTTCGCAAGGCAAATGGAAGGTCAGAAAGGCTATTATGAGGAGCATAGCTTCCTCTCAAGCTTGTCCAAGCCACACATGCCCACGCCAGGAGTTGCCTGAAGATGTAATGAATCCCCTTTGCCTAGAGCTGGTTTCTAAACCTCAGCGCTGTTGACATATGGGGCCAGATCATTCTTTGGTGTGGAGACTGCCCTGTGTATTTCAGGATGTTTAGTAGCATCCCTGGCCTCTGCCCACTAAATGCATAATGTACATCTTATTGTTGTGACAACCGAAAATATCTCAGACGTTGCCCTAGGAGGCATAATCAGCCTGGGCTGAGAACCACTAGCCTAGAGCTATTCAGCAGAATCTCATACCATCTGCTAGGAAAGCTGAAACAGGGTTTCCTGTGTTGGACTGGGCAAGGGGACTGTCTCCAAGATGCTGTGACCCTACAACTACTGATTTGTATGTACAATCATACAGGTGTTAGAGGTGAATAGACCCCAGGAGTCACTCTAGACAGTGAAGTAACAGTCCTCATTGTATAGAAGGGGAAAGTGAGCCCCAGAAAGAAGAAGAGATTTGCATGAGAACTTACAGGTACAGGGGCAAAGGTGGGGAACCTGGCCTTATGACTTCCACCCCAGAGCTCTCTCCATCTTGCCTCCCGAGACCCAGACCCTGACTACTACTCAGGTCCCTGCAGGGACTAGGCTCCCCCTTTCCGGGAGCACCGATCCCTCAGTGCTCCCTCAGTGCCTGGGTTCCTAAGTGGTTCCTGCTGCAGTACCCCGTGTTATGTGATAGAACGCCCATGTGAGTCTCAGCACGCTGCATGGTATCTTCATGGGCCCCAAGAATCTAGACTTTGCACTTGATTTGAAAGTTTGCTGCATGGTATTCCTCTCCCCAGAGGATGAGGTGGTTGGATGTATCATTGACTTAATGGACATAAGTTTGATCAAACTCCAGGAGATAGTGAAGGCCAGGGAAGCCTGGCATGCTGCAGTCTATGGGGTCACAAAGAGTTGGACATGACTTAGCAACTGAACAACAACAAATTCCTCTCACCCTTCTCTGGTAAAGCCCTTTCCTGTATTGAAATTGTTCTCATGTTCATATCACTGGAAATTAAGATCTCTCGCTTCCTGCCTGAATTCCCAATGCTGATATTTGCCCATTTGGTGCTTTGAATCCTGGCTCCACTATTTAGTAAGTTTTTGACCTCTTTACTCTCTAAACCCCTATTTCCTAGACTGTAAAATGAGGTAGTAACAGTCGCTATAATATAGCATATAGTGAGATCCCTGGACTTCCCTGGTTCAATGGTAAAGAATCTGCCTGCCAACGCAGGAGACATGGGTTCGATCATTGGGTCAGGAAGATCCCCCGGAGAAGGAAATGGCATCCCACTCCAGTATTCTTGCCTGGGAGAAACCATGGACAGAGGAGCCTGGCAGACTACAGTGCATGGGGTTGCAAGAGTCGAACATGACTTAAGGACTAAACCACTACAACCAAGTCCTTACATGCAAGAAGCTCTTAGTTCCCTCCTGTAGCAGATACCTATTGAGCACCTCCTATGTATCCAGCGCTGTTCTAACAACTGGAGATGTGGCCATAAGCAAGTCCCCTGCCCTCCTGGAGCTTACATCCTCTTGTTCCAGTATCTTCCACGCCCTGCTTTAAACCAGAACTTCACAGATTGCTGAAAGAGTTAAGTGATGAAGTGAGTAGCTTTGTGATCAGGAGAGAGAGTGTACAGATGTCTCCAGGAGGTGGAGATATTCTTGGTGATAAAGAAGGGTTTGTCACCCTCCTCTTTAATTATCCCCTTCCCTACTCCCCTGGCTCCTGGGAGAGTGGGAGTAATTGCAGGGCGTTCAGGGACCCGCCTCGAGGGATGCTGAGTGATCCAAAATGAGGGGGTCCGGGCCATCCACTGCTGGAGTCCTGCTGACTTGGGCTATGGGTATCTCAGAGGTGGCAGCCACCAAGGGCTTCTGCTTCCACTGGGAACCGGGCTTGTGATCGCCTTGGACACTCACCCCGGGTAGGGATACCAAGACTCAAAATGATCTTTCCCAGAAATGGCAAGAACACTGTCCTCCCAGGCAGCACAGGAGTGGTGGGGACCAGTTCGGAAGACTCCTGGATCCAGGCATCAGCACTTCCACTAAGGAGCTGTGACCTTGAGAATAACTTCTTTGTCTGAGGTCTCTTCCTTCACCTGTAAAATGAGGAAGTCATCACTGTCTTTCATTCAAACATTCACACTGAGGTCATGCTTGTGCCAGGCTCTCTGTTATGTGCTGGGCACCCAGAGATGAACGAGGCAGGGTGCTGGCTTCAGTGATGGAGTTTACATCAGAAGCGGGAGACTGACTTAATCAAACAGAAGTGCAAACATTCGGGGACAAGCTGTGATAAGACTGTGAAGGGGAAGCTTGTAAATAACTGGAGTATGTTATAAGGCTCCTCATCTAGTCTGGGAGGTCTGGCGAAGCTCTGCTGATGAAGGGAACTTTCAAGTCCAGATCTTGATGTTGAGTAGGAGGTGGGAGGGTGCAGAGGGGAGAGAAGAGTGTGGAGGCAGAAAGAACAACAGGTGCAAAGGCCCACATCGGGGGAAGCTTTATGTGGTGGAGAAATCGAGGCAGGCCCACCTACCCCATGCGCAGAGAGCAAGTGAGGGCCTCCAGAATATTAAAGGGCAGGTGAATGTGAGGATGTTAATTAAGTGCCCCATAAAACAGTGTGCACATAAGAGGATGGGTTAGGAAGCCTGCAAAGCTTATAAACCCAGTCTTGTCGTCCCCCATGGCAGGACACACGATGGTACTGGCAACTGTGTTACTCAGGAGGACATTTGGGTCAGTTTGTTTGTGTTTTAATTACTGTGTGATGGCTTTCTAATGGGCTCTAATTGGGGGAGGTCTGACATCTGTCTGGACAAGAACTTCCGGGGCCCCAGGAGGCAAGAGTAAGTTTTCCTTTATTTGTTTCATGTTCTGTTGTGCATTCATCTTTTAGGTCTTTTTGTAAAGATGCCAGATTTCTAATGTTTGTTGTTCAAACCCTTCATTTGGGCTTCACCAAGAAATTAGGTCACCAGTTTTGTCCAGCAAATTTTTGCCAAAATGCTGCGGGTTATGGGCAAAACTTATACAAATATCACTAAAGTTGCATACAGTTGCTAGGTCAGCGGGAGTTTTTTTATACCCAAAATGTGGCTCGTGAGATAGATTTTGCTCTTATTCTTGTGCCTGTGCCCCAGAAAAAGGAAAGATGGGCCTTTTTCTCTCCTTTGTCTGCACTAAATGCTTTCCTTTTTTGAGGACCTGAGACAGAGAACAACACTAGAAACATAGGCTTTCAGCTGTATGTTTTTAAACAGGTCTCTGCTATCATTTATATATTTAATTAAAGCACAGCAGGCAGGAAATCACTTACAAAATCCTAGGACAAATCTTGCTGCTAAGGAAAAACACTGTAACAAATCATAGGTCCTAGCAATAATAAGAATAAATGCCATCAGCTGATATTTGCTGAGCACTTACTGTGTGCCAAGCACTTTTCTGATTTTTAAATGCGTACCTCATTTTATCCTTAAAACCCTGTGAATTGAAAGCCAGTCATATCTTCAAAGAACAAGAAAGTTTAGAAAAGTTACATCTCTGAGCCAAGGTTAGCTAGCCTGTCTTGCTTGCTTTGTTAGAGGCATTTTTTTCCACTTATTATCAGAATTCTTAACCTGTGGTTCACAGTTGGCCTTCTGAATTCAATAAACCCCCTGACGTTGCTTGTCGGAGTTTGCCTATGGGTAGGTTTCTCTAAGGATAGGGTGTGAGGCTTTTATCAAACTTTCGGAGCTGTTTATGGCTCAAAGTAAAGTGAAAAAAGCTTTAGTTCTGTTTTAATGCAAATCCCAAACAGAGCCCTGAAAGCTTTGGTAATTACACCATACGCTTCTCTTGGAAAACTGACTCTATTTCAGATAACTTCTTTTTTTTTCCCAGCTTAGATGATATAAGGTCCTGGTACGAGGAGGTGTGTCTTTCTGGCTCAGCTGGAGAAGCCTTTGATATTTAGCTGAGGCCTCATTTCCCTCTGACAAGTACCTCAGAAGAGGTGCCCTGAGTTCATAGATTGTTCAAGAGAGGGCTTCCCATCATGATGGATGGTGGAACACCAACCCTCTGTCATCATCTTCACATTTCATCAAACCACACTTTAAAGAGCACTAATGAAACATTGGTTGCTATAATTTAGTAGTTTAGCAGTGTTATTTTAAATTGAATCTCTCTACTGACAGCTTAGGTTGTAGGAGTCATGCTTAAAAACTTTAAATCTTATGTTTCCCCAATCCTGCTACATAATTTTAGACTCTTCAAACATAGCCTAACTGTACTAAATTGATATTTCCTCAAGTCTGAGTCTTCGAAGCATATTTCATTTTAAATAGAGTACATTTTAATTTTTGATGAGATGTAATTTTTTTTAGATGTTTAGGGTTACCAAACATCTTGAATCATATAAAAAATATTACAGCGTGGTAGTTTAAGACTTGTACGTGTATAATCTGTTTCCGACTTGCTCCTCACACCACGAACTCGAGACGACGTGGCCATTTTCTCGCCAGTTACATGTCACATCGACTTCACCAGCCAATTTGTCCATGTTGGTCAGAAGTAGGTCTAGAGTAGCAATTTCCCTGGTTGCTTCCTCTATTTTCTAGGAAACAAAATTGCCTGCTGGGCAAGTCAAGAACTTGTCAGATACTCAGGTTTTAGCTAAATGAGATGTTTTATCGGTGTGGACTTCTTAGGTGGCAGGAACTCAACTCGAATGACGTCAGGTGAAAGGGGACTGACAAGCTCACCAAACTTGGGAGTGTCCGGGAGCAGCCCAGCTGGGTTGAGGGGCCCACAGAGAGCAGCAGGTGGGTCTTCTCCCTGCTCCTTTTGTGTGTGGCTTCCCCTGCGCAGCTCAGGCTGACTGCCTCCCTGTCAGGGGAAGGAGGGCGTGGCCAGCTCCTGGGCACCGTGGGAGCAGCGAGGCAGCATCTCCTGCCCAGTTCAGCAGAGAAGCCCCAAAGTGATGCCAAGGAGCCTGACTCTGGGCACGTGTGGACGCTGGCGGGGAGGCAGCAATAGGTGAGCAGGAAAAACATCTAAGCTCCCCAAACCCCAGATCCCCTCTCTGAAAACACTGATAACCACAGGCCCTATCTCACCAGGCTCTGGTGAGGATTAAATGAGCAAATACACAGAAAAGCCTCCCCGTCAAGACTGCCACCACCAGCCCACCAGCCCAAGCTCATGGTAAACACCCAGTCACGTCAAAAGGGCCATTCCCCCAAGCCATGACTAATAAATGCTGGCTGCTGTTAATATTATCATCATTATCAAGACCTAGCATAAGGCTCAATGTGTGTTAGTGGTCATTATTATTTTTTCTTAGTTACTATTGTTGTAAAGTATGTAGCATAAAGTCTGGCACAGGCAGTCTCTAAATGCTATTTATAACAATAAGAATAATAAGACTACTTAGCACCTGACATAGACGAAGTACTCAATACCTTTGAATTACAGTGCTAACTATTATTATTGTTAGCATCCTGGGAATTACTAAGCACCTCCAGGCTGCCCGTTCTCTTTTCCTCGTGCTTCCTGCTCTCCTCTGTGGTAACCAGCATCATGGTGGCCAAGCACTTTCCTCCTTCAGACTTTTTATTACGCTTCAGGCCGACTTGATCATGTCAGGTCCAGGCAAACTGGTCTTTTCCACTTCTCCCCAGTGCCCTCATCCCTGGACACCAGCCCAGCCTTCCAGAAGGTGTGCTGGCCGCCAAGCCAGGCTTCTGCTCAGTGACTACACCTGCCCAACCAGCCCCCTGCTTGCTGCATGCCCCTCGCCCAGCCAGGCCCCAGCTCTGGGAGGAGGAGAGTAAACACCACCCACCCCTTGCAGGTCTCCCCATGACTCCCTTCCCCTCACCCTAACTAGATCCTGGCCAACAGGGTTTGACAAAAAATAACAGCAGCAACAACTGACACTTACATGGTGCCTGCTCTTGGCAGACACTGTTCTCAGTGCTCTACATGTATTAACGCATTAATCCATACGGCAGATGTACAAGGCAGGTACTATAACCATCTCTATGTTCTAGATGGGGAAACTGAGGCACGGAGGGGTCACTGACCTGCTCTAGGCAATGAAACTAGTAAGTGTTATGACCAGGATTGAACCTTTGAGGAATATTACATTAAATAATGTATAAACTGCCTCATATATGGTGAAGATTTCCCGGTTGCCAAGATTATAATGATGATATTGTTGCTATTGGGCTTCCCTGGTAGCTCAGATGGTAAAGAGTCCGGCTGCAATGAGGGAGAACTGGGTTCAACCCCTGGATTGGGAAGATCCTCTGGAGAAGGGAATGGCAACCCACTCCAGTATTCTTGCCTGGGAAATCCCACAGAGAGGAGCCTGGTGGTCTGCAATGGCAAAAAGTCCCACACGACTGAGCAACTTTCACTCACTCACTCAATTGTTATTACTACATGTCAAATTCAACAAAAGGGCTGACTCACGGTTCTCTTGCTGAGACTAGAACCCTTGGTAACAAGTCAGCAGAGTGCCCTTTGGTCTGCAGAAGTGTCCCCCTAGTGGTGGGGGTGGGGAATTTTTTTAAGTTGAGGTAGTAGTCACATACATAAAATTACCCATTTTATTTTTTTTTTAATTTATTTATTTTTAATTTTTCAGTGGGTTTTGTCATACATTGATATGAATCAGCCATAGAGTTACACGAATTCCCCATCCCGGTCTCCCATCCCACCTCCCTCTCCACCCGATTCCTCTGGGTCTTCCCAGCCCACCAGGCCCGAACACTTGACTCATGCCTCCCACCTGGGCTGGTGGTCTGTTTCACCACAGATAATATACATGCTGTTCTTTCGAAACATCCCACCCTCACCTTCTCCCACAGAGTTCAAAAGTCTGTTCTGTACTTCTGCATCTCTTCTTCTGCCCTGCATATAGGGCCATAGTTACCATCTTTCTAAATTCCGTATATATGTGTTAGTATACTGTAATGTTCTTTATCTTTCTGGCTTACTTCACTCTGTATAATGGGCTCCAGTTTCATCCATCTCATTACAACTGATTCAAATGAATTCTTTTTAACGGCTGCGTAATATTCCATGGTGTATATGTACCACAGCTTCCTTATCCATTCATCTGCTGATGGGCATCTAGGTTGCTTCCATGTCCTGGCTATTATAAACAGTGCTGCGATGAACATTGGGGTGCACGTGTCTCTTTCAGGTCTGGATTCCTCAGTGTGTATGCCCAGAAGTGGTATTGCTGGGTCATATGGTAGTTCTATTTCCAGTTTTTTAAGAAATCTCCACACTGTTTTCCATAGTGGCTGTACTAGTTTGCATTCCCACCAACAGTGTAAGAGGGTTCCCTTTTATCCACACCCTCTCCAGCATTTATTGTTTGTAGACTTTTGGATAGCAGCCATCCTGACTGGCGTGTAATGGTACCTCATTGTGGTTTTGATTTGCATTTCTCTGATAATGAGTGATGTGGAGCATCTTTTCATGTGTTTGTTAGCCATCTGTATGTCTTCTTTGGAGAAATGTCTGTTTAGTTCTTTGGCCCATTTTTTGATTGGGTCATTTATTTTTCTGGAATTGAGCTTCAGGAGTTGCTTGTATATTTTTGAGATTAATCCTTTGTCTGTTTCCTCATTTGCTATTATTTTCTCCCAATCTGAGGGCTGTCTTTTCACCTTACTTATAGTTTCCTTTGTTGTGCAAAAGCTTTTAATTTTCATTAGGTCCCATTTGTTTATTTTTGCTTTTATTTCCAATATTCTGGGAGGTGGGTCATAGAAGATCTTGCTGTGATTTATGTCGGAGAGTGTTTTGCCTATGTTCTCCTCTAGGAGTTTTAGAGTTTCTGGTCTTACATTTAGATCTTTAATCCATTTTGAGTTTATTTTTGTGTATGGTGTTAGAAAGTGTTCTAGTTTCATTCTTTTACAAGTGGTTGACCAGTTTTCCCAGCACCACTTGTTAAAGAGATTGTCTTTTTTCCATTGTATATCCTTGCCTCCTTCGTCAAAGATAAGGTGTCCATAGGTTCGTGGATTTATCTCTGGGCTTTCTATTCTGTTCCATTGATCTATATTTCTGTCTTTGTGCCAGTACCATACTGTCTTGATGACTGTGGCTTTGTAGTAGAGTCTGAAGTCAGGCAGGTTGATTCCTCCAGTTCCATTCTTCTTTCTCAAGATTACTTTGGCTATTCGAGGTTTTTTGTATTTCCATACAAATTGTGAAATTATTTGTTCTAGTTCTGTGAAAAATACCGTTGGTAGCTTGATAGGGATTGCATTGAATCTATAGATTGCTTTGGGTAGAATAGCCATTTTGACAATATTGATTCTTCCAATCCATGAACACGGTATGTTTCTCCATCTGTTTGTGTCCTCTTTGATTTCTTTCATCAATGTTTTATAGTTTTCTGTGTATAGGTCTTTTGTTTCTTTAGGTAGATATACTCCTAAGTATTTTATTCTTTTTGTTGCAATGGTGAATGGTATTGTTTCCTTAATTTCTCTTTCTGTTTTTTCATTGTTAGTATATAGGAATGCAAGGGATTTCTGTGTGTTAATTTTATATCCTGCAACTTTACTATATTCATTGATTAGCTCTAGTAATTTTCTGGAAGAGTCTTTAGGGTTTTCTATGTAGAGGATCATGTCATCTGCAAACAGCAAGAGTTTCACTTCTTCTTTTCCTATCTGGATTCCTTTTACGTCTTTTTCTGCTCTGATTGCTGTGGCCAAAACTTCCAACACTATGTTGAATAGTAGTGGTGAGAGTGGGCATCCTTGTCTTGTTCCTGATTTCAGAGGAAATGCTTTCAATTTTTCACCATTGAGGGTGATGCTTGCTGTGGGTTTGTCATATATAGCTTTTATTATGTTGAGGTATGTTCCTTCTATTCCTGCTTTCTGGAGAGTTTTAATCATAAATGAGTGTTGAATTTTGTCAAAGGCTTTCTCTGCATCTATTGAGATAATCATATGGTTTTTATCTTCCAATTTGTTAATGTGGTGTATTACGTTGATTGATTTGCGGATATTAAAGAATCCTTGCATTCCTGGGATAAAGCCCACTTGGTCATGGTGTATGATTTTTTTAATATGTTGTTGGATTCTGTTTGCTAGAATTTTGTTAAGGATTTTTGCATCTATGTTCATCAGTGATATTGGTCTTTTTCTTTTTGGTATTGGTAGTTTTCTTTTTTTGTGGCATCTTTGTCTGGTTTTGGAATTAGGGTGATGGTGGCCTCATAGAATTAGTTTGGAAGTTTACCTTCATCTGTAATTTTCTGGAAGAGTTTGAGTAAGATAGGTGTTAGCTCTTCTCTAAATTTTTGGTAGAATTCAGCTGTGAAGCCATCTGGTCCTGGGCTTTTGTTTGCTGGAAGATTTTTTATTACAGTTTTGATTTCCTTGCTTGTGATGGTTCTGTTAAGATCTTCTATTTCTTCCTGGTTCAGTTTTGGAAAGTTATACTTTTCTAAGAATTTGTCCATTTCATCCAAGTTGTCCATTTTATTGGCATAGAGCTGCTGGTAGTAGTCTCTTATGATCCTTTGGATTTCAGTGTTGTCTGTTGTGATCTCTCCATTTTCATTTCTAATTTTGTTAATTTGGTTCTTCTCTCTTTGTTTTAAGTTGAGGTAGTAGTCACATACATAAAATTACCCATTTTAGAGTGAACACTTTAGTAGCTTTTGGTGCATTCACAATGCTATGCAACCACTGCTTCCATCTAGTTCCAAAACACTGTCATCACCCCAAAAGGAAACCCACAGCCATTAAGCAGTTGCTCCCTATTTCCCCTCCTCTGAGCCCCTGGCAGCCACTAGTCTGCTGTCTTTGGATGGCATATTTGGGGTATTTCATATAGATGTGGCCTTTTTGTCTGGCTTCTTTCACTTAGCATAATGCTTTCCAGATTCATCCACATTGTACCATGCATCAGTGTCTCCTTCCTTTTCACAGCTGATTAATATTCCATTTCATGGATATGCCACACTTGTTTATCTGAGTGGGGATTTTAAAGGAGCCTTTCCATAGTCCTGGCAAGGCTGTGTCACAGAAATAGTGCTTCTAACATAAAGGTGGAACTCAGAAACCTCACTTGTTACAATCCAGAGGAGAAGGAACCTAACAGTCTGGCTGGGATCAGGGGCTGAAATCTCAAATGCCTGTTTAAATGAGTGAGAAGGGCAGGGAGGCAGACAGCAGGGAGGGTCCTTGGCCTCCTGCAGGGTCTAAGAGTATTCATATGCAAAAATACTTTAAAATAAAAACACTGTGTTTGCCAAACAGAACCTTCAGGTGGGCCAGTTTCAGTCCCTGCTGCCTCTGTAAGCCTGGCTGGGCTTCCCGAAGACTGTGGCACCAGCTCCAGCTTTGGGTTTTATAAATCTCCACTAATGCAAAAAAAAAAAAAAAGATGTTGACAAGTTGACTTTACAGGTCTGGCAGAGATGTGGGTGGGTGGGTCCCCAAGCCTTAAACAAGCCAAAACGTTACAGGGGTGCAGTGTGTTGTAACCAGTCAGAGAGGTAAGACTGAATGCTGACTCTGCTAGGGATTCAAAACAGCCTTAGTGCTCTGCTGAGGGACAGTTTTGGAGATTTAGATTTCTGACTCTGAGTCAGCTGAATCAGAAATAGCTAATCTTTCACTTCCATAACATTTGCAGAATCTGGAATTGTGGGTGATAGTCTCAGAGGATGAGAGAGTAACTCGTGAAATCACTAGTCTAACAAACAGTGTTGAAGTCTTGCAAGTTAGGAGTTCTGTCGTGTCACACTGGTTTCTTTACTTTATGACATTCCAGGGGAACAGATTTGAAGTATTAACTGGTAGTTAGCCTTGTGGTTCTCCAATTGGGCTTTCCTGGCGACTCAGGGGGTAAAACGTCTGCCTGCAATGTGGGAGACCTGGGTTCAATCCCTGGGTCAGGAAGATCCCCTGGAGAAGGGGCAACCCACTCCAGTCTTCTTGCCTGGAGAATCCCATGGATGGAGGAGCCTGGTGCAGGTTACAGGCCATGGGGTCGCAAAGAGTCGGACACGATTGAGCGACTTCACTTTCACTTTCACTTCACTTTCTCCAATTTAGAAACAAAAATCACCTAGGGAGCTTGTTAAAACTGCAGATTCCCAGGCCCCCCTCTAGAAAATTGACTTCAGGAATTCTTGGGAGCGGGGTGAGGGTGGTCAGGATTCTGCATTTCACCAGGCTGCTGGACAGGTGGTCCACAGGTCCCATTTTAACAAGCCCTAATCTAATAAATCTTACAGATACTCAATCTTTTGTAGCTGTCATATCAGAGTTTAGACTATACCAGTTGTCCAAATCTCTGAGTCCAGTTCAGAAAATTCAACTGGCCTAAAATAGAGTATCATGTTTCTTTTATTTCTTCACTCATTCAGTATTTGTTAAGAATCTGTGGTCCCTTCAGGTTTGTCCGTAGATAAAACAAATGTGAATCCTGCTCCTTGCAGAACCTACATTCTGGGTCCAGATTGTTGAATGGGGCAAATTATTTTTTTTCTGTACAGAGGTGCCTGTTAAGTTGGAAGCAGAATCTCTAAGGGTTTGGAGAGGTAATAAACATCTGTTAGGGTAACTACCACATGATGTGTCTCCTCAAAAATGTCCCTGCTGAGCAATTATATACCCAATGTGTGCTTGAATACTGCCAGGGACAGAAGGCTCACTGTCTGAATGAACCCAGTCAGTCTTTAGACGTTAAATTTTCCTTCCCTGAAACTTCTGCCCTTAATACTTTTTCTTCAACTTTTGAAAGTCTTTTAATTCATTTTTATGCAATTTTGAAAGACTATTTTCCATTTACAGTTGTTATGAAAAATTGTCTATATTCCCTGTGTTGTACAATACAACCTTGATCCTGTCTTATATCCAGTACCTTGTACTTCCCACTCCCCTGCCCTTAATCCTTGTTCTACTTTGTAAGACATATTGAGCAAGTTAATCTGTCTTCCCATGGAGAGGCACTGAAATATTCAAAAGTCCTTTCCTCCCTTCTGTTACATCTGCTCTTCCCCATGGAGAAGACCCTGCTTTAAGGCCTAATTTTGGGTCCCCTCACTATCCTGGTCACCATTATCCTGTGGGCACATATCAGTCTGAAAAATACAAAGATAGGCTCCAACCAGTCATTCATTCATTTCTGCATCAGGTACTATTTTAGGAAGAGAGCTATTGACTGATATGCAGACCATAATGTCACAGAGGTCTTGATTTGTTTGGCTGTGCCCAGTCTGGGTTGCGCATGTGGTATTTAGTAGTTCCCTGACCAGGCATCAAACTCAGGCCCCCTACACTGGGAGCACAGAGTCTCCCTGGACCACCAAGAAAGTCCCCTTTACCTCTTTAATTTAAATGATATACTGCCAAAACCCAAACTTCTGGTTTTTAAAAATTTCAAACATTTTTTTAAATTTCTAAAGATTATAACTAATTACAGTTTATTTCTTCCGTTTGATCCCTCCCTCCCCCTCCACACACACACACTACTTGTGAAAATCTGCTTTCCTGTATGCAGAATGCTGAAGCCATTTGTGGCTCGGCCTTATTTCAGAACAGATACATCCGTGGCCTGGAGAGATCATCTAGTCTGACCTGCTCCCTCCGCGCTTCATTTCCCCCCGTGAGAACCTCCCTCTGACCCTTTACCTTCCCTGTGCCTCTCTCACTTAATCTCACGACCTTCTGAGACATCTGTGTCTCCCTCATCCATTTCCTACAGTGACCTGTAACATGTGCTTCCTGCCAGAGCCACTGCAATAAACAAACCCTGGTGAATTCAGAGGCAACTCAGAGAGGACCCGGAAATGTTCTCTCTAATTATTCCCAAAGCTGGGGTCCCCACCCATCACTTGGTAGTGGACACACCCTAAGATCTCTGGCTCCAGCTGCAGACCCTGAGTCCCCCTACTGGGCTCCGAGAGCCATTGCACTTTACATTGGGAGGAAATACACTCATGTAGAAGCAATCAGGGAGCATCGGCAAGCAAACACCTGCAAACATCAGCAAACAAGAATCAGACCCTCAAGTGACAAAACTGGCCCTGGAATTCAAATTTTTGAGATGAAAACAACGTCTCAGACCCTCCAAAGCCCACCTCACTGTTACTCAGATGAAGAAACTGGGATGGAGCAGAGCCCAGAAGGGCTGCTTGCTTTGGGCCCCTCCTGTCCCCGGCTCACTGTTCAACCTTACACTACCCGCTGTCACTTACTCAGTATCCAGCCCTAGTGGTTCCAGGCAACAAACTGTAATGGAAAAGATATTCTAAAAACAAAGTCAGACAAACAAATGCCATCTGGGAGCTCAGGAATCTAGCCATTTGCTGGCTCCTTTCCTTTTAGGGTTGATCACAGGAACAGTGGCACCAGAGGGATAACATGTTCCTATTTTTCCCTCTAATCCAGGACACCTGTCCTTTCTTTGGGGAATGTGTGATATTTGGGACTTCTTCTCAACACGTGACTGGCCACCTGTTGCTCATGCCTTTCCAAATAGGCCTCTCCAGTTGGGGCCTGGCCAACTGGACCCCCCCACACACAAGAAAACATGGGCAGCCGAATACACTAAATTTGAGGAGTCTGGAGTCTCTTAGGATTTAGCAGGTCAAGACTGTGCTCTGAAGCAGAATATGCAGCATGACACCTCCTCCCCTTGAAGGTGATAGCTCTGGTAGACTGTCCTAAGTCTCTGAAGAGTGAGGAGGGCTGGAGTTCACACAGACCGTCCCTTTATTTCACCTCCACTGCATGCATTCACTTGACAAATATTTATTGACCACCTGCTCTGTGTCCCTCACTGCCAACCACTCATCTCATCACCCCACAAACATGTACGGAGCCTCTGCTGAGAGCAAAGCCCCGTGGTGGATGCTGTGGGAGACCCAGTAATGAAGTAAGCTTAGCTCCCACCCACAGGGATCTCTTAATTTAGTTGGGGTGATAAATCCACAAGCTACTATATTTTAAGGCCATATGTGCTGGGAATGATACAAAGAATGATGGATCACAAAGGAGAGCCAAGTCACTCACAGCTGGCAGGTAAGAAGGTTCACAGGATGTCATATGAGATGTGGACCTTGGGGAAGGGCAGGGTGTGGCAGGCAGAGAGAGTGTGTGGGTGGCTGGATCGATGTTGCAGCAGAGATCCAGGAAAACCAAGGGGTCCTCCTGGCTGCTGTCGGACACGTGTGCTGACAAGGGAGTAAATGGGGGTGGGCATGGGGAGACACCCAGGGTTCTGGTGGGTGTGAAAGGTCTGAAATTTTTATTATTTTCCTGGTCCCTTAGGTTCTGAGGTCTGGCACCCCATCTGCAAGCAGGCAGCCCGGGCAGAGAAGAAGTTAAAGGTAAGCAAAGGTGGTGATGATACCAAACCAGTTCCTTCCAGTCCCAGGTTGGAGGCACTGCGCTTTACTAGAGAATCACTCCTTAGTGTTCACACTTTCAGACGTGTGCCTGTATCCTTAGATTTCCTTAACAGTAACATCCACCTCACGGAGGTTTTGAAGGGATTTCAAGAGACAGTGGATGTGAGAGCACTTTGGAAACTGTAAAGCACTGTGTGAATGTGAGTTTTTCATGTTTCTGGAGCGAGGCTACACCCTTCTCATTACTTGCCAGGATGCTGGCCTCTGTGAGGCACAGATGCCATGGTTTTTCCCCAGCCTAAGATCATTCATTAATAATAGTGGTTAAAATTGTCACAGAAGTTGACAGCTTGCAAAGCGTCTTCACAACCACGCTCTGATTTGATTTAACACCGCAGGGCAGATGGGTAACGAATTGTGTCTTTGCCTTGCTGGTGAGAAAAGCAGGGCCTTCAAGAGGGGGGTGACTGTCCTGTAGTCATGCCGCCAGTCAGGAGCACAGCCAGCCTCCCCAGACGCACACTGGAGCAGCTGAGGTCGTGTCCCTCTGGATGACCGTGTGCTGACAGGTACCAGGAAGGCCCAGGAATCTGGGTTCTTGATCCTAGGACTGCAGGAGGGGGGTGGGGGGGGCACAGCTCCCGAGTCCTTGATGCTGTGGAGGGGAGCCCTGGGGTGTGTGTTGGGGGCCCTCGATGACCTCTAAAGTGTCTCCACACCCTGGTCTCCCGGTATTAACTCGGCTGTTGGGATGCTATTAAAGTTATCTGCTGGAATCTCAACTAAAAATGCATGTGTACAATTTCTAACCAGCTGGTTAAACTATATCCTTTGCCATCTCGTCTGTTTCATTTGTGAAAGAGCTGGTTTATTGATGCAAATTTTTTTGAGCTGTGAGTTTTTTCCCCTGTTTCTTCAAAGGCCTCTCCTTTTTAAGGTGTAAGAAGACCTATTTGTCCTTTTCTTCCACCATTTCCTTCTCTTTGTTGGCATTTCTTGAATTTCAGTTATCTGTCCACAAACCTGATGCTTTTTGCTGTATCTGTGTACCACTTGTATCTTCATGTACTTTATTTTTTGTTGAAATCACTTACTCCTTTTTAGTTAATCAAGCATTTTAAAATGAGACTGTATCACCCAGTGGAAAATCAGTATTGCTTTCTATAAATAGAAGGTAATCCGAAAATAAATTCATTGAAAATGAAATATTTTGGAAGAATAACTCTAGAAATTTTAGCTAATCATATTGCCTGTACTTTCTTTTTCTTAAAAAAAAAAAAAAAAGGTGGGGGAAAGAGTCAAGGAATGGAATTAGCAATTGCTATTGAAATGTACTAGGACCAAATTAAGATTTCTTCCTTAATCTAACCAAGAGGATTGAAATAGAATTTTACATTTTATTCTCTCACTCTGACTCAGTATTATCTAATTTTTCCCTAAATTCATCTCCCCAGAAACACACTAGTCCATGATCTACGTTTGGGAAGCAGTGCTGTGTAGTCCAACTTAGAATGCTCTAGGGACTTCCCTGGTGGTTTTAACTTGTAGGATGAGAGATCCTGAAGGGAATGTAGCAGTCCTTAAGACCAGCCCCTTATTTCACAGATCAGGAATTCAAGATGCCTAAAATCACACAGTTTACCAGTGATCTTTGATTTCCAATCTGTTTTCCATTTAACCGCGCTTGCTACCACGCTCTTAAACGCACCAAAGATGAACAGAGTGCTGTTCTGTTAAGGGAGCCATTAATCCATCACTGTCATCGTTCAGAGAAAGATTTTTTAAGTTTCTCACTTAAGGTTGATGTCATTTTGCAATGGGTACACTATAAAAATAATCAGCATATTGTGCAAATTACACGGCATTTAACCTACCTTTCCATTTTGTATAAACAAACTGCTAAGGAATGATGCTAACCAGTTTTATCCATTTAAAGTAAATACATTATTGACAGGGATAAGCCAAAATGACAAGTTTTATGAGTAGATTATTCTTGCCTGGAGAATTCCATGGACAGAGGAGCCTGGCTGCAGTCCATGGGATCGCAAAGAGTCGGACATGACTGAGCGACTCTCACTACCATCTAACAGGCCAGTTAAAAATACTTGAAAAACAAATTCTGTCCAACCACATAAGGTGCTGTGCATTTCCACTTTCATTCACAGTCAGACATTGATTTAAAAGGCAGAATATAAAGAGGGAATACCGAAGGAGCTGGAGAGTGCTTTTAGCAGTATTACTGATGTGCCCCAAAGAGCTATGCCCCCATCCCCCCGCCCCACCGAGCGACACGCGCAGCCTCTCACTCTGTCTTCCTCTCTCCCACAGCATCGGCGGACGTCTGAAACGTCCATCTCGCCCCCTGGATCTAGCATCGGGTCACCCAACCGAGTCATCTGCGTATGTATCACTTTGCAGCCACTAACCCCTTTTCTTCCCCGGGCCTGATAACGAAAGAGTTTCTGCATGCGTGCTCAATGACTAAGTCATGTCCAACTGTTTGCAACCCCATGGACTGTAGCCCGCCAGGTTCCTCTGTCCATGGAATTCTTCAGGCAAGAATACTGGAGTGGGTTGTCATGCCCTCCTCCAGGGGATCTTCCTGACCCAAGGTTCGAACCCACGTCTCCTGCGTTGCAGGCAGATTCTTTACTGCTGAGTCGCCGGGGAAGCCCCAAAGAGTCTCCAAAGACAGGCAGAGTTGGCAGTCAGGTTTCCATCCATCTGGTGTCTCGTGTGTGCCTGTCCTGTGCCAGGCTCTGTGCTAGGTCCTGAGGATGCAGCAGGGCACAGGGACAACGTGGGCCCTGCCCTTGTGGAGGCCACAGCCTCGTAATAGTTACAGGGATCGTATTCAGTTCACAAGCAGCTCTGAAACCAGTGTGATGTGCCTCTTCCCCAGGGCTCACTGAGACCAGAGCAAGAAGAAAACTTGGATCACAGTGGTATTCGGAGTGGGTCTTGGGTGGGATGTTGATGTGGAGATGATGGTTGTGGTAAAGAGGCAGACAGGAGGAAGAAGCCATAGGAATGTGGAAACATGGCTGTAAAGGGTCTGCAAACATAAAGAGCTTTCTGATCATGTGAAGAGTCCAGGGGTAGAGTAAAGTACTTGCTTGAGTCTGAGTTCCCAGCCCCAGAGGCTTCGAACACAGAGACGCCCCTCATTTGCAGGGATGTGGTAGAAAGGACAGGAGTTGAGTTAGATGATCTCACAGGCCCCTTGGATGTGTAATGTATTCATCCATTCATTAAGCAGATAGGTACTCAGTGTCCCCTCTGGCCTAAATGCTGGGCTCTGGTCAACTGCATTCACCTGCTGCCTGTCCTCGTAACATTGACCCCATAATTCCACAGATAATCAGATGGCACTCTAATAAGTGCTCATAAGAAAACTTGCAGGGTGCTCTGCTGATGCTGCAGATGAACAGAGGGACCTGACAGCCTAGGATCATTTGGGAGAAGACTCCTGAGGAAGAAACAGTTAGCTCAGGCCTGAGAGGTAAATGGAAGTGAGATCGCAGAGGTGGGGGTGGGCCAAGCCAGAGCGGACTGCAGTCAGTAGCCATGGGGCCCGACAATCAGCAGACCCGATTCCAGAGCCCTGCAGCCTTCCTCAAGTCAAAGGGCCACAAAGACCAGAAACGAGGGAAGTGGTCTAGAGCAGGAGAGCAGGAAAGCCCTCCTCATAAGGAGTTCTAGAGACAGCCAGCAGCCCTGAGTAGGCCCTGCCCACCATTGCTTCATCATCATTTCACTCCAGACCCACATTCAGTTTCCTCCTTGATCCCTGGATAATGTCCATTGACGAGACTATTTCCTCTCCTTTAAGAGACGTGAGTTACCACTGACTGCAACTTCAATATGGGTCAATACAGCCATATGGCTCCCACAAAAGACAAGTGATTTTGATCACAGGCTGTCCTCATTGGAGATTCCAGTCCAGAGCAAGAGAGATAATAGTCCCCCTGGTGCTGTGAATGGGGTCGGACTAAAGTAGGATTAATGAGCTTAGTTTCAGGGCTCATGGGGTGAGAAGGTCACAGGCAAAAATGAGCATGTCTCTAGAAGAGCGTTACCAGGATATGGGAGCTCAGACACATGGGGACACAGAATGCCACTGGCCCCTGGCCGTCCCCCCCGGGGAGCCCCTGAACTTTTGTGATATAAGTTAGGCCCTGATGACATTCACCCTGGAATTCTGGAGTTCATAGAGTTGCCCCTGGGAGAAGCAGCCCCACTCCAGATGAACAGCAGGAGCTGGGGGCACCTGCCACGGTGTCCTCCAAATGGGGGCTTATCCACGGAGACCAGTCAGTCACCCCTGGCAGCCCAGCACGGGCCTGTGTGTCTCCCCTCCCGTATTCCCCTGCTCTCACCTCCAGCTGCTCTCGGAAGTGACTACCCTTGTAATTTGAGCCTTGTTTTAAGTCAGACCATTGCAAGCATGGTTTCCAAATTCAAGGAACAGTCCATCCAGCCACTTCTGGGGCATTCCATAACAGGCAGAAAGATCAAGTATTGGCTTCATGTTCATAAATATGGAGGTTTGGTATTAGGATGATCGGTGAACCTGGAGGGGCAGGTTCTTTCAAACTTTGCTCCACTCCCCACTGACTGCTGGAATCACCTCCAGCCCAGTGTGTTCTCTTCCTTCCTGCTCCTTATGTTAGGATGCCTCTGATATTGACAAGTCTGTAAGATGCCAAGAGCTCTCAAGGTCAAGATCTAACATCGCAGGAGAAAAGGCAGCAGTTAATTCAGCAAGTGGAGTCTCCTGATAAGGTTCTCTTACACACACACCCCCAGACTGGTCCAGACATGGGCATCTGACCTGGGCAGGGTCTAGCAGGAATGAGATGGCGTGGTTCAAGGGGTGTCAGTGTGAAGGGAGCATGTACAGGAGCATTGGTAGGGCCTACTGTGGCAGAAGGGAAGGACTGGCCAGGCTGGAGCTGTGGCAGAGCAGCCAGGACAGGAGCCGGGTCCACTAAGGGCGGGCAGGGCCTTGCGAGGGAGACAAACTCACAGACAGCCCCTCTCTCCACTCAGTCTCGACCTGCGGGCGCCCCCTGTTGACCAAACCCAGCTGACAACCAGAGCGCCCGTAACACAGTCCGTGGGACCTCAGAGCGGGGCCCGCAGGAGTGGGCTGTGGGTCTCAGTTCAGCACAGTGCCCAGACAGCAGCAGGATGGGATGGGGTTGGAGGAGTGGAAGGGCCTTGGGACGTGTTTAAAATATCAACAGTCCTAAGGTCTTTATGAAAGTTGCTGTGTCTATGGCAGTCTTGACTCTTGAGACTTACCTGGCCCCCCAGGTACTGGGAGACTATTAGAGAATAATACAGTCTCCCTGGATTTTCTCTTAATCTTCCTCACCTCAGGACCTTGTAGGACCCAGTGGTTTCGGGAGACAGATTCTGATTGACCACAGTAAAACCGGGTGACCAGAAACAGGGAATGGCTGGAGGACACAGACACAGAAAGGAGCTGGCTTCAGGCGCCATGAGACGGGCGCTGTCCCCAGCAGGGGGCGCTGTCTCTCAACCCTTGTGCTTCCAGAGGGCTGAACTCAGGCCAAGTCAGGTGGTCCATAGAGGCTCGCTTCAGTTCAGTGGGAGGAGCAGCTCTCTGAGGGCAGCGACCTCACCATCCCAGGAGGCCAGGAGAGGGCAATGGAGAGCGCAGGCTCCCAGGCTAGAGTGCCTGGGCTTGAATTCTAGTACTGCTGCTTATTAGCTATGTGACCTTGGGCGAGTTCATTGATTTCTCTGTGCCTGTTTCCTTATGCAAAAATGAGGATAATATTAGTATGTACTATTAGAGCTGGGAGTTCTATTAACTCAGTTAATCCATAGCAGGGGGATGCAGTCTGGCTTATTATAAATGGTCATCACGTGTTTGCTGGTGTTTTCCTGTCATGATGAATTCTGTCTTTACATCTTCAGCATCTTCTTCAAGGATGCTCACTGTGTGGGCCTGGAAGGCTGGATTCAGCCCTACTGGTTAAGTGGTACAAGTAGGAGGATCTTTCGGGCTATAATTTCCTCATCTGGAAAACAGGAATAATATTTTATTTAATTTTTATGTTAAATTGGAGAATAGTTGGTTTACAATATTGTGTGAGTTTCAGGTGTACAACAAAGTTACTCAGCTATACATGTATACATATCCATTCTTTTTCAGATTCTTTTCCCATTATAGAATATTGAGTAGAGTTCCCTGTGCTATATAGTAGGTCCCTGTGGACCATCCATTCCATATATACCAGTGAGTATTTGTCAGTCCCAAACTCGCAGTCTAACCCTCCCCTCTACCTTGGCAGCCATAAGTCTTGCTTTTGAAGTCTGTGAGTCTGTTATGTTCATTTGTATCATTTTTTTGATACAAAAAAAAAAATGTATCAAACATACACTTGGCAACCATAACTCTGCTTTTGAAGTCTGTGAGTCTGCTATGTTCATTTGTACCATTGTTTTAGATTCCACATATACCTGATATCATGGGGTTATTTGTCTTTCTCGGACTTATTTCACTTGGTATGACAATCTCCAGGTTCATTCATGTTTCTGTAAATGGTGTTATTTCATTCTCCCTTATGGCTGAGTAAGATTCCATTATGTGTGTCCATGCTTCTGTTGATAGACACTTAGGTTGTTTCCATGTCTTAATTACTGTAAATAGTGCTGCAGTGGACACTGGGCTTCATGCATCTTTTTGAAGTACAGTTTTCTGTGGATATATGCTCAGGGATGAGATTGCTGGATCATATGGTAACTCTATTTCTAGTTTTCTAAGGAACCTCCATACTATTCTCTGCAGTGGTTATACCAATTTATATTCCCACCAACAATGTAAGAGGGTTCCCTTTTCTCCATACTCTCTCCAGCAATTACTGTCTTTAAACTTTTTGATGATGGCTACTCGACTGGTATGCGGTGATCTCATTGTAGTTTTGATTTGCGTTTTTCATAATTAGCGATGTTGAGCACTTTCTCTTGTGCCTCTTGGCCATCTGTATGTCTTCTTTGGAGAAATGTCTGTTTAGATTTTCTGCCTATTTTTTGATTGAATTGTTTGTTTTGTCTTCTTTGATATTCAGCTACATGAGCTGTTTGTGTATTTTGGAGATCAATCCCTTATTGGTCACTTCATTTGAAAATATTTTCTCCCATTCTGTGGGTTATCTTTTTGTTCTGTTTGATTTCCCTTTGCTGTGCAAAAAAAAATTAAGTTTAATTAGATTTCATTTGTTTATTTTTGTTCTTATTTTCGTTACTCTGTGAGGTGGATCAAAAAAGGTACTGCAATGATTTATGTCAAAGAATATTTTGCCTGTTTTCCTCTAAGAGTTTTATATTATTTGGTCTCAAATTTAGGTTTTTAGTCCATTTTAAGTTTATGTATGATGTTTGACTTCCCTGGTGCTCAGTGATAAAGAATCCACCTGCCAATACAGGAAGCACAGTTTTGATCCCTGGATCAGAAAGACCCCCTCAAGAAGGAAATGGCAACTCATGGCATTCCCTTGCCTAGGAAATCCCATGGATAAAGGAGCCTGGCAGGCTATACTCCTTGGGGTCACAAAGAGTTGGACTTAGTGACTAAATAGCAACAACAATATATGATGTTAGAGAATGTTCTAATTTCATTCTTTTACATGTAGATGTCCAGTTTTCCCAACACAACTCATTGAAAAGACTTTTTCTCCATGGTATATTCTTGCCTCCTTTGTGGTAGATTAATTGACCATTGGTACATGGGTTTATTTCTGGCATTTCTGTCCTATTCCATTGATACATTTCTGTTTTTGTTCCAGTACCAAACCGTTTTGATTGCTGTAGCTTTGTAGTATAGTCTGAAGTCAGAGAGCCTGATTCCTCCAGCTTTGTTTTTCTTTCTCAGGATTGTTTTGGTTATTCAGGGTCTTTTGTGTTTTCATACAAGTTTAAAACTTTTTTGTTCTAAAAAATAGGAACAATGTTGACCCTTCTTTCTTTCACAGAAGTGACCTAACATTTAGAGAAAGTCATTCCTAGACAGCACAGGACAGCACACGCATGTGCTCAATCACCATCAGCCCGGGTGGAGTGAATGACCTGTCTTATTTTCACATTTTCTGAGTCTTTTATCCTAACTGAAGAGGCTCATTCCCTCTGTGCCTGGCTTTTATTTCCACTCTCCTTTCCCGCTTATCTTTCTGCTTCTTTCCTGTCCATTTCCCTCTTCCTCAGGCTAAAGTGGATAATGAGATCCTTAATTACAAAGACCTGGCAGCTCTCCCCAAGGTTAAGTCAATCTACGAGGTACAACGCCCTGACCTCATTTCCTACGAGCCTCATTCCCGATACACGTCCGACGAGATGCTGGAGAGGTGTGGCTATGGAGAGGTACGAGGTCTCACCCTCTCTCTGGGGCTGTTGGAGGAGAGGAGGGCCCATGGGGTCCCCAGGCCCCTCAATCACAGAGACTGAGGCCTCCACAGTGGTGACCCCCAGACTCTTTTAAACTGGTTTTTGTAGTCAACACTTAAAAATCAAGACATTTCATCCAAAATCTGGCTTTTTTTGAAAAATCAGAACTGGCAACACTACCCCAGTATTTCCACCACCTGGAGACGGGGAGTAGCACCCTCTGTAGGCAGGACACGAGCTCCCTAACTCTCTCTGATCCCCACTACACCCTAAGAACCCCAACATTAAAGCTGAGAACCTGTGACCACTTATTGCTTGAGCTGTTTTTCCTCTTACAGTGGAGAGGTTTTATACACAGCCTCCAGCTCTCATCACCAGCCAGGCTCAGAGGCCAGTTAAGTTTATAAACCCTAGTTAGGTAGGTTCTCTGGGTGTTGCCCCTGGCCTGTGCTTAGGGCAAGAGACATTTTTATAAAAAGGCAGTATCAGAAGGGTTTTGAAATAACTAAATGGCTGCTGGACAAGAGAAAGCATTCTTTGGGGCAGGCAGTGGTGCTACTACCAGAGGTTCTGGCAGCAGACATCCCAGGAGGTCTGCTGCCAGGACCCCCAGGCCCCTGTGCTGAGATTATCTGGCACTTTAGAAGGGGCCCTGGCCTTGTCCGCACTTTGCTGCTGACCCCTTCCTCTCAAGGAGGATGAGGTTTCATTTGGTTTAAGAGCCCACTGCTGAGATTCTCTGAGTTCTGGCCTCTGACATGGACCAGTAAAAGGAAACCAAGCATTTGGCAGAGGCTGAGTCTCCTGAAGCCAGAGATAGCAAAGAGGGGGCCACAGGCCAGCACCAGATTTGTTTTGTTTCACTCACAGAGTGCCTTTTAAAAATGTAAATTAGTTATCAACACTTAGACATTAGGAGATTTCACATAGGTGTCTGCTCTTCTGTCTTGTCTTGGAAAATAAGCTGTGTTACCATGGGACTGACCTGGGTGCCCTGGAGCTGAGCGCCATCCCCTCTGCGGGTGATGCCTTCCATCCTCGGCTTCCTGCTCCCCTGTCCACCAGCCCAGCTCCTGCCTTGATGGCACCAGCCTGGCTCTTGCTTGGCCCTGCATTTGGGACCCCTGCCCTGGGCCCTGTCCTCTGAACCACAGAGGGGGCGTTAACTGGTAGAGGGTCAGGGAAGGGCCATGGACTGGCTCTGAGCTTGCAGTGGGGAGGCTGGGGTCCCAACGAAGACCCTACCAATCCTTTCCTGAGGCGCCCTGAGCCCCCTTGTCCCCTCTCGGAGACATGATCTCAAGGTTCCCTCCCACCCGTGAGCACTGCTGACATCCTGGGAGGTGAAGTGTTATCCGGGGTGGGGGGCTGCGGGGCAGCTGCAGGCCTCTCTCTGCTCCATGTAACTAGTCTCTGTCCCTCCCTCTCACCCTCCTCTCTCCTTTCGCTCCTTCCACGGCTGCCTTCAAACTTCACCTCCAAGTCGCTGGGAACCTTATCTCCCTACTCCCAGGTAATTAAGCTGGTTCCGGGAGACCTTTTCTAGAATCGTGTCCTTTTATGCTGACCAAGCAGACTCCTGATTTAGCTCTTGCACAGCCTCCAAAGGTGCTCCCACAACCTGAGCAGAGATGGGGAGAGTTAAGAGCATGATCCGGAAGACGTGGCAGTGACTTAAAGGGCAGAGATGGAGGGGAGAACCTTCTTTCCAGGGACGGCTTCCCTGATGCTTCTGTGATCCTTGGTTAGGACCCCTGGGACTTGACCTATGGGTTCCACTCAAGGGTGTGTGGGAGCGGGCAAAGGCCCTGAGAAGCGTCGCCCAGGGAGGTGGTGTCTGTATTCAGGAGGGCAGCACCGTGCTTCAGCCCCCGGGATCCCAGAGTCACGTCACTCCCCCTGCTGCCTGCCAGACCCTTGGCTCCAGGCCCCCCTGATGCAGGTCTTGCTCATGACCCTGCTTTCTCCCCTTCAGGACATCTATGAGAACCTGGACCTCCGGCAGAGACGGGCCTCCAGCCCAGGATACATCGACTCCCCCACCTACAGCCGGCAGGGCATGTCCCCCACCTTCTCCCGCTCACCTCATCACTACTACCGCTCCGGTAAGGAAGGGAGACGCCCCCAAAGGGACAGGAAAAGCCAAGGGCCGGCACTGTGGTTTATGTCCCCAGCTGTGGAGACAGCATGGGGCTCCCTGCGACATCTCCATCATAGCATGGTTCCCGGGAGGCCTGTGGCACCCAGGCCTCACCAAGTCCCCGCCGATGCCCCTGGCAGGGGAAGAGGAGGGGTATGTGGTACTGAGATGCCGCCGGAGGTGGGTGGTGTGCTGCTGGGGTTGAGGGTGGGGGAAGTGGCAGACCGCCCAGCCGCCCTGGCTGAGAGAAGACGCCTGCATCTCCATCGTTTGTCCTGTCCCATCCAGAGGGGAGGACCAGAGCGGCCTGGCTCAACCAAGGGCCACTCAGTGGTTAGGGATGAAGTGCGCAGAGCGATTGAGGGAGCGGCCCAGGTGGGGCGCTAAGAGGGGCAAAGACGCTCAGTGCTGTTGGTTCTTACAACCCGCAAAACCTGACTTGGGGGTGAAGCAGGACAACGGGGCCAAGCCTGTCTCTGCAGACGCGTGCATGAGTGCACAGCACCCGCGCCATCCTGCCGTCACCACCTCACTGCTGCCGTCACTGCTGCCGCTGCATTAATGCCTGTTTTCTCTGTGCCTCTGTTCTCTCTGGGGACCACTGCCTGCGTGCTCCAGGGCCCGAGAGTGGCCGGAGCTCTCCATACCATAGCCAGTTAGATGTGAGGTCCTCCACTCCGACCTCTTACCAGGCTCCCAAGCACTTTCACATCCCAGGTAGGCTGCCAGCCTGGAATTCCCGGCATGGGTGCATGCTCCGTGGGGTCACCGGCACCGAGGAGAAATGGGTGCTGGGGACCCTCCCTAACCAGTCACCTGCACTAGCCCACCTCCAGCTCCAACACGTCCACTAACCTTAGCCCATCCACAAGACAGAACCGACCTTGATCAGGACCACCAAGAAGCAGTCCAGCCAAGTGCCTAGAAGGTCTGAGGGCTGTGATGGGAAGTGGCAGTAACCGTGCTAAAGGTCATGGGCTTTTGCATCAAAACTCTTGAGACTGAATCCTTGCTTCTGCTGTTTATAAGTTCGTGACCTCAGGACTGGGACTTAGCTTCCTGGAGCCTGAGTTGTTCCTTCTGGACAGCCAGCCCTGTTCTGGATCCTGAAGGTGCAGCTGTGCTCCAACCAGCCCACTCCCTGCCTTCAGGGTGTTTTAAGTTCTAATGTGGGAAGAGAGCTAATAAATATATAAACAAATAAGTAAAAGTATAATTTCAGGAGATGGGTGCTAAACATAATAAAAACAGGGCGTTGTGGTAAAGTGACAGGGTGAAGGAGGCTGCGCTAGGTGAGGTAGTCAGGAAGGGCTTCTTGGAGGAGGTGACATGGAAGCCAAAAGATATCCCAGGGTTAAACATCCTGGGTGGAGGAAACAGCCAGTCCAAAGGCCCTAAAACACTGCCTGCAGCAGGCCAGAGCAGCTGAAGGTGGTGAGCGTGAGGGAAAGTGATGGGAAGGTAGAGGAAGGCAGAGGGTGGGGGTCCTTGGAAAAGGTCTTACCCTAAGTTCAGCAGAGCCAGACCTAAGCTCCGGTCTCCCAACTCTGAGCCCAGGTTTTCACTGCCCACTCCCTTTTTCCCGGAAGTTGGTCCTGCCGTTTCTTCTCCACCATTCTCAGTTGCCCCAGAAAGTTCTCATCTGGTCTATCTGGGTGGGGAGTGGGGGTGGCGAGAGCGCGGGAACTGTGGCTGAAAGGTTCTGGGGACGTCCATGCGGAATGAGGCATGGCCGCCGGGTGGAGGCGGGGGCATCTTCCCGCATGGAGTCTCGCTGAGCACAAGCCTGCCTTTACCTGCATGCCCACCATTCCAGCCCAAGCCCCTGCCTCAGCCCCGTTTGAATCCATCCACCCTGTTTCCCCTCACCTTTCCCGGAACCGGATGGGATGAGGTCAGAGGCTCACCTTTAGAAGAGGAAGTCCACGGGGAGAGGATGAGGGACGCCTCGGGAGAAGCTGCTAAGCACTTCTCTTCTGGGACCAACTGACCAACTGCCGTCTCCTGTTCTGTCTTTCTCTCTCCTTTTCTCTGCCCCTCCCTGATCTGTCTGGCAGCTGGAGAAAGTAACATCTACCGGAAACCCCCGATCTACAAGCGGCATGGTATGTGGTCGGGGCGGAGCGGGCTCGGCCAGGCAAGGGGAGGGGCCTTTAATACCCGGTACAGATGGCTCTGCAGGGCCACCGGGAGGGACGCCGACAAGGATGCGGCTCGGAGCTCGTCGGCTGCTCACTCATGGTGGCCGTGGTGGGGTTTGGTGTCATTTCGAAAGGGCAAGGAAGGCCTTGTATCCCCTAGGTCCTTTCCCACCATCTCACCGCCCCGACCCCCACCTTCCCCTGCTGGGTGTCCTCAGGCCCATGGTCAGAGTAACGCTTGCCAAATGCAGTGGCCCTGGGAGAGTGATGCTCCCAGGCATTAGTCCTCAAACGTGGAGGTCCGTTAGAATCCCGTGGGATGCACGGAGGTTCCTGGACCTCACCCTGGACTTAATCCAAGTTGTGTAACAGTTTCTCCAGGTGATTCTAATGTCCAGCCCAGCTTGGGAACCACTGCTCTAAGCTGTTCTCTGTCAGCATGTCTTGGAAGTACATACCTGGAGGCCTGGAGACGGGGTGTGGATGAGAAAGGGACTGAGGGTGCCTTCATTCATTTGTTCAACCATTTAGTGTTTCTTACAGAATGGCCTGTGGACCACCTGCACCCGAAATTTATTTACAAATCAGATACCCTGGCCTCTCCCCTGCCCTAGACTTCCTTAATTAGAAATACTAAGCATGTAGCCTACACGACTCTGCACTGTAACCTGCTTCATTCATGACGCCTAGCTGTGCTCAGAGGGGGAACCATTGCTGAGACATGTTCATTCTGATCCAGTTCTGGTCTCACTCGCTGTGTGGTCTGAGCAAGGCCCTCCCCCTCAGGTGTTCGGATTCCCAACAGTGCTTTTCCAGCTGTAACACCCATGTCTCAGACCCTGGCCTGGATGTGGCTTCCCTCCCCTGGGCTGGAGCCCAGTGAAACAGGGACAGTGTGTCCAGGACACTCTTCTAGGACGTCTGGCCTCCCTGAAGCTCTCTCTCTGGGTCCTTTGCAGGTGATTTGTCGACAGCAACCAAGAGCAAAACAAGTGAAGACATCAGCCAGGCCTCCAAGTACAGTCCAGCCTACTCGCCAGACCCCTACTATGTGACAGAGTCTGAGTACTGGACCTACCACGGGTCCCCCAAAGGTACCACCCCCCTCCACAAGGGAGCCAGGACCAGAGCCCTGTTACCTACACCAGGGACACAGAGGGCTAGGACAGACGGTCGCCACTCCTTCACACAATAATGCATTTACTAAGCAAACATGTACTGAGGGCAGTCATGGGCCTTCAGGAGACACTGGAAAGCAAACGAGAGCAGGTCCTTGCCCTTGTAGACAAGACACAGGTCCCAACTGGAGAGGGAGGTGAGGTACAGAAGGTAGAGAGCTGAAGGCAGGGGCATGCCGTGCAGCCTGGAAGATGACAGAAGCTTCTCACATATAGAGCCTTGGCTGCCACAGGGTGAGCAGCAGGTAAGCCTACAGGGTGTAGAAACACATCTGCAAAGACCCAGGATCGGAGGATGGGCTCTACTGGAGCAAAGGAAAGGCTGTCAGCTTAATCTTGAGCTCAGAGAAGGAAGGGCGGGACTGGGGGTGAGAGGCCAGATACCACAGGGCCTTGAGGATTTTGATCTTTATCCAAAATAGTAGGAAGTTGTTAAAAGTGGTGGCATGATCAGATTTATGTTTCTAAGAGACCACTTTGGCTGTAGGTGGGAAATGGTTTGGAGAATGGAGAAGAGAGGATTGTGGGCAATGGAAGGCTCTCGGAGGCACCTGGTGGGGGTCTTAATGGTCCTCAAGGTGCCAGCCCGCCAGATGGTGTTTCTTTCAAGTATGGGGAGGAGCTGTCATTAAGGGCCACTTTGCTTCAGCATGTACCTTTAGTAATGAAAGTCCATTTTGAGCAAAGTTTCATGGGAACTCAGAGATGACCCTGCCCCACCCTCAAAGAATTCTCCATTTGGAAAAGGGTTACACAAGTACAGATGTCACCCAGAGTGTGGGAGTGGGCAGTGTCCATGGGAGATAGTGTTCAGAGGGGAATCTTAGATGAGACTATTTCAATCACAAAAAAAGGAGAAGCAAAATTTTTAAAAATCTCCAAATGGCTTGAGGCAAAACAAGGATTTCCTGGGTCAGGTGACTGCAAGTTTCTGGGGTACAGCTGGGTCTAGAGGTGGGTGGGAACCACCAGGACCTGAGCTTTCCTCGGGGCTGGGTGGCTCCAGTTTCAGGCTGACTGTCTTCGTCATGGCAGGATGAGCTCTGGCGGGTCCAGGCTGACCCCCTGCCCTTGGCAGAGAGAGCACCTTTCCTGCCAGTGTCAGCAAGAGTCTTAACATCAAGGTTTCTTACCTCTTTCTGAGCAGTTAGCTTTGCCGGCGCTTTTCAGCCCAAGAATGGGAAGGAACACCGGGCGTCTCAGTACAGGGAGGCCCGTGGTGAAGACAGCTCACCATGCACTTGTGAGGGGTCACCCATCTAGAAAGCGGTAAAGCCAAGCAGAAACCCTCTGTGCAGGCTGTACTGCCCCCACGGCCTCTCCCCAGGGCAGGAGCTGATCCTAGCTGTCTTTTCCGGCAGTGCCCCGAGCCAGAAGATTCTCATCTGGAGGAGAGGAGGACGACTTTGACCGCAGTATGCACAAGGTAAGCAGGCCACACCACTGAATGAGATGCTGCCATGGTATGTTACTGAGGGTTTTTTCATTTGTGAGGGACAGAAACCAAACTCAAACTACAAGAGAAAAAAAGAAATGCAAAACTTGGCATAACAGAAAAGTCAGCTGGTAGGATTAGCTGTAGGTTACTCCTGCCATCAGGTGGTCAGTGGGTACCAGTGACTTGTATATTGATGGTGGGAAGGGAAGGTGGTGCAGCTGCTGAGGGAGTCTGTGGCCCTCACAAAGTTACCAGGTAGAATTACAACAGGAACTGTCGACGGAAAACACACACACACCACCTAAAAGGTGAGAATTATGTTTTATTCAGCAGATATACTCAGGACCTATGCCCAGGGTTCAGCCTCTCAGATAGTTCTGAGAAAGTGTTCCAAAGAGGTCAGGGAAGAGCCAGGATATATAGTTTTTGCAAAAAAAAGAAAAAAAAATCAGGAAGTTGAACATCAAAAGATTGCTGCTGACTAAAGAAAAGACAGACATCTCCAGGTAATGAATTTAAGCCCTTTTCCATGTATGGGAAGATGCAAGGGACTGGGCTCACTGAAATCATTCCTTAATTTGCACCTTAACTATCTAAGGTCAGTATCCTGTTTTTCTCCATCCTGAATCCCCTCAGGGTATACCACTGAGAGTAGTCACAGAGGTTGGTGGCAGCAACATCCTTTGTTTATTGATATGGCCGGTGACATTCTTTGCTCACAGTGCTTCCTCCTGGTAATAAATTCGACCAATTTTGGAGGCACTGCATGACCGATTTTGTCCCTTGGTGCCAGGAAGGTGCATTCCTAGATCAGGTAAAGATTCTGTTGACAGGCCACTGAATGTGCTGATTTTTCTTGGATTAGGCCCTGTTGATAATCTAAAAGTCTCTGGGTCATTTGTCTTACTAGTCTGTTATGATCCAGGAAATGTTTTCCCTTGTTCCTTCTTCCCATATCTAGAGTTGCTCTGTTACAATTATTCTATGTAGAGTTATGTATATGATCAACAGCCTTGAGATAACATTAAATTTGTTGGAGGCTTGATTACGCATTGGTAATGTAAGAGACAACAATCTTATAAAACAGAATATAAGCAATACAGCTGGTAACATTAATAAATTGATAGTGCAACAGAGAGAGGCACAAAGTATAAATAATTTGAAAACAAGAGAGAACACACTAAAGAGAGTAATTAGCATAACTAGTTGTAATCTGGTCAAAATAAGTCATCAAAGTCCACAGGGAATCCAGCTGGAAAAGCCAAATTCTGGAAGGATCAGGTAGAGAAACAAAGGTAAATGTTTCATCTCTGTATACAAAGGTACACTTAACTTTATCAACTTGCTGTAGGTGATAGTGTAAGAGGAAAGTTTTTCTGGAAAACAGAAACTAAAAATCAGTATATATCAGAAAAAATCATAAAGTTATAAATCATATTTATCAATTCATTCAGTCCCATGTAATTAATGTCTGTTGATATAGATGAAGTTGTCAGGCTTTCCATTCGTTTTTAAGTTTCTTACCCAGTTCAGGAGTATGATCTAAAAGTTATCAGAAACTTATGCTTATCAAAAGTCATTTTTAATTAATCTTTTTTAAGATTTTCATTTTTTAGAAGTGTCAGAGTAAAACAGTGATTGTCTATAAACAGCAAGACTTAAAATGGCAAGGTTAAAGATCTGACTTATTATAACTGACAAGAGTCTTGGATATTTCTGTGATATAGAACATTTTAAGATAACTAGAATTATGACTTATAACTTTACAGTAGGACATATCAGATTTTCAGGAATTCCATGTAAATCTTGGAATATCTATATTAATGGTATTTACCCATACAATATAAACTTGATTTAAGTAATTTAACACAGCAGTCCCCAACTTTTTGGCACCAGGGACTGGTTCTGTGGAAGATAATTTTTCCATGGACAGGGGGATGGTTTCAGGATGATTCAAGCACATTACATTTATCATGCACTTTATTTCTAATATGGCCACCACTGATCTGACAGAAGGTACCAGTCCATGGCCCAGAGGCTGGGGACCCCTGATTTATTAATAACATACCAAATAACATTTCTGAGATCCCTCAGAATTTCTTTGAAGCATCCCAGAGTTAGCTAGGGATCAAATAACTTCAGTTAGAATTTGTTCTTTGGGAAATTTGTCAAAAATATCACAAAGGTTTCAAAACACTTGGCCAAAGAGGATCATAGATCACTGTGAAACAATACTTACTCACTTAACCAAAGTGACAATTTCAAAAACAAATACAGGTAACTGGATATTACTATTAGAAGTGGGCTGGTACAAGACTGGATTTGGTTCCACTCTCTGTTAAGAGAACAAAGTTTTCTTGGAATACTGCTTTTGACAGGTTGTGTGAGATTCTTTTTCTATAAGTGATCTGTATTTTTGAAATCTTTTGTCCTTTTGACCTACTGTATAGCACAGGGAACTCAATATTCTATAATAACCTTTATGGAAAAAGAATCTGAAAAAGAATGGATATATTTATATGAATAATTGAATCATTTATCTATACACCTGAAACTAACACAGCATGTTAAATCACCTATACTCCAATATGAAAGAAAAATTTTTAAATTAATAGGAAAAACTCTATAAAGTTTTAAGTTACCAAAAATCTGCAGAAACTATTTTAAATCAATACACCCAAATCATCAGATCAGTTCAGTTGCTCAGTCATGTCTGACTCTTTGCGACCCAATGGACTGCAGCACGCCAGGCTTCCTGTCCATCACCAACTCCCGGAGCTTACTCAAACTCATGTCTGTTGAGTCGGTGATGCCATCTAGTCATCTCATCCTCTGTTGTCCCCTTCTCCTCCTGCCTTCAATCTTTCCCAGCATCAGGGTCTTTTCCAAGGAGTCAGTTCTTTGCATCAGGTGGCCAAAATATTGAAGTTTCAACATCAGTCCTTTCAATGATTTCCTTTAGGATGGACTGGTTTGATCTCCTTGCAGTTCAAGAGACTCTCAAGAATCTTCTCCAATAGCATAGTTCAAAAGCAGTTAAAAACCCAAATCATAATTATTCCTAAGGGGTTCACCTGAAAACTCTAATCTCATTTACCTTTATCTTTATAACTTGCAAAAATATCATCATACCAATTTTTTTTGCTGACAAATGCTGCAACAGAAATAACATGAACTTACTGACCTTCAGTAAAGCTTGGTACAAAAGTAAAAGATGTCTGTCTTGATTAAACCAGCAAGCCTAAGTTAGTTTTAATACCAGATATTAATCTAATATTGAATATTTCCTAGATGAACCTGAAATTCATTCTGGCCAGTTTCATTTTGTTTAGAAGTATTTAATTTGTAAGCACTTACTTTTAAGCTAATTAAATAGAGTTCTTTTATAAATTTAATTTTGACAGTATTTTCTGGAGGTAGAGACACCTCGTGTAATGTATGTATATATTTACATTAGCTTCACCTTAAAAACTTAGTTATGAATCAGGTATTACAATATAAACTTAGTTTATAAATAACAGTTTTATTAAGTTAAATTTGCTTGCTCAGATTACTATGGGCTTGCTGTTTGTGGAAAAGACTGATATAATATTTAGACAGCAGATGAGTTTTTTTGAGAATCAAAAGCAACTGTCTTTTTCCTGCAAGTTTCTAAAAATCAGAAATGTAAATAGAGCCCACACTGATGACACATACGCAAAATGCCTAAGAAAATCAGGTAGAATACTTATATCTCAAAGACACAGGGACAGAAATGCAAGTTCTCCCTAGAAGGACTTTTGTTTCTTTAAGGTCAGAATTCTGAAAAGGTGTTTATCAACATGGCTTCCTCTAATTTAACTGTGTATGCAATAGAAGAGGCCCTTCCCCCCACCATCACCCCGCCTTAGTCATTTTCAGGATGAGAGTTACTTCAGTTTCTAATGAAGCAAGTACTTGTGAGTATAAGTTTTGTACATGCAGAAATCTGACTGGGGTCTTAGAGGCTGGCAACCTATCCATCCTTATTCTTTTTGTTTTGAAAGCTTTATTCCCCATTCCAAGGTCAGTTTGTTGAAATAAAATCACTAGTGATGACTGGTGGTGAGTCAATGTGCTCATGTGAGTTTAACTCCTCTAGATTTTAGCCTGGAGTCTTTTTAGCCCTCTTATGTTTTGGTTTCTCCCTTCAGTAGCCTGAGACCACTGTGGGTGCTTGGAGTATGGACTGGCTGGCTCTTTTGCATGTCCATGGAAAGCAAGTTTTTAATTAAAAAGAATGAGTTACCCTATGGGTACAGCTGCACAGTGTGAGGACTTGCCTCTATCACTCCCACAAGTTTCTCAGTTTCCTGAGAAAGCCATTGCCAGCCAGGAGGTGATGTTCTTTCTGATCTGAAAGCTCTCATGAGATATCTTCACTTTTATTTTTACAAACTTTATAAAGCATCCAATTCAAGGAAAAACGACAAGCCAGTCCTCTATATAATTACTCTGTCCAACCTTTCTCAGGGTCTTACAACTGAGCCAGGTCTCCTCAGTATTTCAACTGAGGATAACGTGTTCAGTGTCTAAACTGGGCAAAAAATCTTCACAGTGTCTTCAGATGGAGGATAACCCAGGTACCTCTTCTTGAAACTAAGTTTTGAGGATAACCTACCTCTCTTCCAGTGAGGAGTTTAATACCACTGAATAAAACTTAGGATCATCAGCCATTAATAGGAGAGTGAAGTGAAAGTCGCTCAGTCATGTGCGACTCTTTGAGACCCCATGGACTATACAGTCCATGGAATTCTCCAGGCCAGAATACTGGAGTGGGTAGCCTTTCCCTTCTCCAGAAGATCTGTCCAACCCAGGGATCAAACCCAGGTCTCCTGCATTGCAGGTGGATTCTTTACCAACTGAGCCACAAGGGAAGCCCAGTAACAAGAGAGACTCACCCAAATTCATCTGGATTCTGAGAAGGTGGACAGGCCCAAGAATCCTCTGCTGGTACCTAGGCTCTGGAGCCTTTAGAGTTCAGGCAGAGGAGAAAAGTCTGCTCTGGGTCCCTTTGTGGCCATCAAAACTGTTGATAAAAAAAAAAAATACACATCTGAAAAGTTGTGAATTATGTTTTATTCAGCAGATACTAAGGACCTAAGCTCTCAGATAGCTCTGAGGCACAGTTTTGAAGAGGTAAGGGAGGAACCAGGAGATAAAGGAGTTTCTGTAAAACAAGACAAAAAATAGTCAAACACCAAAAGATTATAATTAAGGAAAAAACAAACATCTCAAGTTAATGAATTTAGCCCCTTTCTATGTATGGGAAGATGCAAGAGTCTGGGCTCACTGAAATGATTCATTTGATATGCACCTTAACTGTCTAGGGCCAGTATCCTGTTTTACTCCCTTCTGAATTCCCTCAGGGTGCACCATGGGATGGGGGGCATTGGCTGCAACATCCTTTGTTTATTGATTTGGCAGGAGATATTCTTTGTTCACAGACCCATCAATTCCATTCCTAGGTATATACCCAGAAGAACTGAAAACTGGTACTCAATAACATACACCCAGGTCATGGCAGTACCACTCAAAATAAACAAGAGGCGGAAGCAGCCCAAATGTTCATCAACTCATGAATGAATAAACAGAATGTGGCATATCCACGTGACAGAGTATCAGCTAAAAAAAGAATGAAGTGCTGATACATGGTACAATGTATATGAACTCTGCAAACACTATGCTTTGTGAAAGAAGCCAGACACAAAAGTCCACATACTGTACAATTCCATTTATATGGAATATCCAGAAGAGGTAAATCCACAGAGACAGAACAGAGATTGGTGATTATCAAGGCCTAGAAAGAAAGGGGGGAAAAGAGAGTGATCATTTAATGAGTAGAGGGTCTTCTTTTAGGGTGATAAAAATGATGTGGAAACAGGTGGAGGTTGTGGTTGTACAGTAGCAGGAATATACTAAATACCACTCACTGTATTGTGTGGTCACTTTAAAATGGTTAATTTTTGTGTTATGTGACTTTCACCCCCACAAAAATGTCTCTTTTAAAAAGATGGGTGCCAGCAACTCCAAGAGTCCAGGAAGGCTCTCCCTCACCTAGCTAGAGCCATCTGTCCATCGCTGAACCAATCACTGTGGACAGTGATTGTCCACAATCATTGTGGACAACAGTGCTGTTGTTGGCCAGGTCTTATTTCTGTGCCCACCACCAGGGCCCCACTCTGACCACAGGACTCCTTGTGGAAGAGAAATGAAGTCCCCCAAAAGAAAACATGGATGCTATGAAGGTGGAGGGACACTGGGAAGGCAAAAAATATGAGAGGCTAGAGTCTGGTCCCTCAGCCTTTCCCCAAGCCTGTTTCAGCTCAGTGTTCTTTGTTTCCTTCTAACTTCATCTTCCTCCTCTCCCACCCCCAGCTCCAGAGTGGAATCGGCAGACTAATTCTGAAGGAAGAGATGAAGGCCAGGTCCAGTTCCTATGCAGACCCCTGGACCCCGCCCCGGAGCTCCACCAGCAGCCGGGAGGCCCTGCACACAGCTGGCTACGATGTGTCCCTAAATGGCTGTAAGCACTGCCCCGGAGCCTGCTGGTAGGGGGGAGCACTTTATTCCCCATCAGTTCTCCCCTAAGTGAATCTAACCTCCTACACAGCCTCACCAGGGTCTAGAATACAGACTAAAGACCATGCTCCGACCTGAGGAGGCACCTCTGCCTCTTTGGGTCAATCTGAAGCTGTGACTTCCAGGTGCCATGTAAAGAAAAAACTCTTCTAATAGTCTGAAGACAAACGGGGCTGACTCTTGAGGTAGTGAGCCTCCCATCACTGGAGGTGTACAATCAGAGACTTGGTTCAAGCATTTTGCCCTGAGAGCCTCTCAGTGTAAGCTCCTACCTGTTCCTGGACCCACACATAACTCTGCCTGCCTCATCTCTTACTTACACCTGTGGGATTCAGTCCTGCAGGAAATCCTATCTCAGGTCAATACCTGATGGATAAACAAAGGTACCAATTATTATAATCCAGTGTGCTGGGCATTTGCAGATACACTACAGCCCTGGTCCTCACAAAGACCCAGAACATAGAGGGATTATTACCACCCACTTCACAGAGGAGAGACCCCTTGCCCAAAGTCAGACCCAACACAGAGTTACTCAGGCCATAAGCTTTTTCCCCTCTTTGCTGTATGTACTGCACCTTGACTCCAGGTGAGATAAAGATGACAGTGGTAGTGATGATGATAAAGCCAGTTTTATTGAGGGTTTGTACTGATACTTACTGTATTGTGCCCTACATCTTTCACAAGAACCCTGTAAAAGAGACACTGTCCTTCCCTATCTTACAGAGAAGCATGATTTACTTATCTGAAGCTGGGTATCTATTAATGGCAGAGCCGGGATGAACCGATGAGCTGTTGCCCTGTTTGACCACTGAGGGGCACTGTTTTCAACCCCTGGCTCTGGGCTCTAGCAGTGCTGCTCAAAATTTAGCTCCACTCAGTGGCAGCTGTGCAACACATTATCACAGAGCACCTGCACTGGGCTACATGCTGGATCGAGGAGGGAGGACCGGGTGCAGGTGCAACAACTAGAAACTGACCAGTGGGAGCAGGTACTGAAGACGCCCCTCCTCCCCGCCGGCCAGGGTGGCCCAGGAACGAGAGCTATTTCTGTCTGTCAACATGAGCACTGATCTCCAACTTCTCTCTCTTGCAGCCCCTCGGTCCCACTACCTGGCTGACAGCGGTACGTTCTGCCTACCCTACCTTCAGACCATCATGTTCTGTGAGGGCCAGAGCTGAGTCAGCTGAGGTCCCCCTGAGCTGTGATGAGTATACAGCATGGATGTTCCAGCACAGTCCTCATCTGACATAGTCCACCCCATGTGTTTGTCAGATGGTGGGCCTTAATCTTTGGTTCTGGAACCAGGGCTGCAGTGCCCAACGGCTCCCAGAGAGAAATAAAGAGCATACCCATCTTCCACCCATGTGGGAGCCTGCCTGTCTGAGTTCTGAGCTCGACTCCAATCCCAGGGCCTTTGTTCAGAGCCACCATGTGGCCAGGACACATGGGTCCATCACAGGAGTGTAAATGTGAGCAGTTAAGGCCATAAGACTCTCTGAGTGGGTACTTTGGGTGGTCCTTGAATTCTGCCAAGGTGAGGCACCCCTGAGATGGTTAGTTGTAAGCCTGGAGAGCAGTGGAAGGAGCTGGTGGCCCCTGTCCATGCCCCTTCCCATGAAAGTGGGGAGTAACGTTGGCCATTTGCCCAGATGACCTCAGGGAGAGGAAACCCTGGCTTGGGACTTCTGGTAATTGTCTTGGCTCCTTTTCAGACCCCCTCATCTCTAAATCTGCCTCCCTGCCTGCCTACAGAAGAAACGGGCTGCACAGGGTAAGTAAGATGCACTGGGGACATTATCCCCAAGCAGTTCACAATTCCTGCATCCACTCGTGGGTGATGACTAATGGGTGAAACCTGGACAGAGGCTTTGGGGCTAGAGGTGCATTGACAAAAGAGCCCCCATGGGAGGGCTGGGAGCACCTAGTATTTATGGCACAATTACTCCATGCTGAGCACTTTACAAGCACTCACTTATTATAACCCTGCAAGGTAGTTACTATTTTTAATAACCTATTTTGTGGATGAAGAAATGGAGGTACAGACAGGTGCACTGACCTGCTTGAGCTCTCATTCCTAGTAAGTGCTGAGCCAGGATTCGAGCTCAGACCAGCTACCCCCACAGCCTGACCTGACTAACTCACCTGCTGTGACGTGGAGCCTTCCGAACTCTTAGATATCCTACAGCATAAAACCTTCATGGAAGCTGAGTCGGTTTAAGGAACAAAAGGGAATGAAAAATGTCTTGTTGGCAAAAGGAGAGGCTCTGTGACTAGACAAGGAATGGGGGGAGGGAAGGGACATTAAGACAGACATTCATTATTGAACACCTACCAAGTGCCAGGCATTGTTCAGGGTGCTGGGGGTCCTACGGTGAACATATTTGCTGCTCCTTTGGAGCTCACATTCTAGCTGGGGAGACAGACAACCCATAAGTGCCTGTGTGACTTGAAGTCAGCAGTCATGTGTACTTGGAGAAGGTCAGAGAGGTGTGAGTTTAAACAAAGACCTGAGTGCAGGGAGGGATGACCTCACCTATCCAAGACAAGGAAGAGCCACCCAAACAGGGTGGCAAGCACCACCCTGGGTGGAGAGGACACAAGGCTGGGATGGAGTGAGCGTGGAGATGAAGCCAGACAGGTGTCATTAGGGCCCAGCGCTGGTAAAGACTCAGAAGGTTTCCCGTGGGTGTGCTGCACCATCCAACTCAGATTTTTAATGGGCTCCCCCCTGTGTAGAGAAGAGACTGCAGAGGGACAGAAGTGGGAGACTGGATTATGTAAGAGAAAATTTTAGGGTTAAGCACACGAAGGGGATCAGAGCGCCATGGTAGAGTGATGGCTGGTGTTAATACCATCCCCTCTCCCAAGCGGGGTACAGACAGACCCTGTCCTCAACACACCCAGATCCTGGACGTTTGTTCATGAACAGATGTTTATACTGAAAGCCATTTGTGTATGCCAGGCATTGCTCTGGGTGCTTGGAATACCAGTGACCAAATCAAACAAAGACCCCTGCCCCTTGGAGCTTATATTCTTATAGGGAGAAATAGAAAGCAAGTAGGAGTTACATAGTATACAAATCACCTTATACACTACTTGGAAGGTAGTCAGTGCTATGGAAAAAAAGGGGGAAGTTGAGCAGGACAAGAGGGGTGACGAGTTGGAGAAGGAGCGACTTGTAATTTTAGATAGAGCTGTCAGGGTAGCTCTCATAGAAAAAATGATACTTGAGTAATGAAAAAAAGCATATGCTGCAGTTCACCACATATGACTATTCACGGAGTGCCTACTATGTGCCAGGCCTAGGCACACGGCAGCAAATTAAATCATCCCAACTTGAGACTGAGGCTTCTGAGACAGCACCGAGTCCCACCAGCTCCAGTCCACTTTCTGGAGATGGGTGAGGACTTGAGTGAGGCATAGGTGAGCCCACCTCAGGCCATCCCTGCTTCTGTCTCCCCTGCAGACACCCAGCGCAGACCTATTCCACTACGACAGCATGAACGCCGTCAACTGGGGCATGCGAGGTGAGTGTGGGCCTCTCCTGGGACTTCACAGGGACCTCGTTATAATGCACTGCTCACAGCTGCCCATTTGACAAACGATTATGGCCCCACCCTGGGCTCTATCTAAACCCCGAGTTCCCTTTCACTTCCCGCCCTCCCCCCTCATCCTCTCAGGTCCCCGGCCTTGGGTGATCTCCAGTCCTTTTGTCCCATCTGCATTCCCAGAGCCATCGCAGAGTGCTTGCTTTTCTCCCAGTACTGCTGAACTGCAGTTGCCTGCCAGCCCCCCGGGTAGAGGGAAACACTCAGAGCCAGACACATTGTTCCCAGAAAAAATTCCATGAGCCTCACACTGTGATGCCTCATCCGGCTCCAGTAAGCAGACTCAGGCAGGTCCACATCAAACCCTGGAGGAATCCCCCTGGAAGATGAACGACTTCACCCATGTGCTTCATGGCCCCCAGACTCTTCTTATTTCTATTCTAAATATCACTAAAAACCTGTCGCTGGATCAGCCCAACCCCTTCCTCCATTGTATTCAAACCAGCCTTGATTTGGGATGAATTCAATAAGGACAGGGTCTCTATGACAGAAGCCAGTGTAGGGATTCAAAGTCAACACTGATGGTTTCCACTTTTTGTGTGTCTCTCTTCTCTCTGCAGAGTACAAGGTAAAGATACATAGACCCTGCTGGTCTCTGGGACCCTGCAAGTTGCTACACTGGGGACGAGCAGGAAGATGACAGCACTGTCTATGTAAAGAAGGGAACATCGACAAGTAACCCCAAGGGTCCTCTCAGGACTAGCATTTCCGGTCCCTCCTTGGGCACTTTCCCTGAATCCTGCCCTACATCTCTTGCCTCCTGAAACCAGACAGTTCCCCCAGGCCTCGGAGACATTTCTGGAGGCTTGCCAATCACAAATATGAGACATTCACATTCAGGAGCCCTTCTGCTCACACACCATGCTCATCCCTGGCAGTATCTGAGGACTCTGGGGCCTTGCCTTTGGCAGAAGGTGCCTTGAGGCTGCCAGGAAACCCTAAAGAGGACGCACCAGTGCTTCCTCCAGACTTGATAATCTCTGGCCCTTCCTGGATAGAAGAGGGATCGCAGCCACCACCCTCACCCAACCTACAAACATCCCCTCCTGTCTCCTCAGATCTACCCTTACGAGCTGCTCCTAGTGACCACAAGAGGGAGAAACCGACTGCCCAAGGATGTGGACCGGACGCGTTTAGAGGTAGGTACAGAAAACTGAGCAGGAGCCTCTGGGTTTGCAGTGATTGCAAAAATTGACTGGTCTAACCCAGCTTGGGAGGGAATGACATAGGGGTCACACAGCTGGTTGAAAAAGCAGAGACTCCTACCTGGTTTCCTTAGCCCAGGCTGTTCCTTGCTGTTCTATGCAGCCTCTTGATTCAGTTAGCATCTGTGGTGCACAGCTATATCGTGTCTCCAAACTGGGCTGATACTTTTGCAGACGTAAGAGGAGAGCTGAATTTGGTTCCTGCCTTTCAAGGTCCTGCAGCCTGTGTGCTAAGAAAAAACAGCACTGGTGTTACACAGGACTGTATAGACAACCAGTGCCTGTAGTGGGAAAGGATGGGGACAGTTCTCTGCAGAGGACAAACATATAAGCAAGTCTCGAGCAGGACTCCCTAGGTTCCAACCCTGATGCTGCCATCCCTAGGTGGACAGATTGGCCACATGATGAACTGGCCCCTCTCCAAACCTTGGCTGTCTCCGCTGTGAGACAGGGTGATTGTCATGTTTCCCTCAAGTTGCCAAGTGACACACATGAGACAGTACACACAGAGCCCTCGGCATGGAATCCGGCAGTGTACTGAGTAGAAAGCTCTCTTATTTGGAGGAGACCACAAGGCTAGCTGTGCTGACACAGGCCTCCAGGCAGAGGGAGGAACTGGATGGACTTGGGGTGGGCGGGTCCAGGTAGACAGGGAGGAGCAACACCGATAAAGAACAGATGAGGCCTAAGCATGGTCTTGGGCTCTTGAGCCGTCCAACCCACTGGGCGTGGAGTTCTAGTCCCTGCTTACGCCGGCTCCAGGAGCACCCCCTGGCCTTTCCCTCCCTGGCTCTCCCTGGAACACCCTTTCCATCTCAGCAGCCCCTTCACTCCTCAGGGCTCCATTCTAGTGATGCCTGCGCCCCAGAGCCTCCCCAAAGCCTTCCTCAGGGTGTGTCACTGACCTCCTCCTCCAGCCTCCACCAGCCCTGTATCCAGAGCACAGACCCAATACCTTTCTCCTTTGCATCATATCATCAAGCCATCCATCTCCTCTGTCTGACACGCTGTCATCTACCACAGGGCCTAGACTAGGAGAAGGGTCAGATGTCTGTGGAATTGAATGCAGGCTTGTAAGAGAGGAGTCTTGGCACTTCTTGGGACACCCTTGACCTGAGAGCTAAGGAATCTGCCCAGAATAGAGGGTTGAAGCCATAGGAGGAGGGTGTGGGTGGCCAGGATGCTGTGAGTCCTCCCAGCTCTAGCAGTCTTGGGTAGCAGGGAGAGAAGCCAGTGATTCTCACCACAGAAGTGTCTGCCAGTGCTGATGGGGACAGCTCCCTCGGCAGCTCAGAGGAGCCAGCATTTAGGGATGAAAATGTTCACAAGCCTGGTTCGTCCTGGATGACCAACTGCTCTGCTCCTGGACACCCAGGAAAACACAACCTTCTCTAACAATCAGAATCACTTAAGGAGCTTTTTAAAAATACTAGTACAGGGTCCCACCCAAGTCCAATTAAATCGCAATCTGGGGAAGGAGCTCAGGCATCATTGTTCTTCAGAGGTTCCCAGGGATGTCTGATATGTAGCCTGAGCTGAGACTCCTGGGCTAGAGACCCTGCAGCAGCAGTTCAGGCTGGGCACTGAAGGAGGAGACCCCTCTGTCCTCAGGGATCTCAGAATATAGATACTTGTTCATGCAATAAATATTTATTGAAACCTATTATATATACCAGATACTGTTCTAGGTGCTTGCAGTGTTATTCGTGGACAAAACAAGGACCCCTGCCTCCTCGGAGCTGGTGTTCTCATGTGAGGAGACATATAGTAAATGATACAATAATAAGGAAATAATACAGTGTGTTGGGAGGTAATGGGGCTGAGGGGAAGGGGTAAAAGGAGAGCACAGTGAGGGGGATTGGGAGCTGGATGGGTGAGTTGCAGGTTTAAATAGGGAGGTCTGAGTAGAGCTCATTGAAAACATGACATCTGAGCAAACACTTGAAGTATAAACCATGCTTATATAGAAAGGAAGCGCATTCTGGGCCAGGGAAACAGCCACCGCCAAGGCCCTGACGCAGGAGTGAGCCTAGTGTGCTGGAGGACAGCAGGAGGTGAGTGTGGCTGGGGCCACATGACCCCAGGAGGGAGGATGAGGAGGGGATGAAATCAAAGGGAACAGAGACCAGGCCGCAGTGTGTCACAGACACATGATGAGATCCCTGCACTAATGAGAGTGCCAGTGATTCACTGTGCCAAGAGCATGGCCCTCATCATCTCGGTCATCCTCACAGGATCCATGAGGGTAGGTACTAGCATGCTGCCACTCTCACAAGAGGACATCGAGGCTCAGTGATGTTGAAAGCACCATGTCCAAGGTCACACACTCGTATCTGCCTAGCTCTAAACACCGTGCACATAATCTTTATGCATTAAAGTCTGTGATGGATGTCAAGGGGACAGGCTGCCATTAAATGCTCAGGAGAAAGGAGACTCCATGTGGCTCTCAACAGAGAGAAGAAAGCCTCAGATTCCTCAGTGTGTCCTACAGTGTCTACTTGAGTAGTTTAGGCTTAAGTCCTTTATACTGAGGCTTCTTTAAAAAAAAGAAAAGATTTTTTTTAACACAGTGGCGAAAGCCAGCTAGAGAATCAATAGTAACCATCACTTTCCAACAACAGAAAAAGAAAAAATTAGACTAAATTACAGGTCCCCTCAGGCTTTACTATGGAAGGGGTAGAGAATGTTCTCATATCCACATATTTTCAGCACTTGAGTGAAAGTAAAACAGATCTGGGCGAGTCAACAGGGATGAACAAAAGAAGAGGGACACTGTCTAGACTGGCGGGGTCTGAAGGAGTCTCACAACCAAATGCGACGTGTGGGTGCTGTCTTAATCCTTACTCAAACAAACCAGCTCTAAAAAGATACTTTTGAGACCATTAGCGGAATTTTATTGTGGACAAGTATTAGGTAATTCTGTGGAATTGTCATTTTTTCTTGCCAATGCTATTGTGGTTATGTAAGAAAATAAATACCCAGTATGCTTTGAGATGCCAACTGCTGTATGTAGGAGTGAAATGACAGTGTCTAGAGTTAAGACACTTAAGGAGAGGAAAAAGAAGAAAATATGATTCTGATAGTCATTGAATCTGGGTGAGGGACATGCGTGTGTACTGTGCATTGGGAATCAGGAGCCCTAGACTCACTCAGTTCTGCTACCTACCTAGTGGTCTACCCTCCCCCCTGGGCAAGTTATTTTAATTCTCTGACTTTTGCTTTTCTCACGTTTCAATTGGGTAGAAATAATTCCTGGTTTTCAGAGTGGTCGGAAGAATTAAAGGAGAAAAGTAAGGGTGAACGTACATATGAGCATGATACAAATGCAATATAGGTAACTAGGGGTAGTATTAAATACTAAGTACCAAAAAAATCAACTCAGATATATAACCAGTGATATCTAACAAAAGTATGATATCTCACCAACAATACCTAACAAAAGTATCAAAGTTACCTTTACCTAAAGAAAGTTTTGGAAATGTGGCAAAAACATTCATTCACAGTGACAATAAGTCAGAGAACTGGCTAACTGTTATGTGGTTGTACACATAAGTCTCATTCAATTTCCTTCAATACCTGATGAGCTAATATAACTGGCAGCAAGAGCAAGTGAATGCAGTAAGCTTTCAGGCAGGATACAGGCCATCTAATTCTCTCTTTAAACAAAACCATAAATTTTATTTAAAAAATAAAATTTCAGACCTCAACCTCCAGAAGAGTTTCAAGAATAGCAAAATAGGATCCATTTATCCTTCACCAACTGTTTACATTTTGCCACATTTTAAGTGCCATATATTTCTAACTCAAAGCTTAGAAATAAAAGTTGTATCAACTTTAAACTCTGCTCAGAAGGGACGCAAAAGGGCAGGAGAGAGGACAGGCAGAAAGGGGTTAAAAAATCCACTAAGACATGAAAAACAATGTTTCATTATGTGGCATACTTGTTTTCATATAACAAAGAGTATGGTATGGAGAAATCAGGAGAGGAATTTTTTTTTTCATTGGCCTAAGGAAAAACCTTCCAGATTTTTTTGGTAAACTTTAGAGGAAATACACCCTAAAATCTTGGACATGCCTCCTTTTTTGTCCAAAGTAGACAGCAGTAACTACTCCATACACACTCCTGGACACAATGCATGGAGCAGGGATGCAGAAAGGCGAGACCAACCAAGAGGCACTCAGGTGAAGCGGAAGTCCCAGTCTTGGGTAGAGGAAGCTTCTCCAGCCAGATCAACTACAGAGGTCCCTCCCAGGAAACACTCACTCACACAGTCATCCACTCGACAGATACTCATCACACATCCTCCGTGGGTCAGACACTGTGCCAGGCACAGCCGAACCAGAAGAAACGTACAGGAACCACTCCTGCTTCCACCTGCCTCTCACATCCTCAAGTTTTCCCTCTCTTGTCTCCTCCCCTCTTCTTCCAGCGCCATCTGTCCCAGGAAGAGTTCTACCAGGTCTTTGGCATGACCATCTCCGAGTTTGACCGGCTGGCCCTCTGGAAGAGGAATGAACTCAAGAAGCAAGCCCGGCTGTTCTAGGCAGAGGCTCTATAAATATATATGCATTTATATAAAGATATATGTAAAATCTCTATACTGAAGCTCGGTATAATCCTCTTGTGTAATGGGACACACTGCCTGCCGTGAGACTTGCTTTTCTGTATCGTCAGGCAAGCCCACATCATCACGATATTTTTATGCTCCTTACTTTCTCTTTTTTAAGTGCAATGGGGTTTGGGAAGGAATTTGTGGGGACTCCCATCCTTTTACTGGGGAGCCTTTTTATACTGAAACATCTGTCCTGACTTGAGTCCCCCAAGGTCCAACTCTCTTTCCTAAAAGAGGTGCCTGAAGGAGTCTTTCTTCTCTCTGCTTCTTGGCTCTTTTCCCCAACCTCCGGGGAGGATGCTGACTGTGCAGTTTTCACACTTCACTGGCCCCAGAGGGGCCCTTCTCAAGGAGGATCCACAGTGTTCTCCCCAAGTCACTCAACACCTTTGAGAGCCCTGAAGAATTTTCTTATCGCCCCCACTAGGACCTCAGTGCTGTCTGGGGGTGATGCAGCTAGAAATGTGGGTTTCACGTCTATTCGTTACAGAAATAAACAGAAGTGGATAGGGCCTTGGCCTCTCCTCGCCTCTTCAATCCTCCTTCTATCTTTGATCCTCACCTCTCTCTTGTCCAAATCTATAACTCACGGTAGGAAAAGAAAAAGCACTTCCCTTTTCTGCATCATTACTTCCCATAGCCCCGTGCCTGGCCCCTATGTGAAGAACCAGAGGGAGAAAGTGGGAGCCGGAAGCAGGAGACAAAGCAGGACATGTGTTAGTGCTGGGGCTGCAGGACCCTTTGGGACCCTCCCTCATTGCTCCCAGAATCTCCTGACCCTTCCCCCTTAGGAGGAGAGGCCCATTTTCGCAGCCTGTATTTTTCAGCCTTACTACAATCTATGTGCCTGACAACTCGCCACAGGGCTAATGTTCCCACCACGGCTCCAACCGAACAACTAGACAGACAACCTCTAACACACACCTCCAAAGGTAATACAGACGATGTCCTAAAGAAAGCTTCCTGGCCTATGTTGTCTGGTCTCTGGGTTGGTAGAGCAGCCCAACCACACCCCCACCAGTCCTTGGCTCCCACTGCAAAGTTGGCCACGCTTCATGGGGGAAACGTTTGAAGAATGACTGCTTATGAGATTCCAAAATGGAGCACTGGCCAGCATTGCTCACAGTCATCCTGATTTCCCCAGTGGTTGCCTTTCCTGCCTCCTTGCCTTCTGGAACAGGGGTGAAAGCTTAACCATCTCTCCTCCCCTCCCCAAATCTGCAACCATGAGTTGGTGATGGTGAGGTCTGTTCCTTCCTGGAGATGGCTTGAGTCAGACCACGGAGGAAGGATGAAGAAGTGAAAATGACAGTTACGACTCTCAAGAGGTTATGTGTTGTGGCAAGTGCAGAACTGACTTCAATTCAACAAACCCTCACTGAGCACCTGCTGATGCTGAGCACCTGCTGTATACTGAGCACTTAATGTGGTAGGGCAATGGGAATACTAGAATGATCAACCTGGGGCCCAATCTCAGGGGCATGCCTACTAAAAATGGGTGTCATAAGGTATGTACTCAAACACGACAGATGTGAGGCGGAAAGTGATAGGAGACAGTATGAGAAAGTGTGTGTGACGTTACTAAGAAAGCATATGCAGCTGGTGCAGACCAAGGACAGCTTTCTGGAAGAGACTGCATCTGAGCGAAGTTCAGGAAGGATCTCTGTAAACTGGAAGGAGACTGTAACCTGAAAGGGTGATAGGATGAAGGGCCAGAAGGGAGGTCTGGGCCTTCACCCTTTCTGCATCTTCTCTTTTTGGCCAATGTCTTTCAACTGTCCTGACCCTTTTAGAAAAGTCCCCAGCCAGACACAATCATTGAAACTGCCTCATTATCACTGGTTGAGAACTTGGAGAGATTGAAGGGCTTTTGTTATTGTTGCTGAATATCTTTATTTCCCATAAATGCACATAATTTCAACCCAGACTTGTGTCCTTCTGTTGTTTTTCATGTGAGTGGAAATGAGTGACATGGGGAGAGGCTGAACCATGCACATTTTTCAAAATAAAACTATCAGAGAGAAGCCCTCTCTTGGACTCAATTTCTCCTTTGATAAGAAAGGCTGACCAGGTAATTATAACCCAAACTGTTTCCTGCAGAATACAGGGTCCTAGAGGATGGAAGAGGATGTTGCAATAATAAATAGGTTCTGTGATAAAAAAAATAATGGCAGTAAGACCCAGGTGAGCTGAAAATTTCCAAAAGGTAGTGAACCTAGAAATGGGGAAGTACGGTATCAGAGTTCTCATCCTCAGTAAGCCAGAAATCACCCACCTCTACACTTGACCTCATCTGAATCAGTGTTGCAATTACTGACAAACATAAGAGGAGATCAAGAGTGGAACATGAAGTTTACTTCCCTAAACATGTGCATCAAAAATACATCTAAATGTTGAACAGTTCTCAAAGGAAACTGACTGAAAACTGGCAGAAGAGCTCTTATACAACCAAAGCTCCAAGAAAGATCTCCATACAACCAGGTAGGACAAAAAAGAAAAATAAGACATCAGGAAGGGGTCAGCACCCCTGGGGGTAGTTATGAAAGAGGAAAGGTTCTCTCACCCTGAAAACTGCCTTTGCCAGCTGGGAAGTCTACCAGCACAGACAGGGACCTGAAGGGGCCTGGTCTCTGCTTGCAAGGACTTTGTGTGTGCCGGTTTGCTAGCAGTCAGGGCAAAGAGGGACCAGCGCTTGATGGCTACCATGACCTCACACTGTCAACTCAAAGTGCCATCTAGGCAGGGCTGCTAGTATGCACAGCAGCTAGGTGCCGAAACCTGGCCTTCAGCAGATGGCCCCTGCGAGAGGACTCAGTCCAGCTGTGCAGAGTGGTCTGGGCCTCCACTCAGTGTCCGCCACAGGGGCACAGTCCACCGGAAGACCCCCCACTGTCAGCATGCTCCAGTGGCAGCAGACTTTGTGAGCCCGCGCATGACAGGGGTGAGGCTGATGTCGGAGCCATTTATCAGGGCTCCATTTTGAGGAGTGGGCCCCAGAGCCAGCAGCATCACTGGACTGTGCTGGTGTGCACACTAGATGGCACGACCACAGTCACACAACCCCCGAATAGCCCCTGGAGAGAACGCAGTTGTTCCTTTTCCAGTGGGAGCACTCCAGTCCTGCCTACCTCACACCACAGCTTGGAGTCACATCTGGGGTAGACAGGCCCTGGGAGAGTCCTATCACCGAGACAGCCCAGGTGCTAAACGGCAGCACAACCACCTCGATTCCTGCAGCCACAATGCCCTGGCCCCCAGTACCTGCCTAACACTAGGTCTCAGAAAACCACAACAGAGAAAGGAACATGGCCTTGGGCTGCTCCTAGGCAAAACCAAGGACACCTGCACAGGTGGTGCAGAGATTCTCTGTGACAGTGTGGGCCTCACTTGCTTCAGCACTCAAATCCTTTGGGAAAGAGCATGCACTTAAGGGCAGGGCAGCCTTACTGAACCCAATCATCAGAGCTTCTACTTCAACAACAGGAGAGCAGACTCCACCCCCGACAGGGCTGTGACAGCCACAGAACTAAGCAGACGACTCCCCACACTTTCCAGTGCACACTCTGGTTACCACAACACCAATCACATCCACTATCAAAGGAATAATTTCCACTTCCAAAAAAGACATGGCTGGCATTCGTACCAAAAATAATGGACTCACACAGTCTACACAGGGACACTTCCACATTAAAACAGTCCTTTGAGACCACAGTAGATAACTGTCTTTCCTAAATTCACAGAGATAAATTTAAGTAAAGTGAAAAAGAAGAGGAACTATTCCCAATTAAAAGAGCAAGAGATAGACCCACCAAGAAAAAAAGAGAAAACTCAAATCAATAAAATTAGAAATGAAAAAGAAGTTACAACAAAGAAATACAAAGGATCATAAGAGACTACTATGAGCAACTATATGCCAATAAAATGGACAACTTGGAAGAAATGGACAAATTCTTAGAAAAGTATAACCTTCCAAAACTGAACCAAGAAGAAATAGAAAATATGAACAGACCAATCACAAGCACAGAAATTGAAACTGTTAACCAAAAATCTTCAACAAATAAAAGTCAAGGGCAAGATGGCTTCACAGGTGAATTCTACCAAATGGTTAAAGAAGAGCTAACATCTATCCTGATCAAACACTTCCAGAAAATTGCAGATGAAGGAAAACTCCTAAATTCATTCCACGAGGCCAACATCACCCTGACACCAAAACCAGGCAAAGATGCCACACAAGAAAAGAAAATTATAGATTAATATCACTGATGAACATAGATGCAAATATCCTTAACAAAATTCTAGCAAACAGAATCCAACAACACATTAAAAAGATCATATATTATGATCAAGTCAGATTTATCCAAGGGATGCAAGGATTCTTCAATATCTGCAATCAATCAATGTGATACACCATATTAACGAACTGAAAGATAAAAACCATATGATCATCTTAGTAGACGCAAAGAAAGACTTTGACAAAATTCTATACTCATTTATGATAAAAACTCTCTAGAAAGTAGGCATAGAAGGAACATACCTCAACATAATAAGGCCATATATGACAAACTCACAGCAAACATTATCCTCAATGGTGAAAAACTGAAAGCATTTCCTCAAAAATCAGGAACAACACAAGGGTGCCCACTCTTACCACTATTATTCAACGTAGTTTTGGAAGTCCTAGCCACAGCAATCATAGAAGGTAAAGAAGTTAAAGGAATCCAGGTTGGAAAAAAAATATAACTCACTGTTTGCAGATGATATGATTCTCTACATAGAAAACTCTAAAGATGCCACTAGAAAATTACCAGAGCTAATCAATGAATACAGTAAAGTCCCAGAATATAAAAGTAATACACAGAAATCTCTTGCATTCCTATATACTAACAATGAAAAATCAGAAAAAGAAATTAAGGAATCAATCCCATTCACCATTGCAACGAAAAGAATAAAATACTTAGGAATAAATTTACCTAAAGAGACAAAAGACCTGTATGAAGACAACTATAAGACACTGATGAAAGAACTCAAAGATAACACAGAGATGAGGTGATATACCATGTTCTTGAATTAGAAGAATTAATATGGTAAAAATGATTATACTACCCAAAGCAATCTATACATTCAATGCAATCCCTATCAAACTATCAACAGTATTTTTCACAAAACTAGAACAAATAATTTCACAATTTGTATGGAAACACAAAAGACTGTAAATAGCCAAAGCAATCTTGAGAAAGAAGAATGGAACTGGAGGAATCAACCTGCCTGACTTCAGACTATACTACCAAATTACAGTCATTAATACTGGCACAAAAACAGAAATACAGACTAATGGAACAATATAGAAAGTCTGGAGATAAATCCACGCACCTGTCGACACTGTATCTTTGACAAAGGAGGCAAAAAAAAAAAAAACAGTGGAGAAAAGACAGTCTCTTCAACAAGTGGTGCTGGGAAAACTGGTTAACCACATGTAAAAGAATGAAATTAGAACACTTCTAACACCATACACAAAGGTAAACTCAAATGGATTAGAGACCTAAATGTAAGACCAGAAACTGTAGAACTCTTAGAGGAAAACATATGCAGAACACTGACATAAATCACAGCAAGATCCCCTATGAATGGAAATAAAAACAAAAATAAACAAGTGGGACCTATTTAAAATAATATAAACTTAAAAGCTCCTGCACAATGAAGGAAACAATAAGCAAGCTGAAAAGACAACCCTCAGAATGAGAGAAAATAACAGCAAATGAAGAAACTGACAAAGAATTAATCTCCAAAATATACAAGCAGCTCATGCAGCTCAATACCAGAAAAACAAACAACCCAATCAAAAATGGGCAGAAGACTTACACAGGCATTTATCCAAAGAAGACATACAGATGGCTAATAAACACATGAAAAGATGCTCAACATCGCTCATTATTAGAAAAATGCAAATCAAAATTACAATGAGGCATCATCTCACACTGGTTGGAATGGCTATCATCAAAAAGTCTACAAACAACAAATGCTAGAGAGGGTGTGGAGGAAAGGGAACTCTCCTACAGTAGTGGTGGGAATGCAAACTGATAGAACCACTATGGAGAACTGTATGGAGATTCCTTTAAAAACCAGGCTTAAAACTCCCATATGACCCAGCAACCCTACTACCAAGCACATCAGTGAGGAAACCATAACTGAAAGAGACACATGTACCTCAGTGTTCACTGCACCACTATTTACAATAGCTAGAACGTGGGAGCAATGTAGATGTCCATCAGCAGATAAATGAACAAGGAAGTGGTGGTACATATACACAATGGAATACAACTCAACTATAACAGATTTGAGTCCATTCTAATGAGGTGGATGAACCTAGAGCCTATTATACAGAGAGAAGTCAGAAAGAGAAAGACAAGTATCATATATTAACACATATATACAGGAATCTACAAAAACAGTACCAGAGACCCTGTGTGCAGGTCAGCAAAGGAGACACAGACCTAAAGAACAGACTTTGGACACAGTGGGAGAAAAAAAGGGGTGGGATGATTTGAGAGAATAGCATTAAAACATATACATTACCATATGTAAAACAGATAGCCAGCGGGAGTTTGATGTATGATGCGGGGAACCCAAAGCCAGTGCTCTATGACAACCTGGAGGGATGGGGTGGGCAGGAAGGTGGGAGGAGGGTTCAGGAGGGAGGTGTCACATGTATGCCTATGGCCAATTCATGCTGATATATGGCAGAGGTGATTACTATATTGCAAAGTAATTATCCTCCAATTAAAATTAATTAATTAAAAACAAACAAAAAGAACAAGAAAAATCGCCTGAAAGAACAAAACAATAAAACAGACCTCTCCAGTCAACTAGATCCCAAGTTCAAGAAGGAGGCAATAAAAATGCTAAAGGAATTAAGAAAGATTATCAACAGAAATGCACATTACTGTAACAAGGAACTAGAAACTATAGAGAAACCAATCAAAACTAGACAACTGAATTGCCAAGATAAACACTAAGCCAAAAGTAATGAATAAGACAAAGACACCATGAAAAAAGAAAATCACTGGGCAATATCACTGATGAACATAGATGCAAAAAACTTCAACAGAATAACAGCAAGCCAAATCCATCAATACATTAAAAGAATCATACACCATGATCAAGTGGGATTTCTCCCAGGGATGCAAGGATTTTTCAATATCCACAAATCAATCAGTGTGATACACCACATCAAAAAAAATTGAAGAATAACCATATCATCTCTCAATAGATGCAGAAAAACCTTTTAACATATAATAGGAACTCTCCAAAAAGTAGACATAGAGGGAACATACCACAACATAATCACAAGCTGGAATCAAGATTGCTAGGAGAAATATCAACAACCTCAGATATGTAGATGATACCACTCTAATGGCAGGAAAGCACAGAGTAACTAAAGAGCCTCTTGAGGAAGGTGAAAGAGGAGAGTGAAAAAGTAGGCTTAAAACTCAACATTCAAAAAACTAAGATTATGGCATCCTGTCCCATCACTTCATGGCAAATAGATGGGAAAACAATGGAAAAAGTGGCAGATTTTATTTTCTTGGGCTCCAAAATCACTTCAGACAGTGATTGCAGCCATGAAATAAAAAGATGCTTGCTCCTTTAAAGAAAAGCTATTTCAAACCTAGACAGCATATTAAAAAGCAGAGACATCACTTTGCCAATAAAGGTCTATATAGTCAAAGCTATGGTCTGTCTGGTAGTCATGTATGGTTGTGAGAAGTGGACCATAAAGAAGGCTGAGTGCCAAAGAATTGATGCTTTTGAACTGTGGTGCTGGAGAAAAAACTCTTGAGACTCCCTTAAACAGCAAGGAGATTAAACCATAGAAATGGAATGGAAATCAACCCTGAATATTCATTGGAAGGACTGATGCTGAAGCTCCAATACTCTGGCCACCTGATGCAAAGAGCCAACACACTGGGAAAGACCCTGATTCTGGGAAAGATTGAAAGATTGAGGGCAGGAGAAGGGGGTGACAGAGGATGAGATGGTTGGATGGCATCACTGACTCAATGGACATGAGTTGGAGCAAACTCTGGGAGATAGTAAAGGACAGGGAAGCCTGAAGTGCTGTAGTCCAGGGGGTCACAAAGAGTTGTACGTGACTTTGCAAGTAAACAACAACATATATGACATATATGTCATATACAGCAACCTACAGTTAACATCATACTCAACAGCAAAAAGCTGCAAGCATTTCCTCTAAGATCCGGAACAAGACAAGGATGTCCACTCTTACTACTTTTATTCAACATAGTTTTGGAAGTCCTAGCCACAGCAATCAGAGAAGAAAAAAATTAAAAGGAATTCAAATTGCAGAAGAAGTTAAACTGTCACTGTTTGTAGATAGCATACTATGCATAGAAAATTCCAAAGATGTTACCAGAAAACTACAAGAGCTCATCAATGAGTTTGGTTAAAACTGCAGATTACAAAATTAATACACAGAAATCTGTTACACTTCTATACACTAGCAATGAAAGATAAGAAAGAAATTAAGGAAACAATCCCATTTATCACCACCTCAAAAAGAATACCTAGAAATAAATCTACCTAAGGAAATGAAAGACCTGTACTATAAGACACTGATGACAGAAATCAAAGAGGACACAAACAGATGGAAAGATATACGATGGTCTTAGACTGGAAGAATCAATATTGTTAAAATGACTACACTACCCAAGGCAATCTCAGATTCAATGCCATCCCTATCAAATTACCAATGGCATTTTTCACAGAACTAGAAAAATTTTAAATTTATATGGAGACACAAAAGACCTTGAATAGCCAATGTAATCTTGAGAAAGGGAAATAGAGCTGGAGGAATCAGGTTCTTGGACTTCAGACTATACTACAAAGCTACAGTAACCAAAACAGTATGGTACTGGCACCAAAAAAAAAAACCCCACAAAATATAAATCAATGGAACAGGACAGAAAGCCCAAAAATAAACCCATGCATACCTGGTCAATTAATCTACAACAAAGGGAGCAAGACTATATAATGGAGGAAAGACAGTCTCTTCAATAAATAGTGCTGGGAAAACTGGACAGCTCCATGGGAAAAAAAATAGATAAATCATAATGCTCTTCAGTATCATACAGAAAAAATAAACTCAAAGTAGACTGAAGATCTTAATGTAAGACTGGGCAGTATAAAACTCTTAGAGGAAAACATAGGCAAAGCACTCACTTACAGAAATTGCAGCACTATCTCTTTCAGTCCATCTCCAAGACTAATGGAAATAAAAACAAAAACAAGTGGGACCTAATTAAATTCAAAAGCTTTTGCAGAGCAAAGGAAACCATAAACAAAACAAAATGACAACTCACAGAATGGAAGAAAATATTTGCAAATAGTGCGACCAACAAGGAATTAGTCTCCAGAATTTACAAATAGCTAATGAGGCTTTAACAGCATAAAAACAACCCAATCAAAAGAAATGGGCAGAAGATCTAAACAGACATTTCTCCAAAGAAGAAAGACAGATGGCCAAGAGACACATGAAAAGATGTTCAACATCACTAATTAGTAGAGAAATGCAAATCAAAACTACAATGAGATATCACCTAACCCCAGTCAGAATGGCCATCATCAAAAAATCTATAAATAATAAATGCTGGCGAGGGCATGGAGAAGAGGGAACCCTCTCACACTATTGCTGCAAATGTTAACTGGCACAGTCACTATAGAGAACAGTAGGGAGGTTCCCTAAAAACTAAAGGTAGAATTACCACATGATCCTGCAGTCCCACTCCTGGGCATATATCCAGAGAAAACCATAATTCAAAAAAAGCAAATGCACTCAACGTTCAGTGCAGCACCATTTACAATAGTTAGAGACATGAAGCAACCTAAATGTCCATAGACAGAGGAATGAATAAAAAAGATGTGGTACATAAATACAATGGAATATTACTCAGTCATAAAAAAGAACAAAATGTTCCCATTGTAGCAACACAGAGGGACCTAGAGAATATCACAACATGTGAAGTAACTCAAAGACAAATATTATATCACTTATATACGAAATATTAAAAAAAATACAAATGAATCTATTTACAAAACAGAAACAGACTCACAAATATAACTTTAAAAAACTATACAGAGTGAAGTAAGCCAGAAAGATAAAGAACATTACAGCATACTAACACATATATATGGAATTTAGAAAGATGGTAACAATAACCCTATATGCAAAACAGAAAAAGAGACACAGAAGTACAGAACAGACTTTTGAACTCTGTGGGAGAAGGTAAGGGTGGGATGTTTCGAAAGAACACCATGTATATTATCTATGGTGAAACAGATCACCAGCCCAGGTGGGATGCATGAGTCAAGTGCCCGGGCCTGGTGCACTGGGAAGACCCAGAGGAATCAGGTGGAGAGGGAGGTGGGAGGGGGATCAGGATGGGGAATACATGTAACTCTATGGCTGATTCATATCAATGTATGACAAAACCCACTGAAATGTTGTGAAGTAATTAGCCTCCAACTAAAAAAAAAAAAAAAAAAAAAACACACACTTAAGCTTATCAAAAGGGAAAGGGAGTTGAGGGAAAAATAAATTAGCAGTTTGGGATTAATAGACACATATTTTATATATAAAATAGATAAGCAACAAAGATTTACTGTATGACACAGGGAACAACTTTAATACCTTGTAATAACCAATAATGAAAAATAATCTGAATAAAAAATAATATATTATATATAATTGAATAACTTTACTATATACCCAAAAATATTGTAAACCAACTATACTTCAATTTAAAAATAATCATAGTAATAGTTCCTCATTATTTAGTACCAAGAGTGTGTCAAATTCTTTTTTATTACTAAACTTTTTACTTTGTACTGGAGGATAGCTGATGAAATGTGCCAAGTTCTATGCTAAGGACTTTCCACCCATCATCTCATTTAAGCCTCTGTTAACAACCCAAGAGGTATCATTATTCTTACCTGCATCTCATAGAGGAGGAAGCAGCTTTAAAGAGGATGCATAATAACTGTGGTGGTGCCAGGAGCCAATTCCTACCTCTCTGACTGAAGAAATCAGTTCAACCATTCTTATCAGGTAGGATGCTTTCAGTTGCAAGTAAAGAGTACCTTCTCAGGGACTTCCCTGATGGTCCAGTGGTTAAGAATCCACCCTGCAATTCAGGGGATGCAGGTTCGATCCCTGGTTGGGGAAGTAAGATCCCATATGCCTCAGAGCAACTAAGCCTGAGTGCTGCAACCACTGAAACCACATGCTCAGAAGCCCACATCCCAGAGCTAGAGAATCTGTGCACCACAACAAAAGATCCCCCCATGATGTAACGAAGATCCTGCGTGCCACAACTAAGAACTGATGCAGTCAAATAAATAAATACATATTTTTTAAAATACCTTCTTAAAAGTGGCTTCAACAATGAGAACACATTATCTTGCCAACTAGAAAGAGGTCGCAGGTGCAGGGCTAGTGGATTCAGCAGCTCAGTGATACTGTTGGAAGCCCAGATTCTTGGCACCTGGTTCTTTGCATTGCTCCACTCCACCGTGCTCAGGTGTGATTCCTCAGGTTAGAAGAGGCTGCTGTGGTGCCAGGCATCATGTCCTCCCACAATCACACTGAGAAACAGGACAGAAATTTCCCTTTGTGTGTCTCTTTTAAGCAGACAAACCTTCCCAGAAGTCCTCAGTAGGCTTCTCTGCAGGTTCTGCTGTCTGAGCTACAAAACAGTCCCATGCCCTTGAAGCAAAAACAGCTAGTATCTGTTCTTTGCATTTCAGACTCAATAGTGGGAGGCTGATGCCCTGCTGATAAAGAAGAAAGACAGGGAAGATGGGGAATGGCCTCTGGGTTAAGCGATGACAGGGTTTCAACCACAGTCACTCTCTCCCCTCAGAGAATCACAATGCATGCTACAAGTTCTATGAAGTTCTTTTTGTGACATAACTAAGAAATGTTAGACTTACTTTATTTCATCCATTCTAAGATATAAACTTTTTTTTCACATTTTGACATCTATGATGATGAGATGTGGCTTAAAAGGAGCTCCTTTCCTGACTTCTTATTCTATGATTCCTCTAAGTATCACCCACATCACAGCCCCTTGAGACAGGTGGCTAAAATGTGTAAAAGGAAACTCAAGGATGTTTCCTTGCCCCTGGCTACACACACACTCAGAAAATATTTATTTATGGAGCATCTGCTGTGAGGCAGGAGCACTGAGGAGACAACTGTGTGCAAGTCAGGTGTGAGCTCTCGTGTAGGTCTAGTCTTAAAGAGGAAATAACACTGTAAACAAGTGAACAGAAAAAGATGGCATAGGAAGTTAACTGCCACAGAGACACAAATAGGGCACCAGAAAACAGGAGCAGAAAGGAACTCACTTCATGCTCTGACTGAAGGATGACAACGAAGTACCCAAAGGCAAAGTGGGGATGGGAGCATTTCAGGCACAGAGAACAGTATATGTTAAGGCACTGAAGTGAGTAAGAGCTTGATGTATCTAGAACTAAAATATGATGGAGAGATGCAAAGGAAGGGTAGCTGGAGGGCAGGCAGAGACCAGAACATGCAGAGGGACTGGAAGGACACCTCTCAATCACGCAGGCTACCTGAAGATCGTCTGGCTTGCACTGTGGCTATTACCTACCAGAAGCAGGGAGAAATGTTCAAAGTCCAGCTATTCAAAGTGTGGTCCCCAGCCAGCAGCACTGGATTCACCAGGGAGCTTGTGACAAATGCAGAATCTCAGGCTCCACTCCCAACCTTCTCAATCCAAACCCATATTTTAATAAGATCACCGGGTGCTTCACACACATAGTAAGTTTGAGAAGTGCTGCTTTAAACCATCTTTCTATTTTGGACAGGGACGGCAACATTTTGTGTCTGACTTCCTGAAGTTCTAGAAGGGAGCCCTTTCCTTGTGCACATGACTTCTCTGGACACTGGAGGGCAATCTTACATTAATAAAGCAGAACTCAAACTAGGGGCCACAGAAATCACAGAAGGTTAGAGCTTAAAGACAAGGCAATGGCTGCATTTTGCAGCCACAGAAACAGGCCCACTGAACATTGAGCAGAACAGGACAAGCCGCCAGCTCTCCTGCGCCCAGAGCTGTTAGTTCTCTCGAGGCACCTGGTGCGGAAACCCGGGGACCGGCTGTGGACGGTGTCAGCAGCTGCAGCTGGCCACTGAATGAGCCAAATGTGGAGAAGAAGGGCTTGGAATTCAAGGGCAACAGACTACTGCTAAAATTCACAGCAGTTATGAAGTGAGTTTGCAGAGTTATGCCAACTCTGTTAATACCCCATGTGTAATTAAATTTTAAATACTTCATTCCACATCAGACGTCAAGTTGCTAAACTCTCGATCGCACAGTGATAAACATCTGCTTTTACGTACAGAGCTGGGAGCCACTGCCAAGCTATTCAGAAGCCCTAGAGCAAGACTAAATAAATAAAATCCAGAAGCCGTGACGACTAGGGCCAGCCTCATCACCCAAGCATCCACATGTCTCTTCACCTGGCCTCCAATGTGATTTTTGGCACAGGGACACAGGCAGAAAAGCCAAAGGCCTGCAGTCGCACTCATGGTTAGTCCTTGAGGCAAATTAGGGCCAAGTGTTCAGATGAATCAGGTAAAAAAATTAAGGTGACATCTATGCCCATGTCCAAAAGTGTCTTTTCCCTGGACGAAACTGTCCTAGTGTTTTCCAAATTTCAGCTACTCAGACACCACCTCCACAATTTTCATCAGATTATTTACTAATATTTACTTAATGCTATTTATGTGACAGTCTTCTTTCAACTGATTCATTCCTGACTTTTCTATTTACCAGTATCAAATAAGGACCAACTTTATGCTTTTAACACAAACTGAGATCAATTCATAACTCTTCAAATATGTTGGCCTGAGTCACATCTAAACTTACCTTACATATTCACCACAAGCCTGAATTACACACTTTTCGAATTATTGTTCCCTCTGGCATAAGTGAGAGCGGGGGAAAGACGTGTATTCCCTCAATCTCTTCATGATGACTGTTCTTTAGGAAACCAAAGGAAAAAAAATCTGAAGATGCTTCAGGGAAAAGAAAACACAAGTAGTCTGACCATCAAGCAGGGCCGAGTTAACCCCACCCCACCTCAGGGAGCCAAAACTCTCATATTCCACAAGCCCGTTCCCAGGACGTCATGTCCAAGGACTTCCTATTTGCTACGGTTTTCGCTGGGTACAACTCTCTCTGCTGCTCTGGGCTGTGAAGACCTGCCTACTCGGGCGCCACTGTGAGCTGTGGCAGAAACACAACAGCACCATGGCTAGACTCAGCCTCCCTGAATACTAACCTCAGCCTCTCCATTTACCTGGGAGGGTCATGGGCTCAAGTCTATCCCCCGAAATTTATATGCTGAAGCCCTAACCCCAAGTTCCCTAGAATATGGCTATATTTGAGATAGGGCCTTGAAAGAGGTGATAAGTCAAAATGAGGCCAGGAGGATGGGCCCTATTCCAATCTGACTGGTGTCCTTATAACAAGAGGAGATTAGGACATAGTGAGAGATGCCAGGAATGTAGGTGCACAGAGGAAAGACCATGTGATGAGGCAGCAGGAGCGTCACCACCTGCAAGCCAAGGAGAGAAGCCTCAGAGGAGAGTAACTGCTGACACCTGTCACCAGCCTCCAGAACCAGAAGAAAATAAATTTCCATTGTTTAAGCCACCCAGTCTGTGGTATTTTGTTATGACAACAATAGCAAACTAATTCACCACATGAAATGAGACTTTCAAAACAGTAGTAAAAGCACTTATTTCATTAGATGGTAAGGACTGAATGATGTGCTTCAGGCACAGTACCTGGCTGCAAGGGGCGGAGTGGCGGTTTCTCAGCACCTCCCTCATTCTTAGATCAGGCGTTTTACCCTTACCTGAATTCCCACCAGCAGTAAAGGTGTGCAGCCCTGGAGCCTTGGGGCCTTCTTTGCCACAGATTGAGACACCACCTGAAGATGGAAACTGAACAGAGGAGGGTGGAGTCAGGAGATGGAAAGAAAGTAGCAGCCGCTTTGTGTTCCTGAATCTGAGCTTATCTTTTTTTTTTTTTTATGGTTTTTTTTTTTCATTTATTTTTATTAGTTGGAGGCTAATTACTTTACAGCATTGTAGTGGTTTTTGCCATACACTGACATGAATCAGCCATGGATTTACATGTGTTCCCCATTCTGATCCCCCCTCCCACCTCCCTACCCATCCCATCTGAGCTTATCTTAAATCCAACTTCACCTTTCAAATCCCCAGTTACCTTCTGAGTTAATAATTTATTAATTCCTTTTCTGGTTTTAGCTGGTTTGAGTTGTTATTATATCACTTGCCATCAAAGGAGTTGTGACAAACACACTGGCTCCCAGAGTGAATTAATAACATCAGCTTTGCTGTGTGAGGGAAATCACATGATCCCCATTTCAGTAGTGCATATATCATCTCCTGCAGGAACAGAGATGGGCCACGTGACTCACTAGGGAAGCATTTGTGAGGTGTCAAAATGTGCCTCGGTCATGAGAAGTGCTTGAAGGGCCTAGACCAAAGGCCTCTTGCTCACAAAGCCCTCCTGTGGATAAAGACTTTATCGTCATACAAAAGAAATGTGCCCAAAACACAGGTCTTGCCTACTTGGATCAGAAGAAAGCAATATTCCTTCTGACAAAGTAACAGCACTATTTAATTTTTAAAAACATAACTACAAATTACTACCCCTTCTTAGACTCTGTGGGTAACAGGAGCTGACAGCTCCATAGTCCTCATATCCAAGGGTATCAGGTGTTTTCACAGGGAAGGAGGAAGCTGGCAGAATTTACCACATTTCCAATAGCCTGGTTTACACAAAACCCCCTGCAGGGGGCAGCCTGGATGTGCGGCTGAGAGTTCAGTGTTCCTCAATATTTCCATAAGCATCTGACAATGTCTCGGAGGAAATGCACATTGATTACAATAACTTGCACTTTTACACTAAGCACTTTACAGATTTCACTTAATCCTCTGGGTACTACTTTGATCGTCATTTTACAGATGAGGAAATTGAGCCCTTGATACATAATTCATTCAAGGCTTCACAGCTGTATGTCACAGAAGTCTAGAGCCCTTGGCACCACTCCCCAATACTGCCTCTAAGATCTTTTGTGATTCCAGGCAAGCTTTCTTCCCCTCTTTTGGCTTCAGTCCTCATCGGACAAAGAAAGGGACCAGCCTGGCTAAAGTCTTGGGCTACTCTCAGCTCTAAAGTTCTTCTAGTTCCAAGGTTAAGAAATTCACTTTGCACTCTGCACCCTGGCATCAGCCTGCATACTAGAGATGAAGAGGGGGCAGGCAGTGCACCCTTTCAAAAGAGAGTTAGTCCCTGCAGCAGGGTTAAAGGATGGGCATCACCTTGGCCCCCAGGTAGAGGCACCCAGCTGGACAGACTCTCGAGAGGTCTTCATGGGCCCACAGTTTTTCTCAAGGTTCCTGTATGCCAGTTTTAAGCCCACAGGGGTATTTTAGTTGGCCCCTGCAATGTTTTAAAACAGTTGGACTTAGTTACCAACATTTTAAAATCAAAAGCTGAAATCTGGATTCCTGGGTTTTCCTGAAAAGTCTGAAGATCTGGCCATTCCAGGCCCATGTTCCCCTGGGTACACTGCAGTGAGTTGCTGGCTCCAGGCATTCAGATGGAACAAGAGTGCTCTGCTTTTCCAGGTGGTCAGCTCACACACACAGCTCCCCTGACTGGTCCTGAGGGTACTTCAGCCTGTGAGCCTCACTTAACGAGCCAAGGGTGCTCTTTTCCTGAAGGATCCACGGGGTGGGGATGTGCAGCACTGGGGCACAAGAACAAACGCTCCTTTTCCTGCAGACACAACAGTGCTCTGGGCTCTGTGACAGCTGACACCGAACCTGTGGCCTGGGTGCAGGTAGGAGCTTGGTGCCTTGGAACAAAAACCAGGAAGTGCAACAAAAGGAGAGGTTTTCATCCAGCCATGAAACTCTCCTTCCCCAGTAGCCACCACTCAGATCTCTATCTGCTTTCTGGGGCCCAGGGTAGACCAACAGCCATGTGTCATTTCCCTGGATAGGGGCTATAATGGTGACATTGTGCTGAGTGGAACAAGAGAGGTTTTCATCCAGCGACCAGCACTGGGCAGACACTCAAGCAAGGGGCTGTGGGGCTCACCCTGCACAAAGGAGTTTGGGAGTGGGGCCTGAGCCAGTGAGAAGCCCCATGGATTGGGCTGCATGTCCACAGTGGCAGGCAGTGGGAAGGGAAGCAGAGAGGCATTGCTCCCAGAACATGTCACTGCTGTCTCATTTTCCTCTATGAATAAATAAGCAAATAAACAATCTCAGAGGATAAAGGGGATCACCCCCCAAGACACCTGCATTAATAGAAACCTCGTAAGTCCTAGAGCATTTATTCACTGACTCACCCGACAATACTTGCTACCACTTACTAGGTTCCAGACACTGTGCTAGGCTGTAGGGATCTAGCAACAAGTAAGACACAACACTCACTCGCATAGTGCTTGCGGTCTAGGGGGCCAAGAAGAGGTAAAGGGAGAAGCAGGAATTTAAACACTGATGACCCAACATAAGAACTGACAGTAACATAGTAACAGAATCAGTTCAAGAACCCAGATCTGAACCCCAACTGGTGGTTTTTCTTACTTTTCCCAGGGTCTCCTGAGATCACTACTCTGTAGAATGGCAGGCTGGAGCTTAGACAGGAATGTACCCCAGATACTACAATACGGAATCTGAACTCTGCACTGACAGCAAAGGAGAGCCATCAAATACTTTTAAGGGGGATCTGACTAGAACCATGGAATGGTCACTGTGGTAGCCATGATGGAAGCAAACCTAGAGGCAAAGTGACAGATTAAAAGGCTAAAGTATGTTTCTCTCACTGGGACAAAGAACATTTAGCCTCTAAATTTTTCTTTCCTTGGGCTTCCCAGTTCCACCTGATAAGCTAAGAATGAGAATGGGGAGTATCAGTTGTTTTCACAAGACTAGGAGCATGTGGGAGCTGAAAGCTTTCTTCCTGGAATTGTTCAGTGGGACCAAATTTGCTATCTTTTTACAGAGCTAGAACTCTTCACACAGACTTCTTTAGACAAGCACCAGGCAAACCTGGAAAACTTACGACAGCAGTAAGAAAAGGGAAGATATGAGGCAGATCCTAAAAATCCTTTCCAGAGAATTGTATTCACACAGGGAAGGGGGAAGGGGAGGAGAAAACCAGGCAAAGGCACCCACAACCTCCATCCCCATTCCAGCACCGCCCACCCGATACCCTATGATCTGGCCAAGCCAAACTGCTTTGCAGACACATCCTGCAGTTTTCTATCTCTATGTCTTTGCTCTCACTGTTTTCTCTGCCTGTAATGTTATCTCCTCATTGCAGGCTCACCCAAGTGTCAGTCATCCACTATTGTCTCCATGATCAGTAAGAAATTCCTGCTTCATCTTGCTGAATTCCAAGAGCATTTTATATTTCCTCTGGTACTTTTCACATAATAATTTTAATTAAATTATTTTATGCATATTTACCTCCTCTACTAGACTGGAAACTCATAAAGGATGGAGATCATTTCTACTTAGCATTAGTTCTCCCAATAGAAAATTGGCACAGAATGCAACAAATATTCCTAAGTAGACTAATTAAAAGTAGGGGTAGTTTTTAATGGTGTCTACGGACACGACTGAAGCGACTTAGCAGCAACATGGGCCTATGTAAAGGAAAAGTACAGGAAAAAATATGTAGTTATTCCTTGTTCCAAAGCCACAAACAGCCTTCTCATCCACTTCATTCAGTTCCCCAACAGCAACCAAACTGTAGTCAATTTAGTCAACAGTGCCACCTAGTGGGCACTGTGGGTGATTATTAAACCAGAACCACTACATCTTCACAGCTGCTTCTTCACTGTTAATCCTTAGGAAAACGGCACAGACTGTGTTTTCCCATTTTTACATCTTTCCTAAATCCCATTTTTTACACCTTTCCTAGCCCACATTTCCCATTTTACATCTTTCCTAGCTCAGTTAATCTCATTCCATATACCATTTCATAGGTGCATATAAATTCCCTTTAGCTTTCATTTTTCGGTTCCAATTCTCTGATAAACTTCCAGAGTCTGAAAGTTTCTTAAAGCTTCTAAAAGTTCTAAGCCCTCCATCTGCTCCTGAAATAGTTGCATTTTACACATTTTTAAAATTTACTTCAAATGAAATATTATGTTTTTTAAAGTAGTAAATGAGCTAGACTGGGAACTTAACTACAATTTATAGCCTTGTTTTCAAGTGTTTCAGAATTAAAACAGTGAACTTTTAGAAGCTAATTCACTTATAAATTGTTGGTTGTCTGCTTTAGAATTTAAACTGACCTTTTCAAACTGGAAAAGTGGGCAGGAACAAAGAGGAACTTGGAAAATAATAACGGCTCACATTTTTATAGCTATTTATGGTTTACAAAGTAGGTTTGTACCATCATGTCATTTGCCCTCCCAAAAACCTTGTGAGGTCAGTATGAGTTTTCCCATAGCACAGATGAGCAAGCAAGCTTCACAGGCTTAAAGTTATACACTTCGTAAGTAGCAGAGCAAGAGTTCAAACACAAGTTTTCAAGCTTCAACCCCATTGTTTTTTCACTACACCATATTTCCTCTGGCTCATACACAGATATATTAAACAAACTACTGATGCAATCTGGTGAAGCAAGGGCTAACTAATTTCAACTTGCCTATCAAAGCAATGGAGGAAACATTCTCAGTCCATGAAAATGCAGAATGCTTTTTCCCAGGTCCTTCCTTGAGCCTTTGCACAAGATGGTCCCAAAGCTAGAATGTACCATGTAAAGGAGTGGCCTAGCCGAAACTTCAAACTGTGATCTGGCCTATCTTGGGGAGAAGTGTTTAGAAGAAGAAGCAAGCCTCGACTTCACTTTATAAAGGGTCTTAAGACATTTCATATGTCTATAATCGGTTTGGGCCTACTTTCACAGAGACAAACTAACAGGATGAAAGATGCTGATATTCTTCATACAGCTTTAAACTTAAATCCCATTCTTGACCACACTGGTCATAGCAATATTTTTCTACATCCCGTAATTATTTAAGGAAGAGCACACTTAACATTGCATTGCACTTGTATGCTAAGAAAGTGTTCATTTCCACAATTTTTATCACTTCGTGTTGGCATTCTTCACAATTCAGTACACTGGGAACCTCAAAAGTTTTATGTGTCCCAAGCCACTACCCACATTTTAGCAATCCTTTCTCTCCTTTTCCTAGGTGATTTTTAAAAGATCTTTATTATCTCACTCCTCTTTTACACTATTATTGGCATAGCGTCTGCTCCACTGTCTGGCTCTAGAAGGTGCTCAGGAAAGACATGTTTAATGAAGAAGATAAACCCAAAGACAGGGTGGCAGCAGCAGGCAAAGAGATTTTTGACTCTAATGTTTGAAAAACAGATTCTAACAGTTTGGACAATCTGAAAATGGACCCGGCTGGAAGTGCGATAGTAAGCTTCTCGTCACTAGCGGAATGCAAGCAGAGCTCAACAGTGCCTTGGTCTGGGCAGGGGTGGGACGCGCGCAGGCACGGGCATGAAAGGAAGTGTGAACCGGCATGTGGGTCCTCTAGTAGCCCCTCCAGAGAGGGGCGCGACGACTTGTGAAAGGCAGGGCGCGGCAAGGGTGTGTGGGGATGAGGGACACCCGCGGCCCAGGGGGCCAGGCGGGCTCCGGGTCTATTCCGGGAGCCGAGCGCAGGGGCGGGCGCGGGCGGGCGGGGGCGCCGGGCGAGCATCCTGTCGGGGGAGGGGACGCGCGGAGGGCGCTCCCGCGGGGCCGGGGCCGGACTGGAGAGCGCCGCGCCCGCCGCTGCCAGCCCCGCCGGAGGCACCGCGCCCTGCTCCGCTATCGCCGGCGCCATGGACCGAGGCCGGGGTAAGAAGAAACGCGGCGCCCACACTTGTTGCTTTGCAGGGTGGTAAGGGGAGAAACGCGCGATCTAAAAGCCAGAGAGGAGGAGGCAGAGAGTAGCGGGTTGGGCCGGGCCGAGGAGCGTGGGGGCACGGAGAAAGGGAGAAGCGGGGGCCGAAGACCCGGCGCTGTGTGGACAGGTGCCTCCTGTGCCGGGGCTGCTCGGGGGCTGCTAGGGGGATTCATGTCCCGGACTTAAGTTGCCTCGTGTGTGAAACCAGAGTTTTCATACACTCGGAGCCTTAACTTCATGAACGAATCCCCCACAGGATTCCTGTGGAAGGCAAGCCCCTCTCACCCCATACCAACCCCCTCCACCAAGGGTAGAATAGAATTAACAAGTGACACTCTTGAAAACAACAGGGCGTGTTAAGCCCCTACTGTTCACACACTGAGAAGCCCCAGGAGACAGAAGTGTGTGCAGCTACCCAGGGTGTCGGGAGGAGGAGCTGCAGAAGTGCCTGTGGGTGCCTGCATGGTGTTCGAGCCCTGGCTCTGAGCCCGACAAGCTGTGTGACCTTAGCCCACCCTCTTTCTGTCTGGGCTAGTGACAAGGTTGAACTGGATTGTCTCTGAGACCCCTTCTTATTTGGACAGTTTGAAGAGCTGAAGAACATGTAAGAAAGTTTTACAGACGTGGTGGGGGTGCTTGTTGAAACTGCAACGAACAGGAGCATAGAGAGAGCATTTGGTGGGGGGCGGGGGGCGGAATTCATGGGGAGCTATGCTTAAGTAAAGACCTGGACACCTCAATGGGCTCTTAGCTGTTAAAAAAAAAAAAAAAAAAAAAAGTAAAAAGTGGCTTGCAGTGACAAAGGCTGGGAACCAGGACACCAGTGTCACAACACCCCACCTCTGGAAACCGAGGAGAGCACAGGTCTGAATGCACTTGGGAAACTGGCAAGTGCTGCCAAGATGACAAGTATTATTATTCTTGTTGTTGTTATTATTAATGGAAAATTCCTCCCCTTCCCTACATAATCTTACACGCTTCCCCCCTCTGCCTGTTTGCTGCACTGAGACCTCCAACCGGAAAAAAGGAGTGGCCAGGGGTGTGGAAGCAATGAAGAAGGGCATTGGGGGCAGGGATGGGGCCAAGGGCAGGTGTCATGGTAACCCCCCTGCACTCCTCTTACGGGTACAGCCAGAGATCAGAGGGCTGCAGGGGACCCCAGACTTCCAATTCAAGGTGCTGGGGACAGCTTCCCCACCCACACCTTCTCTAGCACAAAGTGCTGCATCAACCCTTTCCTATTAGGAGTTGGAAGGTCAGGCAGAAAATGGAGGGGGCTTCTGTTTTGGCTCTTTGGGGACCAAGGCTGTGATCTGTAAAGCAGTTCTTACCTGTTAACTGACTCCTGGACAAGTGTGCACAGAGCATACACACTCGTCAGGGAGAAAAAAGAGAGCAGTGGTGCCTCTAATGTCCCTCAGTCAGTCCCCCATCCCCATCTCCCACACTGTACGTTTAAAGCAAACAGCACTGCCCTCCACCCCATCACACCCCACATGGTGCCAAATACCAACCTGTCCCCAGCACACAATCCCCAGTACAAAAATCCATACCTAGCCTACCCAGAGTTGTAGAAAGCAGACTGTGCCCTCCTTTAACAGACCATGAGTGACGATAATTCACCCAGCTTAAAATGCTTAATAACTGATACCTCACTAAAGAAGGCTGCTTCCAGACCACTCTTCCTGGGAAGCCAGACTTCCCCAGCAATCTGTTAGTACTCAGAATGCTCTAGGACTCTGACCCTCTCCCCTGCTGCAGGCTTTCCTAGCCCACTTTCTTTCTCCTTCATAGCTCTCGTCACGATGTGGCAGTTATCCAACTACGTGTTTAGTGTCTACCTAGCCTGTCAGAATGTAAGCTTCAGGAAGGCTGGGGGTGGATCTGGGCAGCCACCCCGCTGACAGCAGTGCCTGGCACACAGTAGGTGCTTACTAACAGTGGCTCAAGTAGTTCATTAACAACATGAAACAAACTTAATAGTGCACCCCAAACTGAACAGTTATAATGCTGATTTTGAAAGATACATACCACTAAATCTCCCATCAGAACAGTGCTTCGTGACCTGCAAAGGCCTTCTCAAATGCAAGTGAAGTGGATGAGGCACACAGGACGAGGTCATCTGTCTAGAAACTCAGCGGGCTACCCTGAGAAATTACTGCAAAAACTGTAGGAATTAAAGCAAACACAGCTGCATATGAACTAGAATACAAAATTTGTGTGGGTTTTTAAGATAAAATTGAGTCTTTACAAATCATTGTGGTGGAAATTTGTTGTGCCCATATCCCCAGGAGGGTGTGAGCACTCTCTTCTGTTGTCAGGCAGGTTTTAAGAAGCACAGGTCTCATTTCACCCTCATACCTGCCATGTGAGGAGTGAGACTGTCATGCCCAGGGAAGGAAGCCACACTTCACACTGTACACTAGTAACAGTAACAGCTGAAACCATCAACGTGTTTTCATGAGCCAGGCAACATGCTCAGCTTTTTTCATAGCTTCTCTTGGAACAAGCCATGGGACAGGGCTGTGACTGGGTAATCCTTACCTCACAGGAAGGCAGGTCTCGCAGTATATTAGTCAGCTAGGGCTGCCGTAACAAAACACCACAGATTGGGTGGCTCAAATAACAGATTTATTTCCTTACAGTTAAGGAAGCTAGAAGTCCAAGACCATGGTGCCATCTGTGTAGATTTCTGGCGAAGCCTCTCATCCAGACCTGTGTATGGTGGCCTTCCCACTCTGCCCTCACATGGCCTCTTCCCTGTACACAGAGAGAGACAGAGATTGCCGATATCACTTCCTCTTCCTAGAAGGAAGACCTAGAAGGTCATCAATCCTATTGGATTAGGGCCCACCTTTATGACCTCTTTTAACCTGAATTACCTCCTTACAGGCCCTATCTCCAAATGGAGTTACACCCGGGGTTAAAATTTCCATACTTTGGTGTGTATATCTGGGGTGGGGGCACAGTTCAATCCGTAACAGCAGGATCAGGGCACTGACATTAGCTTGTACCGTCGCTCATCAGGTGAGAGATAGAGCTGGGTTTGAACCAAAGCCCTGATCTTAAACTGGCTGCTGGCTGACTCCACAGTGGCAGGTGACCTGCCCAAGCCCTAGAACAGAAGAGGGCTTGGACACCGCATCTTCTTGCCGCAGGTCTGGGCACCTCCGTCACACCACAACCATGCCGTTCAGATCTTCAGTAGCAATTACAGCATAAAAGCTCAGCATCAAAGTCAACTGACTTGAGAATGAAAACAAACCTAGGAAGTAGGATTTCTCTTCTAACAGGATATGTGTCTTCCCGTGAGTAAAGGAGGATTCATATGATGCAGTAACAGACACAGAAATGACTTACCTTACATTATAAGGAAATTCCTTCCAGCAGGACTTCCCCAATTCATGAACATTATACAAAGAGAATCAGCTACTGGTGAAAGTTAACACCTTCACTATAGACTAATGACTATGGACACCACCTTCTACAGAACCAATCACTTAACTCTCTATCCTCACATAAAGATAAATATGGATACTGATGATACCTACTTCATGGGGTTGTTATTAAATGAACAGAAAATACTTCAGACAATGATTACCATATGACTCCCATTCAATAAATACTGGCTACAGTAATAATTGTGTTTTTTAAATCACATTTAACATAATAAAATTCTATTGGCCCCAAACTAGTCTGACTCTGAGGACACTTTTGAGTTCCTACTCTCTTTTAAGAACTGGGCTAGACAACTTCATATACAACTCAAAGACAGGGGCTATGTCATAATCTCTGTATCCTGGAGCTCCTTCATGGTGCTTGTCTCTTGAAAATCCATCTCTGACATGCAATAACAGAACCATCTGACAAGTGTTTCTGAGTGACAAAATATTTATAGGCCAACATGTCTATTTTCTCTTATTTATGCTATTTATTCATGCCTACTGCTGGGAGGGATTGGGGGCAGGAGGAGAAGGGGATGACAGAGGATGAGGTGGCTGACTGGCATCACCGACTCAATGGACATGGGTTTGAGTAAACTCCGGGAGTTGGTGATGGACAGGGAGGCCTGGTGTGCTGCGATTCATGGGATCGCAAAGAGTCAGACACAACTGAGTGACTGAACTAAACTGACTACAGTTTTATCTTCACAATTTTGCTTTTGTGAACTTTCTAGTGTTCTCAAGCCGTCTTTGCTTACATCTTTGGTCTAAATTTTCCCTCATTCCCTTCTTAATGCCCAAGGTTCTGATATGCCTAGCTCATACGAAGCAATCAATTTTACCAAAGTTCCTTTCCTTTCTACTTCACAAACTAGTTCTTTTTCAACTAGTTGCATTCAACCCAAGATGGGAGTTTCTTTTGTTGAATTATACATATTCTCTGGGAGATTATATTGTCTCCTGGGCAATTTAAGACATAATCTGAAGCTCTGCTTTTCATTAAATGAGATTTTTTAAACTAATTTAATTGGAGGCTAATTACTTAACAGTATTATAGTGGTTTTTGCCATACACTGACGTGAATCAGCCATGGGTGTACATGTGTTCCCCATCCTGAGCCCTCCTCCCACCTCCCTTCCCATCCCATCCCTCAGGGTCATCCCAGTGCACTGGCCCTGAGCGCCCTGTCTCATTAAATGAGATTTTTATCATTCAAGAGATGCTAGAAGAACCCACTCGTGTCTTGCCTTTGGTGGACCAGCTTTGACATCTGTACTAGGAAAGTCATATCTTCCCTATCTGTGGCTTCCATTGGCCAAGCAGCGGCTCCCCTCCATGTCCCCTCTGTGACTCACTGCCCCATTTCTGTCCCCCACACTGTGAATTCCCATACCTCTTCCCTGACATCTGAGTTCATTTTCTACTCTTATCAATTACTGTTCTTCTGAAAGGAGTACACACCCATATGTTTCCTTCCAAATATGTTCCATAAAGTCATCTTTGTTAGCCTGGAGACTCAGTACAGCTGAGTGGTTCAGGGAATGGACAAACTTAGGCTTTGACCACAGCTTTCTAGCTGTATGATCTTGTATGAACTGGGTAAATTACTTAATTTCTCTGAATACCAGTTTCATTTCATTTGGAGTGTCGTGGGGAAAGGTGATGCATGTAAGCTAGCACTTAGGAAGCATTCAGTAGATGACAGATATTACATTTATCAGATATAATTACTTGGATTTTAGCCACACTCTGCACTGGTGTATGCATAGGATTTAACCTTACCCTCTTCTCTGTAGAGGCTTCTGTTGGTCACTGGGCACCACTTCCATTTCCTTGTCCCACTCAGAGTTTTTTCTGCCTCTCCCTCAAATATCAGTTTCAAACTCTACTGCTCACATGAGTGAGTACCCTGCCAAGTAAGCCCTCCCTGTCCACTCTCTGCCAGGAACTTATCATTATTTCATTCTGATCTTAGGTTCAGAAAAATAACCGTTTTTGGATACCATTAGCTCCTCATATCCATCTTACCCTTTAAAAAAAAAAAAAAAAAAACCCTGCAATTGAACAGAAAAATAAAACCCCACCGCCACACAGTCTCCTGTTTCTCCCCATACACTTCTTTCCCTCCTTGCAGTCTTACTTCCAATCACACCTTCTGACGAAAGCCCACTCCTAAGAGTCACAAGCAGCTCTATTTTGTCTAATTTTTCACCTCTTCTTATTCCCATCTCCTTGGCTTCTCTGTAGCTGTTTTCTAAATGGATTCTATTTGCGAAGATGGAGAAAGCATGGATTTTGGAATCAGATAAACCTAGGTTAAATAACCACTGCTCCATCCATCTGTCAGAAGCCTTTTCTGTCTCTCCTTCCCCACCCTACTCCTGCCTGGCCTCCAATTCCACTGTTATAGGTGCTCATAGCCTCAGGGCTTCTCTGGGCAAGTGACCCAGCTGAGTCTTATTCCACTAGTCTGCAAAGCAGGAAGAATGACACCCAGGATTAGGAAACTGCAATGTGGTAATATTTGTCCAGCAACCAGTGCCCGGACCATGATAGGTGCTTGCATGCATGCTCAGTCACTTCAGTCGTGTCTGACTCTTGGTGACCCAATGAACTGTGGCCTGCCATGCTCCTCTGTCCGTGGGGATTCTCCAAGCAAGAATACTGGAGTGGGTTTCCATTCCCTCCTACAGGAGATCTTCCCAGTCCAAGGATCAAATCCGTTTCCCATGTCTCCTGCATTGGAGGTGGATTCTTTACTGCTGAGCCATGAGGGAAGCCCTTGTTGTTATTTCCCATCTTTTTCTCTAGCTCAATTTTTCTTGTATGGTGACTCTTGCCCCGTCTTTACATTAGTGCTGCAGACAACCAAGCCTCTTTTGAGGGCTGCTCCCAGTGTCTTATCTTCAGCCATGAGTTGAGCTCCAGTCCTGCACTGGCTCCTGCTTTTGGTATATTTCCATTTGGAAGTCAACTCATCCTCCAAGTGACCCAATTGTGAACTCATCTTATTCACCACCAAATCAAATCACCCTTCCTGTTTCTCTTTTTTCTATTAACAACACAACAATGTGAGGAGCTATTGAAGGAAATGGGGCTGTTTGTGAATAAAACTAAATTTGAAGGGGGGGATATGGGATTATTTCTCAAATTAGCTGTCCTGTAGAACAGTATTAGAAAGACTCTTCAGAACGTTATACAAGAGGTTAAACAGAGACTAACTGGGGCACAATCTGGAAGAAGCAAACAAATGAAAAGAGCTATTCAGTGACAGACTAAGAGGTGCCCAGAGACATAATGAAGCAGAGGCTGAGTGGACACAGATCGGGGAGTCCTAGAACGCTTCCTATGGGGACCACAGTAGTAGATAAGTTAGAACAACTGTTACTCAATTCAAGAGGTTTCCATAGGCATGACCCTTTTGAAAACTATAGAGAACAGGACTTGTAGAAGCATATACTTTACCTTGAAGCATTTATCTTTTATTCAAATGTATATGTATCATAGCTTTTGATGGGGTTTATGAAATATCTATGCTTGCAGACAGAATATGGGAAGAGGAGAGCCTGATACAATTAAAGACAGTTATTTAAAACTATAGATCTGATTGTGCTTAAACTGCTTAGTGGCTTCTCATTGTTCTTAAAATACAGACTACAATCGTGGTGTGGCCTCAAGGACCGCCCTGCCTTTTACCAGCTCCCTTTGGGCCCCTGCCCCTGTCTTACTGTGGACTCTCCTCACAATGGCCTTTGTACCTTTACCTGGTTAACTTCTTCCTTCTCATCCTTAGCAATCTGCTCAAATATTACTTCCTCAAAACAATCTTTCCCTGTCTCCCATGCTACATCCCTCATTACAGGTAACCCTAGCACTCTGTACTTTTCACTGGTTAGCATTTTCACAGTTCAGTTCAATTGCTCAGAAGTGTCTATTTGTGACCCCATGGACTGTAGCACGCCAGGCTTCTCTCTCCATCACCAACTCCCGGAGCTTGCTCAAACTCATGTCCATCAAGTTGGTGATGCCATCCAACCATCTCATCCTCTGATGTCCCCTTCTCCTCCCACCTTCAGTCTTTCCCAGCATCAGGGTCTTTTCTTTTTTATTTTTCAGGGTCTTTTCAAATGAGTCAGTTCTTTGCATGAGGTAGCTAAAGTATTAGAGTTTCAGCTTCAACATCAGTCTTTCCAATGAATAGTCAGGGCTGATTTCCTTTAGAATTGACTGGTTGGATCTCCTTGCAGTCCAAGGGACTCTCAAGAGTCTTCTCCAACAACACAGTTCAAAAGCATCAATTCTTCGGCACTCAGCTTTCTTTATAGTTGAACTCTCACATCCATCGATACATGACTACTGGAAAAACCACAGCTTTGACTAGACGGACCTTTGTTGGCAGAGTAATGTCTCTGCTTTTTAATATGCTGTCTAGGTTGGACATAGCTTTTCTTCCAGGGAACAAGCGTCTTTTAATTTCATGGCTGCAGTCACCATCTGCAGTGATTTTGGAGCACAAGAAAATAAAGCCTCTCACTGTTCCATTGTTTCCCCATCTATTTGCCATGAAGTGATGGGACCAGATGCCATGATCTTAGTTTTCTAATGTTGAGTTTTAAGCCTACTTTTTCACTCTCCTCTTTCACTTTCATCAAGAGGCTCTTTAGTTCTTTGCTTTCTGCCATAAGGGTGGTGTCATCGGCATATCTGACGTTATTGATATTTCTCCTGGCAATCTTGATTCCAGCTTGTGCTTCATCCAGCTTGGCATTTCACATGATGTACCCTGCATATAAATTAAATAAATAGGGTGACAATATATAGCTTTGATGTACTCCTTTCCCTATTTGGAACTAGTCTGTTAGAACCATGTCCAGTTCTAACTATTGCTTCTTGGCCTGCATAAAAATTCCTCAGGAGGCAGGTAAGGTAGTCTGGTATTCCCATCTCTTTAAGAGTTTTCCACAGTCTGTTGTGATCCACACAGTCAAAGGCTTTGGCATAGTCAATAAAGCAGAAGTAGATATTTTTCTGGAACTCTCTTGCTTCTTCAGTGATCCAATGGATGTTGCCAATTTGATCTTTGGTTCCTCTGCCTTTTCTAAATCCAGCTTGAACATCTGGAAGCTCACCATTCATGTACTATTGAAGGCTGACTTGGAGAATTTTGAGCATTACTTTGCTAGCATGTGAGATGAGTGCAATTGTGGGGTAGTTTGAACATTCTTTGGCATTGTCTTTCTTTGGGATTGGACTGAAAATTGACCTTTTCCAGTAATGTGACCACTGCTGAGATTTCCAAATTTGCTGGCATGTTGAGTGCAGCACTTTCACAGTATCATCTTTTAGGATTTGAAATAGCTCAACTGGAATTCCATCACCCCCGCTAGCTTTGTTCATAGTGATGCTTCCTAAGGCCCACTTGACTTAACATTCCAGGATGTGTAGGTGAGTGATCACACATCATCGTGGTTATTTAGGTCATGAAGATCTTTTTTGTATAGTTCTTCTGTGTATTCTTGCCACCTCTTCTTAATACCTTCTGCTTCTGTTAGGTCCATACCATTTCTGTCCTTTATTGTGCCCATCTTTGCAAGATCTTTGCCATCTTCATAGTAATGATTAATTATAGCAATTAATTAGCTGTTAATGTGAGCTTTATGAGGACAGGGTCCTTCTTACCTTGTTCACAATTCTTTTCCAGCATCTAACGTAATGCTTTGCCTGTAGTATATGTGCAAAAAATGTCTGCTGAGATGATGAATAAATAAAAGAAAAACTACAAAGTTCACAGAGTAGCGCTGGGTAAGGCCAGTTTTAGCTCCAGGATTTTCCATTTCAATGATTCCTATTTTAGGGACAGAAACATAGACTTTGTCATTATTCATCATGTCCTTTGCTTTCACCCTTTCTGCAGTCAGACCCCCAGTTCTGTTAACTGTGACTGAAAAATGTTATCTTGGATGGCTTCTTCTCCAATATCCTGTCATCTCCTGTAAGAGCTTCCTATTTCTCCTCTCACCTCTCCAGCCTCCCATAAAGACCACTCTCTGTTTGTCTAAAGCAGTGGTTCTCGAATCCAGCTGGAAGAATCATTATCTTCCAGGGAGCCTACTGAAAATATACCCCCCGAGGTCTGATCAGTGGGTCTGGAATGAGGTTTGGGAACATATACTTTTTGCAAAGCTCGCAGGTGAGTCTGAGATGCTTGCTGTTTTCGTGCACAGGCTTATCAGGACCCTTGACCTTGCTCAAACACCTCCCTTGATTACTTGCTCCAGCACTGCCTTTCACACTTTTCAACCAAGTGAAATTCTAGGGTTTGGTCTGGTCTGTTACCCAAAGTGGCTTCTGAAAGCTTGAAGGGAATTTTATCTAAAGCCAGACAAATTTCTATTATTATCCATAACACACCTGAACAAACACCCCCCACTCCAAAAAAAATCTTTGTGCAGTGGACTTGCAGAGACAGATCGTATTTTTCTCAAGGTTTCTTCCCTAACCCCACCCTGCCCTCCACCATACCCATGGTATGGGTACTCTAGCCTGAGAGGACAAACCTCCAATAAATGTGCTAAGCACACAGTGCCAGCAGAGAAATGTATCTGGACATAGAAGCAGAAATACCATGTCCTAGCGAATGGCTCAGCCACTCACTTCTGCAACATAAATACATACATTTTTATAAAGCTTTTAACTTCTAGAAACCTTTTCACATTCGCCAGTTGTGTCCATTCCCACGTAGTGTTGGGGTTGTTAATCATGGAGTGCTTCCTTTACAGCTTGGGCAACTCTGGCAGTCATACAGGCTCTCACTCAGCAGTCATCCACAGAGGGGTCACTCTGGGCCAGAAGGAACCTGTGTAATAGCAGGGATATTCAAAGAGAGAATTGACCACTAAAATCCTTTCTCTGGGACCCTTTCAGCCTTGAGATTCTCTTCAATGACTTAACTCTGGTAAAAGCCTTGTGAAGTGGTCAGCTGAGACATCCTCCCAGTTAGACAGATGCAAAAACTGAGGTTAAAAAGATGCCTCTGCTTTTCCCTCTCCCTGAAAGAGACCGCTCAGCATCACCTCCATGAAAACTATCTGCCACATCCTCCCTGGACCTTCCCTCTGACTTTGGGTCACCACCACCCTCCTCAGTTTCAGTTCTTAGAATATTATATTGTACTAATTTAAATGCCTCCTCTGTGTATATATGAAGCCTGTGCTGTGAGACTGTCTCTACATCTTATTTCCAGGGTCTAGCACATAACAGATGTTTAATAATAATTGCCAACTGAGCACTCACCACGAGTCAGGCAGTTTACATATGTACATTGAGCCATTTAATCCTCTCAACAATCATGAAGCTGATGCAGTTTGACTTTCATGTGTATAAAATATGCCATTAATTTTATTGAGGGAGAAATTCCATCTAAAAATGTTGCCAGCAGTTATGAGGGGAGAGTGTCTGTAATTTCTATTTTTTAAAATCACAGCTAGGGCATGTATATGAATTAGAAAGATGTAAATACAACTTTGTTTTAAAAATTTTGTAGTTTATGGCAAAATCTGGTTCTGTGGTAGACTGATAAGTACAGTCCCTGTGAAGGCATGTCTGTGGCCCATGTCAGTGTGTGAATGCACAATAATTTGAAGTTTTTGATATATTTGTGATATTTATCTTCCCTGAGCCCTGCAGTCTCATCACCACCACACCTCCCAACAGAATTCGATGGGAATGTTCATCATGACATTGCCATCTGTTGCATTTTAAGTTTATTTACTGTAATTTATTTTCAGTACCTACTTTAAAATGTGTTGTACATGTATTTTTTTAAAATATCCCCAATTTTACAGATGAAAAAACTGAGGCCTAAACAGGTCAATTTATATACCCAGCCCTGCCCACCTCCAAATGTAAGTTCTTTACCATCGCTCTCCACTGCTTGTCCAGTGGAGAGAGGCATTCCCAGGTCTATTAATGTGAAGGACTTGCCAGATAAGCCACAAAGACTTAACAGGTGAAGATTTCAAGGTGGGAAGCAGGGGAGGGAAAGGGAATCTAAACAGTTCCAGGAGGGACAGCTTCCATCAGTATGGCCAGGCAGCTGGTGTGAGACTTTATTTCTCACCCTTCACACTCCTTCCACTGTGGCCCTTGCAGTTCTGGCGTTCAGAATTCAAGAAACATTCATCCTCCTGGAACTGGCAAAGATCCTGCCCCAGGAGGGCCCAGGCAGGGTTTTGTCCTCCACCTAAAATTCCATTCAGGGAATCCCAGCCACACCCCAAGCGGGGGTGGAGGCGCAGAGCCTGCCAGCCCTGATTCTTCTCCCTGCGCAGCTGTCAGGCTGCAGAGGGGCAGAATGTGGCACCGCACTGCAGTCATTCCAGCTCTGGGGAATTTACTGACAGAACGTCCCACAGGAGGCAAGCTCAGGGGCTTTTTATAGCCCTCTAAGAACCTAAGGGAAAGCTCATCTCCTGAGAGGGATAAGTGGGGCACGTGTCTTTTCTGGGCACCATTCCCTCAATCATGCAATCTCAGATGCCCACAATCCAAATCAGGGTAAGGGTTATGGCTAAGTGAGCAGTGTAGAGTGGTGAAAACATGTTCCCTGACCGAGCTACAGGGATCCCGACCAAATCCAGTTACTTGAATCTCCTCCTTGGGCTGCAGTTTCTTCACCTGTCAGGTCAAAGTGTTTATTACAGCACGGGTAGCAGTTGTTAGACCAAATCCAGACCCCCCACATCTTTTGGTAAATAAAGTTGTATTGGCCCACAGCCATGTCCATTCATTATGTTTTGTCTATGGCTGCTTTTTTGCCAAAAGAGCCAAGTTGAGTAGTTGCAACAGAGGCCCACATGTGGCCTGAAAAGCCTAAAATATGTACTATCTGGTCTTTTACACAAAGTTTGCCAACCCCTGAATTAATCTGTAGAGTTTGGGAGTGTCTGCCTGGAGCACTCTGGTGAGAAAGATTCTGAGGGTGTGTCCAGGCTGAGGAATGAAGCCCTGTCCTCAGATCATTCAAGAGTACGTACTCAAGACTAATATTTGGAAAGGCCCCAGAATGCCATTTACCAGTGTTTTTCAAACTACACTTAGCCTCAGAATCCTTCTGCAAATAAAATCTTAAAGAGTTGCTCTGCGGGAAGTGGGAATGAAAATACTGAGTAAAGTCTACTCCATCTTCCTACTCCCAAGGTAGCCCCCAGAGAAGCCTCCCAGACCCCAGAGCTCCATCTGCAGAACATTTGAAAACCGCCTGTCTAATCTTATGCCTCTCACTTTACAGCCGGGGAAACCGAGGCTCAAGGGGTGGTGTCATGCCTAAGGTCACATGATGGACTCCCAGTCAGCTTTCCCCAGAACCACTGACGTGGTCAAGAGATGCCAGCGGAGCGCAGAGTTCTGCTGGGGAGAAAGCCTGTACGCTGGCCTTGGGGGTCTCAGGGATGCCACTGGTACATAACTGGCCTCACATGCCCCTGCTGACCCAGCAACCCCAGGGATTCAGGGCTGGGACACTGCTGACACCTGCCCATGCTTCATGGTGATTTAGTCAAGACTTAGGAAATTTTTTTTCTGAGACCACCAGAATCAAAAGAAAAAAATCAAAATTGAATTGGACCATATTCTTAAAAATATTTCATTGATACCAAAACATACTTTTGGAAGAATATATCTTAAATTTGCTACATCAATTTGTTCATTTTTTCTGTTTTCTTTTTTTTCAAAAAGCTATTATTTAATAGATAAAATATCTTTAAATCAGTGAAATCTTAGAATGGAGAAATTATGATAATTTATACTAAGGCTTTCTTTTGAAGATGGAGTCAGATTTATTCATTTGTAGAATAAATATTTATTCTTCCTGCCCATTCTTGTTGAAGAGTTTGCAAAGGGTAAATCCAGCCGATATGAAACCAAGTGGGATTTTTTTTTAATTTTAAGCTTTACTTGAAGCAAAAAGAAAACTGATCTAGGGGTGTGCTGGGAAGCCAGAGGGACTGATCACATTTCCTCACCTCCAGCCAGCAACCAGCTGTAGCTCTAAGGGGTAACAGGGGTAAGCGTAGGGTTCCTACACCCCTAACCTCCTAGTGAGGCAGAAAAACTAAGACTCTGTCACCAACGCCTGTGACATGAAGTCATATCTGGTTCGTGTCCATCAAAGAGAATACATAAAGGCTCAGAAGACTCAAGGGACACGTTTTAGCCAGGAACCTCAGAAACACTGGGGGATCAGCATTCTACGTAGAGACAATGGCGAGTAGGAAGAGGAGAGGCACAGAAGCCGTGCTCAGAGCACAAGCTGGTCAGTGTGCCTACAGCCCAGAGAAGCAGGCAGAGGCAAAATGCAGCCTCGAGTAGGGCCTTATCCTCCAGGTCCACAACTGCGGGTGTGACTGGTAACTAATAATAGAGGCAGCATACTGTGGGAGCCGAGGGCACTGGCTGCGGTGTCAGGTTGCCAGGGTTTGAATCCCCGCTCTACTCCTTCTATTTAATCCCGGGTCTTAGTTTCTTCAGCTAAAAATGGAGATAACAATCTCCTGTCTGACTGGGGGACAATTGGATTTCTGCAAGAAAAGGACTCGGCATTTAGGAACCACACAATTAAAAAAAAAAAGCCAATGTTTAAACAACACTTCTATAAATTATCTCCTTTCTTTAAAAATCAGAATGGATTCCTCTCACTTCTTGCCTGCCCATCCTGGAAAGGGATGGAATTGCAGAGGGAATAAATCACAGGGAGTACAGGGAGCATATGAAGCTCTTTCATCATCTGAGTCACAAAGGAAACTGGTGTCTGGGCCCTGGGCAGCTACTGAGGAGGTGTGAGCAGGAGGGGGTTATGCTGTGTGTTGCCATTTGGGGAAATTTTAAAGCTCACATCAGAGTAGAAAGGGAGAGATTAGAGAAAGGAAACCAGTTGGGAACTGCAGCACATACTGCATGTGAGCAGCAAACTTTGTTAAGACTAACTCACCTTCCTGTTTAAGAACAGAAAAACCTAAAACTTCGCACTCTGTCCATTTTCAAAGAGAGCGTGTAGAATTGTTGATCTCTTGGGACAGCAGAGGAGACATCTGTCCAGGGTTCTTCAAGACTCAAGATAAGTCATTCCTGGGACCTTCAACCATCATTTTCTAGATCTCACCCGAAGCTCTGGAGGCAGGAAATCACTCTAGGCATCTCCCAAAGCCTGCCAGGGATGGCTGGGCTCCCTGTGGGCTGTACTTGCAGGGGCCTGGCCCAGACATAATCTAAGGTTAGCACTGGAAGGCTTTTGCAAGCAAGGGGAAGGAAGGAAGAAAGGGAAGAGGATAGACTTACCACTTGGGCAGCAGGCAGGGTGGCCATTCTGAGCATAACCTTTAGCCTCCCACCTAGAATGTCTAGACTAAACTCTGGGAGATACCTGAATCCTCTGTGATTACTAACAACATCAACAACAGTAACAACCAACCTTTGCAGGAGGTCTCATATGTGCTTGGCACAGAGCTTAACCCTTCTCTACCTCATCTCCCTTTCTGCTCACCACAACCTTCTGACATGAGTGGTCTTATTACCTCTGCCTCACAGATGAGAAAACTGATGTCACCTGCCTGGGGTCGCTGGGCTAGGGAGGACAGATCCCCCATGTGATTCTCTGTGCTTCTCACCATAGTCACCCAGTGTCACAATTACCCACTACACTAACTCACCCCCACATTCCTGCCAAGAGGCAGTCCACCAAGACTCAGTCCCTCTTGGAAGGGATAGCTGGCTCTCTTCTTAGTTCAAATTTCTGCAAAGTTCCTACATAGAGTGGACCTAATAATATGGTCTTGGAGCTGCCACCGCTGGTCTGGGTTGTCCTCCAAAACCCAAGAGAACAAGTCTGCCTCTTCTTCCTCTCCCCCACCCATAAGCCCCTCTGCTCTTGGAGATGGCTGTCACAGGCAGAACTAACAGCCCCCTCCCTAATCTGCGGTTGTTCCTCTGAATTCTGGGCTGCTAGTGAATCTCTCTGCAGTGCATCTGCTCTGTGCGCATGACGGTACTGGGCGCCGGGCAGCAGCAGCAGGTGTTAAATCAGGCCTCATCTCTACTCTCACAGGTCACACTTTAATGGAGGTCACTGAACAAACTGTCTGCCCTGGAGGCTTTTAACAGGTAACCTCACCTGTCCAGCACAGCAGGACAGGCCTCCTGGAGGAAGGGGCCTCTAAACTAACTCTCAAAGAATACATGGGCACCGTCTAGGGAATAGGGGAGAGTTTAAATAACGACATTAGGCAATTTGGTATGTGTCAGGAACTGTTCTAAGCAGTTCATATAATACCTCGCTGGACCCTCATGACAGCCCTGTAAGGTGTAGGTATTATTATTATCCCCATTATTCAGATGTGGAGACTCAGAAAAGTGAAGTATCCTGCCCAGGGTCAAACAGTATAGTAGCTGGAGAACAAGACATGCAAAGAAAACACCACAAGCAAACAGTAGTGGGGTGGGGTCTCAGATATTGAAAATAGGTAATGAATAGTGGAAAAAAAAAGTTTTTAAACTCTACTGAACAGAATAAATACAGTTTCCATTAGTGCAGTCTGAGGCCTCTATTGATAATTTTATAATTCTTTAATCACACAAAGGTTTCTATGGGCTGATTGTCAACCTAACCCATGCCTTTCTGAATAGAGATGCTCATCTCTTGAATCCTACACATGTTCTGTTGTTTGATTGAGGGAAAGGGGGAGCAGATGACACACTGATCATTAATCACAATGTACCGATTTATAAAACTTCCATTTACAGACTGTTTACTATCACTTTTCACAGATATTGTCAGGTTTGAGTCTCACAACAGGCCTGAGAGGTAGACAGAGCAGTTACCATCACTCCACTTTAATGCTGAAGAAATAGAGGCAACTTGCCCAAGCCCACGCAGCCAGTAAGTACGGAGCTTGAGCCTTAGGCGTTTGACTCCAGCTCCTGTGTTTTCCCCTCTACACCAGGACACAGCATACAGTGAGGGCCAGAAAGATGCGAACCTGGCACCTATGACCTCCAGCAAGCTCTTTAGCTTCTCTAGGCCTTAGTTTCTTGTCAGTAAAACTGAGATAAGAAGAGCTCCTACTATATGCAGTTGCTGCAAAGATGAAATAAACATAATAGGCACAGAGTGTTAGCCATGGAGAATAGTCTCACAATGGAGTATCATACAGCACAATGAATGAACACAATGACAGGCAACGATATCGATAAACCTTAGCAGTATCACAGTAAGAAAAAAGTCACAAAAAAGTTACCAATAACATTATGCCCTTTTAATAAAGTTTATAACAACTAAAATTTTTTAATTTTTATGGGTAAATCTAGTTGCGGTCTATAAGGGAAAATAAGGATGTGATGAATACAGCATTCAGGATGACAGACTGGGAGAGGGTAAGCAGAAGCATGAGATCATAGCTAGATGTATGATATTGTCTAGATCCAGGATTCTGCTTTGAATGGTGGACTTGTGGGTACTTACTACATTAGCAAAAATAACTGATTACATAGATAAATAAAAATGAAGCATGCATGAGCCAATGATGACAGTGTCTCTTGAAACAAGGACTAGGATTAATCCAGTTTTTGTCCACTTGAGGTCCTAATTTAGTAAAGAAATAAAAGTGTTAGGCCCACATTGTAGAATATGTTCAATAAACGTTCACTGTCATCGTTGACTATCTTTATTACTATCAGTATTATTTGCAAACCCCTAGCCAGACATCTGCAGTGTCTGTTGCAGGCAACTGGTGAGATAGTTCCTCAAACTCAAACTTCTCAGAACAGTAAGCCCAGCTCCATCTAGGCCTCAGAACAGGCACCCATCCTATGAAGGGACACTAGTGGGGAGTGGTCATGAGTGGCTCACTGGTGGTTCTAGCGAGCTTCAGAGATAGGGAACCTCTTTTAGAAGAAAGTGACCAGAAAGAATTATGATGCACCAGTTAGAAGTTTAGGCCCTAAACTTAGGTCTAGGTTCTGCTTGCCATGTGCCTTTAAACAAATAATTGTGCCTCTCCAAGCCTCACTTGGTTTATGTATAAAACAGAGTGTAAGAACAGTCACTACCTCACAGGACTATTATGAGAATTAAATGAGGTAATCCATGCAAAATGCTTAGCATAACATCTGGAACATCACTTAAGAGCTCAAAAACACTCCCTGCCTTTATCATCCGGTATCCCAGGCCACTCCATTCAGTGAAGGAGACGGCAGGGACTTCCACCAAGCGGAAACAGCTGCCATCTTGTGTGTGAGGACTGAGCGTGTGTGTGTCACAGTTTTCCACTTCCTCCTGGAACCATTTCCTCTGTGAGCCAAACAGGGAGGAATCTGCACACAAAGGAACAATTCTGGGAGAATCCAGCCCCACTGCCAAAAGCTATTTCTTTGCCCCACCCCACTCTTGTCTGGAAATGTCTTGATGAGGGAGAACTACCACTTCCCTGGCCACCCAGGGCTGAGAAACAAGGTGTTCAGAATGAGAGCTGTCCTGGTGGATGACAAGACGTGGGCAGAGCTGCTACTCAAAAGGCCATTAAGATGCAGGGTTTCCATGAGCTTGTCACCCTGGCCCACCTCCCGGAACAGAGTCACCCCAAAACATCCCCACAACCTGTTTCCACTGACCTGCCACCTCCCTGACCTCTTAACTTCCTGAAACAAGAGTACATCACAGAACTTTGCTACAGAGAATCCCCAGTAAGAACCCCCACAGTTTACAAACCCTTACCCCACCATTGCCCATTTCCCCTCCCACAAAGGATTCCCGCACACAAGGATTCTAAATCCCTTCTTCCAGAAGAGGAAGATGATGCTCTGAGAGGCTGATTTACCCGATTCCATACTAGCAAGTGGGAGGAGTCAGAACCCAAACCATATACTCTCCTCAGTTCAGTTCAGTCACTCCGTCGTGTCCAACTCTTTGCAACCCCGTGGACTGCAGCACGCCAGGCTTCCCTGTCCATCACCAACTCCCAGAGCCTACTCAAACTCACGTCCATTGCATCAATGATGCCATCCAACCATCTCATCCTCTGTTGTCCCCTTCTCCTCTCGCCTTCATTTTTTCCCAGCATCAGGGTCTTTTCCAAAGAGTCGGTTCTCCTACCAAATCCCAAATCTTCCACTCTTCTTTTCCACCTCCCTCAGGATTCTGGGTTTCTCTCCCAAGGAGTCAAACTGTACTATTCTCTTCAGAATAAAGGATATTCCGTTTCCTGCATATGCTGTAATTATCACACACAAAAGCCTTTCAAGGTGACCTCGACAACCCTCTGCCTGCCTCACACAGGAGCTATATTTAACTCCTGGAAAGCAGTCAGCACAAGGCATTGGCTTTGCAGCTGGGTTTCTTTGCTGCTCCTTTTCTATTCTTTTCCAGCCCACATGAACCACAGTCTTCCCTGTATGCTCTGGGACAACAGGATGTATTTGTTTTAGCGATCAACAATGCTAGTTCAACCAGTGAGGTCCCCTCCAACGTCCTGCCCACTGTTTGGCCTTCATTTGGACTCCATGAAGTGCTTGTAAATTGAGAGGAAAGAAGTGAGACATCTTCATGGCCCTAGATGGGTAGATCTGCAATAACTTGGAAGAAACTGTGGCCAGAGGAAGGAGGGATTTCTGTACCCATGAAGTGAAGGGTCAATTCCCTCAGCCTCACCTGTGTGACTAGGGGCCTCTTTGCAGAGTTAACGCAGGACTTAGCATAGATGGAAGCAGCATTCTGAAGGAGCACTGGGAGAGGCATCTCCAAATGGTCTCAGGATTCTTCCCATTCTGCAGTCCTCAGTTCCCACATGTGTAAGAATTAAGTTATGAATTTCATTAAGAATTTACCAAAATTCATAATTTAATTATGTAAAGAACACATGTAAATCTCTTAAAGCAGGGTATGACATATAATAGTAAAGGAAGAATAATGTAAACAGCTAACATGTACTGAGTATATACTATGTGCCAGACACTGTTTTAGGCACATTCTCACTGTACTAGGGCCCACTCTTGAGGTAAATAAGCTTCACAGGTCACCAATGATGTACATCAGGCGGTTATGTAATTATTCCAAAGGTATACAGCTAGAAAATGGGAACAAGACTTGAACTCACATAGTTCCTGTATTAATGTTACTATGTTAGGATTAAAATCCACAAACTACAAAACACGCATCCCTAAGCCAACTGGAAACCATATTCACAAGAGGGGTACAAGTTCAAACAAACAGGGTTTAGGGAGCTTAGCCGCATGAGAAATTGGGCTTCTGCTCCCTTTTGTACCCTGGGCTTTTTGCTACCTGTTGTTTGTGGTTTTTTTTAGCTCTTTCAAGCATCTTTTTTACTATCCTGAGTCACCATGAGAACAAACATGGTTAACTAGACATTAACTAGCTGTCGCTGTTATTCAGTCACTCAGTCGTGTCCAACTCTTTGTGACCCCCTGGACTGCAGCACGCCAAACTTCCCTCTCCTTCACCATCTCCTGGAGTTTGCTCAATCTCATGTCCATCAAGTCAGTGATGTCATCCAACCATCTCACCCTCTGTCATCCCCTTCTCCTCCGGCTTTCAATCTTTCCCAGCATCAGGGTCTTTTCCAATGAGTCAGCTCTTCGCATCAGCTGACCAAAGTATTAGAGTTTCAGCATCAGTCCTTCCAATGAATGTTCAGGATTGATTTCCTTTAGGATTGACTGGTTTGATCCCCTTGCAGTCCAAGGGACTCTCAAAAGTCTTCTCCAACACCACAGTTTAGAAGCATCAATTCTTCAGCACTCAGCCTTTCTTATGTTCCAACTCTCACATCCATACATGACTACTGGGAAAACCATAGCTTTGACTAGATGGACCTTTCTCGGCAAAGTAATGGCTCTGCTTTTTAATTTGCTGTCTAGGTGTGTCATCGCTTTTGTCTAACTAGCTGTTGGACTTTATCAACTCTTAAGAAAACTTAGCTTCAAGAATTTACTCATTCTACAAATACTTAAGCACATATTCTGTGTCAGGCACTAGCAAAAGCTGGCACTATTCTTACCCCCAAGGAGTTAAGGCTCAAGTGGGGGAAACAGATGCTAATCAGAGATATACATATTTAAATACAGCCATCCTCTGGGATCTGCAGGGAATTGGTTCCAGGACCTTCATCAATACCAAAATCCTTAGATACTCAATTGCCTCACAGTCAGTCCCATGGGTTCTGCATCCTCAAGTTTTTCATCCAGGGATTCATCCAGAGAGCTAGTGAAAAGTGTAACATTTCACCATGAGAAATACCACAGGGAGAGTGATGCTATGACAGCATAAAATAGAGGCAGTGTACGTGGTCAAGAGGACAGTGAAGGTCTGTGAGAAAGTCATGAGTGAGTAGAGGGCTGAAAGGGGCGATTACTGGTTAGGAGGAGAAGGGAATTATGACAAGAGGGAACCACATATGCAGAGACCTGGGGTTAAAAGGCTGAGGAACAGAGTAGAAAGCAGCCTGGAGAAAGGTCTCACTGGAAGGGCATGCACGGTTGGAAAGCCACAGAAAAGTCTCCTCTTTCCTTCATTCCTCCTATCCAACTGTTGAGACCACCTCTACTAAGTATACTGCTTTCCTTTCTGAGGTGAGTTAACTCCCCACTGCTATAATGGGTCATACCTCATTGACATGCTAGGTTGTTAAAACAATTTATTAAATGTCATCTCTAAAATCATGATCAAAAGGTTTTAAAAGAATGTACTAGTTCTTTCTCCAGGTAAGGAACCTTTATGAGATAGAAATTGGGTTATTTTGCAGTTGGGAAATGAGAAAGGAAATTTTAGTAAATGAAAAGAAAAACTGCATACCCTTCATAAAACCACATTCTAACAAATCTTCCTATTTTTCATTTTTCAACCATACTGTTTGCATTTTCTGTGACTTTGATAACAAAGAAGGATGAGTTATTTTTGTCCTGAAGAGGCTTGTCAAGTAATGAAGTGGGGAAAAGAGAAATTGGTTACCTCCTACTGCTTTGCATTTAATGAAATTATAACTTGCAAGCTGTTTCCAAGCATTTTTGTAAATTTCAGAGACTAAAAGGTGCCCAGCAATGAGATCACAAGTCAAAGAGCCCACCAGGTGTTTAGGTAGGAACCCAAACAGGGTTTCTTATTCCTGTGGCTTGCTGAAGATGTATTATTTACTTGCTTTTTGTCATGGAAATTAGACCTTTTACCTTTCAGAGCTCTAAATAAATCTGACCTTCTTTGCACTGGGAGCCCATACTGTTTGTAATGAAGGCCTTTTGCTTCAAGGTTTCACTTAAGCTGCACCAGGGAAGCAGTCCTGGGAACAAGTGGCAGTGCTTTTTGCTTGTGGCTTAAATTTCTGCTCTCTACCACCTCATGCTGTTTTCACTTAGGTGGGGAGGGTGGAGGAGCAGAGAGAAAACTGATCTTAGTCTTAGTTGGGTATTCACCAGGAACAATAAGCACAGAGAGGTATAACCTTAGATAAATTTTTAAGTAGGTTTCTAATTTTATTTGACAAACTTTTTTGCATCCCTTTGAACAGTTATCAACTCTCTTGTATTTTTATGCCCCTCTGTCCCACCTGGTTAAAAAAAAAAAAAAATGACTTATAACAATGATTAGACTACATCTCCCTGGTTTTTCTTGACTGGAATTCACTGTACCTCCCTAAGGCTCAACTAAACCAAACAAGATGAATGAAATGTATTCATGGTTCTAAATAAAACCTGGTCATAAAAGGCAACCCTGTCCTGATGCCCCATCTGCTCACAGACAGCAGAGATGACCTGGACCAGGAGCAAAGATGGGAAGTGGATGGGGTAGGAACTAGTGGAGATTTTTCCTGGGATGGCAGGGACAGGATTCTGGGCTGTATCACTGCCCCTCCAGCTGAAAGATGCTGTCCCTCCATGTGGCATGGAGACAGTCCTTGGGGGGGGAGCACTCTGAGGAAAGGGGCTCTACCGCCTCCAACCGCCATAACCACACACGCTCAGCGTCAGGCTCAGGGCCGTGAACAGTCCACGTGGGGAGGGGGGGTGCTTGCAGAATCCCACAGTGTCCTCCTGCCCTGGGAACTCCCTTCCCTTGTGCCTGGCACACCTGAATCTGTTGGGGGCTTACACAAATGAAGAGAACGCCCCTGAGTTCACTAAGCACCATATGTATCTTTTTATTTCATCTCTATAGCGACCATGTGCAGCAGCTAATGTTTTACCCCCACTGTTTACAGATGAAGAACTGAATGCTAAGGAAAGTTAAGATGTTTCCCCAAACAGAAAATGGCAGAGCTGGGTGTAGGCCCAGACTGTGTATACCCTGAGCTCTCAAGCCACCCTTCTATGACTTATCTAAGCATCAAACCTAGTGTAAATTTAACACTAGATATTCTTATTTTCAGTTAGTCGTGTGACTATAGCTAAGTCAGATAAACTCTTGAACCCTCATGTTCCACATCTTTAAAATCAGAATGTTGGACTGGGTCATCAAAATATCCAATGAATGGATGCTTGTTGGTCATCTGCTATGATTGAGGCACAGATTAAGACATGTCCTCACAAAGTCTGTTACCACAACTATAGCAGATCTGTCACTAAATGCTATCTGGTCAATACTCTGGAGTGTGCACAATTCTGGGGAATATTAGGAAGCAGCATCAACAACAATAATATGGCCCTGTTGATGGCTCCAGGCACAGCATCAAACAAAGTGCTCTGCAAGCATAATCTTAACCTAGTTATCCCAGCCTAGGAGGCTGGGATCCTAGTATTTTCACTTTACAGATGAGAAAACCATGGCTCAGAGCTCTCTAATGTGCCTATCTTTGTACAACTCGGAAGTGGCAGCACAAGAAGTCTAGCTCAGAGGTCTTACCCCAAAGCCCTAATCACTGTGCTCTTCTAAGCAAGACTTCATGTTCCAGCAAGTTACAGTTGTCTGTGGGGGCTCTTATTCCCACCTTCACTCAGTTGTTGCAGAAAGAGATGTCTAATGATAATCTCTTAAGGAATGAGGGAGGTCTTTATATTCACGGACATGCCCTCTACTAGGTTTTCTGGTGGCATATTTTTCAGAGGTTGAACCTTGGAATCACCTGGAATACTCCTTAAAAATGTAGATTCCTGAGTCCTAGTATAAAGCCTACTGAATCAGACTCTCAGATAGGAGGTCCAGCAAACCCCTGGGAGAGGGTATGACCGCTTGTCATAAGCATTATGTCATTGTATGTACATTATTTCTTTCCAAATTAAATTATTTGATAGTTTAAATCTTTGTGGTTTGAATTCTAAGGTGTTAAAGATGAAGACACATCTGTATTCACCACACCTGAAAGTTAGCTTTAGGGAGAGAGTTCCATATTGTCTTTAAAGAATAGAGCACTGACCGAAAGCTTTCTTGTAAACCATGATGTATAAGCTTCTCCCTGGGATGACATTCTGCTGGTAAATCAGGTATAAACTTGAATCACTTGTTTTTTTCTCTGAGATCTACATAGTCAGGGCTCTAAAGTTCAATGGGCTCAGTGGAGAAAGACCCACTGAGCAGGATCTCAGCCCCACAATAAGGGTCTCCCATTCATCCAGTGAGAGGACTTCCAGATCAAGACCCCCAGTGACCCAGCTCAGCAAGCAGGCTTTGAGGGGCCATCCACCTCCTCCCTGCCCCAACCTGGCCTCCCTTTCTCTGAGCCCAAGTTCTCTGATAGAGGATTCAGGAGTCACAGGGAAATGCAAGCTTTGAAGTCAGAGAGCCTGATGTTACAGCTTACTGGATGGGTGACCTCAATTCTCTAAGCCTCTGCTTCCTCCCTCATAGAACACAGAGACACCTGTGTGGTTTGTGAGGATTAAATGAGATGATGTGCATTAACTGCCCAGCATAATGATAACAGCTCAGCTCAAGGAAGGGTTCTTGCCCACTAAAGCTACAGGCTGAGCTTTCCTCCCAGAGCTCACACTCCCTCCTCCACCAGCTGCAGCCCACCACCTCCTTACAGGCTCCAGAAACCACCACCACCAGGACGAAGCAGCTGCTCACTCCCCATGTGCTTCTCCCAGATTCACTCAGCCCCTCCTTTGCTCTATTTGGACTTTTGTCATCACAGCTCAGTTAAACAAAAAACACTTAGAAGTCAAGGGCCCATGTTAGAAATCCTGTCAAGTACCAGGAAAAAAAGCAAAAAAGGGTGTTATAATGCTTGGGTACTTAAACTCATGTTTTTAAATGCACAAAACTCACTCAGAAACTACCTGTCCTCACTTTAGAAGCAGGAGAGCTTTTAGAAGCCAGAATGCTGCCACAAGAGGCACTTGCTGATAGCAGCAAGAGGAAATTTGTGAGATAAAACCTCACAGACAAAAGAGAGGGAGACAGGAAGAGGAGGAAGGAGGGAGAAACTGACAGACAGACTGATTTAAGGAATACAGAGGCTTAGCAATCTGAGATCATTTATTGAAGGACAGCAGTTCTCAGAAAGATGTGGCTGGGGACAGGAATGCTTAGCGGGGGGCCCCCAAGGTCACATCTACTTTTACATAGTACTGAGACCTTACATGCCCTCTTCACTCTCATTCTCTTATGGGTACACAGTAGAGTTTTCCAAAGGCTATAAAATGTGTGACACTGTGGTAGCTCTGAAGGTTAATGGGATGAGTGACTGTGTATTTTTGTGTTTTAAAGCTTTTCTCAATTTTCAATTCAGTTCAGTCGCTCGGTCATGTCTGACTCTTTGCGACCCCGTGGACTGCAGCATGTCAGGCCTCCCTGTCCATCACCAACTCCTGAAGCTTGCTCAAACTCATGTCCATCAAGTCGGAGATGCCATCCAACCATCTCACCCTCTGTCATCCCCTTCTCCTCCTGCCTTCAATCTTTCCCAGCATCAGGGTCTTTTCCAGTGAGTCAGTTCTTCGCATCAGGTGGCCACAGTATTGGAGTTTCAGCTTCAACATCAGTCCTTCCAATGAATATTCAGGACTGATTTCCTTTAGGATGGACTGGTTGGATCTCCTTGCAGTCCAAGGGACTCTCAAGAGTGTTCTCCAACACCACAGTTCAAAAAGCATCAATTCTTCGGCACTCAGCTTTCTTTATAGTCCAACTCTCACATCCATACATGACTACTGGAAAAACCGTAGCTTTGACTAGATGGACCTTTCTTGGCAAAGTAATGTCTCTGCTTTTTAATATGCTGTCCAGGTTCGTCAGAGCTTTTCTTCCAGGGAACAAGCGTCTTAATTTCATGGCTGCAGTCACCATCTGCAGTGATTTTGGAGTTCAAGGAAATAAGTCTCTCACTGTTTCCATTGTTTCCCCATCTATTTGCCATGAAGTGATGGGACCAGATGCCATGATCTTAGTTTTCTGAAGGTTGAGTTTTAAGCCTACTTTTTCACTCTCCTCTTTCACTTTCATCAAGAGGCTCTTTAGTTCTTCTTCGCTTTCTGCCATAAGGGTGGTGTCATCGGCATATCTGACGTTATTGATATTTCTCCCAGCAATCTTGATTTCAGCTTGTGCTTCAACCAGCTCGGCATTTCGCATGATGTACTCTGCATATAAGTTAAATAAGCAGGGTGACAATATATAGCTTTGATGTACTCCTTTCCCAGTTTGGAACCAGTCTGTTAGAACTATGTCCAGTTCTAACTATTGCTTCTTGGCTTGCATACAGATTTCTCAGGAAGCAGGTAAAGTAGTCTGGTATTTGAATCTTTTTAAAAACTTTTCATAGTTTGTTGTGATCCACACAGTCAGAGGCTTTAGCAGAGATAGATGTTTTTCTGGAACTCTCTTGCTTTTTCAATGATCCAATATATGTTGGCAATTTGATCTCTGGTTCCTCTGTCTTTTCTAAATTCAGCTTGAACATCTGGAAGTTCATGGTTCACCTACTATTGAAACCTGGCTTGGAGAATTTTGAGCATTACTTCGCTAGTGTGTGAGATGAGTGCAATTGTGTGGTAGTTTGAGCATTCTTTGGCATTGCCTTTCTTTGGGATTGGAATGAAAACTGACCTTTTCCAGTCCTGTGGCCACGGCTGAGTTTTACAAATTTGCTGGCATGTTGAGTGCAGCACTTTCACAGCATCATCTTTTAGGATTTGAAACAGCTCAACTGGAATTCCATCACTTCCACTAGCTTTGTTCATAATGATGCTTCCTAAGGCCCACTTCACATTGCATTCCAGGATGTCTGGCTCAAGGTGGGTGATCACATCATCATGGTTATCTAGATCATGAAGATCTTTTTTTTTATAGTTCTGTGTATTCTTGCCAGCCCTTCTTAGTATCTTCTGCTTCTGTTGGGTCCATACAATTTCTGTCCTTTATTGTGCCCATTTTTCATGAAATGTTCCCTTGGTATCACTAATTTTCCTGAAGCGTTCTCTAGTCTTTCCCATTCTATTGTTTTCCTCTTTCTTTACATTGAGCACTGAGGAAGCCTTTTTTATCTCTTCATGTTATTCTTTGGAATTCTGCATTCAAATAGCTATATCTTTCCTTTTCTCCTTTGCCTTTCACTTCTCTTCTTTCCTCAGCTATTTGTAAGGCCTCCTCAGACATCCATTTTGCCTTTTTGCATTTCTTTTCTTGGGGTTGGTCTTGATCACTGCCTCCTGTATAGTGTCACGAACCTCCATCCATAGTTCTTCAGGCACTCTGTCTAATCCTAGATCTAATCTAGATCTAATCCTAATTGAGATCTAATTCTCAATTTTAAGTGACGTTAAACTCATATTGGTTTCCCCAGTAGCTCAGCAGTGAAGAATCCACCTGCAATGCAGGAGACTTGGGTTCAATCTCTGGGTCAGGAAGATTCCCTGGAGGAGGAAATGGCAACCCACTCCAGTATTCTTGTCTGGAAAATTCCATAGGGTTGCAAAGAGTCAGAGACAACAGGGCACACATGCACACAAAGTCAATACTGGTAGATACAACTCACACCAAAAGCTCTTTGGGGGTCTTCAATAATTGTTAAAATTGTAAAGTAATCTTGAGGCCAGAAAATTTCACAACTACTGGTAGAGATAAACAGCCACTGCACCCTGTAGCCTTGACACCCCTGCATGATAGCAGAGAAGCGTCATGGATTTTCAAACACGAACCACAGCTGCAGGCCACCAAGAACGTTCCCATGGTTACCCTGTGGTGCCTTCCTTACAGCATTTCCACAGCCTCCCTAGTGACCAGTTAATTACTAATATGTGTGTGTGTCTGTCTATCTGTGTATGACAGGGATGGAGGAGAAATACGGTGGGAGAGAGAGAGGGTGATACCCCAGAACAGTATCTAACTCATTTTCTAATTCCCCCAAGTGGCCAGACTGGCACATAATTAAGAGTAAATCAGGAAATATTTTGGAATTGAGTTACTAACTTTTGGTGTGTCTGTTGGTGCCAAAGAGGTTTGTGTTTCCACTTGAAAAGATTTCCTCCAAAACATATAAAACTTGGCCAAAAAAAAAAAAAAGTGAAGTCGCTTCAGTTCAGTTGCTCAGTTGTATCTGACTCTTTGTGACCCCATGGACTGCAACATGCTACTGGGGAAACCAATATGAGTTTAACGTCACTTAAAATTGAGAATTAGATCTCAATTAGGATTAGATCTAGATTAGATCTAGGATTAGACAGAGTGCCTGAAGAACTATGGATGGAGGTTCGTGACACTATACAGGAGGCAGTGATCAAGACCAACCCCAACATGCCAGGCCTCCCTGTCCATCACCAATTCCCAGAGTTTACCCAAACTCATGTCCATTGAGTTGGTGATGCCATCCAACCATCTCTTCTTCTGTCGTCCCCTTCTCCTCCTGCCTTCAATCTTTCCCAGCATCAGCGTCTTTTCAAATGAGTCAGCTCTTCACATCAGGTGGCCACAGTATTGCAGTTTCAGCTTCAGCATCAGTCCTTACAATGAACACTCAGGACTGATCTCCTTTAGGATGGACTGGCTGGATCTCCTTGCAGTCCAAGGGACTCTCAAGAGTCTTCTCCAACACCATAGGTCAAAAGCATCAGTTCTTCAGCACTCAACTTTCTTTATAGTCCAACTCCCACATCCATACACCACTACTGGAAAAACCATAGCCTTGACTAGACGGACCTTTGTTGGCAAAGTAATGTCTCTGCTTTTTAATATGCTGTCTAGGTTGGTCATAACTTTCCTTCCAAAGAGTAAGCCTCTTTTAATCTCATGGCTGCAGACACCATCTGCAGTGATTTTGGAGCTCCCAAAAATAAATTCAGCCACTGTTTCCCCATCTATAGTCGTGTCCAACTCTTTGCAACCCCATGGACCTATCAGGCTCCTCCGACCATGGGATTTTCCAGGCAAGAACACTGGAGTAGGATGCCATTTCCTTCTTCAGGGGATCTTCCTGACCCAGGGATCAAACCCGGGTCTCCTGAATTGCAGGCAGATGCTTTACCATCTGAGCCACCAGGGAAGCTAAAACCTGGCTAAAATGACTTTAAACAATTTTCTGCTTCAAAAAGAAAGCCCTTCCCCTTCAGAACCCTTGCCCAGTGGCACCTCAGGGGGTGCCAGGTCCTTTCACCTGAGCTCTGGAGTGAGGCCTGGAGGTGTACCACACAGCAGCTCCAGGAATCATGCAGACTTGGGATTAGCCTGGCTCCTCCTCTTTCGAGCTGTGCTACCATCCCACAGGTTCCCTCAGCTTGAGAGTCAGCTCCTAGAAAACAGGCATCCTGGAGGACCTACTCACAGGTGTGCTGCAGGGATGAGATGAAACATGGCACGGATAGCCCCTACTCAGGGCCCAGCGGTAGAGACAGCCCATGAGGTACAGGCTGTCAGTAACAGCCTCGAACTCATTTCCAACAAATTTGGGGTGATTTTGGAATGGCACAGAAAGATTACATCATCACATTTTTCCAATGAGTACTACTCTCTGTACATAAAATTTCTGTTTTTTAAAAAGTCCTCATGTGGTCATCTCTCCACTCCCTTGCTCATCTAACACATATAGAGCACCCACTCTAAGTAGGTAGACTAGATGCTAAGTCTACCTTAGCACCTCCCAGAGCCCACAGCCTCTCCCCCTTCCTGAGGGAGACAGACATGCAGATCTCACAGCACGGATCAGCATTGCAGATACTATAGTGACAGTATTCATAGCTGACTTGGGGTGGGATTTACTATGTTCAGGGCATGGCACTGTCCATACATGAGACTGTGAGGCAAGTGCTGTTATTTCCCCTTTACAGAGGGGGAAATTGAGTCATATGGGTTAAGCAACTTGCCAAAGGTCCCATGGCTGATGAATAACAGCCTGAACATGAACCCAGGAAATCTGGCTCCAGGACTGATTCTTTTATGCTCCATGTTACAGCCCCTCTTACACATCCCGACCTGTAGCTGCAAGTCAGTCTCACCACTTTCTCAGCAGGTCCTAGTGGGGAGAAGCACGTGGATTTGGGAGTCAAGAGACCAGGGCTTAAATCTTGACTCTTCTGCTTGTCCATGTAACTTCAAGCAAGTTACTTATCTTCTCTGAACCTTAGTTTCTTCATCTAAAAAATGGGCTTGATCATCAGACCAATCTCAGCTTGGCAGGGCCCTATAAAATACTGCAAAGCAATGTAAGTGCTATAGTATAAAGTACAAAGTGAGGAAACTAGATTCTGTTCAGGCACTGCTGGCTGTATGACCCTGGAGAAGTTGTTTAACCTCTCTGAGCCTTAGATGCATCCTCATGTAATGGAGATAATAAAATACATGGTATGAGATTTAAATAAGACAATAGGTATGAAAGGAATTACCACAGCTGGAAATAACTGTTCAATACACGTGAGCTCATATTATTATGCCCAAGTGATTGGCAAGCTGCAAAGATGGACAATACTACTACTGTAGAGAAGTCAGTCTTTGGCTCTAAGGCAAACCAAGTCCCAAGATACTGCTTTGGGACAGAGAGACACTGATGACATCATGGTCTTGGTATGCTTCAGTCTTTTTAAAGGACTCTGTGCTCTAGGCTTTTGCAACTCTGTGTGGTCTCAGACCAGCAGCATCAGTTTTAGCTGGGAGCTTGTCAGCAATGCAGAATCTCAGGCCCCACACCAGACCTCCTGAGTCAGAATCTGCATTTTGACAGAATCCCCTGGTAATTCCTATATACACTCAAGTCTGAGAAACACTGGTGTAGCATGGGGAAAAGAACAGCAACATGAGTTTTTGGCCAGGGGTGGGAAGGGTTAATGTTTAGTTTGGCTCCTGTCAAGTCACCGGAAACAGAAGGTTCCAGAGATTGAAGTGTATAGACTGATGGGACAGGAAGGCTTCCTTCCTGCCTTGTGTCCTGGCCGGCCAGAGCTCCTGCCCGGGACCTGCGCTGACCCTCGAGCTCAGTGAGGAAGGACCCTGCGCCTGCAGAGCAGAGGGCAGGCTGGGACAAAGAGAGGGTCAGCGCCTCTGCTCAGACTACCTGCGAGTTCAGTCCTCAGGTCAAGCCCCGATGAGGTCTGAGGAGGAGGAGCAGGGAGCAGGGAGGCCGGAAAGACGTCACAGTTAACTGAGCAGGGCTCCCCCAAGGGAGGCTGGTGGCCAGTGCCGGGACAGCTGTGTGAGGGCCTCTGAGGTCTCCATGCTCCCTGGGCTCTGTCCTCCGGCCCCTGCTTCCCCGGGTCCTGCAGGGTGGGGGTGGGGCCCAGGCCCTGGACGCAGCTGTGACTGTGCTGCACGGGCTTCCTCCTCAGTGCTGGAGCAGCTCCTACCCGAGCTCGCAGGGCTGCTCAGCCTCCTGGACCACGAGTACCTCAGCGACACCACTCTGGAGAAGAAGATGGCCGTGGCCTCTATCCTGCAGAACCTGCAGCCCCTCCCAGGTCAGCCATCAGCATGCTGCCCAGAGCTTCTCAAGAACCCTCAGTCTCCCTAGGGCCTGATGGCAGGAGGAAGCCTAAACCTCACAGCATGGCGATTAAGCTCTCTTCATGGTCTAACCAGTGTCCCATCCACTCCAAGCTCTGTCCACCACAGCCCTGGCTGTGCTCCTTGTCTTCCTCCACTCCTAGCCGTCTGCAAACTCACACAACACACATGCCACACACACTCATGTACACACCACTACCACACTCACACACACACATGCTCTCACATAGACTTCACACAGTAAGAAACACATCTCACACACAACATACCCCACATGCTCCATCACACGCAACACACTCACTTATCACATACACACAGCATATATGCACAACACTCACGCACACTCTGACAGACATATCACAGACACATCACTCTCCTGCACTCAGCTGCACGCTCACACACTCCCCCTTGGCTTTATGGGTTGTATACCTGCCCCTCCGTCTCCACTCAGGCCCTCTCTCTCCCCACAACCTCTCTGCCTCACTGTGTGCTCAGCAGCAAAGCTTCCTCCTCTGCTCCAGCCTTTCCCCAACCTCAAGTGAGCCCACGAGACGGTGTGTGTAAATCAAGAGGTCAGGAAGCTCTAAAGGGGCTGTGTCCTGTCCCACGGGGTCGGAGGGGTCTGAGTGGCTTGGGGGGCGGTCACCACTGTGTGAAACCGAGCCTCAGTTCGCAGGGACAATGTCCTCGGCCACCCTCACGGGACTGCTGGGGAATGAAAGGGGCAGCGTTTGCCGACTGGCTCCAGCTGTCCCCAGAGCAGCGCCTCTACTTTGTCCTCTATGCTGGGCTCTGTTATCGAGATCCTCAATAACAACGGAAAAAAGGAAACAAAGTTTGAAAGCTTTGGATATAACCTAGGATATGCACATGCTTTCCAACCTGAGCGCTGTGTCCTGTGCGGGACAGAAGTCTGAGTGGGCAGGGGGGACTAGCCGTCCTCAGCGACAGCAGTCCTGGGCCCCCTCCCTCACTGCTGGGCTGCTCTCCTCCTTCCTCACAGCCAAAGAAGTCTCCTACCTGTACGTGAACACAGCGGATCTCCACTCTGGGCCAAGCTTCGTGGAGTCCCTCTTTGAAGAATTTGGTAAGCTACTCTCTCCTGACCTCAGCTGGAATCTGTCCTTCCCCAACATGCATGTCTACCACCTCGGTCTCTAGAAGGGTCCCCTGTATATGGGTCATCATTACAAAATTCAAACACCTCAGAAAAGTCCCTTTGCCTCTCTGGGCCCTGCCAGGTCTGAAAGTCTAGTCAAAATCCATAGTTACAGGAAATCATCCCCGAGATTTGAGGAAGGGTAGGGATGAACACACAGGCCGAAGAAGGTTGGCAATAGGGTGTTGTCTTGTCTGCTGCTAACATTCGTCTTAGTAGCAGCTGCCTGGTCTCTGAGTTGAGTGGTCCGGCAGTTCAACAGAAAATAGAGCTGGGAGGGACTAACAGAGGCACCTAGAGTATGGGAGCAGCCGAGCCAGGCCGAGTGCAGGGTGTGTGCGATCCCTGATCTATCCCGACGGAGAACGGCACTGTACAACACAGGGAGAAAGCTATGGGCCAGATGAGAGGATTCATGGTCTGACGGACTTTGGGAAAACACCATGCCTTCATTAAATAACCTTTGAAAATGTCCAAAGCACTGTACCAAATTGAATTATCCCATTTGATTCCCTGATAACACTGGGATTATTGTGACCACTTTATGGATAAGAGGGATGAAGTCACTTGCCCCTGATTACTAATGGAGGAGGTGGTTGGGCTTCTTGACCCCAAATCTAGTCCTCTTCTCACTCTGCCATGCTCATCCTCCACTTACTCTGTCCTAATGGCCTGACTCCCCATAGACTGTGACCTGAGCGGCCTTCAAGACATGCCAGAGGACGAGGCGGAGTCCTGCAAAGGAGCCAGTCCTGAGCCAGCCAAGAGTCCATCTCTGAGACACGTGAGTTCTTACGCTCTCTGGCCCTTTTTTCCTCTGGAGGAGGTAGGGAAACTCTCAACTCTAATGTTGGGGATCCTCTTGACCATGAGAGATCTACTCTTTCTTCAGTGTGGTGGTTAAGGGCAGAAACAGCACTATGAGAACATTTCAGTGATTCATGATGACATGCTCACTGTGCCAGTGCTGAGCAGCGATAATGTGGTAAACTGACCTGTCCCTTTAGGTCCAAAGGACATGCCCACCCCAACTTCTGATTTCAGGAGCACAGAAGGAGTGATGGGGAAAGCTCTGGATCACAAGATGGGTGGCCTCTGCCTTCCTCCCTTCTGCTGTGTGGCAGATCACTTCCCATCTCTGAGCCTGAGTTTTCACCTATAAAAATGAAGGTCTGGATCACAGACCAAAAATGAAGTTCCCAGCCTTTGGGGCCATGGAATTAGGGCAGGGGGCCCAAATCACATCAAACATTGTCTGTTGACTGCATCATTCACTATCGTCACCACCATAAATGATATCAGTTGTTGACCACTCATCATGTCCTTTCACATTCAGAGACTGCATCCTGCCTTCTAGGAGCTCCTGTCCCCCTCGCCCCCAGGCTCCTCCCTGTCACTCTGCCTGCTCCCCATGCTCTCCTGGCCTTTTGGGTTTCACACACCTCCTCTGTTCTCTTTCAGACAGCTGACCTGCCTCCACCGCTCCCCAACAGGCCTCCGCCTGAGGACTACTACGAGGAGGCCCTTCCCCTGGGACCTGGCAAGTCCCCCGAGTATATCAGCTCCCACAGTAAGTCCTGGTCCCTGAGGGTTGGGGGGGAGGGGGAGAGGGCTCCTGTCCTGAAGCTCCTGTGTATCCTGCTGGGGCTGGAGCTCCAAGCCTGGCACCATTCAGCCACGCCCACCTACTGGGGAGGAGCGTGGGAGACCCTGGCCTCTCCAGTGACAGCCTGGGTGGGCAGGCCAGTAGGCATGGCTTGGGGGTCAGGGGCTGGGGTTCCAGACCCAGTTCTATGTGACCTCGAACAACCCTCTTCCCCTCTCTGGGCTTCTGTTCCTCTACCCCTGAAATAAGAAAGAGGGGTTAGATACACACATATCAAGGCACTAGGGCGGAAGTTTCACATGAGTGCTATGGCCTGGGTATAGGGACTTACCATTACACACAAGAAACTCTATTATGGTTTTTGGGTGATGCACCAGGTATAGTTGAACCTGCATAAGATATCTGTGTCCCAACATCCTATCATTTGGCAGCACAGAGGAATATTCTTCAGCCATCAAAAAATACATGAGACAGGTCTGTCTGTGCTGATCAGAAATGAATCCCAGGATACATAATGAAAAAAAAAATCAGAATACTGCATATAACATGACCCCATTCGCTTTTAAATAGGGTACTCACACATGCATTTAATAGTCTTTCTAGGATATGCAAGAAACTCTTGACAGTATTTTCCTATAGGAAATGAATGAGCAGAAATCTGGGTGAAAGGGAACATATTTTCCCATTCATACTCTTTTGTACTGATTGGGCTTTTCATCATGTTGTAGTAAAATACACATGACATAGAACTGACCACTCCAACTGTTTGCAAGTGTCTAATCACTGGCATTTAATGCATTGACAGTATTGTATAGCCATCACCGCTATCAAGTTCCCAAACACCTTCATCAGTCCAGAAGGAAACCCCATGCCCAGTAAGCAGTCACTCCTATTCCCCTCTCCATCAGTCTTCTTTGTCTCTATAATTTGCCTTATCTGAGTATTTCATTTAAACAGAATCATACAATATGTGGCCTTTTATGTCTGGGTTATTTCATTCAGCATAGTGTTTTTGAAGTTCATTCATGTCATTGCATGTATCAGTACTTCCATTTTATAGACAAGTAATACTCTATTGTATGAATATACCATATTTCATTTATCCATCTGTCAGTTGATGGACATTTGGGTTTTTTCCATCTTTGGGCTATTATATTATTCTTATGATTAATAAACTATTTCAAACAAAACTAGCGAAATGGTAGACTTGGACCAGGTGATCCATGGTCCTCTTCAGTCTTGGGACCTATGTCACTGCCAGCAGCTGTTTATATGAAGCAGGTGACTTTATTTTATCCACTTGAGGACAGAGGAGGAGGGGATGAAGTGCTGCTAGACCCTGAATCCCAGGACAAGCCCTCAGCTGGATGAGGCTCTTTCTCCTCCCCAAAGAGCTCAGATGGGGCAGAGAAGCTGCCTCCTGGAGCAGCGGGGACCCTGGGGTGGGAGGGAAGGGAGTGCCCCAGGAAAGGCCAGGGCCCTTGTCCAGGAAGAGGGCGCCAAGCCCGACAGGAAGCATCCTTCCTCTCGCACACACTGTCCAGCCTGCCAGGTGTCCGAGTGCTTTCTGTGCTCCCTCCCTCTTCCCCCTTGCACCTCCCCCTTTTCCGCCCTCACTCGTGGCCTGAGTACCCCAGTCCACCTCACAGGGATGTCTCTAGCATCTGAGACCTCAGGATGTCTGCTGGGAAAAGCAGGCTGTGAGCCTCACTTGAGAGATATAACTGGGCACCCCAGTCACTGGGAATTTGAGTGCTGCCATCCTCAGGGTAACAGACGGTCAGCAGGGCTGAGAGCCCAGAGCCGTGCTCTGAGGAACAGCGTGGTGTGAGAGCAAGTTGGTCTGAAAGAAGGAAGGCTTCCTGGAGGAGGGGATGGGCACCTGTCCCCTGAGCTGACAACTTCATTTCTGATCCAGGCTCTATCACTAGAAAAGTATGTGGCCTCAGTTTCTTCATCTGTGAAGTGGGTCTGATACCTCTCTCCTTGCATTGCGGAAATCAAGATATAATAGTTATAATGATGTCTAGCATTTGTCTAAGATGTTTCATGTGCCAGGCTTTATACTGAGAGTTCATATGCATTATATCACTAATCCAAGGTAGGAACTGTTCATGTCAATTTTATAGGTAAAGAATCAGAAATGCAGAGAAACTGTGTTTTCTTTCCAAGGTCACTCAGTAAATAATGGAGATAGATTTGAACTCAGATCTGATTAACCCCAAAGCACACACCCTTAACCCACTGAGCTTCAAAGTATGCTCCAGAGACCATCCATATCAAAATAATCTTAATTGTTAAAAAAAAATCTGATTCCTTGGAATTCCATACATTTTCTATTTTTACATATGTTTAGAACCATCCAGTTAAATAGGTTTTTTCCATAGTGCAGATTCCTCAGTTCAGTCCACACCAATGAATCAGAATCTCTGGAGACATAGTTCAGGGATCTAAATTTTTTTTCCTTTTTATTTAATTGGAGGATAATTGTTTTACAGTATTATGTTGATTTCTGCCATATATCAACATGAATCAGCCATAGGGATCTGCATTTTTTAAAAGACCCCAAATGAATGTAAGTTGGTGCAGCCATTAAGGGAAAAATATGGAGGCTCCTCAAAAAACTAAAAATAAGAGTTACTGTATGATCTAGCAACCCCACTCCTGGGCATACACCTGGAGAAAATTCCAACTCAAAAAGATACATGGGGCTTCCCTGGTGGTCTAGAGGTTAAGAATTCACCTGTCAATGAAGAGGACATGGGTTCGAGCCCTGATCCTGGAAGATGCCACATGCCACAGGGCAACTAAGCCTGTGCGCCACAGCTACAGAGCCCATATGCCCTAGAACCTGTGTCCTGCAACAAGAGATGCCACTGCAGTGAGAAGCCTGCCCACTGCAACAAGAGAAAGCCCTAGGGCAACAACGAGAACCCAGCACAGACAAACATAAATAAATCTTTTGAAAAAAGAAAAGATACATGTAACCCTGATGTTCATAGCAGTGTTATTTACAACAGCCAAGACATGGAAGTAACCTAAACATACATCAACAGATGAATGGATAAAGATATTTTACACACACACACACACACACACACACACACACACACACACACACTGGAATGTTACTCAGCCATAAGAAAAAAGAATAAAATAATGCCACTTGCAGCAGCATGCACAGACCTAGAGATTTTCATACCAAGTGAAGTAAATCAGAGAAAGACAAATACCTGAAGATATTACTTATATGTGGAATCTAAAGTATGATACAAATGAACTTATTTACAATACAGATACAGACTCAGACATAGAAAATAAACCTATGGTTACCAAAGGGGAAAGGAGGGGATAAACTAGGAGTTTGGGATTTAATAGATCAAGCTAGTAAATACAAAACAGATAACCAGCAAGATCCTACGTATAGCACAGGGAAATATATTCAGTATCTTATAGTAATAATGGAAAAGAAAAATAAAAGACCCTTGGTAATTGTGATATAAAATACAATTTGGGTTACCTCCATTCCTATACTATACTGACTCCAAAGAATGGGAAAAGTGCAAAAATTCAGCATTAGCAGCTATTGTATGTGTTGTGTATATTCACTATTGTATGTGTTATTATTTCCTCTAGTCCAGTTCCTCCTCTGCAGGTTTGGAAGGAGAGGATGGGGTGGATGCATTAAGAAGTGAGCAGAGAAGCTGAGGTGGAGGAAGACGAGACAAAGGCAGAGCAGAAAGGGGGTCTGGGCCCAGGTGCTGGCACACCACTCCCTGCAGCCCAGTGACTAAAACTGTGACCAAGATACACACCCACACATACCAGTGTTCTGGGGTCAGAGGAGAGAGGCTGACCATGCTCTGCCTGGGAAGGTCAGAGGAAAGATCTTCGAGCTGGGTATTGAAGGCTGAGTAGAAATTTTCTAGCTGTTGCTAAGAGGGCACAAAGAATAGCATGAACATAGGCCTGGAGGTGTGACAGGGCCTAGTAGGGCCATTCCTGGTGACAGGAGCATAGGCGGCAGGTGTGGCGCTAAGGCAGACGAGATACAGAGAGGAGGCCCCACACTCTGGCCAGGCAGTGACTAGAAGCTCCACTCCCTCTTCCCTGAGGAGGACACCATGTCCAAGATCTTCACCAGCCCTGGCACCTGGAGTCTGCCTGCATTTCTCCAAGTACTGCTCTTTCTGCCAACCCCACAGATGGCTGCAGCCCAGCCCACTCGCTTATGGATGGCTACTATGAGGATGCAGACAGCAGCTACCCCGCCACCAGAATGAATGGGGAGCTGAAGAATTCTTGTAAGTACTGGATGGACGTTCAGTCCAGTTCTGTCCTCAGGGAGAGCAAACCTTGACCTGACCTTGGCATGCCCATACCCACTGCCCCCCTCAAATCCCTGGGGTCACCACAGAGGCCTCAAAGTCTTTGTTCTCAGTGACTCTGGGGTTCAGTGGGAAGACTGCTGAGAGGAGTTAGGAGCCCCAGACCAGGCCCTTGCCCTGACTCTCAGTGACTGACGTTAAGCAAGTGATTTACTTTCCCTGAGTCTCCAGATTCCTCTATCAAACAGGGACTTGCTGGGAGCCAAGAAAATGACCTGAGACAATGGATGCAAAGATGATGGGTAAAGACAATAGCTGATGTTTACTGAGCCCTCAGTGAGTGCCAGACACTCAGCTAAACATTCTGCATTCGTTGCTGCTCAAAATAGCCTAGTGAGGTAGGTATTATAATTTATTATGACCATTTCATTGATGAGGAAACTGAAGCTCTGAGAGGTAAGTCACTGAGGTCACAAAGCAAGTGGTAAATAGGAAAAACACAGGGCCCATATGGGAGCTTAGTCATTACCAAGATCACACCTTACACCCAACCCTTCACAGCCCTGGGGCCCCAGAGCAGGGATGTCTGCAAAAGAGTCAGAAGGTCCACCTCCCGCCACCCCGGGTGACAGCACAGGGACAGGTCCTTTCCTATGGCTCCTGCAGACAATGACTCTGACGCCATGAGCAGCTCCTACGAGTCGTACGATGAGGAGGAGGAGGAAGGCAAAGGGCCACAGCCCACACACCAGTGGCCCTCAGAGGAGGCCTCCATGCACCTGGTGAGGGACTGCAGGATATGTGCCTTCCTGCTGCGGAAAAAGCGCTTCGGGCAGTGGGCCAAGCAGTTGACCGTCATCAAGGAGGACCAGCTCCTGGTGAGTGGCCGCAGAGGACAGCCTCTGGGCCTCACGTGGACCTGCATGTGTGTGTGTGTGTGTGTGTGTCTGTGCGTGCAGGCATGTCTGCCTCTGTCCCTCTGGGTTTGCCTTGCGCATAGAGGCTCAAAGGACGGTTCTTCTGAGAACAGAGCTCTCCTACCAGAGCAGAATTTAAAAAAAATACAAAATCTGATAAAGACTTGACCAAGTTTTGTTTTCCCAAACTTGAATTTTTTTTATGACTTTAAAACAATGTTTATCGTTTTTCACTAAGTAAATGTATTTACTTAAAAAGCTAGAAAAAAAATAAAATGAAAAATGATTTTTTTTAAAAAACCTACCTAATCCCATTGACCAAGAGCTAACCACTGTTAAGTTTTGATGCATAAATTTCCACCCTCATTTCCATACATCTGCCTTTACTGAAACTGAGCCCATGCAATACTTGTTATATAACTTGAAACATTTTTTTTAATATGTCATGTCTCATCACTATCATTTCATAAAAGAAATATACCTTTAATTCCAAAGTATAAGGAAGGACATAATTTCTGGGAAAAAAATGACATCTCTTTACCTGTTAAGTCTTACTAAACATATATCCATTGAAACATGACCTTTTCTCACCTTGGAGCAATGAAAAGCTCATCCCAGGTCAGAATCAGGCCGAGAATCATGACATACTTCTTTCTACACATTATGCCTATTTTTTCTTGACTTACTGCGATGGCTGTGACCTACAGTGGAGATTCTCTGGTGGCTCAGTGGTAAAGAATCCACCTGCTAATGCAGGAGATGCTCATTCAAACCCTGGGTCAGGAAGATCCCCTGAAGAAGGAAGTGGCAGCCCACTCCGGTGTTGTTGCTTGGAGAATCCCATGGACAGAGGACCTGGCGGTCTACAGTCCATGGGGTTACAAAGAGTCGGACACAACTTAGTGACTGAACAACAACAACAAAGGACCTCTAGTATGATATAAATAGAAGTGGTGAGAGTAGGCATATTTGTCTCAATCCAGATCTCAAAGGAAAGTTCAGTAATTTACCATTAAGGCTGATGTTTGTTTGTGGAGTTTTTGTGTAGGTATTCAATCCAGATATCAAAGGAAAGTTCAATAATGCACCATTAAGGCTCATGTTTGCTTGTGGGGTTTTTTTTTTTGTAGGAATTCCTTATTATCACATTAAGCAAGTTTCCCTCTAAGAGTTTGCTAAGAGTTTATGTTACAAATGGATACAGAATTTTATCAAATATTTTTTCTGCTCCTATTGAAATATGTGATTTTTCTCCTTTTTTCTGGTACTACAATAAATTACATGGTTAGTTTTTGAATGATAACCCACTCTTGCACTTAGAATAAATTTGGTCTCTGTGCAATATGGTTTTTATATGTATCTGGATTCTATATGCTAATATTTTGTTTATAGTTTTTACAACTACGTTATGAGAGACATTAGCCTATGACTTTCCTTTTTTGTAATGTCATTGTCAGGTTCTGGTATCAAGGTAATGTTAGCCTCATAGTAAGAACTGGGAAGTAAGAATTATTATTGATACACTGTTGACTTCCCAAGGCCAACCCTCCATCTTTATTATAACTCTCTCCCACATTCTCGCCTTGTAGCCCATTAATAGCAGGGAGCTGGCTTCCTCCCAAGACAGCCTGTTTCTTCTCTGGTTCTTTAGACTAGAATGGTCTTCCTGGTATTGTGCTAAAACCTGCCTCTTCCTAAATAAGTAGCTGTGACCCTTGAGACCGCTCAGAAGCCCTTGAGATCTGGAGCTTTCCCAAAGATGCCCCTCCCAGGCTTCTTGTCTCTGTTGTGAATAGTCACAGCCCCGTCTTCATGCAGTGCCCACAGTCGGGATGGGTGGGGAGGTTTCTTTGGGGCAGGTTGAATTTCAGTCTCCTCCCTCCACTCTCCACTCCAGGAGGCCCTAACCCCTTCTCTTCCTGTCCAGTGTTACAAAAGCTCCAAGGACCGGCAGCCGCATCTGAGGCTAGCGCTGGATGTCTGCAATGTCATTTATGTGCCCAAGGATAGCCGGCACAAAAGGCACGAGCTGCGCTTCTCCCAGGGGGCTACTGAAGTCCTGGTGCTGGCACTACAGAGCCGGGAGCAGGCCGAGGAGTGGCTGAAGGTACAGGGGGGCCTGTGCCCTTCACCCACCCTCCTACCCTTCCTCCCTCCTCCCTTCCTTCCTCTCTTCCCCAGACCCAGCCCTCAGTGGGGTGGGCGCCTGTCACTGGAAGAACAGGCCTGGCTCAGAGGGTCAATACCTTCCACATGGCTAGGGTTTTATGTGGAAATGGGCCTCAGATACCTCCAGGAGACAGACCTCAGCCTAGAGACCTATGTTCCTTCTAGCTATTTGAATCCCCTAACATGCCTACTGTGCATTTATCCTACCTGCAATGTACATCTCCAGGAACAGAGAGCTTAAGACCTCCTACAAAAGAAGCTGATTTTATCATTAGACAGGCTAGTCCTTTTTTTTTTTTTAAATAAAGGAGAAATTCTTTATCTTAGGTGAAATATGCATACTTATAAGATCCACCTATGACCCAGTTCCTGCATCTTACACAACAATTAGAGTTACCATGTACTGAGCACTTACTTGGTGCCATGCATTGTGGTAAGAGCTTTATACACATGACTTCATTTACTCTTCACCATGGGACTAATATTGTTCCCATTTTATAGATGAGGAAGCTGAGGCACAAGAGCTTCTGTGACTCACCCAAGGTCAACCACCAGTGGTTTGGACCAGAATTGGAAGTGAATCCAATTCCAAGGAAAATCTAAGGAAATCTAGTCCAAAGGTGACAGGGTGGCACAGTGATGACGACGGAAGACTTCGGTGCTATACGGACCTTAAGTTCAAGTCCCGGTCCTAAGCAGCATTTACTGATATGTGATCTTCTGCAAAGGACTTCATGTTCCTGTGCCTCAGATCCTTCCTCTAAAAGATGGTTCTTATAAGCCTTCTGGAGAGTACCTGACACAGAGCCTGCCAGGCAGTAAGTCTTCAGTAACTGTCAGCAACTACTGTGCAGTGATGGTGAAGCCCTCACCCCCAGGCCCTTACAGCAGATCTCTCCTCCTCTGATCTTCCTGCTGGAACAGAGAAACCAAACCACTCCTTCCCTCCCTCCCATCCTCTCTTCCTTCCTGTGATAACCAGCTCTCCCACTGGGATGTTTACTGTTTCTCATTACTGCCTTTGTCTCAGGAGAGGAAGGAAGAGAGACAACCTGCCTGCTGGGGTGGGGGTGGAGGTGGGGGGAGCGCTCTGTCCTTAAGGGACTGTGGTTGGGTAAGAAAAAGCCCTAAACACGGAGTTAAAGACGCCTGCCCTGGTACCTCAATTAGCGCAAACAGCAGAGCAGGCAGCCATGGCTTCACCTCTCAGAGTCTCATCATTCTCATTTGTAATTTGGGGACCAAAGTACCCCACCTCACAAGGCTGCTGTGGGGATATACAAGGGGATAATCCAGGCAAGCCACCTGACAGATGAGCAGCAGTGGTCTGTTGCTGTTTAATAATCAGGATGCTTGTGCTGCGTGACCTCAGGTGAGTGCCTTGGGGTCTCAGTTCCCACATCTTTGAAATGGAGAGAATAATCCTGGCTATTCTGCAGGTTGTTGTAAAGTTCCAACATGTCACAGAAGTGAGTCCCTCATGCCTGTGGCATGCCAATGCACATAGCCCTTCACAGCCATCATCTCACTGGTCCTCACACTCCCAAGGAGGTAGCAGAGAACTAGTAGCATCCTTGTGTTACAGATGGGGAAATGAAATCCCAGAGCAGGGACATGGATTTTCCAAAGCCATGCAACTAATTAGTAATGGCGCCAGGTCTAGAAGCCAAGCCTCTAGGCTCCCAGCTCCTTATGTTTTCAATTCAAGGGACAGACACAGGAAAAAGCCTGTTCAGATCCTGGCGTGTCCCACACATGGGGCAGGAGGCCAAGTCAACCTGTCCCTCACCCAGTGATCCCAACCGCTCTGACGGACCTCATTCTTGTTCTGTCTCCACAGTGTCTCTGCCTACCTGCTCACAGTATGTGTCCTCTCCACAGGTCATCCGAGAGGTCAGCAAGCCCGTCGGGGGCACTGAGGGGGCAGATGTGCCCAGATCCCCAGTCCTCCTGTGCAAGGTGGACCTGGACAAGGTACCTCTGTCTTCACAGGGTCCCTCTGAGATAGACAGTGGGAACTCAGCACAGGCTCTGTCCCAAGGGACACGCAGGCTGGTGGTAAAGCCAGACATCAACAGCAGGCACTTAATAAACGTCTACTGAATTCATGAATGCCCATGTCCAAGATGCAACACAAGCCAGAGGAGGGAGTGACTATCCTGCCAGAACAGGAAGAGGTCACGTTTGAACCAAGCCATGAACACCAAATTGGAATCAGTCAGTCAGACTAGGAGTGTCCACTGGGACATAAGTGAAGCAGTTGTTTCATTCAATCAGGCCATTGGCAAATACATGCTAAAGCCTATGTTTCACCAGGTGCTGTGGGTGATCATGGGACTCAGCCCCAAATCCTAAGGGAGGGTTAAGACTCCCACATAAGGGTCTCACATGACATAATAATGGCTAGCATTATAGAAAATGTGACTGTGGCCAGCACTGTTCTAAATCCTTTATGTTACCTAACTTAATTTCTATAATTCTTTGATGAACTGCATTTTCAGAAAAGGAAGCCATTGCACAAAGTCTGCCCAAAGTCACACATAATAAGAACAGAGCTAGCTGATTACACCCAGCTAGCCGACCTGTGACTGAGTGTACAGTGGGAGGGTAGCTAAAATGTTTAGGTGGTGTTTCTGGAGAAGAGTGGGAGTGAGAACATGGTATTGGTGGCTCTCTCTCTCCATAGACTCCTGTGATTGAGCTGTCATCATCATTAAATCAACTCCAAAGTGCACAGGGTGTTTCTTTATATTTGCTCTCTTGATGAAAAACTTACCATCTGTACATCATCACAGAACAAATAGGAACCATAACTTCTGTTTCACAATTTACAGAGGTGATTCTTTATACTTGACAGTTCTGTCCCAGTTCTGACAGTTGCCATTTTTCCAACCTTTGGAAACTTGGAGGAGTATACAGACTCTCTCATCTCCCCTGCCTTCTAGCACTGACAGGAGGGTAATTCAAGTGAGAAGCCTTGGAGAGATGAAAGGATTTTCCCACATCTCCACAGCTGAGGAGATTTCTTCCAAAGTCCATCTTGACTATTCTACACCACTCCTTAATAGGAATGAATGAGTGACTGGTCCAAAGTTGGCATAATAAGGAAAAATACTGCTGGTTGACCACGAAGTTGTAACCATGGGGTGGGTGGGTGGGTGGGGTGTGTGTGTGTGTGTGTGGTATCTTTGCCATTCTCTCATCCAAGCTAGAATTGTAATGGACTCGTCTCTCATCACCATTCACATTTACTGATCACCAAGTCCTGTTATGACTATTTTGAAAATGCCAACTCATCTCTTTTTCCCCATCCTCATTGGTGCTATTCACCCTCCTATCAAGTCTCATATTGCCCAGGATGACATTCTTACTGCCCCTTTTGCTTCCAGTCTTGCCCCCTTCTTGTCCATCTCCCATGATGCAGGTGGGGGGGACTTAGAAAACCAACTTCACTAGTGTCCCACTTAAATACCTTCTTACCTCCCCGTCACCTACCAAATATGGTCCAAACTCCCAGGACATTAATTTCAGCCTATTATATTGAATTTCTGACTCCCCAAATAGACTGAATTCCTCATTTCCAAATAAATGAAAGACGCAACCACCCTAAGTGATCGTTGTCCTCCTCATACCAGCATGACAGTTGCTCACAAGTATTTCTTTAGCTAATCCTCGTGTACAGGGGTCAAGGGGGGGGGGGGGGCTGAACCAAGAAAGGGAGACTGAGTGTGCCCTCTGACAAGGGGCTGTCTGTGTTCCTCCCCAGAGGCTGTCCCAGGAGAAGCAGACCTCGGATTCTGACAGCCTAGGCATGGGTGACAGCTGTTCCACTCTTGGCCGTGAACATGGTAGGAGCCTCTGGGGGCTCAGAGGGAGAATGCTAGAGCTGGGAGGGGCCTTGCCATGAGCACACACAGTGCAGATCAGGTCCTGACCATTCTGGAGACCTGGCTGATGTGAGCTGGCCTATCCATACTGGGCCAGGCCCTGTGTGCAGGTTCAAAGGCTGGAGGGAAGGCTAGGGGCAGGTGGATCTAGAACTTGGGGCTCCCTCCCCTCACCTAACCCATCTCCATGTCAACAGGCAAAGGGAAGAAGAGCAGCCTGTCAGAGCTGAAGGGTTCCATGAGCAGGGCTGCAGGCCGCAAGATCACCCGTATCATCAGCTTCTCTAAGAAGAAGGCACTGGCTGATGACCTGCAGACGTCCTCTACCGAGGAGGTTCCGTGCTGTGGTGGGTACCATGCATGCAGAGAATTCAGACCCTGTTGATGAGGGATCCTGGGGCCAAGCCAGAAGACCCTCCAGGCCTAATCTACCTCATTCCTAAGGCAGAGGATAGAATCCTCCTACTAGATGGCTAACCCCCAGTCCATCAATAATTCATGCCCATCCACCACTTCTCCCCGATGAGGCCCTGACACCTAACAGAAGGAAAAGTTAACCAGCTGTCCTATTTCTATGCTCCCTATGACATTAATGCCAATCACTGCCCATCTCTGGACCTCAGCTTCCTCTACTATGACAAGAGGAGAGTATCTTAACTTCCAACTATATAATATACCAAGTGTTTAAGTTATAGTCCGGTCTTACAAGGATATTTCTTGAATAAAAATATTTAAGGACTTTTCATTGTAAATGCATAAAGTGAGAATTAAAAGTAGTTTGAAAGAAAAGAAACACTGTTCATCTAAACGCATTGTTCCATGTATTGGAATCCAATAAAAAATCATGTGTTTTAGGTAAATGGTAATATTCTGATAACTTGGAAAGAACATTATAAAAGCACATGGATATAAAGAAATATTTTCTAAGTGGATGAGGATGCTGTTATGGTAAAAAAAAAAATTAAAATCTAAAACATGAAGAGGGAATTCTAAATTCATCAACCATCAGCCTGCCCCTCACTTGTCTCTAATTCTTCATCTTGGCTACATGTTTTTGTTCCACACGCTACCACCAGGTGTCAGCATCAGCCACTGTTTTCTGTCCGCAATTAGTTTTTGCTATTTGAGGAGGAAAGGCAGAAGGAAGAGTTGCGTCTTTCATTCATTATATACAGTAGTTCTGTCCCTTTCATCAAGGTTGGTATGGTCTGAAGGCTGTGCTGGTAATGTACAAATATGATTATCAATCCCCTCTTCACAGATAACAAACTGAAACCTGAGGTCACAGACCTGGAGTGAGCTGACTCAGGACCCAGAAGGCCTTTCTCTCCAGCTAGAGCACAAGAGTTACCCAGGCCCTCTGTCCCCGCACCCTGACTTGTATCCCCCAGGACTATCAGGAGGTCACATCACTGGTCTCTGCCTCCCAGGTTATCTGAATGTGCTGGTGAACCACGGATGGAAGGAACGCTGGTGCCGCCTGAAGTGCAACACCTTGTATTTCCACAAGGACCGCACAGACCTGCGGACCCACGTGAACGCCATTGCCCTCCGTGGTTGTGAGGTGGCCCCAGGCTTTGGGCCCAGACACCCATTTGCCTTCAGGATCCTACACAACCGGCAGGAAGTCGCCATCTTGGAGGTGAGAAGAGAAGATAGCTTAGGGGTGGGAGCTAAGAGGAGCTCTGGCCTGGAGGCTGGCTTTTGTCCAGGGGTCCTTATTGATATTACCGAGACTAAGGAAGAGGGAAAATAAGCCAACTGCTGCCAAGTAGCCAGTTAAACTATAGAACACTCACTTAAATGTGAATTTCAGATAAACGACAACTAATTCTTTTTACTACAAGTATATCCCATATTTGGGACATACCTATACTAATAAACTATTGTTTATCTGAAATTCAAATTTAAGAGAACCGTTCATTTTTATTTGTTAAATCCGGCAACCCTAGACCCAAGGTTTGTTTACTCTGCCTTATAAATATAGTCCCAAGCCTAAAAGGCATCTAGTCTAACTCTGATCTAATTTTGGAAACCTCTCTAAAATTTACTTCCCACCAGTGACTGTTCATCTCAGATAAACCACTGCTCCTCCCACCAAGCAACTAAACTTTTACAAAGATTTTCTCCATAATGAGTTGAAATCTTAAAACTCTGTGTAGGCAGCGACTACACCTGTTCTGCATATTTTTGTTTTTCCAGAACCCAGCCTGATATCCGGCAATACTGGGCTGGACAGTATTGGGCTCTTAGTAAGGGACAGTAAGGACTCAATTAACATCTGTTGGACAAATGCCTGAATGACAATGTGATTTCATTTCACCCACTCATTTTTCCTAACTACCCACCAGCACCAGGCCTCCTCTCTGGGGTCATACAGAATACACTGAATCTCTCTTTACATGTCAGTCCCTCAGCTATTTAGACATTTAAAATATTAACTGGTAGAAAACTTAAACAACTATCCTCTATATTACAGATAAGGAAACTGTAGCCAGGGCAGTCACAGGCTTCATCCAAAGCTCCACAGAGGATTAATGGCCTCTTGGTATTTTTCCTTCAAGTAAGACCCAGGCTCTAGGCATTATTTTCTTTGCCCAGTACCCACTGCCTCTCTCAGTTATTAAATGTAAGGAAATATTGATTCTGTAAGTCACTTCTACTTTTGATAGCTTGAGATGGGTCTTTTACTTCTCTTCAGAAAGAGCTTTCCCGTTCTCTTCACAAACAGCTTTCTGGCAAAAACTGTGCTTTTTAAATCCAAGTTAGTTTTTGTGTGCTAACTTGATTTTATGATGATGCTCTTTAACATTTCTCTGAGAATATTTATCAAGTGCAGAAAAAATAAGAATAGGAGCATCTTGAATGATGTCATTAGTAATTTAAATATTTTTATTTACATTAACTTACATCCTACACAAATATATTTAAAATTCTGCATCTCATATGTTGTTATTAGATGTCCATCAAACATTTAGAAAAACTGGAAAAAAGATAAACATTACTAAATTTCAAAAAGTAGAATTCTTTTTTGTGTGATTCAGTTATATGTACACATATATTATTTTTGAAATTATTTTCCATTATAGGTTATTACAAGATATTGACTGTAGTTCCGTACAGTAAATCTTCATCGCTTGTTGCATATATATTTTTTTAAAATAGAAATCTAGCATTCTATTCATACTAAGTCAAACAGGTGGAATCAAACTGTCATAAATTTTTTAGTTAGGCAAAAATTTGTAACTTTTCTAATACATTTTTATAATACATATTATTTTATGATAATGTTCTTTAAATAAAAACATGTGTTCAGTTGACCAGCAACTTCTTAGAGATTTTCCTGTATACAATATTATATATAATTGGCATTTATGATACAAGAAAAAAATTGGGGTTATGTGATAAATAGCCTCCTCATTTAATAAAAAGAAAATATTAAAAAAGAATTCAGAGAAAACCTAAGTTTTGTTTTCATATCTAATCGGTCTGGAAGGCTCTGAGGATAATGAGTAAAGCTATATGTTTTAGAGAGGTAGTGGGGGGGCTTCTCTGAGGAGGTAGCCCTCGAGCAGAGACCTGAATAGAGGTCTCTATCCAGAAAACTTAAAACTTGGGTTTCTGGATGAGTGCTCTAGTCTTGCTCCTCTTGGATCCCTAAGTATTGGGTCCAAACAGATACCATACGCATGTTGATTTGGCTGAAGTGAGTGGGTAGCTAGAGGCCCTCAATGTGCCAAAGTGAACTCAGCTTGTGCCTTCTCTTCCTCAGGCAAGCTGCTCAGAGGACATGGGCCGCTGGCTTGGGCTGCTGCTAGTGGAGATGGGCTCCAAAGTCACTCCCGAAGCTTTGCACTATGACTATGTGGACGTGGAGACCCTAACCAGCATCGTCAGTGCAGGGCGCAACTCCTTCCTGTAAGGGCCAGTACCCCACAGCCCTTCAAAGCTGCCCACAACCTTTCCTATCTCAGCGCCTCTCAGAGGTGGAATGGGAGGGAAGGGAGGATGGGTTGAGAAAGACTGCTACCTTGGGAAGTCAGAGTGGGTGCCTTCCTCTTCCACCAGGAGGAGTGAGCTGGTTAAAGAAGGAGGCTCAGGGTTGGGGATGCTGTGGATGGAACGAGCCAGAAAGAAGAAGCTCTTTTCGACCATGGCCTGGGCTCTGCTCTCATGCCATAGAAACTTAGGGTCCCCATACCCCTGAGCCTCTGGGCAGGCACGAGGCTCGTCTGCAGAGTTTGCATTATACGTGCCAGCTTCGAGCTATGGCTCTATCATGACCAACAGCTTGGGTTGGTTGCTTGCCAGCCTGGATCCTCTGTTTTCTCACGTACAGAATGGAGGCGATGAATAACCTGCTTCCTGGATTGTGAGAATCCCATGCATCCCTGCCTATAAGCTCTAAACACATCAGTGGCACAGTGCTGCCTGGCCTGGCTGCTATCACTAACTTTCTGACCTCCCATTAAAAGCTGCTGCCAGAATCAAATGAGTGGACAGGAAAGCACTGTAAGCTGCATAAGTATCATTGTCACATCATCATCATCATCCTTTGTATTTTCTAGATATGCAAGATCCTGCCAGGATCAGTGGCCTGAGCCCCGAGTCTATGATGATGTTCCTTATGAAAAGATGCAGGTATGGTCCCTTGGTACTTTGGGGGACATGGCAAAGGCCACTTATTAGCTCTCCCTCTCTCCCTCCCTCACTATTCCTTTGCCTCAGAGAAATCATTTTTGTTTAACCAGCACCTGGAAGGTGGGGGAGAGGGGACCTTCTTGCCCCAGACTGTAGCTTGGGAGAATCTCTGGAACAGGAGGCTGGGCAGTGTGGAGGAAAGAGCCCCTGACCAGGAAGAAGAGAGGGCTCTGCACGCTACAGAGCACTGCCCCAGTCTGAACAAGCTTGACCTTTCCACCACTACAGCTCTGTGAGCTGACTGATTCAGTAATGTCTCAGAGGGATGATAACTGAGTGGCTGCCCCCACAGGCCTTTACCTGGTGGCATCCACAGTCTGGGCTTCGGCTCCCAGGGCAGTCTCCCTGTCTTGCTCACTAAACCAAGAAGATGCCAGCTTATTAACTTACAGTAAGGCCTCTGTAGCCATCACATGACCCATCCTGCTCCACAATCTGCCCTGTGCCTTCTCCTGCCACGGGAAAGCAAGAGGACCACATTCTGACTAGACATTGTTTGGTGAGTCAGGCCTCACAGCTCATGGACAGAGAGGGAAATCAAGGTGCCAAGGAAAGCAGATGACTGTCTACAGGGCAGGACCCCTGCCCTGGACAGTGCTGGATGACGGTCTGAGCTCTTACCTCTAGGTTTTGCAAGAACTAAATGAAATACTTTATGGGAAAAGCTTAGCACAGTACCTAGACACTGGAAGGTCTTATAATGAGGGTAAATAATACTGCTATTATCAATATCATTATTATATGACTATCATATTCCACTCATGGTTTCCTGAGCTTTGACAAGATGTTGAGTGTTCTCGCTACTCTTTCATGTGAAAATGTATAGCCAGTCTATTAAGTTATGCCACTTCTATCACTGGCTGATCTCAACTTTGACTTTTTTTAACTTAGGACTTTACATTAGCAATTCAGAAAATTTGAAGGATACATCCAAATGATGTACTGACAGAAATATCTATGATAAATCAAATATGGTCACCCAAAGTCTTTTGAGACTTCCTAATTTTTCCTCTCAGCAGAAATTCCAGTTTAGGGTTTTCTTCTGCTGCCCCTTTCAGGAAGGTATGAGGATCAAGTAACATACTGCTAGTGCAAGTAGTTTATAGACCATTGAGGGCTGCACACAACTAAAAGTGTAAGGCCAAGATCTCAGAGGTCAGGCAGTACGCAGCCATCAAGTGCACTCACAAAGCACCTACACTGAGGGCTCTGAGCTCACCCGTACTTTATCTTCTCCTTCCATCTCCCCCCAGGACGAGGAGCCTGAGCGTCCCTCTGGAGCCCAGGTCAAGCGCCATGCCTCCACTTGCAGTGAGAAGTCCCATCGGGTGGACCCACAGGTCAAAGTCAAGCGCCACGCCTCCAGTAAGTTCTGTGTGCAAGGGAGGAGGGGAGGGGACTGTCCGGGACAGGGGCAGGGTGGGGCGGGGGGGATCTCAAAATCAGATCCTTCCAGGGCTCATGTGGTAAGTGAGTAAGGAGAGGTGTAAGAAAATACTCTAAGAAAAATAACAGCACAAGCAGAGTGACAAAGGGCAGTGAGCAGGAGGCCTCAGAGGGAAAAAAACAGGAACGGGCTGGGGGAGACTGAAGGAAACTGCAGTGCTCAGGCCCCAGCTCTGTGTTCTTCCCTGGTGGTTCAGATGGTAAAGCGTCTGCCCCCCAGCTCTAGGGGCAGCCAATATTCAGCTCCAGCCAAGGCCCCCAGGCAGCAGTGCCAGCTGTGCTCAGGTTTGCCAATTATTCAAAACAAACCAGAAATCTACTTATTTTTTAATGTCAGCAATTATTTAAAAATTTTAACACTACATAAAGCCACATATATAGAGAGAGTTCACCTCTGTCCTAGCACTTCATAAAAGTTTGTTGAACTGCCTGATTGCCACACTGCAAAGTAATGACTGTGTCAGAAAACTCTATGGTAAAAGGTCTCTTTGATTCTCAACATAAATCTCTACTCCTATATGATTTATCTTTATGAGCAAGCCAGCTTTCTGTAGGACAGCATGTCCTAAGACTCTCATGTTGCTTTTACTTGCTTCCCCCTGTACTGGAACACAGTCAAGTTCTAGTCTTTGCTTTTTGAAGATTTATTTTTTTTTAATACTTTTCTTTATGATAACTCTGCATCGTTGTTATTGTTTACTTGCTCAGTTGTGTCTGACTCTTTGAGACCCCGGGACTGTAGCCCACTAGGCTCCTCTGTCCATGGGATTCTCCAGGCAAAAATACTGGAGTGGGTTACCATTTCCTCCTCCAGGGGATCTTTCCCACCCAGGGATCAAACCCATGTCTCTTGCATTGGCAGGTGGGTTCTTTACCACTGAGCCACCAGGAAAGCCCACTTCATTAGCACAGATCATCTCTTCTAGAGTCAAGAGATTTGTATTCCATTCCTTACTTGGTCACTAAACTACTATGTAACTTTGGAAAAGTCCCCTCCCCTCTCCAGAGTTTCCTCTCTGAACAATTAAAGGGTTGTTGTAACATTCCTTATGCTCTATGCTTGTGGACACTAGAAATGCACAGCCTTATGGAATACCCATTTCAGAATGGGAAATTGAATTGAAATAAGCATGTAGGATTGAAGAAATCACAAAATGTAATAACAACAACAACAAAAAAACCTAGAACAAAGACTAAAAAAAAATTCTTCAAATCAAATCTTATACTGAAGCTCAGTTTATAAGAAAGAGAAAAAGCAAAGTTGCTTTGCCTGGAGTCCAGAGACCTGCTTGGCCTCCCCCTTTGCTCCACACAGTAGCCTGTTACCCATCATTGTGAGATCATACAGCTCCTCAAAGACTGTTGGAAACCATGGATCTAGTCCAACAATGTTTTTCAGATGAAGAAACAAGAACATAAGAGAAGGGTTTTACCCAAGATCGTGTATTAATTACCCACTGCTACATAATAAATTACCCAAAATTTCACAGCTTAAAACATAAATGTGTGTTATATCAGTGTTTCTGTGGGTCAGGAATCCCGAAACAGCTTAGTTAGGTAGCTCTGGCTTAGGGTCTCTCGTGAGGGCACAGTCAAGAAGTCAGCTGGTCATCTAAAATCATCTGATAGCTTGACATGCTAGAGAGTCTGCTCCCAAGATGGTTCATGTGTATGCCTGGCAAGTTTGTGCTGGCTTTTGGAAGGAGGCCTCAGTTCCTTGCCATGGGGACCTCACCGTTGGGCTGCTTGTCCTCATGACAAGATAGCTGGCTTCCCCCACAGCACGTGACCCAGGAAGGAGGGACAGAGTAGCAGCTGCATTGTTTTTGTGAACTGGCTTTTGTGATCATGTCTGCCACATCCTGATGGTTGCACAGGTCAGTCCTATCTAGAGTGGAAGGGGACTGCAAAAGGACAAGAACACAAAAGTCATGGGAACTGAGGGGACTGCTGAGGAAATGGTAGCATCAGAAGCTCCATAGACCTGCTTCCCAGAAACAACCATAACCAGTGAGGGCTGCTAAGTCAGTCATCTAAAGTCTCCAGAAACTGTCCTAAGGGCATATGGCAAGTGAAGATTTATTCTAGCTAATTTACTAAATCTCAGTTAAAACACTGAGACTTTGAGACATCTGAGCCACAGCCCACTCCTTTACCCCTTTCCCAGCTCACTGAGGCACAATCTCCACTCTAGGCAGCTGTGGACAAGAAAACAGGGCTCTCTTTTCTCTCACTCCCAGTCAAGAGCAGCAGTATCTCCCCAATAAGATCAAGTTACCAGCATTTCTTATCACTATCAATTATGTACTACAGACATTAAATCACAGGTGAGTGCAGCCCACAAGTAGGGTGCGCCCAGACTCCACTCAGAGGGCAAATGCTCTACTCAAGGTTGGGCAAACCAAGGATACGGGGGCCCTACTGCCCTCACCCCAGATCACTCATAAGGCAGGGGTTCCACACTAGGAGAGGCAAGTTTAGAAGATCAGAGATAACAGCCCCCACCCAGCATCCAGCTCACAAAACAGAGATGTCACTCCAAGAGAAGCAGGCCATTGTTCAGAACAGTGACTCTGAGATTTTTGCCCAAGGTAAAAAGAAAGGTAAGTCATAAAAAAACATTGAACTCCAGGGACTTGCTTGGTGGCTCAATGGTTAAGAATCTGCCTGACATTGCAAGGGAAATGGGTTCAATCCCTGGTCTGGATCTAGGCCCACGTGCCACAACTACTGAACCTGTGCTCTAGAGCCCAAGTGCCACAACTACTGAAGCCCATACACCCCAGAGCCTGCGCACCACAACGAGAAGCCACCGCAATGAGAAGCTCATGCACCACTCGCCACAACTAGAGGAAGCCCACACACAGCAACAAAGACCCTACACAGCCACAAAGAAATTAATTTAAAAAAAACAAACAAACACTGAACTCCAAAGCGCTCTTTCAAAAGAATTGACTTTAGTGGGAATAGAATGTGGAGCAAATGATGATACAAAGCATTATCAAAAACAACAGAACAGTCAGCTGACAATTAGTGGAACCTAACAGCTGGATATGATGATACCAAGAGTCAGGCAGTGTAACAGAGAGACCAGAAAGAAAGTCCTGCTAAGATCACTGTCCTCCAAGGTGACCATATATGCCTAAGGCTGCACCCTCTGTGGATCAACATCAGAGGCCACCATCACCCTGATACCAAGACCAGAAAAAGATACCACAAAAAAGAAACCTATAGGCCAGTATCACTGGCGAACATAGACACAAAAATTCTCAACAAGATACTAGCAAACCAAACCCAATAATACATTCAATTATCCATAAATCAATACCCACAAATCAATCAGTGTAGTACACCATATTATCAAACTGAAGGATAAAAACTATATGATTATCTCAATAGATGCAGAAAAAGCTTTTGACACAATTCAACACTGATTTATTATAAAAACTCTCCAGAAAGTGAGCATAAATGGAATTTACCTCAAGATAATAAAGGCTATATATGACAAATTCAAGGCTAAAATCATTCTCAATGGTGAAAAACTATAAGCATTCCCTCTAAGATCAGAAACAATGCAAGGATGTCCACTGTCATCACTTTTATTCAACATAGTTGTGAAGTCCTAGCCATGGCAATCAGAGAAGAAAAAGGAATGAAAAGGAATTCAAATTGGAAAAGAAGTCAAATTGTCACTGTTTGCAGATGACATGATACTACACATAGAAAATCCCAAAGATGCTACCAGAAAACTACTAGAGCTTAGCAATGAATTTGGTAAAGTTGCAGGATACAAAAGTAATACACAGAAATCTCTTGCAATCCTTTATACTAACAATGAAAGATCAGAAAGAGAAATTAAGGAAACAATCCCATTTACTATCGCATCAAAAAGAATGAAATACCTAGGAATAAAAAGCTACCTAAGGAGACAAAAGACCATACTCTGAAAACTATAAGACAATGATGAAAAAGTCAAAGATGACATAAACAGATGGAAAGATATACACCATATTCTTGGAAGAATCAATATTATAAAGATGACTATACTGTCCAGGGCAATCTACAGATTCAGTGCAATTCCTATCAAATTACCAAGAGCATGTTTTACATAAATATAACCAAAAAAAATTTAACTCATATGGAAACCCTAAAGACTCTGAATAGCCTAAGCAATCCTGAGAAGAAAAATGGAGCTGGAGGAATCAAGCTCCCTGATTTCAGACTATACTACAAAGCTAGAGCAATCAAAACAGTATGGTACTGGCACAGAAAGAGAAATATAGATCAATGGAACAAGGATAAAAAGCCCAGAAATAAACCCACACACCCATGGTCAATCAGTCTGTAACAAGAGAGGCAGGAATATATAGTGGAGCAAAGAATCTCTTCAATAAGTGCTGCCGGGAAACCTGAAGAGCTACATGTAAAAGAATGAAATTAGAATATTCTCTTATACCATACACAAAAATAAATTCAAAATGAGTCAAAGACCCAAGTGTGAGGCTGGACACTATAAAAAAATTTTCAAAAAAATAAAGAGAAAAAAAATAAATAAAATTTAAAAAAATAAAATTCCTAGAGAAAAACATAGGCAGAACACTCTTCGACATAAATCACAGCAATATCTTTTTGGAATATCTTTTTGGACGATTACATTACCCCCTACAGTAATGAAAAGTTAAAAAAAAATAAACAGGATCTAATTAAACTTAAAAGCTTCTGCACAGCAAAGGAAACTATAAACAAAACAAAAAGACAACCCATAGAATGAATGGGAGAAAATATCTGCAAACAAAGCAACTGACAAGGGATTAATCTCCAAAATATACAAATAGTTCACACAGCATTACATAAAAAAAAAAAAATGCAATCAAAAGATGATAGACGATCTAAATAGTTCTCCAAAGAAGACATACAGGTGGCCAAAAAGCATATAAGAAGATGCTCAACATCATAGTATATGAGAAATGCAAATCAAAACATCATCAAAAAGTCTATAAATAATAAATGCTAGAGAGGGTGTGGAGAAAAAGGAATCCACCTACACTGTTGGTGGGAATGTAAATTAGTATGACCACCATGGAGAACAGTATGGAGGCTCCTTAAAAATCTACAAATAGAACTACCATATGATCCAGCAATCCCACTCCTGGGCATATATCCAGAAAAACACAATTCGAAAAGATATACGGACCCCAATGAATTTTAAAAAGATACATGTTCACTGCAGCACCACTTACAATAGCTAGAGACATGGAAGCAACCTAAATGTCCATCAACAGAGGAATGGATAAAAAAGATGTGGTACATAAATGCAATGGATTATTACTCAGCCATAAAAAAGAACAAAATAATGCCATTTGCAGCAATATGGATGGACCTAGAGATTATCACACTAAGTGAAGTCAGACAGAGAAAGACAAATATATGGTATCACTCATATGTGGAATCTGTTTCTTTAAATGATATAAATGAACTTATTTGCAAACCAGAAAGAGACTTAAGATATCAAAACAAATGTATGGTAACCAAAGGGTAAATATGGGGGGGAAGGATAAATCAGGAGCTTGAGATTAACATACACATACAGCTATAGAGAGGATAGAAAACCAACAAGAACCTGCCTACTGTATAGCACAAGGAACTCTACTCAATACTCTGTGATAACTATATGAGAAAAGAATCTGATAAAAAAATGAATATATGTATATGTATAATTAATCACTTTGCTGTACAACTGAAACACAATATTTTAAATCAACTATATGTCAGTAAAAATTTTTTTAAAAACAGACAAAAAGATTGGATAAATATGTGACATACATATATACAGTGGAATATTGCTCAGCCATTAAGAGTGAAGTCCTGCCACTTCCAACAACACAGATGGCCTTAAACAGTATCATGCTAAGTAAAGTAAGTCAGACAGAGAAAGGCAAATACATATAATTTCACTTATACATGAAATCTGAAAAAAAACAAGCAAACATAACAAACAGAAACAAAGTCATAGATACAGAGAACAATAGGGGGTTGCCAGAGGGGAGGGGGCCGGGGGAGGACAGCAGTGAAGGAGATTAAGAGTACAAATTTCCTGTTATAAATAAATGAGCCATGGGTATGAAATGTACAGTTCAGGGAATATAGTCAACAATTACATGTTAACTTTGTATGGTGACAGCTGGTAACTAGACTTATCATGGTGATCATTTTAAAACGTATAGAAATATCAAATCACTATGCTATATACCAGGAACTAACATATAATACTGTAGGTTCAATACATTAATAGTTCAAAACAAATAAGCTTATAGAAAAAGAGATCAGATTTGTGGCTACCAGTGGCAGGGAGTATGGGGAGGAGAACTGGATGAAGACAGTCAAAAGTATAAACTCCCAGATCTAAGATAAATAAATACTAGAGATGTAATGTCAGAGGAGGCAATGGCACCCCACTCCAGTACTCTTGCCTGGAAAATCCCATGGACAGAGGAGCCTGGTAGGCTACAGTCCATGGGGTCGCTAAGAGTCCGACACGACTGAGCGACCTCACTTTCACTTTTCACTTTCATGCATTGTAAAAGGAAATGGCAACCCACTCCAGTGTTCTTGCCTGGAGAATCTCAGGGACGGGGGAGCCTGGTGGGCTGCCATCTATGGGGTCGCACAGAGTCGGACACGACTGAAGTGACTTAGCAGCAGCAGTAGCAGAGATGTAATGTACAACATGATGAATATAATTAATACCATTCTATGTTACATATGAAAGAGAAAAGAGTAAATGCTAAGAGTTCTCATCACAAGGTAAAAAATTTTTTTCTACTTCTTTAAATTTGTATCTACACAAGATAATGGCTGTTCACTAAACTTGTTGTGGTAATCATTTCATGATTTATGTAGGTCAAATCATCATGCAGTATACTTTAAACTTACACAGTGTGCAGTGCTTACTCACTCAGTCATGTCCAACTCTTTGAGACCCCATGGACAGTAGCCCACTAGGTTCCTCTGTCCATGGGGATTCTCCAGGCAAGAATACTGGAGTGGGTTGCCATGCCCTCCTCCAGGGGATCTTCCCAACCCAGGGATTGAACCCAGGTCTCCCGCATTGCAGGCAGATTCTTTACCATCTGAACCACCAGGGAAGCCGATACTTTAAACTTACACAGTGCTATGTCAACTATCTCAATAAAACTGGGAGGAAAAAAAATCTGAGAAATGTCACAGCCAAGAAGAACCTGAGGAGACATGATGACTAAATGTAATGTGGTAGCTCTGCAACAGAAAAGGACATTGGGTAAATTCTAAGTAAACCTAATGAAGTATGAGCTTCAGTTGGTTTAAAAAAAAAAAAAGCAAGTAAGATGACATTGTTCTATCAAATGGCTCAACAGTACACTTGAACTGGCAAAAGAATCAGTAAACCTCATGCTAAATCAAGAGATTATGCATTTAAAATAACAGAAAAAAGAACAAAGAAAAATAAACAGAGCCTCAGAGAAATGTGAGACACACCATTAAGAGTACTAACATATATACACAAAGGGAGTATTAGAAGGAGAGAAGAAAAAGAGGAGCATAGAAATATTAAAAGAAATAATAGCGGAAAAGTAGCCACATTTATTGAAATCATTAATTTACCACAGAGGAAATTCAGTGAAGTTCTAGTAGGATAAAGGCAAAGAGATCCACAAAAGACACATCACACTTCCTGGAGGTCTTCCCTGGAAGTCCAGTGAATAACAATCCTCCTGCTAATGCAGGGGACACGGAATGCCTGGTCCAGGAAGATTCCACAGGCCATGCAGCAACTAAGCCCATGCACCACCACTACTGAGCACTTGCGCTGCAAATACTGAAAGCCGCCCTGCACCTAGAACCTGTGCTGCGCAACAAGAGAAGCCACTGCAATGAGAAGCCCATGCACTGCGAAGAGGAGTAGCCTCTGCTCACTACAACCAGAGGCACGCAGCAACAAGGTCCCAGCGCAACCAATAAATAAATAATTTTTAAAAGACACATCATGCTAAAATGCTAACGCCAAAAGCAAGGAGGAAATCTTGAAAGTAGAAAAGAAAATCAACTCATTACTTACAGAGGATGAAAATCTAGTTTGCTTCTTTACCACACAAGCATTACAGGGCTGCAAGTGAGGTAAGCCACTCTCCGAGGTGTTGACACTGCAAGGAGGATCAAGATGGTGGCTCCCAAAGGTGAGTCTACTTGCTGGCTTGGTCCATAAGGAAGTTTTCACTCATCTGCAATGAGATGAGAAAAATAAGCACAATGCATGAAGTTTTTCATAAAGTTAATTCTACTCAATATAAATGACTATTCTACATTTGTGTCCAACTCCTGATGTTAAAATATTATTCTGCTAAACAGTGGGAATAATAAAAATACTGGTAGTTTTAAGGTCTTTATATTGTCAACAGTATAATGCTGACTGTCCTTTGTTGGCATCCCTATTTTTTCTGTGAATGTTTTTTTTTACATTTTTTCAATTGAAGTATAGTTGATTTACAATGTGATGTTAGTTACAGGTGTACAGCAAAGTGAATCAGGATATCCCTATTTATATTTTGCCAGTTTATAAAATCCAAAAGTCTGAAAGCCAACTTCTTTGGGATGCTACTGTATAGCTGTATAAACAGGGAGCCATGCACCCTCTTCTCAGACCTCCAAGCTTTACTTATAATGAGGTTTGAATTGTAGAGTAGTTAAAGCAGAAACTGATTTTTAAATAGGCCATGGGTGACCACTGCAATCCCTACAGAGCTGCAGAGACAAGACCCTCAATTACCAGCAAACTGTGGGAATTGCTCCACACCCACTTACAAAGGACTATGTGTGACTGACTGTAGCATAAAAAAATAAATAAATAAAACTTTCACTAAGAAGTTAGACTATGGCCTTGCTCAAGCTTGGCGGTATTTCATAGCATGGATTCCTGAGTCAGACAGACATGAGTTCAAACCTGGGTTCTCCCATCATTAGCAGTGAGACCTAACCTCTTGTGCCTCAGTTTTCCCAACAATAAAGCAGAGCAAACAATAGTAACTTTTGTGAGGATTAAATAGAAATGCAGATAAATTACCTAGTATATAGTAAGCAGTCAATAAATTTTTGCCATAATAATGTTGCTATTGCCCACCATAGTGTAAAGCCTATAGTAGAATACTAGGTCTCTCTCCAATCCCCTCTTCTTTTTCTCAGTAATAAAACAGGCAATGCCTGACTTTAACTCCAGGTCTCAATTCTCTGTAGATCTGTGTTACATGTAGTTGTCTATCCTATATGCACTGAAAATTAACTATAAAAATGCCCTTTTAAAACAAAAATGTGTATACATCACAAAATCTATTTTAAATTATTATCTAACATTTACTAAGTTCTATTTGCCAGGTACTACACCAAGCACTTTTCATGAATTATCTGTTTAAAACCTTATCACAATGCCAAGAGGTAAATCTGACTGATATCCATATTGACAAATGAGGAAACTAAAGCTAGGGGAAGGCACAAAAACACCACATTCACTTTGTCTGATGTCATACAACCAGTAATGGGCAAAAGAAAACACGAACCTTGATCTGTCTTGTTCTAAAGCCCTTGTAGGGTTTTCCCTGGTGGCTCAGTGGTAAAGAATCTGCCTGCCATTGCAGGAGATGTGGGTTCAGCTCTGGGTCAGGAAGATCCCCAAGGGAAGGAAATGGCAACCCACTCCAGCATTCTTGCCTGGGAAATCCCATGGACAGAGGACCTGGCAGGCTACAGTCCATGGGGTCAAAAAGAGTTGGACACAACTTAGCTACCTAACAACAAAAAAGCCCTTCCTCCTCTTCCCTGTGCACCATTGCCTCCCTTTGGCTCCTAGTTTCCTCTCCTTCACACTAAATATATCCAGGGGTACGGACCTAAATAGTCCCATTTTATGGACAGATTGAGGCTGAGAGAGAAGCTAACACCACCCAAGGAATCTCACCAGAGCTCAGAATTGAGGACGTTTTCCTGCCTCATCTCTGCAGGTGCCCATCAATATAAGTACGGTAAGAACCGAGCTGAGGAGGATGCCAGGAGGTACCTGGTAGAAAAAGAGAAGCTGGAGAAAGAGAAAGAGACAATCCGGACAGAGCTGATGGCATTGCGGCAGGAAAAGAGGGAACTAAAGGAAGCCATTCGGAACAACCCAGGTATCTATGGGGTGTGGCCCTGAGCAATGAGGGGCTCACACTTGAGCCTTGACACCTCCCCTGGTACTAGCCACCTGGCTTCTTACCAGGAGAAGGTAGGCTTCTCCTCCCCTTTCTCCTTCTCCTCACCACCACCGTCATCACCATGTCTCCTGACCAAGGAAAGTGCCATTGACTAACTGTTTTTAGAGTGAGGGGATGAAAAATAACACAATGTATATACTTAATGTGGTGAAACCAGGTCTGATTTTAGAAATTTTAAAACATGGAAAACAGAGTGTGCCTTAGAATTAAGAGATATCATTTTGAACCTCACATTAACTCATTCATTCACAGCTATGTACTAAGGACCCAAATGTGTGAAACATTGATCCAGGTACTGAGAATAATGGACAGTGACAGTTCACCAGTATCCCCTTCTGAAATCCAGGACCATGACCTCTGCAGGCCTTATATACCCTGGGCTCCTCTGTGTCCCACTTTCTGCCATTTTTCTGTTGAATTCTCTCTTTAGCTGCAGTTCAGCACACTTTCAGAATAAGGTTTCTGAACATGTTGCAGGGAACTGGAGATCCTATCGTTATATAAAATATATCTAAGATCACATAGCCCCATGAGAATCTGATGGAACCTATGGACCCTTTCCTAAAGGAGAAAACACCCACAAATCACAATGTTGCAAATAATTTCAGGAGCTCAAGTGCACCCAGAGCCACAGATTGCCTAGGAATTCACAAACCTCAGACTGAGAATTTCTTGCTTAATAACTTGTTCTATGTGGCTAGGAACCAGAATTAATGGGAAGAAGGCACATGAAGACAGTTTGATTTCAATATAAAGAAAAACTTTCTAAGAGTCAGAACTAGAGTTTGAAGCAGGTTGACTTGACTGTCCAACTTGTCCTGCTCAATTTTTTTCTATAGCATATAACTTTTTAACAGATTACTTATTGTATTTGTATTGTTTTCTCTCACACACACACACATATACATATAAACACACAATTATAAGTTCAGTAAGGTCAAAGATCTTTCCCCGTTTTGTTCACTAATATATCTCAAGGGCATAGAACACTGCCTGGTACCGAACAAGCACTCAATATTTACTGAATGAATGAATGAATAAAAAGAATCACCATTATCAGAAAACCCTCTGGTGCAACCTCTTTCAGGGCAAACAATGGAACAAATTTTTAAACCTATTAAGATCCAAGACAGCTCCTGACACAAAGTCCTAACACAAGTTTGTTGGCTTAAACTGAATAAGCAGCAAAATCCTAGCAAGGACTTGTGATCAGTGTAAAGCCCTGCGTTGATTCTTGGTTACAAGTAAGAAAACTCACCGGCTTAGAAATGAAAAGAAAAATGTGACTGGAAACTTAAGTGATCAGGTGTAGCAAAGTCCAGGGACTTAAGTGATGTCACCAGGAAGCATGTTTCTCCAGTTCTTGCTTCTGCCTTTCCCTACTTTGGTTTCTTCTCTGTCCCTCATGGTGGTAACAAGGCTTCACAACTCTAGCCCTCACACGTCCATGCAGCCAATCCAGCAGAGAGGCTTCTCCTCCCAATGGGCCCCATAAGCACCTTAGGATTCACTTTGATTGGACCAGCTTTGGTCCCTAAACTAACCACTGTGACCAGAAAGTGAGATACAATTATGGGCCAGGTCTAAGTTATGTGCCAATCTCCTGAACTGGAAGTGAGGTCAACCCCATTCAATCTATAGGGAATGAGAGGGGAATGGGGAAATGGACAGTGCGCAGATGAAAACCACACAACCCAGCACGGAGCTAGAACTGCAGGTCCAAAGTCCATCCCTTAACCGGAAGTAAGGCTAGAAAGGCCCTCTGGGAAGGCAGGTCACGGTCTGTGGGGCTGCCAAACTCCCTGATGTTTCTGGCCAGGCTCAGCTATTTCTCATAGATGTCTTTGGACACAGGGGCAAAGTTAAAGGCTCTTGAAGAGGCTCTGGCCACCCTGGAAGCTCAGTGTCGGGCAAAGGAGGAGCACCGGATCGACCTGGAGCTGCGGCTGGTGACTGTGAAGGAGCGCTTGCAGCAGTCCCTGGCAGGGGGCCCAGCCCTGGGGCTCTCCGTCAACAGCAAGAAGAAGAGTGGGGTGAGCTGCTCCTTAATCTCCTCACATGCTGCAGGCTTTCATGATCATTCTTTGAGGGCTAGGAGTTATCCTTATTTACAAATGAGAAAGCTAAAACCCTGAGAGGGAACATGTCATAAGTGGCACACCTATGAAGGAGACTCTTTGGAGCAAGTTCTCTGGCCTGTGTTCTCTCCACTGAAGCACCACTATTTGACTTTTTATCCTGAATGTAATCTTAGAAGTGGCCTTGGGGTTATTGATAATATACAATATGGAATAAGAACAAAATTGATCAATTACCATAGGCTAGTGCAGCATCTTAACCTGTATGATTTCACACAATCTTCATAGCAGTCCAGTGAGGCAATATTATGTGTATTCACCCTATCTGACAGACAAGGAAACTAAGGTTCAGATGTCAAAGTACATGCTCAAGGTCACTCAGCTAAATGGGAGACAGGATCCCAAACCCAGGAAGTCTGATTCCAGAAACTTGCTTTAGCCACTGGTACAGGCCCCCTGCTGGAACCCACTGTGTACCAGGCCCTATCCTCAGGGCTTTGCATCCGTTGTCTCTAATGCGCCCAGCAACCCTCATGTTGAATGGGGTTTCTTCAGGGAGAACTTCAGTGACCTCAGTCTGTGTCAGTGTCTCAACCCCAGCATGACGACTAGTAATTTTTTATAGGGCCTGTCATGTGTATTGTAGGATATTTAGTAGCATCCCCAACCTCTACCCATCTAATGCCAGGAGCTCCATGTCCAGTTATGACAACCAAAAATGTCTCCAGAAATTGCCAAACATCCCCAGGAAGGACAAAACTGTCCCCGTTTGGGAACCACTGGTCTAAATTACCAGCAGTCCCATCTGTTATTCTGCTTCATGGCACTTAGCCACAATTTGTGTGAATATATATATCTGAAAAATAGTAGAAGTGCAATAAATGCTTGTCGAATAAATGTTTATACCTGCTTTTAGACAAGGAAACAGTATTCCTATTACCATCCAGGGTCAGGCCACACCTCATGACTCAGAAGCCAGAGCAGTTTCTTCTACTCCTACACTTCCTCTCCATGGGGTCATTTCCAACCTCATTTACAGAAAAGCTTAGAGGCCAGGGACAAAACAATTTCCGAGAATCACAGAGGGCTGATGGAGGAGTAGAAGTGGTTCCCTCATCCCAGATGCTTCCTCCCACCAACATGCCCTGATGTTCACATTCCACAGAGCTTTTCCCTCCACTTTTGATCCTTGTGATGGCCTTTGGAGAAAGTCCTCTCTAAATTCCCTACAGGCTTAACTATCGGTATGTCACATTCAAGGAACTACATCCAGCAAGATACTAAGCAATCAATTGAAAAATTTAAGGAGTAAAGGCAGTGTAAAAAACATGAAGGAATGCAGGAGAGAGGTTAAGAGGCAGGACTGTGGGATCCCAGCTGTCTCACTCACCAGCTTTATGGCCTTGAGCAGTGACTTGCCCTTCTCATTTTCCTTATCTGTAAAATGTAACAACATAATAAGTACCTGCTTTATATAACTGAAAAGGCTAAATGAACTATGATAATTTATGCAATGTCTGGTGCACAGTGAAGATTCAGATATTTTAACTTTAGTAATTTTAGTCATTTAATCATAAATTTATTCCAAGGCCCTCAGGTGTCTTGCACCCCTTACTCTGTTTGATGCTGACATGTTTGCACAATGTCTTCTACTTGCACTCTTTCAAGGGCAGGCTGTGTGAGTACTAGACCTCACCAAAGTAACTATCTCTTGTCATCAACAGGAAACTGCAAATAAACCCCAGAACAATGCCCCAGAGCAACCTCTCCCTGTCAATTGTGTTTCTGAGTTACGGAAGAGGAGCCCATCCATCATAAACTCCAATCAAGGAAGGGTGCTACAAAAAGCCAAGGTACCACGACAGTTTGGCTAATCAAAATTCAGAGACCCGGAAGCTTCCTTTCTATAGAACCTCACCAAGGACAAAAAATATCAACTAGTGAGAAAGACAGAGAATTGCCAGTATATCCATGTAGTAAAACTCATAAACTTTGCTCAGAAAGCAAGACCCTCAAATCTCCCTTGGAACCTATTTACTCTTTCTTAATACATAATTCTGCCAAGCTTTGGTTTCTGAACCTACAATATGTGTTGAGACAAGAAAGGCCCCGTTTAATAGGTGAGGAAACTGAGTAAAGGCACTTGCCCAAGGTTATGCAGGGCATCACTGAGAGAGCTGGGATGCAAATCCATCTCTTCCACTTCCAAGTCAACAGCTCACTCCATGATACTGGAGTGAAACCTGGGGAATCCTACCTCTGAAACTTGGGGCCAGTTGTGTTCCAGAACTTTCTGAATTTTAGAAAGGTAATGTGGTGCATATACTGTGTATAATGAAAAACCCCAAGTTCTCAGGAGGTACTCTGTAAGCAAACATGTTGATAATTCTATAGCTAGACACAAACATTCACAGCACATTAAATAAACAGACTTCAAATGACCTCTTATCAGGTCAGGCCAGAGCCACTGAATCTGTGCCAAAACACTTGAAAAAGATTCTGGTCTCAGAGCTGTCTGGTTTCAGAATTGCAGATAAGAAAGTGTGGACCTGAAAACAAATACCTGAGCATTAGGACATGAGATAAGTAACCAGCCCAAGGCCAGACCACCGAGACTAGACATCAGCAAACTTTTTTGGGAAAGGGCCAGAGAGCAAATATTTGATGCTCTGTGGACCACACGGTCTCTTTCACAGCCACCTACCTCTGCCATCATAGCAGGAAAGTAGTCATAGACAGTGTGTAAAGGAGTGTGTGTTTATGGACACAACTTTGAATATCACATAAATTTCAGGAGTCATGAAAAATTTTTTTTTGAAATATTAAAATCAGAATACCATTCTTAGTTGATGGGTCATATAAAAATATGTAGTGAGCCAGATTTGGTGGTCCATGAGCCAGAGTTTGCTTCTCTTTGATCCTTATGGGCCACTAGAAGAACTCTGGATTTTGTTCTAACATAATGGAAAGTCACTGGCAAATTTGGACCAAGGAATTCTGGGGTATGAATTACATTTTTAAAAGACCATTCTGGCTACTATGTTGAAAATGGATGAGGGGATAGAGAGATCAGTTAGGAGAATTTTGATGAGAGATTAGAAAAGTTTAGTGGAGGTGATAGGAAGTAGCTGGTTTTGGAGGTAGAGAAGAAGGATTTGCTGCTGAGGATGTGGAGGATAAGGAAAAGAAACAAATCAAGGATGTTTTTACCTTGTTTTCATCCTGTAAATTATACCTGAATATTCAATAAACCGATTTTTTTTCCTGTTTTTCTGTTATGCAGGAATGGGAAATGAAGAAGACCTAGAAAGAAGATGAGGATTTCATCCAAAGGAAATAACACCTTGTCCATCCAAGGCAAAGCCTTTTTTACAAAGAGACATGAGAAGACTGGAAGTAGCTCAAACTCTCTGGCCGTCCCAAAGATCAGCCTTTATTGTCTGCATGATTATAGGGAATATGGGAAGAAAAGAAGTAGAATAGGGAAACAGAGGGCATCCTTATAACTTTACAGAGGGTGGAAATTGGGGTGGAGGGAGACAGAAATCTCTACAGTTGTAAAGGTTTTGTTGATTGTCTTTGCCTTCCCCTCTGAAGAAGAAATGAAAGCACATGTGAATAAGCCATTCCATCCCCTTCTCAGCATCCCATTCCCAGTCCATAGGAAAAAGGAAGGTCCTGAAGCATCGGTGCTGCAGTAGAGAGAGATGGGACTTGATCATCTGACAACACCTGTGCCAAATGGATTCACACTGGGCATTACTGACAATCTCTAGGCCAAACAGGCTGAAAAATCAATACCATTATCCCTACTTGCATGAAGTGAACAAAAACTACAGAGATTATGCAAATTCTACAATCATTCCTCATGATACGGATTCTAGAATCCCAGATTTGAGTGTTTTCAAATCAGAGATCTGGCACAGAGGAGTTCAGCAGGCCAAGAAGTTCAGCAGCTGACATATTTTAAGCTCACAGTGCTACTCAGCAGCACAGATTTCTAATGTCCACAGAATGCTGCAGGCACTGTAAGGTGGGATCATTTGCTATCAATCAAGTCCCCCACCTAGTGTATATGGCACTCAGGCTCTGGGAGCTATGATTAGAAATCCAGGTGATACTCTTTATGTCTTTAACCTTACTTTGCACTTGGAGACCCACCAGTCCACCCTTTGAACCCTACTATCAAACCTATCACATAAAACCAAGAGGATGGTGGCTCATTTATGCCACAGGGGTGCTAAACAGTTTATAAACGTTTGATATTTTTATAGAAGAGCAAGGACCTCAAGTCCCAGGCAGTCTTCTAACTGTGCCAATTATTACTTTTTCAACACTGTGGCCCCATTACAGGCCTTCACCACCTTTCCCTCCAATAAAGATAAAAATCATTTAAATGCAAAAGCTCAAAGGTTAACTCAAGGGGAAAGAAAGGACATCCTAGAGAAGCCTCTGGACACTCTGGGCTGCACACACTTTACTTACCGAAAGCTTTACACACTTGAGCCTCACCCAAACTGCATCACCCTCTGAGGGAGCAGCAGACCAAAGCAAGTAAAATAACCTGATCGAAAGTACCCAGCTGTCAGTGGCAGAATATAAGGCTTAGGGCTGATACACTTGGATCCAGACAAGGCTGCTTGAGCTCTGCCTCTGCCATTTACCAGCTGTGACTTTGACCTCTGATTTATCTGTGAAAACCATGTTAACAATGGTACTTTTCTCCCAGGACTACTGGGGGGATTCAATGAGATTAACACACAGGAAGCATCTTGCACACTGTCCAAGAAATAGGAAAGGTTCAGCCATAGTGGTTATTAGCTAGATAAAAAACATCTGACAAATTTTGCATCCTTTCCACTGAAGAAATGACTTTCACATGGTTTTAACAACCATTAAAAGCTAAAAGGCAACCAATCCATAATTGACATCTTTCATCCAAATTCCACCTGAGTGTCTTCAGTGACCATGGAGCTCACATAAACTGCACTGCCAACGTCGTTCTTCCTTAAAATGTAGATCCTGGAATAGCACCCAGCAATTCAACTGTGTATGTGATGTGCGTCACATCCTTTCCTATAGTTATTTTGAGTGCCTTTTCCCACCAATAGATCTTGGCTCTTTGAAGGGGTTACCCTTCAAAATTAATAATTAACATTTACTGAGCACTCACCATGTATCAGGCACTGTTAGCCATGATTGGCTTACAAGACATACATCCCGTGCAGTCACGGAGGGCCCCATGCCTAGTAGGGCTCTGTGCTTGGTTTATTGCTCTGTTACCCTCTCAGTAATCTTGAACAAAGGGCTCCACACTTTACTATTGCCTTTTATGTAGCCAAACCTGGTGCTAATTACTTCTCTATTTTCCCTTTAATCTTCACTAAAACCCTGTGAGATAGGTTCTGTTATCCCAGTTTTCACAGTTCAGGAAATGGAAGCCCGGAGAAGTCAGGTAACTTACTCAAGTCCACATTTAAGAAGTGGTGGAGTCGGCATTTGAATACATGGAGTCTGACCCTAGAATCCTCTTCCTCTTGGTTCCAAGGTCCTGTTTGACTCATGTCCTCCCTCCTTTTGCAGTGCAGCATTCAGAAGCACACAAGCACTTAATGAGTGGATGCAACACACCTGGTGTAACTTAGCTACGAGATGTTTTAACAAAATGGCTACAGCGTGGATGCCACTTCTGGTTTGGTTGTTTTTTTCAAAGTGTAGGGCCATGGTTCTAAGGTGGACTTGAAGCTCCATCCTCCCCAGTACTGCAAAGCATTTAGATTATCAGATTTCTAGTATCACTGTATCCTCAGTGGGGGTCCTTGAGCAGGTTTACCAACCTCTCTGAGCCTGTTTTCTATGTAAAAAAGAATCATGATCACTCCTTAACCCGTGTTTTCTTAAGGCCAAAAGGAAACAGAAGACTGCTGATTATAACACACTTGAACCAGGGCTTGGATAGAATATAAGGATGCAAAAGACTCCAGCTTTCTCTTTATGGAACTCACAAACAAGCAGAGAAAAATTATGACTCAAATAGCTACAGTACAAACGAGCCACGCTAAGGTGAAGATTCAGAATGACGAAGGCACACTGCTCCTTCCTTAAAAAACTTTTTGACTTTAAGGACTATCCAGTAACTAGTCTGGCAACTCCAAGTGTCCACAACCCCAATTACCAGTCTATTCTCACAACCTGTCAATTTTCCATACTGAATCTCTCTAAAATTCACTCATTTCTTCCCATCTCCACTGACACCATTCAACTTCATTAATTCATTTAACAAATACTAGAGCATCTACCGGAGAAGGAAATAACCACCCACTCCAGTATTCTTGCCTGGAGAATGCCATGGACAGAGAAGCCTGGTAGGCTGCTGTCCATAGGGTCGCAGTTAGACGTGACTGAAGCAACTTAGCATGCATGCATGCATTAGAGAAGGAAATGGCAGTCCACTCCAGTAGTCTTGCCTGGAGAATCCCAAGGACAGAGGAGCTTGGTGGGGTCGCAGAGTCAGACACGACTGAAGTGACTTAGCAGCAGCAGAGCATCTACTGTGTGCCCCTACTGTACTAGAGGTCAAAAGTCACAGCTGTGAACAAGGCAGACACTCTCATGAAGCTTACACTCAAAAACCAAAAAACTGCTGGCTATACCTAAAATAGTAGTTACTTTAGATAAGGTGGTTACAAACGTCTCTCTGGTGAGGTAATCCCAGGACAGAACATACCCCTTCCCTGCATGGACCCGTCCAACAGCTTGTCTCCCCACCTTAGACCCAATCTCCTCCACACTACGGTCAGTGACCCCTTAAACACGTAATGGCACTGTAACGTTGAAGTTCTTTAGACAAAAGGATTTTGAACCGCTACATTAGGGCACTGTTCCACTGTTTATTAAATATGAACAGACAAAAAAATCTCTGCCCTAATGGAGTTTACACATTAGTGAGAAGAAATGAAAAAATACACATTTCGAACCACAGTAAGTCGAGGGGGAAGGGGGAATTGGCGAAAAAAGCGAGTATGAGTGGTGAGAGATGAGGGTCAGGCTTTGGCTTTCTTTAATTCCTCACAAGCCCTGGCTCTAACCACCGTCTTGTGTTGCTCCTCCGCCTCCTCCAGTACTTTAGTCCCTTACTTGCAAGGCGCTCCTTTTTGACTTTGCAGATGCTGTTTTCTTCTACCTGAACCACTTGCCTTTTTTCATTTACTTGTTATTCCGCTTTCAGTTCAAACATTATTTCCTCTGTGAAAACGCCCCCAAACTAGGTCATATCGTATTCTAGGGTTCCGCAACACCAAGCCCCTCACGTTTAAATAAGGGTCATATTTTGACTTTATATAGTGTTTGCACTTGTTTGTTGTGTAAAACTTCATGTAAGCTCCTTGAGGATACAACTGTTACTCCCTGTGGTCGCCGCGTATTCCGCGCCTACCACTGAGCCTATTCCCTTGTCACAGGAAACCAACCTACCCGAGGAACACGCCGGTGGCCGGAAGAGTTGCGTTACTTATAGACCGGGTAGGGAACTGCCCAGGAGCAACCCGACAAGTGGCGTTCCCATCCGGGGCCCTAAGAGAAAAACGCCCGCGAAGGCTGCTGGGAAGCGTGGTTTTTGAAGCGAGCGTAGCTCGCCATTTGGAACAAGTGCGCATGCGCTGCCTCCGTATGCCGAGGTGGGAACATGGCCGCCAGGCTCTTGTGGGCGGTCCGGCGGCAGATGCAGCCCCTGGCGTCGCATGCCGCGTCCGAGGGCAGGTAAGCGAGGCAGGTGGGGATTGGGAACTTGAGGACAATGAGGGACGAGCTATCTGAAGGGGCAGTTTGGGGCTGGAGGACGAGGGAACCTCTCTAACCTCTCGGCCGCTACAACTGGGCACTCACGGCCCCATCTTACAGAGCGGGAAACTGAGGTCCACAGCCGCGCCTCCTTGTTGGGCCGAGGTATGTTGGAAGATACGAGGTCACGCCCTCGGAGGTGGGAATTGTTCTTCTGACTGAATTGGGGACGTGCCCGTCCCGCCCCTTTCTCCAGCTTTGGTGCCTACAGGTGAATTGGGATTCTCTCCTAGCCTCCCGTGTGAACATAATGGGGAACCAATATCTGAGCTTCACTTTTCCTGTAGGTAAAAGGAGGGCGTTGGACTTTGCCAAACGGCCATTCCACCTGCCTTCAGGAGTTTAAATTCTGGTGGCTGCTTTTATCCATCGATTGCAGCAGCTTTTTTTGATCACTTATCTTGCTGATTGCAGAACTGTGGGTAGCTCTTTTTATTCTCCCGTTTAATCGGGGGAAACTGTGGTTTAGAAAATTTGAGTAACGTCTCCAAACTTAAATACTCATGAAGTTGTGGAATTCATACTGAAAACCAGTCAGGACTGTAGAATCGGCCCTTTTAAATTAGTGACCAATGTTCATTATTCTCAGGGACGATTCCTTGTTGACAGTTTCTTTACCAGAAAAAGTAAACATTGCTGAGTAGGGGGATGGGTAAAGTTGGATCTTTGAAAAGTAAATTACGGTGATATCCGAAAATTTTGCATAACTATTTGTAGCCTTTTTACCATAACACACCTGACCCAGCTCTAGGGTGAGAGGTTGAATTCTGGGTTTCAAGCTTTTCCCCCCTAATCTTTTGGGCAGTTTTTGGTGTAGGGAAGTGATCGGAAGCAAAATAGTTCCTTCTGATAAAATTTCCCCCCCACTCCAGTTCTGAAAGAGTAGCAATTGAATGAATCCACCACAATCCCCCTCTTTCTCATGACTTGGGCCCTAGCCATGTTCCCTTCAACTGGCCCTGAGGATATTTTGACCTATTTTTAATTGGGTAAATGTTGTTTTTTAGGACTTTAGGAGGAAGGATCTATTTCACCCTGTTTGATGTGGCCCAGATTTATGGTGACCACATTTTCTGAACTGAAAATTGGTAATCATGTATAATTTGACATAAGATCATAATAACTGAATTCAGGACTAGCATGAAAGATTAAAAAGTAATCTTGCCCACACCCTTATACTGATGGTTCCCTCATCCCTTTCTTGAACTAAACTCCTTTACCCCTACTAAGCGTTCATTTAGATTTCACCTCAGTGGCCACTCTTCAATATATGCCAGTTTATATAAATAAACTATTTGTTTTAAAGATCTTTCACACCCACAGATTTTCTTGATGGTTTTACTTCAAATTAAATAATGAGTACCCAGGAGGTGTAATGGAAACTTCCTTGATCAGGGGGTTCAAAACTGCTGCAATCTAAGATCCACAAATCGCTACTCTAAAATTTTTATGTAAACTGAACTACATATCTATATGATCTATTTCATTCACCTGTTCACAGTCCACAACATAGAGTAAATGTTTGTAAGTTTTTGATTGATTTGATTTTACATGGTAAGTTCCCAACTCATTTTCTCTTAACGCAGATTCTCTTCCATAAAAGCCTTTTACTTAGAGCTTGTGATCAAGAAAGCTTTAGAATTCTAGGCCTCACTCCAATTTGATAAGGTACCTTTACTGGGGTTAATTTTCCCCATTTATAAAATGAGAGACTGAACCTGAACTGTATGACTTTTTGTTTTGAATTCTTGCTTCTGGCATTGTCCTGCTGGTTCTAGGTACTATAATTTGGTGTTCTCTTGCTGACTTTTGTGTCCCCACTTCCAGCTATTTCTACTGCCTGATGCTCAGTATCCTGATTCAACAGAATACTAACTATGTGATCTTGAGCAAGGCATAAGCCTCTCTGAACTTTGGTTTTCTCATCTATAAAATAGGGATGATAATAGTATTTATCTCACATATTGTGAGATGAAAAAATGATTTAATAAAAATCTTGTCAACTGTGTCTGGCACTTAACAAGTACATTATAAGTGTTTGTGTAATTACTGAAACTGAAAGCACTTTGTCTAGAGAGAGTCAATCTGGGAAGCATTCCAGTCTCTGAACTTTGTTGTAACTCTGGCTGTTTGTCATGGCTAGGGGATGGCTGCATCCTTTCAGCACTGCCACTCAGAGAACCGCTGGTGAAGACTGCAGTTCTGAGGACCCCCCTGATGAACTGGGACCCTCTCTTGCAGAACGCGCCTTAAAGCTAAAAGCTGTTAAACTGGAGAAGGAAGTCCAAGATTTAACAGTAGGTAGATTTTATATTATCTGTTCATATAGTCTGAAATACATATCATATTTTCTATTATCTGTTTATGTTACCTGTAATCACATCTTCTCTCTGGCTTAAATATTCACATAGTTTTTTAAGTCAGTTTTTTAAATTGTTTCCTCTAATTAGCTCTTTACTGCCTCTTGTTAGATATACTGAGCAAAATAATCTGCAGTAGTTCAAAAACATTACCAGCTACAGATACTCATCTTTGTTCAGTTTCCTGGTGTGTCACAGTACTTAGCTATCTGATATTTTGGTAGTTTCAATGGAAGTACAATGCCTGGCATGTAGTAGACACTCAAATAAACATTTGTTGAATTAGTGTGGTCATTTATCATTTTATTCTGCCAATCAGACTCTTATCTGGCTTAGTGTGCCAGTACTGTACTGATAGATTTTGAGAAATAGAGTAATTCCAAAGCAGGACCACCCAGAAAGGGCATGAGGTTAGAAAGTGTGTCTTATGAGAGTAATGAAAGGAACCAGGGATTATAAGAATGAAAGGGAAAAAAAAGACTAAAGAGGCTAAATAATTGCCTTCAAATAGATGACATATTTTTATTAATACATATTTATTGGCTGTGCTGGGTCTTAGTTGCAGCATGTGGGATCTAGTTCCCTGACCAGGAATCAAACCTGGGCCCCTTGCATTAGGAGCATGGAGTCTTAACCCGGAGAAGGCAATGGCACCCCACTGCAGTACTCTTGCCTGGAAAATCCCATGGACGGAGGGGCCTGGTGGGCTGCCATCTATGGGGTCGCAGAGAGTCGGAGATGACTGAAGCGACTTAGCAGCAGCAACAGCAGTCTTAACCACTGAACCATCAAAGAAGTCCCAAGATGACATACTTTTTAAAATTTACTCTTGGTTGTCCTAGAGTTTAGTTCAACAATAGAAAGTTGGAAGGTGGCAGTGTTGGCTGAAGATGATAAAGAAAGCTCTTTCTGAAGATAATGAGCTTGAAAACAGTTGTTATGGGTTCAAACTGGCAGCGTAAATGACAGCCTGTCAGAACTGTAGTAAACAGAGATTGCTGCTCTGATTGGGAATTTGGAGTAGCTGATACAAGATTCCTACACAACTCCTAATGTTTTTGTTTACTTTAATAAAAATCTATACCAAGGGTTAAATTTGTAAAATAAACAAAAAGTTTCTTTTCTACCATAAGCATTTGTTTTCTCATCATTTTGACTTTGCTTCTGATGCTCAGGTGAGATACCAGAGAGCTGTAGCTGACAGTGAAAATATAAGAAGGCGAACCCAGAGATGTGTAGAAGATGCCAAGATATTTGGTGAGAGATTTATTAATAATAAAAATATTTTTTAGTTTAGGGCACTTACTAGCAGTTCTGCATGCTGCACTTAGCAAAAAACACATCTGTTTTAACCAGTCTATACTGTACCCTTCCAGAACACCCATAGGTTTTATGTGCTGCTTATTGGGAATGTTGGAAAATGAACCATTTGCTGAAATAATGTTTGCCTTTATTTTCACCAGAATTTTGTTATTTTTCAAGCATGTACAGTTATCATTCTAGTGCCTGTACAGGCAGTTCTGTTTAACTATTTAATGAACAAGTGAAGTGAATCATTAATCAGAAAAGAATCCAAAGAGCAGACACATAGGCAATCAGAAATGCTAAAATTTGCTTCATCTAAGCAAAACTGGTCTGTATTCAGAATGCAGTAACTAACTATGTCTCCAGCAGACAACTTTCACAACCATAGACAAAAATCATCTGCGTTACTCTCACTGTTGTACAGCTTGCTGAGGTACAACTCAAAGGCTCAGACCACATGGAATCAGATGACCCTGATGGCTGTGCTAGATCAAATCTCTTTTTTCACTGATGGCATTGAATAATCTTTTTGGTTCATTTCAAAGTCTCCCAGAAATCTTTTCCTAAATGCACCACATCTTGTTCCAGATCTGTTCATGAAACTGTTAGTTGAATAACAGAGATTCAAGGGTAAAAGGCAGTCTTTGATGGCTTGCTATACTCACAATTTAATATGGAGCATTACACTTTTACTGCACATAGAATGGAGTGCCCCAGGGGCCCTTGGATACTATTTAGTCCAGTCTCCTCTTATAGGCAAGCTAGAAAAAGTTATTTGACATCAGATGTAGATATGAATCCACTGATCCCTTATCCCTAATCTATTTTTCTTTCCCTTGTATCACTCATACTTCTTCCTGTTCTCTGGATTTTGTCTGCTGTTTATACACAAGATTCACTCCATTCATGTCCCATCCAACCCCATTCCTTTGGCTTAGCCTTCTGATTCTCATTCAGTGCTTTAGATACCATGTTTCAAGACTGAATAAATACTAACCCCGAAATTGTATTCCTAAATAACTCAGTACTGACCCCCAAATGTGTTTCTGATATTTCATCCAAGTTTTAGTCACATATTTCCAACTATCAGGGCTCAACAAACTGCAGCCTTTCCATCCAGACAGTACGTACCTGGGAAATCTCTCCTCTGTCATTATCTGTCTTATTGGCTGCATGTTTTGATACAGGGCCTTAAACTTGTCCCTGGATTAAAACTAGATCAACAAAGTCCTTCACCACTCACCAGCTCCTACCAAGGCTTTTGTGTTACCACACAAAAATGATATTCCTTATCATTTCTATAAGAAAAATGAAGAATGCTGCATTGGAAGTAATGAGATTTCTCAACAACTGAGTTAACTTTTATAAAGTTTATGTAACTCTAAAAAAATTAGACAAGCTTAATGGCCTGTCTCCAGCAAACAGAACAGAGTGATTTCCTCACAAACAATAAGATACAACTTTGTAGCAGGCATTTAGAGACTTAACTCATCTATGGAGTATATTTCTTTCCTGTTCCTGTTTAGCTAATTCTTAAGAATAACCACTCCTTTATTCCTCAGCACAGTCTTCTCAACTCCTCTTTTATAATTCCCCTATCAATGAATGTCTTCTTCCTGTTGAGAATATATGCCTTAGCACAAATGAGACAGGCAGGAATTTTCAAAATATGTGTTAAGATGAACAACTCACCTTTAGTGCATTGTTCAGTCACGTCCAACTCTTTGCAACCCCACGGACTGCAGCATACCAGGCCTCCCTGTCCTTCACCCCATAGATAAAAGAAGCATATAAAACTAAGTCAAGTTTTTAAAAAGACAGGTTTCTGAACCTTTTGTAGTCTTACCTAGTTCTTGGGTTCTAACAGTCTTCCCCATCTCCTAGGCAGCTTTCTAGTTGTATGTCTTCTAAGAGAAATGTTGGCTCATCAGTTCGGTTGCAGGGGTAATCACTGGTGATGATCCTCAAATCCCATGTAGCAATCTTTGCATTTCCTGGGGTACCTAGTATACCAGCCACCTCTTTGAGCCTTCCCCAAACTCTGCCCTCGAGAGCATAGTGATTTACAAACAGTAAGAGTATCTGGTTTCTCTGTAGGAATTCAGAGTTTCTGTAAGGATTTGGTGGAGGTTGCAGACATTTTGGAGAAGACTACAGAGTGTATTTCTGAAGAAACAGAGCCTGCAGACCAGAAGCTCACTCTGGAGAAGATCTTCCGAGGATTGTCACTTTTAGAAGCAAAGCTGAAAAGTGTGTTCGCCAAACACGGCCTGGAGAAGATGACACCCATCGGTGACAAATATGACCCTCATGAGCATGAACTCATTTGTCACGTGCCAGCTGGTGTTGGGGTGCAGCCTGGCACCGTGGCATTCGTAAGGCAAGACGGCTACAAGCTTCATGGCCGCACCATTAGACTTGCCCGGGTTGAAGTGGCAGTAGAGTCTCAGAGAAGACTGTGAAGGGGCCCAGAGGAACTGCGTGTTCTCCCAGAGTGCAGCCACCTGTGATTCCTTTATTTATTAAACTAGGTTCGTATTGTACATGAGGTACTTCATGTGATCTGTTTTGGATTTAGTCATATTGGCTTTATTTCTGAGATACTTTGTTGATTTAATGCGACCTGTTTGGTCTCATTAGAAGTCTTGCCATTGGGCATTTGAACAATGTGACAAGTGTCTCCTGTGGCCTTATCAAAATGTGTTTAAGAAAATTATTTTAAAATTGGTACTCTGATGACTTTCAATCCAAAATGTTTTTTAAAGGTGGAAATGAGTGTATGTTTATGTGTTTTCAACTAAATGTTCATTTCTAGTCCCTATAACAGAAATTGTATAGGATCTTGAATTTGGTGGGAAGCGGAGGTGGTAGGGATTCATTTAACATTTGGGTACTGAAATGATAAAGCTTTACAACTGTATGAATTTGAATCATTTGGATTGATTTTTATGCACATAGATTTTCAGAGCCTACCCTTTTCATTTTGTTTTTCTTCTAACCATCTTTTGTCCTTGTAGTTCCTGCCAGGTGGACTTCATATTCACACTCATTTCCCTTTTCAAATCCCATATACAAGGCTAAGGCCTCAGGAAAGACTTGGAAGACAGATTGGCAAGAAATCAAGACACCAGGTCCCTTTCAAGCAAGTATGGCCAAGAAACCTTGTGCTTTCCTTGCTGAGTTGTCTTCAAATTATTTTCAGCTTCCTTAGGTGTATAATCATTTCAGGGAAATTGAGGCAGTGCCAACAGCTAATGACCTAAACTGGTCTATGCAAGCAGTTTACCACAATTTCTCTTTCCATTGGCCCTTAAATCCTCTGCCACTTTGTCAGATTTATCTTGTGATCCTTGATTAGATTATGTAGGGAGGTAGTCAGGACCAAAAAATGTTAGGTTCTTATGAGTCCTCATTTCATTTAGTTATGCTGGGTTTGGAGTTTTTGTTTTGTTTGTTTTGGGGTTTTTTGGGGGGGGCTACTCACAATTCACTACCTCTCTTACATTGACTAGCTTTATATTCTATTTTTTTTATCTGTCTTATGTCACATGTAAACATCTAGCTCCCCTTTTATGTACTGACCTTCTAGAGGTAATGAGCCTATGTGTATATTTTTTATTTCAGTCTTATAGATAGTGTTCTATAAAAAATTTATTCAGTAAATGAGTTAGTGAATGAATGATATATATATCAGACATTAGAAAGGAGGTCTTTATAGATATTTTAATGCTAGGAGCCGCCTTAATAATCTAATCTCACCCTTTCAGTTTCTTCAGACTATGTGAAAACAGTCTTTTAGGACTGGACTCGAAGAAAAAAAAAAATCTCTAAAACTAGTAAACTAAATTTCAGTGAGAACTTAAGAAACAACTAGATACTAACTTCAGTATTTAAGATTCAACAGTTCTATAATGAACATGCAAATATACCCCCAACAGACAATTAAATGTTGTTAAGTGTCCAGATTGTCCAGGTTTAGGTTTAAGTTACTTTCCCATAAAATAAATCCATTTCTTCTAGAACTCTATGACCCCATTCTGTGGGATGGTGAAAGAGCCTCTTAGACATCTTAGATAATTATAGCACACTACACAGATATGCATCAGCAAAACCATCCCCTAATGGGTACTACCACCTCCACCAGATTTAGACACAAAAAAACAAATACATCTCAGATGCAAACAAAAGACTGGTGGTGAGATTTAAAAACCAGACCTCTTGGCATTCCACTCAGTACATCCTGTAAATGTAATGAGCAGTCAGATTTCACAATGGGAATATGTCTTTTTTTTCTGCCTTCTTTCCTTTAAAAATGACAAATATTGACAATAAGAAAGTGAGGCAATTATGATTTTCCATTTGTTCTTGGATCACTAGCTGTTCATTACAAATGAATTAGAATAACCATAATTTCAGGTATGGAATGTTCTGATTACTTGAAGAGTTTTTCAGTATTCTTTGCAACCTCCTGTTTTAGCAAGTAGATTGAGAATAATTCTAGATTCTTCTATTATTCAGTAGTTTTGCAGACTTAAAAGTATAAACTTAGAAGCTGGAGCTATAACAGAATCTCAAAAAGTTGAAAGGCTTTCAGGAGCCAGTGCAGCATAACAGAGCATATGCTTAGTAAGCATCAACTCAAACATAATTCCCAGCCTAGTCACTTCACTCTTCTAAGCCTGCTTCCGTGTTTGTAAAATAGTTATAATTCTCAACCTATTACGAGGATTAAATGAAATGTGCAAATTGCCTATTACAGTAGGCCGTCGAATATTTATTTTTATTGCTTTTTATACACATTGTTTTTTGTATGTTTCCCCTAAAGTCTAGGGGAAGGGGAAGACTGGTGCTTGACTATAAAAAAATAATTGTAAGTTAATCAGTCATAGTGAATTCTTTTCTTTTCAGCTTCTGTTTTTTGTGTGTGTCTGTTTAAACTATAATGAGGAAGTCTACATTTTTAGACTGGAGAAATAAGGTTTTTCAGTGCTCTTAATTATTTTCATCTTGATGGTAAAGTAAAAAGATATTGGCTTGTAGATGATATGTGTAAGGAAGCTTTGGCTCATATGAAGAGGGACCTTGGTGTCTTAGTACTTGGATTTTATGAATCTTTGGTGGATTTTCCTTACCACTATAAAGGAATCATTCAGTTTGTACTGACATAAGTTACGTGGTGCTCTTTCTTGGCAAAGGATTTAATAAGTGAAGAAACATCCTTAAACACTAAGGCAAAATCAAAGAAGACAAAGGTGAAATATAATCTTCGGAAACAACATTAATAAAACTTTTATTGAAATTACTGTTTCGTGTATTTACTGTCTGTCTGCCAGAATCATATTGTGTATTGACATGGTCACTTCACTGATTGCTGACCGACCTTGTTGATGCTCAGTGGAGGGAACTTGGGGTCTCACTTGCCCAGGCAAGTGGATGCAGTGCAGGCATTTTGCCTTGGTGTTGAGGCTTTGTCTGTTTTTTTACCTCCTTGACTTGCTTCCTTCTGATTTCTATGTATTTCTTAAATCTGGATCCCTATTTATTTCTGCCTTTCTGTCTGGCACTGCCTTATATTCTTGTGCTTGCTTCTTGGTTCTAATCATCTTCCCTGCTTTAATCATTTTACTCAAACTGCAGAACTTCTGACCATCCTCTCAATCTGATTACTGGCACGTGGCCGCCTGCTTCCATGTGCCCTTCCCAACCTTTGCCTAGCCTTGTCTTTACCTCTGCTTCTTCACTGGCTTCCACATACCCAGCCTCCTGGCTAAGTGCCCCTCTTTGTAGCCAGCCTTTCCTGTAGTTTTGGCTTTGCATTTTCATCATTCTTCCCACCCTAGCTCCATAATCCATTGTTTCTCACATTCCCAGAGCTAGTTGGCAAGTATATCCTTACCTTACTCTTGTCCATTCTCATATTCACTGGAGGTTTTAAAGCACAGCTTTGAAATCTCCTTGAATCTAGACCGTAGATTATAGGGAGGTGACACTGCTGGTTTCTGACCCACACCTTCCTGTCTCTGGATGCTCACTCTTGATACCTAGCCATCAAACCAAAGAGCCAACTCAAGTAACCTGTGGAATAGAACCAAGGGTCATGGCTGAGCTTTTAGCTGACAGCCAGCACCAAACTGCCAGCCACCTTAGTGAGTCATTTTGAAAGTGGACTCTCCAGTCCCCAGTGGAACAACCCCATCTGACATCACATGGGACAGATGAGATCTCACTGAGTCCTGCCCAATATGCAGATTTATGGGGAAAAAAAAAGTGTTACCTTTAGCCACTAAGTTTTGGGGTAGTTTGTTAATGCAGCAATAAATAACTGATGGAATCACCCAACCTCACTTTCAGTCTCACTACTAGTTGTTTTGTACCTTGGCCACCAGAATTATGGCTCCTTGGTTTTCCTCTTAAACAGCTTTTTTGAATTTGTCCTACAACTCTGATACACATGGATTGTGGGATTAGAAGAATTTTTTCCTAACAGGAAAAAACACAGCTGTAAAATCTAGAATTATCAAGGACCCTAAAATTGGCTCAGACGGTAAAGTGTCTGCCTACAATGCAGGAGACGTGGGTTCAATCCCTGGGTTGGAAAGATCTCCTGGAGAAGGAAATGGCAATCCACTCCAGTATTCTTGCCTAGAGAATCCCATGGTCTGAGGAACCTGGTAGGCTACAGTCCATGGGGTCGCAAAGAGTCAGACATGACTGAGCGACATTTACTTTACTTACTAAAATTAAAAGCAAAGTTGAGTTTTAATATGATTTTACCCTATTAAAAAAATACTGCATGGATCATACTGTTAGCACATAAGAGAATATGGCACAACGTGATCAATGAATGCTTGTTTTAAAAGATTTAAGGGACTTCCTGGCATTCCAGTGGTTGACTGCTCCCAATGCAGGGGGCACAAGTTGGAATGCAGATCACATGCCACAGAGTTGAGGCCAAAAAGAAAACAGTAATTTAAAGGAGTATCTTGAGTCTGGTTTTGCATTTTAACACAAATATTGCCCAAAAGTGTTTTTGTTTTTTGGGGTTTTTTAATATGGGAAATGCATGTTTATTCATCTACCATTTTACTAATAATCCAGTTTGGCCATGTTAAGACTCACAAAGTTAGCTGTAATCTCAGCTCTATGCCCTTTTACTCTTCTCAGAGTCCCTTCTATTTCTATTCTTAGCCATAATCTGACTGAATACACATGAATTTTCCTTATTTTATTCTGAAACTCATCCCCAATTTTATTTTCTGTGAGAGGAAATCTGTCCTTTATAGTGTAGTAAACTAGCCACGGTGAAGATGCTTTTGTTTCCTTAGAGGGTGAAAATGGGGCTTATCTCTTCCTTTCTACCTTTCCTCTCCCCTCTAATAGTGGATGAAACTCTTACCTTTTGTTTTTGAAGTAGAAGGCAGAGACACAAACTGTGTATCAAAGCTGCAAAGGCACGTGGTAACTAACAGCAATCTGGAAAGCATCTGGCTTTGTTTCAGCATGCTGAAACAAGTAGCCTCTAGCATCCTGGCTGCATGGTTGGTCAGCAATTTCCAGCACTTGCAGACACTGCCAAGTGATTTCACATCCCTTATTTCACGTGATTGTCACAACCACCTAGAAAGGTAGAGCAGGAAACTGAATGAGACAGAGAAGGCACGTTACAGAGCTACTAACGCTCAGAGGTTGGATTTGAACGGAGATCGTCAAAGCTTCAGTTTTTTCTCGGTCATCAGTCTCCCCGGAGCTGGGCCTGGGTCCTGATGCTGAGCACCCAAAGCGCGCACACCTGCGCCGGAGCAGGACAAGCCAGCCAATGAGGAAACCGCATCCAGGAGGCGGGACGGAGAAGTTGCCAATGACAGAGCCTGCCCCCAGAGAGATGCGGCTAATGAGGGCCTCGTGCCGAAGAGGGACTGCCGCTTGTCCAATAAGAAGCTGTGACCAGCGAGGCTGGAAGGCGGAACAGCCAGTTTGGCGCTGGGGCGGGGCGGGGCGGGGAACCCAGCGCCAACCCGCCAGTGCCCGAGCCCCGGCGTGCTGCCCTCATCGCTGCCCGCCATGGCCCACGCTGCCCGGCTCCTCGCCGCGCTGGCCGCGCTCCTCGCTGCCGCCGCTACAGGCGATGCCCGGCCCAGTAAAATCGGTGCGGGAAGGACTGGGTGGGGTGCAGATCTGGGGAGGGCTGCGAGGGAAAAGGGTTGTCAGCCGGGAGCAGCTGGATGGGGGAAGGGGAAGGCAGCTGCACGAGGGAGGGGTCCTCGGCAGAGGAGCTGGGTGGAGAAGAGCCGAAGCACTGCGACTGGGCGAGGAAGGGGACCGCAGTAGGCAAGGTGCTGATGGGGAGGGGGGCGTGGGTCTCTGTCCAGGGCTACCTGGGGTAGAAAAGAGCCTTGGGGCAGGACTGGTCACTGATCTCACCAGCAGGTTCAGGGGCATTGAGCATCTGCCCTCGACCTGGCTCTTTGCCAGGTGCCCCCAGGACTCTGGCCTGTCTGGATGATGTCATTCACACAGGTTTATTGAGGGTTGTCTGTGTAGCAGGCACTGGTCCCTAGTTCCTATCCGGAGGAGGATAGACTTCACAATACAAGGAAGTTAGTGCTAAGGCTGAGAAAGACTGTGAATATAGAGGAAAGGCACTCACCGCAGTCTGTGGGCTCTGGGAGGGCTTCCAGAAGTAACAGCTGAGCCAAAAACCTCATGGAAGGTAGGAGACAGTTCTAGGAGAGACAGAACCCATGATAAGTCCTCTGGGGACAGATTTGCTGAATGACAAAGTGAGGAACTTTTCACAGTAGTCTTCTTATTTATTTGCCTTTTTTTTTCAACATTTTATGTTGAAAATTTTCAAACCTAGACCAAAGTTGAAAGACTTATACATTGATCATCTCTTTACCCAGCACCTAGATTCTGCGTTAAGAAACTGCTACTATATTTGCTTTATCACAGACCTATCCCATATCCTTTAATCCATCTTACATTTTAATGCTTTACAAAATAAATTGCAGACATCAGGACATACTGCTAAATACTTGACCATGTATATAACTGACTAACATTCCATATTTGTTTATACTTTTTTCCTCTTAACATTTGTCATTTTGACTCAACATGAATCAAAGATTTCCAGGTCCCTTATATATCAGATTTCTGTAGGCAGAGATGCTGGGTTTCTGGTGTGGGAGCAGAGTGCCTCTCATTGGGAGGGAGGGCTGCCCCATGGGAGTGCCACAGACATAATGGGGCCAGTGCAGTGCTAAGGTCTGCATTACCAAACCCCAGCTCAGGCCATAAAGGATTAAGACAGGCTGAAGCGTGCCAGAAATCAATTTATGACTGAACATTTAGGGTTTTCAGAGGAGAGAGAATCCTGAGAGCCGGAGTGGAGAGAGAAGGCCTGATGAAGGAGATGGATTTGGAGCCAGGCTTTGAAGGATGGAGAAGAAAGGCAGGCAAGGTCTTGATGTGCAGGGCTCCAGCATCTCTTGAGAAAGGGCAGCAGAGCATGGCATTTCCCAGTGACCACTGAGGAAGGGGCAGGACCTCCTCACAGCTCAACCGTTTCTGCCAATGCAGAACTTGCTGCCCGCCTCATTCCAGCTGGCCCTACCCACCTCACCCCAGGCATCATCAAGGCAAGAGACTTGGCAATGCCAAGCTTCCTGCAACTTTCTTGATTTTCCTCAGTGCTCTGATAAGAGCTTCTGTGTGTCCTCGGTGACTTGGGCTCTATCCATAATGGGAATGAGGAACTTCCTATTAAGATGGCATAACCCTCAGGCTGCTTCTTGATCAAATCTGAACACTTTGGTGTGGCATCAGACCCTTTGAATTCCCTCGTAATTCCACCTGGGCCCTGCTCATGTTGTTCTCTCTGCAGAGAATGGGCTTCTGCTCACTGGTAAAACCCACTGTCCTCCAGGATCCTGATCTACATTGCTTCCCTGTGAAGCATGGGGCCCACACTCTCAGGCAGACCTCCTTGCTTCCTCAAGATTCTCTGGAATCCTGCTGTTGTACTTGGTCATGCATTGTCATTGCTAACTGCATGAATCTGTCCTCTCATTCCCTGCCCATGCTCAGGGGGACAGGGCCCTCTCTGTTTTATTCATTCTATGTCCAGCAAATCTTACCACAGACTAGAGAGCAGGTGTCAGGTCATTGGTGTTGAAGGAGCTAGTTCTTAGAGAGTCGAGGTCTTCTGCTTCCCTATAGCCTTTAGGCAGCTTCTAAGTCTTGTGATAGCAATTTCTCGGGGGGAGGGGGGTAGGGTAATTCAGGGCTTTGTCAAAAATGGAAAGGGTGGGAAGCACTTGGTTAAAAGGTTAAAGGGTATCCTTGGAAGCGGCTTTGTAAACACTGAGAATAAGGAAGTAATTTTTTCTTTCAAAATGGAATAGTGAGCTCTACTGCCTGCCAGAATCTAGGGACATAGGGAGCTGCCCTCAGTCCTTGACAGATCATTTGAGTAGTGTCCCACGGACCAGGCCAGGGTAAGGAGAGTATGCTGTGGGAAAGTGCAAGAGGGACAGTTGTCTTAGGCAGGTCAGGTCAGCCAGCTAAGAATTACATATAAGGGCCACAGAGGTCAGCAAGGCAAAAGATGACAGAGCGTTTCTGACAAAGGGAACAGCATGGGCAAAGGCACAGGCATGACAGGGCGTCATCTTTGTTCCACAACAAAAGAAGCTGAGGCAGGGGACTAACCTGGTGGTCCAGTGGTTGAGACTCTGTGCTTCCACTACAGGGGGCACGAGTTCTATCCCTGGTCAAGGAATTAAGATCCCATATGCTGCATGGTATGGCCAAAAAAAGAAATTGAGGCAGACAAGAAGGTGGAGTGTTGCAAGGCTGAGGCAGGACATAGAATAAGTAAATGGAGACCAGATCATAAAGAACCTTGTAGTTTTGCCTTCTTGACAAGAGTTAGTAGTCTTAGGGTCCAACAGGGGTGTGTGTGTGTGCGCATGCATGCACACGCGCGTGAGTGTGCTCAGTCATGTCCAGTTCTTTGCAACCCCATGGACTGTAGCGCACCAGGCTCCTCTGTCCATGGAATTATCCAAGCAAGAATACTGGAGTGGGTTTTACCATTTCCTCCTCCAGGGGATCTTCCTGATCCAGGGATCGAACCTGCGTCTCTTGTACCTCCTACATTGACAGGCAAATTCTTGACTACTGTGCCACCTGGAAAGCCCACCATGGGTCTAGTAAGGACAAATCTCCTTCTCTTTGGTAGGTTACTAGACTGTCAGGTGAGAGGAAAGCTGTATCTTAGGTACCTGGTGGGCAAAAACTGTTGGGCAGCATGGCTGTCCGGCTCAGGAGCTCCACAGCTGCTTCACTATCCTCTCAGTACTGTGTGATGATTACTGTCTGTTTGATCAGTGGTTCTTAGCAGCAAGAGCCCTGATCAGTCACACGCTCTTCTCAGTGACTTGGATCAGAATATTGATGGTATATGAACTAAGTTTGCAACTAAGGAAAGAAGGAGGAGAAGTAAAGACAGTGGGTAAGACCCAAAAAGATGTCAAAAAGCTGAAACTATAACAAGAGTCCAAAGTGAAAAATAGTGCCCTCTATGGTGATGAGTTATCTGTCACAGGCTGAATTCCAGGCTTGACAAATATGGATATGGAAATGACTTAAGTGTCAGGTGAGAAGTTGCAATAGACCAAGAGTTGGCTGACTGCTTAATTTAAAGGCCAGAGAGTAAATATTTTAGGCTGTACTTACAGTCTCTGTTCCAACTTTACTCAACTCTGCCTGGCATGAAAGAGCCATAGCCAATAAGCTAAAGAAAAGGCATGGTTCCATTCCAATAAAGTTTCAGCTTGCAAAAACAGAAATCTGCCTTGATTTGACTCTCAGGCTGTAGTTTACCAACCCCTGGATTAAGGAGTGGATTCCTAATACTAATCTAACCTAATCTTAGTAATTTAGTAACTAACCTAAACTTAGTAACTAATCTTACCTGGCAGTGACCAGGTATTCACCAATTCATAGTAAAATATCCCTGGTGGTTCAGATGGTAAAGAGTCCACCTGCAATATGCGAGACCTGGGTTCAATCCCTGGATTGGAAAGATCCCCTAGAAAAGGGAACAGTATTCTGGCCTGGAGAATTCCATGGACAGAGCAGCCTGGCAGGTTACATACAGTCCATGGGGTTGCAAAGAGTCAGAACACGACTGAGTGACTTTCACTTTGACTTTCAAGGAGTTTGTATAAAGTTAGATTTATTCCCTTAAATAAATTTTGAGATTCTTCCCTGCCCCTTTGCTGCTAACTTGTCTTTTTCTTTATAAAATAAGGGTTATAGTAGGTGATAGTTTGCAGGTTGTACTTTGCTGTTTATTGATAGCTTTACTGCCTGGCAAATTCCATGGATGGAGGAGCCCAGCAGGCTACAGTTCATGGGGTTGCAAAGAGTCGGAAATGATCGAGCAGCTAACACTTTACTAAGCACTAGTCTACAGATTTCCTTTTTGAGATGTTAAAAGCCTATGAGATGCGAGTACCTAGGAAACCACTGGCCCAGGAGACTGAGAAGGAGTGACCCACAGTCTCATGCCCCTGCTCTGTCTCTCCTCACGCCTGCCTCCTGGGCCTGTTGACAGCTGTGGTTGGAGCTGGAATCGGGGGCTCTGCTGTGGCCCACTTCCTCCAACAGCACTTTGGCCCCCGGGTGCAGATCGACGTGTTCGAGAAGGGGACTGTGGGCGGCCGCCTAGCCACCATCTCCGTCAACAAGCAGCACTATGAGAGCGGCGCCGCCTCCTTTCACTCCCTGAGCCTCCACATGCAGGGCTTCGTCAAGCAGCTGGGTGAGTGCACCATCCTGGGGCTGGCGGCAGCCCTCGGGCCCTCCCCAGGTGACCCTGATGGTCAAGGCCAGAAGGTCATGTAGCCCAATCTCCTCATTTTACAGATGGAGCAGCTGAGACCAGAGAGGGGAAGGAACTTGCCTGAGGTTACACAGTGAGTTAGTTGCAGAGCCTGGATTAGAATTCAGGTTTGACAGCCTCACCCCCAGACTAGTTTCCTTCCCCATCAGTTTACTGCTTCTCAATAATCTATAATCATAATGGCTTCCACATGCTGTGTGCTTGCCAAGCACCTGGCGCCCTTCTGAATGGTACATAGACATTACCTCTAATCCTCCTACCAGCCTGCAAGATGGGTGCTGTATCTCCTCCCAAGGAAACTGAGACTCAGAAAGTGTATACACCTGGGCTAAGGCCCTACAGCTAATAAGTGAGAGAGCTGAGATTCAGCCCCAGCAGCATCTGTCAAAACCACAAATACACATACCACTGGATGCAGAAATTCCACTTCTCAGAAGTGATCCTGTCAGTGCGCTCACGGCGTACAGAGCAGCAGACACACAAGGTTACTCATCATAGCACTGTTTGTGATAGTAAAAAGTTGAAAATATCCTACCTGCCCATCCACTGGGATCTGAGACTAAATATTTTTTAAGCACATAGCAGACTATTCAGTAGCCAAGTCCTATATGCCCAGGTATAGAAAACTATTAAGATGCACATGTCGGTAAGGTGCAGGCCACTGTGTATATTAATAGTATATGGGGTTGGGTGGAGGGAGGGACAGCTCACAGATGTGTACACATTTATAAGTGTTGGCACAAAATATCTCTAGAAGGATGCTGAAGGAGTATACTTACTGGTTGCCTCTGGGTAGGGGAACTTTGTGGTTTAGGGACAGGAAAGGAGGGAAAAAGAGAAAAACCCATGACTTAGGGCAGGCCCTATAATCTCTATGCCTCACCTTCCATCCATCCATCCATCTTTACCTGGGGGGTACTGACTCTTGTCCTGCCTCTCCCAAGAGTGTGAGAGGATGAAGTGAGATCCGAAGCTCCAGGGCTCTGTCAGGTGTAGAGTGCTGGTGGTTGTCAGGAGCTGTGATTTCTTCCTTGTGGCCTTGCTGCCCCGGGCCACCATCCCAGAGCAAGTGCCATGGCTGTCAGCCCCTGGACAATCCAGGATGACGACGGAATTTCCCTCACTCATGGCTGAGTGGATCCCTGTTAGAAAAACAAATAAAACAGAATACAAGTTTAATTTTCATTTCTTTGTTGACTAGCCAGGCCAGACATCTCCCCAGCACACTGTTCACTGTTCTTGAACAAGCAGCACAGATGCGCCAAACATAGTGTCATGTTCCCTTCGGTGGAGTGATCCTTCAGGATGGCCCTGAATTTAAGCTTTGGGCATTGCTAGGTTCCCCTGGGGTTCAGGGGGGGCCTCTGTAGGGGACCTAAGGGCCTCTTCCTTGTCTCTTCAGGGCTGCGGCACCGGCGCGAGGTGGGAGGCAGGAGCGCTATCTTCAATGGGGAGAACTTCGTGCTGGAGGAGACAGACTGGTACCTGCTGAACCTCTTCCGCCTCTGGTGGCACTACGGCATCAGCTTCCTGAGACTGCAGATGTGGGTGGAGGAGGTCATGGAGAAGTTCATGAGGTAGGGCTGGGCAGAGCCTTGGGGAGGGCCTTCCAGAGGGAGAGAGGAAAAGAGGTACAGAAAAAACCAACTTGGCTATACATTGTTGAAATGGAAAAGGTACTCACTGGGTGTAAGAATTCCGCCCAGGTTCCGAGCACACCCCCAGCATCAGCAAGGGACTTACTTTAGCACAGCGGTACGTGGTCTCTCGTGTTGTCACACTGCATCCTCTTTCCCGTGGCTGAACTGGTAAATAAAAGCATGGGTTGCAGGACTTCCCTGATGATCCAGTCATTAAGACTGTTTCTAGTGCAAGGGTCATGGGTTTAATCCCTGGTCAGGGAACTAAAATCCCACATCCCTTGTGCTCTGGCCAAAAAAAAAAAAAAAAAAGCATGGGTTGCAAACTCAGCCACCTTCAAGGGCCTACCTGGGGTGTGAATAAGTGAAGCAGTTTAGTGAAAGGGAAGGATAAGGAGTGAAGGGTCCTGAAGGCCAGGCCCCATCTGAATGGGCAGCTAGCTCTCTGCTCAAACCCCTTGTGGCTACGTGGGAATGCCAGCCTCACAGGGCACCATTGTCCAGTTTTTCAGAAGAAACTGGAAATCCAATTGTATGTGAAATTAGTTTTTCAGTGCGTGCAACCAGTTCATCTTACAAAGCAAATAAGACATATCTGCAGGCCACAAGCAACCTGCGGGCCACCATTTACAAACTCTTCTGTCCTCCAGACCCATCTAGAACAAACACCTTTCTTTACCAGTTACCTCCTCCTCATGTCCCAGCCCCCCTCCGCATCAACTCCAGATAAGAAGGGCAAGTATCCTATTGTCACTGTGCCCACCCCTCATAGTCCACTCATGCACCAGGCTGGTCCCCAGCTCTCCCTGACAGTCAGTCCTTCCATCGGTTCTCCCTGTTTCCTGGCCTAGGTGCAGAGACTTCAGGATCCGACACTTGTTTATGGCCTCCAGGCCTCCTTCCTGGTTTCTGGCACTTCTCTGCTCTTCCCACTCCTGTAACTATGCTTTTTATGGCACTTCTTCCTTGTACTCTCCGGGTAGCCCCAAAGTTAGGTCTTCACTCCTCTTTCCTCTTTCTTATAGTTTTCTCCCTTGTCAATTTTATCCAAACCCCCAGCACCAAGTTCTCCCTTTTGCGGGAGACAGCCTCTACCTGTGAGCCCCAGTTTCCCCTTAAGTTTCAGACCCATTACCTAAGCAGTTTCTTACTGTTTTCTGGACACCTCCATTTGGGCTTCTTGTCAACAACCAAATCTGGCACATTTACAGAACAGCCCGAGCAGAAGCAACATTCCAAGGGCCACCATCCAAAAGTTCATCAGCCGACAGTTCCAGGCAAATGCCAGTCCTCTAGGTGGGGAGAGTCGTGTGGGAAGAAGACATTATCGAGGGGGTGAGTGGGAGCCTTGTTGGACCAAGCCACAGGGGAGGACAGGCCAGGCTAGCAGAGAGAATGACAACTTTGGCATAACACAGCTGCCATGGAGTCCAGTGTGGTCCTAGAAGCCAGGAAAGAGCTGCTGTTGCTGGAGAGGGGATATGTCAGTGGGGGCAGGCATGGCCCACTGCTTGGCAGTCCCAGCTGAGTGAGAAGAGGACTGCTTCCTCATTAGGGAGCGGCTTAAGAGGTGATATGATTGTCATTCAGAGGAGCCACCATATGAAGCCAGGTTCTAGTGGGATCCAAAGTGTTTGCCCTTCCCTCTGAGCTGTCCCTCCAGGTGGGGGCCAGCAAATAGACCAAAGGTAACATAACAAGCTTCCTCTCCTACCCCTACATGGAGAGGAGGGGTGGGCCCCCAGGTGCAGTGACCCAGCAGCAGTGACCCAGTGGTCAGCAGAAAGGCCTTTCTGCACAAGGACTCTGGGTCCACATGTCTCCCAGGATCTATAAGTACCAGGCGCACGGTTACGCCTTCTCGGGTGTGGAGGAACTGCTCTACTCGCTGGGGGAATCCGCCTTTGTCAACATGACCCAGCGCTCCGTGGCTGAGTCCCTGCTCCAGGTGGGCGTCACCCAGCGCTTTATCGACGACGTAGTCTCCGCCGTCCTACGGGCCAGCTACGGCCAGTCAGCAGCGATGCCCGCCTTTGCCGGTGAGCCTCCAGCCCTCAGCCTGCCCACCTGCCCTTCCCCAGCCCTCCCTGTAATAACCTTACATTTACCTGACTCAGTACATGACATCACCCCAACACCCTTTGGTTCTGGCATCCGTCCTCTCAGTTGGCAGGAGAGGGTGTTCACGTCACTTCACAGCGAAAGGGAAGCTCAGATCTCAGGTCCAGGGTGTTTCTGCCACTCCTGTTTGGATTGGTTTCATGATCTTCCCCACTAAGGCCTCTGGGCCCCTGGGTATCCACTTATTAGAGCACCGCATCTTCCCAGCTCATTACTGGGGTGGGCGGGCACATGTATCACCCACCATCTCCCAGCACAGGACACCCCAAGAGAGACATCAGGGCACATCTTCCCCAAGGTGTGGTGACTATTCTGGGCCTTGAAAGATACAGAAAGATTTTACTGGGGCGGTGGAGGGCCGGGGAGGGGCATTCAAGGCCAAGGAACTACATAGGCACTCACTGGCCTGCTTGGCTGGGTCCCTCTCCTCTCCTGCCTTCTGACACGGAAGGCCCAGGCTCAGTCCTGTGTCCTCTTCTACTCAGCCTCAACTTGGTGAGGCTCTCACCTACTCTCAACTACTCAGCCTCCGTTGGTGAGCTCAGCCAGTCTTGGGGCTTCAGTTCCGCCCACCTGACTCCCAAACATGACCTCTAGCCCAGACCTGTCTCCAGAATTGCAAGCTCATGTGTCAGCCGTCACCCTTGGGTCCACACTGGAAGGGCTAATGGGCGTCTCAGACTCAGTGCGTCCAAACCTGAGCTTCTGATCTTTCCCCTCAAGCCTGCCCCTCCCAGCCTCCCCATAGCTTGGCTGGTAATTACTCCTTTCGGTTGCTCCAGCCAAAACCCTGAATCATTGCTTTCTCTCATATCCTTTGTGTCGTGTGTCAGGCAATCCCATCTGCTTTACCTTCCATGTATACCTAGAATCTGACTGCTTCCTAGCAGTGCCTCTTCCTTGGTCTAAGCACTAGCGTCCTTTACCAGGATTGCTACAAGTCTCCTACCAGGTCCCCCACCCTCTGCCCACTCCCTGGCCCCTCCAAGCTCAACACATCACCCAGATGATCCTTTTATAACAAAAGACAGATCCTGACAGGCCTGCATGTAAGACTGTAATGGCTCCTACTTTCCTTCAAGGAAAATCCAAAGTCCTTCCCGTGGTCTGCAGGGCCCTGTGTGGTCTAGGCCTCACCATCTCACCACTCACGCACCCCAGGCCAGCCACTCTGGTCTCCTTGCCGTGTCTCCAGCATCCCGGGTACACTCCTGCCTTGAGGCTTTTGTGTGGCCATCCCTCTGCCTGGAAGAATCTTCCTGGAGAGCAGTCATAGTACACTCTTGCCTCCCATGTCTCTGGGAAGATGTTGCCTTTTCATCGAAGCTGCCTAACCTCTCCTACCCCCAGCAGTCTCAGTCCCCTTGCCCTGCCAGTATCATCTTCTAGCAGGCTACTGAATTGACTTGTTTTATCTCCTCCCACTAGAATGCAGGCTTCCCAATGGGAATCTGTCCCCTTTGTTTACTGAGATATCCTTACAACAGTGCTGACCATCATAGGCACTCAGGCCATTTTTGCTGAATAAATGAATGAAAGGGTTTATAATTAACAAGTACCTCCCACATGCCCAGGATACTCTTCCTCTGGCCGCTGCTAGCTCCTTCCCAGCCTTCTGGTCCTGCCTAGTCCCATCAGTGAGACGACCCTGCTCACTCTTTCAGCATCTTGTAGGTATCCTTTGAGATATAATTCATGTATCACACAGTGCACGCATTTAAAGTGTAGGAATCAATGGCTTTCAGAACATTCAGAGTTGTATCTCCATCTGGCTTCCCTGGTGACACAGCAATAAATAATTCGCCTGCTAATGCAGGAGCCATGGGTTCAATCCCTGGGTCGAGACTATCCCCTGGAGGAGGAAATGGCAACCCACTCTAGAATTCTTGCTGGAAAAAAAGTCCCATGGACAGAGGAGCCTGGTGGGCTACAGTCCGCAGGGTCGCAGAGCCAGACATGACTGAGCGACTAAGCATGCACACACATATACCTGTGTCTCCATCACCACAATCAATTTGAGAACATTTTCACTGCCCTCAAAACTCATCCCTATAGCCATCAGTTCCCCCAGCATCCCCTAGCCTTCCAACCCTAGGCAACCGCAAATATGTGTTTCTATGGATTTGCCCATTCTGGGCAGTCTATTTAAATAGAATCATACAATCTGTGGTCTTCTATAGTGGCTCTTGCACTGAGGATAATGTTTTTACTTTACAACATTGTGAATTCTATTGTATTTATTTCTGTGTATTGTCTCTCTGAGCCGAGTTGGGAGGAGTCTTGGCCTGGGACAGAGGCCGGGGTAGGATGGTGCTGGACTCTCCAGCCCCACTGCCTAGAGGTTGAGAAGCCACTGGTCGCCCTCCCTCCCCCTTTGCCCAGGAGCCATGTCCCTAGCTGGGGCCCAAGGTAGCCTGTGGTCTGTGGAAGGGGGCAACAAGCTGGTTTGTTCTGGTCTGCTGAAGCTCACCAAGGCCAACGTGATCCACGCCACGGTGACCACTGTGACCCTGCAGCCAACAGGTAAGTAGACAGAGCTGGGGCCACGACCCCTCCCTTCCTACACAGTGAACACTTCCACCTCCTCTCTCCCTAAAACTCCTCTGCTGGGGTGCAGTTCCCAGCACTGCCAAGTGACACCAGAGGGCACTGTTGTCCTGATTCAAATGTCAGAGCCAGGAAGCAGAGACTTGCTTGCCTCATTTGACCACTGAGGACTCACAGCCTTGCCCGTGTTTCCCAGCTAGTCAGCGCCACAGCCAGAGAAAGAGCTTGGGTTTCCTGATTCCGGTCCAGGGCTCGCCCTGCCACCATGCCAGCTGACACAGCAGCTGGATGGCACGTCTGCACCCAGGGTTTTGTCCCCTCGCTGCTGGGCCCCGGATGGCAGGTAATGGGTAGAAGCCAAGAAAGAAGTTGACTTTTGTGTTCTCTTCTCTCTCCGTCCAGAGGGGAAACCCTTGTATCGGGTCAGGTATGAGAATGAGGCGGGCACGGGCTCTGACAACTATGACATAGTGGTCATCGCCACCCCCTTGCACCTGGACAACAGCAGCACCATCGCCTTTGAAGGATTCGACCCGCCCATCGATGTCGTCCAGGGCTCTTTCCAGCCCACCGTCGTCTCCTTGGTCCATGGCTACCTCAACTCTTCCTACTTTGGCTTCCCCGACCCTAAGCTTTTCCCCTTTGCCAATATCCTTACCACAGATTTTCCCAGCTTCTTCTGTGCCCTGGACAACATCTGTCCTGTCAACATCTCAGCCAGCTTCCGGCGGAAGCAGCCTCAGGAGGCTGCTGTTTGGCGAGTCCAGTCCCCCCAGCCCCTCCTCCGGTCCCAGCTGAAGACCCTCTTTCGCTCCTATTACTCAGTCCAGACAGCCGAGTGGCAGGCCCACCCCGTCCACAGCCCCCACACCCCCCTCCCACGGTTCACACTGCACGACCAGCTCTTCCACCTCAATGCCCTGGAGTGGGCGGCCAGCTCCGTGGAGGTGACGGCTGTGGCTGCCAAGAACGTGGCACTGCTGGCTTTCAACCGCTGGTACCAGGACCTAGACAAGATTGACCAAAAGGATTTGATGCACAAGGTGAAGACCGAGCTGTGAGGGCTCCGAGGAGAGCTGGAAATGTCCAGCCTCTGCTGAAGAAGGACTCCCTTCGCAGCAGCCAAGATCGTATAAGCCACGCGCACCCACAGAGTCCTCTGACCTCTCCTGTGTGGAGTGTTCTTTCCCTCCAGTGTGGGTCCCAGTGACCCACTCTCTGCCTTTCCATCTTAAGGATTCTCACAGTGGTTGCTTTTTTTTGAAGGGGGAGAGTAAGAGAAGGGGAAGAACATTCAAGCCAATGTATTCACTTATTTATTTTTTTTTTAAGAAGAAATAAAAATCCATCTTAAGCTGCTTCTGACTTTGTTTTCTAAGTAGAAGACGGTGATAACTGTGGTAGGGAATATAAGGCAGAGAATTTTGAATCCAGTTTCTTTATTGTCTACTCCCAAAAGGTACCTAAGGAACACCCCCAATGAAACATATGTAACCAGATGGTTACAAATAGAGGGAAGATGAGAAAACATAAATAAGACAGGATAATAGCTCCTATATGTTAGACTTCTTAAATGCAAGTACCTAGTTAAGAACTTTAACTAGACACCACCCAGGTCTTTAAACAACACTGCATATTGGAGGAGATGCCTGGAAGGATACAAGGAAGAAATGGTTACCCCAGCAGAGCTGGGAACCTAGCTCTGAGCCTCCTTGCAACCAGTGGGAAAAGGGAAATATACCAGGCCATAAAAAGAAGAACACTTTTTTCCTTGGCAACTAGAAGAAATGACCATTCTGTCCATTAAGAGACTTGTCTTATGAGAAGACAAGTTCCCAGCTGGTAGAAGGCAGTTGTGCCTCACCCCCAAACATCTACCCAGAAAAGAAAAGGGAGGAAAGATGGTGGTGTGATGAAGTTTGTTGGAGACTGGATGCCCACCTCCTATTCAAACCAGCTAAACCTGGTTCCGAGGAGGGCCCACATCCTCGGATACCATGCTGCCAAATGACATTGGCATTGTAAATTCCTAATAGGAAGAGTCCCAGAGATCATCCAGCTAACTTCCCTCTTTTCGTAGAGATGGAGATAAAAGCCCATAGTGAGGAACGAATTTGCCCAGTCTCTTGACGAATTCATAGAATTTAAATCCAGAGCTTCTCCTTAAAAGTTAACTGAATTCAGTATAGGACAAAATACCCTTCAAGGTGGCAGAGGCCCAAATCTGTCTGAAGTTGCTTTTACTATGCGAAAGTGATGGTAGTGAAAGAGATGGTGACTGAATTGCACATAGCATGCACTCATTGGTCATTATAGGAAATAGGAAGCCGACGCACATCAGTAAGAATACTTTTTGGTTGTGGCAGTAGTAAAAAAACAAACCCAAACTAGCCTAAGCAATAAAAGGGTCTTATTAAAGTCCAGGCACAGGGCAGGCATTGAGTGTGGTGCAATGCCAGCGTCATCACTTCTTTCGTGGACAGAGATGGCCGCCAACAGCTCCCAGGGTCAGAGGGTCTTCTCTCATGACCCCTGAAGCAGAGTCTGGGCTCTGGGCCTACTGGGCCCTTACTGAACCAATTCCTGTGGTCACATGAACACCACGTGCAGGTGGCTTAGGATTTAGCTACTGGACCAGTACCTGGGACACAAGGGATGAGATTAAACTAATCAGCTTAGAACAGCCCTGAGGAAGAGGTGATCTCCAGACTATAAGATCAGAGGGGTGGAAAGGGTGCTGGGGAGAGGTCAACCAGATGCAGGATGGGGCTGTTCCCTCCCCCTCCTCTCAGCTCCAGTGAAATCTACATGCAATGATTTCTTGTCAAGGCTTGTGTTTGAAATAAGCATGGTGTAACTGATGATCACTGGTACTGGGGCTGGAGGACCAAGGCCAATACCAGACTTGTCCTTAAAACCCCTCGCATCCCTCAGGGTGTATGCACAGAAAAGGCCAACCAGGGCAGATACACTTGATCCTCAGCCTGACTGCAGCGGGCTTGCTGGTCCTCAGAAACTTCCTCTGTCTGGGTAGGCAGGCCTGAACAGCTCAGAACAAAAACAGACCAAGATGCCTACTCTGCCTGCTTCCACAAGCCCAAACCTGACAGCTGGATCCCACTACCTCTTTGCCTATAAGGAAAAGCCAGAGATTCCTGAAAGCAGCAGAAGGGAGTGAGGAAACCAGCAGGAAGCCTTGGCCTCAGAGCCTACGGTAGCCTTCTTAGTCCAGGAAAGAGGCCCCCATGGGTCCACAGTTCTCTGGGAGAAGACAGCATTTGCAAAGACAGATCCCTACAACCTGCCAAATGAAACAGGAAAGAGGTCACACCACCTCAGTAGTCCTGGGTGCAACATTGTTATTCAGTCGCTCAGTTGTGACAGACTCTTTGCAGCCCCATGGACCGCAGCACACCAGGCTTCCCTGTCCTTCACCATCTCCCAGAGTTTGCTCAAACGCATGTCGACTGAGTCAGTGATGCAATCTACCCATCTCATCCTCTGTCAACCCCCTTCTCCACCTGCCTTCAATCTTTCCCAGCATCGGTCTTTTCCAACAAGTAGTAGATGTGTAAAACTTTCCCCCTAGACTCCACCCTTAGAGCAGGTAACCCAAGCAAAATCTCAGCACCTTGTGGGGAGCGAGTGGTTAGAGGGTAGAATTTGGGGTAGGGGAGGAACAGTGAGGGAGAGAGGAATGCCCTGCTACTGACCCACCTTGAAGAAGCAACAGGAGCAAAGGGCAGATTGTGGGTTCCCCCTAGAGGCTTCTGTGCATGCTGCTGCTACTGCTGCTAAGTCGCTTCAGTCGTGTCCGACTCTGTGCGATCCCATAGACGACAGCCCACCAGGCTCCTTTGTCCCTGGGATTCTCCAGGCAAGAATACTGGAGTGGGTTGCCATTTCCTTCTCCAATGCATGCATGTATGCTAAGTCACTTTAGTCATGTCCGACTCTGTGCAACCCTATAGACAGCAGCCCACCAGGCTCCTCTCTTCACAGGATTCTCTAGGCAAGAGTACTGGAGTGGACTGTCATTTCCTTCTCCATCTGTGCATGAGTGCATGCATTCATTCACCAAGCCCTGCACCTCTATTTTGCACAGTGTTGGAGATGGAGCTCTGAAGGAGTTAGATGAGGCCTCTGTTCCTGTGGAAGGGGAGTTTCTCATCAGACAGTGGAAAACAGGAAACCCACGTAGAACACACAAAGGTGGGGAAAGTGTAGACCTGGCTCTCCGAAGATCCTGAACTCCCCATCGCTGCCTTTAAACCAGGGAACTGGGAAAGGCCAACCGTCAGCCCAAGCTCATGAGGCCAGGCTCCTAAGTCACAGAATGGTAAAACCAAAGAAGACCCTGGAGATCCCTAAATCCCACTGCTTGCTTCACAGTTGAGAAAACTGAAGCCCAGAAAAACAAAAAGGCAACATCCATATAAAATTAACGAGCATTCATTGGTGTGTCTGATATTCTCATAGGAGGAGGACAGGCAGTCCCACCCACATTGGAAGTTTCCTCACCCAATCCCTATGCCCTGGGTACCCAGAGGGGCTCCCAGGCCCTTACCCCACAAAAAGGCCTTGGAGGCCCTTGTGTGCTGCTGAAGTCTTAAGGCCTGGAGAGCAGACTGCAGGGGCCACAGGGAAGAGCCACGCCCCAGGGAGGAGAAGCGGCTGCTGAAGGCATCAGCACGCGCTGGCACGTGAAGTCTATTTTCCATGTGTCTGGAACCAGGCCGAAGCTTCCTAGGGTAATTTTAACCAGTATCCACTCTAGAACAATACCAAAAATGGTAAGTTACTTGCCAGCCCAGACAGGCACATACCTAACCACTGCCCTTTCATGAATTAGACCCTGAAAACATTCAGAACGAAGGCTGCTTTAGGCGCTGAAGTTTGAGCAGCCAAGTATTCTACACTGACGGTTGGCCGTCTTCTGGAAATTAACTCTAAAGTGCCAGCTATTCTTACCTTCAGAAAACACCGCCTGAGCTCCTCAGCTGTCTTCAGAGAGGGAAGGTATTTTTAGCCCCTAGAACAGCTGATTTAGGATTTGCTGCAGGGGCTAGGAGGGCACAGGAGGATTGGATTGCAAGGGTCTAATGGGTGGAGTGGGGGGAGGGATTAGTGTCCGGGGGTTAGAAGTCAGCAGGAGCTTTAGGACAAATCAGTCCATACAGGCTTTTTTTTTTTTAAAAAAAAAAAAAACTTTTGACTGTATCCCATGGCATGTGGGATCTTAACTCTCCAACCAGGGATCAAATCCATACCCCCTGCATTGCAAGGTAGAGTTTAACCACTGGACTGCCAGGGAAGTCCCCACACTGCATTTTTGATCAGCAAAAGGTCTTGGTATAAGTGAGCAGTACTCAAAATGTGGTCCCCAAACCAGCAGCATCAGTATCACTTGGGAACCACTGGATTAGAAACACAAAGTCTCAGGCCCCTCCCCCAGCCCCCCTCCCCACCCTCAGAGGCACACTCCCCCCACCCCCCACCCCCCCCCCCCCCCGCAAGGGCTTGTTTGCAGTGACCCTTGACTTCACCAGGGAGAATCAGCCCTTGTTCACTCCTAGATAGGTTTCTACTAACAAAGCTCTAAAAACGTGACTGAAATAAAGGCTTATAAATGTAAAGAAAGTATCTGACTGTCCTAAATGGTAGAAAGGACTTCCTAGGTGACTCAAATGGTAAAGAATCTGCCTGTAATGTAGGAGACCCAGGTTCAATCCCTGGGTCAGAAAGGTCCCCTGGAGAAGGGAATGGCAACCTACTCTAGTATTCTTGCCTGGAGAATTCCAAGGACGGAGGAGCCTGGCAGGATACAGTCCAAGGGGTTGCAAAGAGTTGGACCCGACTGAGCGACTAACATTTAAATGGTAAAAATGAATGTACAGTTTTTGTAATAACCCATCTCAGTGTTGAAGAACTCTGGGTGATGGAAAATCTTCCTCCATGTTGATCGAAATCTACCTCCCACCCAGTTTTGGCTTCAGAGCCACAAGGAGCAAACCCAAGGTCTTGCTTTACAAAAGACAGCCTTTACTTTTCATCGCCTTGCTCGGCAAGGGGGTGCGGGGAGGGCTGTCTCAGAAGATGCAGGTGCAGCCCACGGCGATGGTCTCCATGACCGCGCGCTGGCGGCAGGGCCCGGTGCGTGGCGGCAGAGGGCAGAGGCGGCGACGCACAGGCACCTGGCTGAACACGGGCACGCTCACCATGCTGCGGTCCTCCTGCATGGTGAAGGGGTTCACGCAGCCCAGACACAAGCACCGCGCCTCTGGCAGGTCTGCAGGAATACGGCTGGGGTCATGGTTGATGCTGTGGGAAGGCAGGAGAGAACGCAGGGCAGAAAGAAGGACGATCACGGGAAGAATGAACCAGCACCCACCACCACGCCGCTGCCTTTCCTAGCCCAGGTTTCTACTGCATAGCAAGCATGTGCCATGTGGAGGACAGGCAGTGGACTTGTGGGCCCGCAGTATCAGCATTGCCCGGGTGCTGGTTAGAAATGCAGAATCTCCCCCTACCCTAGACCTCCTGAATCAGAGCCTACGTACTCATAAGATCCCCAAGAAGGTCAAGGGCACAGCAAAGTAGAAGCCCGGCTTCAGAGGGTCTTTACAGACCCTTTCAGTTGCCACATTCCAGGTATGGGAGCCACTAGCAACATGGGGCTGTTCGAGCTTAAGATAATCCAAACTAGCTCCTCAGTGATACTAGCCACATTCTAAGTGCTCAGGAGGCACATGAGGCTAGTGGCTACCACACTGAACTTTACACTGTCACAGAAAGTTCTATGAACATTCTAGAGTCTCGAGATATAAATTGTGTGGCTAAAAATCTTTGGCCTGGGTTCATGAGTGAGGACCCCTCCAGGTCAGTCCTTTTCTTTATTAGTTAACCAACACGTATACACGTGGCCCCTTCTGTGTGCCAGGTGCTGTGCTGGGAAGTGGAGCTACAACCATGGTAAGACACCACTGCTGTCCCCTAGGGGCAGCAGGTCTTGATTCCAAGCCCAGCAGTGTATCCTAACCATGTGGAGATGTAGAAAATGCTACTTGCTGGGCCTCATCCCTGGAGATTTTGATTGGATGGGACGTGAGAATCCTTAGATGATTCTGATACAGGCACTGGGATGGTCTCATCTAGCGTGAGAGATGGATGTGCACACAGCCAACTCAGCACTGCCTGAAAGTTCTGTAAGCAGAGGTGTGTACAAGGCACTCCGAGCTGGAGGACATGGCATTAGGGGAAGACCTTTCAGGCCCTTCACTGGAGACTTGGAGAATACACCACCAGTGCCCGGCATAGATATCTCATTTCATAATAAGTCCGTGAAATAGATACTACTATCACCTCCACTTATAGTTGAGGGATCTGAGGCTCAGAGAGGCTAAGCAACTTGCCCAAGGCCACACAGCCAGTAAAAGGCAGAGCCAGGATGCAAACCTAAGCCTCTGAATCCAAGGTCTTCACTCTTGACAAGGAGAGTGGGCAGGGCATCCCCTTCAGCCCCCAACACAAAACTTTCCCATGGCTGCCTGGTCTGGCCTACCTGTAGCCCCAGGGTGACAGGCTCCTCTTGTTGGACAGCCACAGCTGCAGGTTGACCTCGCACTTCCTCCTGGCCGGCTCGGAGCTGTTCCTCAGCTGGGCCACCATCTCCGCCAGGTTCCTCTCATATTCCTCCATGCGGGCATAGGGCTTTGCCCGGGACACCAGGTCCAGCGGCAACTGGTGAGGCCCAGGGGCCAGGGTCCCAGGCCGCCCTGGCCCCTTTCTCTTGCCTTTGGGGTTCCTGGGCTGGCCCAGCCCCAGGAAGATGGAAATGGTGAGAAGGAACAGCTGGGGAGGAAGGCCAAAGGTCAAAGGTGGGAGAGACAGGTCACTGTCTAGGCCAAGACTCAGGCACAGGGAAGGAGGAGAGAAAAAGAAAGGCCTCTAGGGGAGACACTATCAAGCCCTGGCCTGGTGCCACCAGCCCACCACACCTGTATTGATACACGTGCATGCCACATTCATCACTAAATCCTGTTGCACCTCTTAAAAACCTCCCCACCCATCCACTTCTCTACCTGCACCAACCTGTCAGTTTCCCGGACAGCTCAGCAGCCTCCTATCTGGTACTCCACATCTCCCCATCTCCCCCTGGCTCCTTCCGATCAGTTCTCCACACCTGTCCAATGATAGGTTGGAATGCCAACCTATTAACATCCCCTCCCCAGGCCAGACCTCTGCTGTGTTCTCCCTCCTCAAGTCACACCTGGCTTCCTCTTGCATCCATGCTTCAGCCTCAGGCCTTCTCTCGAACCTTCCTCTCCTCGCACAAGGACTTTGCACAGGCTGCTTCCTGCAGCCACCCCGCATGTCTCGGCTCCAGTGTCACTTCCTTAGGGAGGCCTCTGTGGACCTTCTTGGGCTCTCAGCACCCCCATGCCTCCTTCATGACTGCCGTCCTCCAGTGTACGTGTGATCCTTTCCCAAGTCAGGCCCCACTAAGCACCAGCTCCGTGAGAGCCAGCACTCTATCTGTTTCCACACGCTGCCTTGTCCCCCATGTCCGCACAGTACTGGGCACTTAGGTATTCAGTGAACATTTGCTGAATGAATGAATGCCTGTCACCACCCCTGCCCATCTGTAGCTTGCAGTCTGGCAAGGAAAACAGATGGTGAACAAGAAACAAGCACCTAAGTCTCGCTAGCAGCAGGGTGAGGATGGGACCACACAGCATGTGGTCAGAGATGAGCAGGCCACCCGCTTAGCCTGGTGGCAGTGGGGTGGTCTTGCAAAGCCTTTCTGGAGAAGGGGGCATTTCTGGTGAGGTTTGAAGAATAAGACAGGGGCAGATGTAGGCAGAGGAAGCCTAAAAATGGTATGGAGGTGGGGGAGGGAACCGTGTGAGAGGAAGTTTCAGTGGCTTAAAACTTTGCTGAAAGGAAACGGTGGGACTGAAATAGAGTGGACAGGAGGTGAGCGCAGGAGATGAAGTTGGTGATGTGTGCAGGTCATGGCCAGAGACCCCTGATGAACTCCAAGACACTGGTTCTCTGCTCCTCCACGCCCCAACCATCTGCCTTCCTGACCCCTTGTCCACCCCAACCCGCTCTGCCCACCTCTCCCTGCACAACAAGCAGCATCAGGAAAGCCTCTCAGTCACATGGGAGAGGACCTGGGTGCCCAGCAGAATGCAGACTCCACAGGAAGCTGGGAGAGGAGGGCCAGGACTTGGATGGGAGCCAAGGCTGGTCAGAAGGGAGAAGCCTCCAGAGGGGACTTCATCTCCTCCCTGAGCCTAGCCAGGCTCCTACCTGCCCTGGATCCCTCACCCCACCACCTGCATGGCCCGTGCTGATCTCTCCTGCCTACCCAGCTAGTCTTGACCCTTGCAAACAAGTTTCAGCAGAGCCCCTCTTGGTAGAACCATTTCTTGGCACCAAACCCATGACAGATTCAAGTCGCTGGTACAGAAAGACATCTCCCTAACAATAGGCTTTCTCACCTAAGCTTCTCACATGGCATTCTTAAACCCTGGCTCTCCACTCAGAGAAATTCAGAAGAGAACCCATCTCCCTTCATCCCTTTAGAGATGGGAAACAGAGAAACAGAAGGACCTGCCCAAGGTCACACAGCCTGGATCTCAGGACACAGAGACTCTGGAAAAACCCGATAACTGAGATTGCCAAGATCTCCTCAGTTGCCTTTGGCCTGAAAGTGCCTTGGTGCAGTGGGGCTGCGCCCAGCTCAGGAGCCGGAGTCGCTGGCCATAGCTGCAGGCTCTGAGACCAGTCTCTGTTTCTCTCTCGTCCTGGGGGACAGGACAGAGGGAGAACTTGCCTCTGCAGATTCCAAGCCAAACAGAGGTGGCCATTAATCAATGGAGAAGAAGTAAAGAAACACTCAGGCCCTAAAAAGGAGTGGGGGTGGGGTGGGGAATCGCCACGTACCAGGTTGTACGGCCAGTCCATCCCGCGAGCCAGGCAATCAGCCTGCAGCTGCTGCCCGCCTGAAACCCCAGATGCCTCCGCCACGAGAATGGCAGCAACAGGACTCAGCGCAGCAATTATAGCTCGTCAGGGGGCTGCCGGGGGAGTGGGTGGGTGGGCTCGTCATCGCCTGGGAACCTTGGGCTCCCAGCTGGCGGGCCTGGCGCAGTGGCAGGCGGTGAGGGGCGTGGGGGCAGGCCAGGAGCCGGGCTGAGGTGCCCAGGGGCTGTTGACTGAGGGACAATGCCCTGTGTGTCTGGTGGGGCTCTGGCGGGTGGCACCTCCGCCTGTGGCCTGCGGCCGGCCGCCCAGCCAGCACCCACAGGGCCACCTAAGACAATCAGCTTCGTTAGTTTGGGGGATGGCAAGGGGGCAAGGGTGGAGGAGGGACAGGCTGTCCGTTGGTCAGAACAGCAAATGTTCTCGGAGCACGCTAGCCAGGAGCAAGACACAGGCCCCATCTCCCAGGGAAACAGCCTCAGGCACTCCAGCCTCAGCCAGCCCCAGGTGAGCTCAGAGGCCCTCAGCACCCCCATAGTTCCCAGGCAGGGAAACTGAGGCCAGAGTGAAGAAGGGACTTGTCTAGGATTATATAGTGAGTGAGGGATGCCAGAGCCGGGGTTCATACCTGGTCTCCGGGCAGGGCTTTATCCACCCCCCGTGCTGCTTTTCTTGGCGTATTTTCTGCACAGTTCCAGCCTGCTACGAACATGTTTCTGAATCTGTGTGCCCTCACGAGGGCCAAGTTCACGAGGTCCATGAGGACTTGATGGCCGGTTGTCCCAGCCTTCTGGATGCAATGCTCCCCCTCACATAGAAAAGGTCTCCACTCCAAGGACCTGTCCCTGAGTGGCTGCTTAAGACTTCCATCCTCTCTCAGCCTCAGTTTCCTTCTCTGTAAAATGGGAGCCGTGCCCAGGAATCAGTGGTGGCCTGGAAATTTCTCCTGGAAATCTTTCTGAGTCTCATTTCCCCAGTGTCTAAAACAACCTCTAGGGGTTGTTACTAGGAGTAAGGGAAATAAGCCACATTAAAAAAGCTGACACAGTGCCTGGCATGTAGTATGTGCTCAATAAACATAGCTGTTTATTATGAAGACTATCACTGTACAATAATAGTGTAATTGTTCTTGGGAACATTAGCTGCTCTATTCAGCATTAGAGCGAGCACAGTTCTCATGACCCAGCCAACTCTCCTTTCTACCTCTTTGGGTCCACCCTCCTAGCTGAGAGCTTTGGCCCTCACGGGCTCTGGCCAAAATTTCATGAGCTTAGGTAACCCCAGGGTCTTCTTGTCTAGGAATCATGTGCTGGATGGACCTGGTCTGGGTCTCTCCCCTCAAGTGAACAACCCAGTTGAATGTGAGCAAGCAAGCTCCCCTGAGGAGAAGGTGAAAAGGGGTGTGAAGAGGACAGAGGACAGGCTCCAGGACTACACCGTCCTGTTTGGGGCCACTCTTGGCCATTTACAGGAATCGCCGAGGGGAAGAACGCAGGGTGCAAGGCGCTCCTGAATGTCACAAGATTAATCTGTCCGGGGCAGGTTTCCACAGCATAACTGAGAAGCTGGCTGAGGCTCGAGCTCATGAGAGATACCACCATATTTGGTCAAATACTAGACAGGGCTCTATTCTATCGCTGGAAACTCCAGAGGGAGGGGGACTCTGAAAATACCTCCTCAAGCAACAAAGGCCCCCAGTCCCACCCCAGGCTGCCCCAGCCCCAACACCACAGTCCTTGGGACGTGTGAAACAGCCAGCATGAGGAGGCAAAGGATGGGGGCAAGCTGGTTGTAACCTGTGCAGCCTTCTTGCTGACCTTCTGCTGCTGCTGCTGCTGGGGTCCCACAGACGCGCAGCTGGGGGGCCCTTCCCTGCATCCACACAAAGGGAGAAATTAAAAGGTGAGAATTGGGCTACAAGGGGGTTCCTCAGCTTCTCAAGACCTCTGAAACCACCACACTCTTCTTCCCTGCCAGCAACACACACTGCGAGCTTCCATCTCCCAAAGACAGGGTTTGGCTGCCTCAGCTTCCAACTTCACACAGGTTCCAGGGTCCTGGCCCCAGAGTTCTAATGAGGCAGCCCCAGGAATCTGCACCTTACAAAGGCCCCAGTCAGGGAACTACAGGGCTCCTCACCTATCACCTGCCCCATCACCATTCTACCACAGGGAGACCAAGGCCCAGGGAGGGACAGGCCTTACCCAAGCTCACACAGCATGTTGGTGCAAAGCTGGGTAAGGCTGGTTCAAGCACAATTTATTCTCTTAATTCTTAAGCAGGGGGCCTGGATTCAATCTCTAGTCAGGGAACTAGATCCCACATGCTGCAACTAAGAGTTTGCATGCTACAACTAAAGATCCCACGTGCCACAACTAAGACCCAACACAGGCAAATAAATAAATTCAAATATTTTTTTAAAAGACAGAGAACCTAGAAGCCAGGCCAGTCCCTCTGGTGACCCCAAAGAGGGGAGAGGGATCTGTGGATACTTAAGCAGGTACAGTGAGGAGTCAAGGATGGGCCCAGTCACCATCATTGGGTTTCCCATTCCTGGGCCAGCTCAAGCCAGGAAGCAGGCCTGTTCTTCCAACCTTGGTTTCTAGAAACCACTGAGAGGTCATCAGACCTGAAGGATATCCTGAGGATGAGCCCTGGCTAACCACTGAAGGACCTTACCCTGCAGGTCAGAGCCAGGCCTGAAGGAGGCATGATAACAGAGACCCCACAGAGACCCCTTAGGTCTTTTCTGACAGTCAGTGACCAATACAGGGGATCAGGGAAGGGCTACATGGGCTGGAAAGCAAGGGGCAGGAAATGGTCGTGCTCAGAGCCACCAGGTCCCTCGGAGGCCGCCCAGCTAGAAGCAGTTCTGTACTCACCACCAGGTGGCACCACCAGAAAGCCAGATGTCCCCGTGGAGCAGGCAAACCCTGGCAGAACTTTCACGCCAGCCACTCCTTTTCCCTGGATGAAAACAAGGGAAGTAGGTAAGTAAAAGTCTTATGCCTGCCCATGGCCGCCCAAGCAACCCTAGCGTTGATGAGGACCAGTGCCTGGGACACCTTCCACATCAGAGCAGGAACTGCATGACACGCAACCAGCCAGGAGTGAGGGGGCAGGGGAGTGAGTGACTGCCTTTACTTGGAGCACCTACCATGTGTTAGGCCCTAGGCCTCTGGCATCAGAACAACGCAGTCTTCAGGAAAACAATAAGTAATAATAGCTGCTGCTTAATTCTATTTACTTAGACTACCTGCATGCATGCATGCTCATCTGCTCAGTCGTGTCCAACTCTTGCAACCCCATGGACAGTAGCTCATCAGGCTCCTCTGTCCATGGGATTTCCCAGGCAAGAATACCGGAGTAGGTTGCCATTTCTTCCTCCACTTAGACCACCTAGTACAGTGATAAGTCTTTCATGAGCATTGTTTTTTGTGGTTGGTGGTTTGTTTTTTAATCTTTTGGCCACACTGCTCAACATATGGGATCTCAGTCTGCCAACCAGGGATTGAACCTGTGCCTTCTGCATTGGAAGCATGGAGTCTTAACCATTGGATCACCAGGGGAGTCCCACGTGCACTGCTTTATTAAATCCTCCCAACCACCCTGTGGTGAGGTCTTAATTTTATTCCAAATCTACATATGGGGAAACTGAGGCTCAGAGAGCTCAAAGTCACAGAGGATTGAAAGCAAATTTGATTCCTGTGCATGCTGTTTCCTGCTGTGCAGGAAGGAGACGGGCATCACAGCCAGCAAGGAGGCAGGGATGTTCAACTGGTCAGCTGGTGATTGAGGAGGGTCTATGCTTGCCTCAGTCACACCTTGACATCATCAAACCAGATCCTGCATGTTGGGGCAGTCACTGAATTCAAGCCCAAACAGAGTCCTCATAGGGATATAGGAGTTTCCAAGCTGTGGGTCTGGCGCCCAGCAATATTCCTGGCTCATAGGAGGCATTCACTAAATACCTGATGCATTCAATCCAAACAGCTATATATATGTGACACAGGGTGGTAATGCTGGGATGAGCATGGGAGGCCAGAGCAGCGGAGAACCAGAGGAGGAGATGCAGCCCAGGAGGTCAGAGTTCAGACTCCAGAGGTTGACAGACCTGAGTTTTAATTCTGCCTCTGCCACTTCAGAGCTGTGTGACCTCAGGAAAGTTACTTGACATCTCTGAACTTAGTTTCTTATGCACAGTAGAGATAATAGTAACTTGGCTCTCAGTGGATGATGGTGGGGACCAAACGAGATAATGCATGTTATAACCCTCAGCAGAGCACCTAACAAAAGTAAGCCCTCAATCAGTGGCAGCTGCAATTGTCACTGTGATTGCTAAAACAAGTTTTGACTTGGGCCTTCTAAAGCATGCTTCTGAAGACCTCCCTGGTGGTCCAGTGGCTAAGACTTCGCCTTCCCAATGCAGGGGGCCTAGGTTTGATTCCTAGCCCGGGAACTAGATCCCACATGCTGCGACTAAAGATCCCACGTGCCACAACTAAGACCTGGCGCAGCTAAATGCATAATCTTCCTTCTAAAAAAGGTGGCTACCTAGGATGTTCCTGGGTAGGAAGGGCACTATGATAGGGGGACAAGGATAGAACCAGCAGAAGAATGTAGAGGTCCCTGTTCCCCATGGGCTCACCCTGGAGCCTCAGCTGAGCCAGGAAGGCCTGTGGGGATTCAGTGTAGAGATTTGCCCAAGTGGACCCAGTAAGGTCAGAGAAGGCAGGAGGAGACTAGCAGGCGCCTCTGCTGCAAGATGGAGGGGGCTGTGGCCAAGAGGGCGCATCCTCCACTGGAGGTCTTGGCTCTCCTGCTGAGCTGCCCACCCCATCCCCCACCCTCTCGGGGTAGGAGTTCTTCTCCCAGGCCCATATTTGCACAAATGCCTCCCTCACTGCTCGCTTCAGGGCCCCAGCCAAGAGGCACTATTTTAAGCTCCCTGGACGGGAACGCTGTTGGTGGGAACAGACCCAGCCAGAAAGCTCCCAGTTCTCAAAAAAGGGCAAGGCCTGGGTGAATGGGCGGCCACTGGGATATGCAGAAGGCCCACCACGTCCACATGACCCTCTGCCCAGGCCAGGAGCCAATGCCTCTGTTTCCAGGGGCAGTCAAGCAAACATGAGTGGAGGAGGGATAGGACTCTAAGAGTGGGCTTGTTCTCTGGGACTGGGTGACCGTGGCCACCCTTCCACCCAGGATCCAGCCTTGAAAATGTCAAGTTTGTGTTTCTGGATTGCAGATTGACACTGGGGAATATCTTGTGTTAGCCCTTACTAGTGTAAGAACTCCTTTTAAAGCGTCTTTGCTGGACACCTCCATTGTAGGGCGATCATTTGTCTCTGAGGTTGCACATCCCACTTTTCAGAGCTTTTGTTGTTGAAAATAACAGTGATAAAGGTTTCGTCTTTCATTATACTTCAGTCCCCTCCTATCACGCAATTGGGTATAGTGGCAATTTCAGACTTCAGAAGTGGTGCCTGAAGCTTGCTGTGCCACATCCATTTTTTTCTAACTTCAATGAGTCTCAGTTGCCTCATAAGGTTGTTAAAATGGCTTCATCATAAAAATTATGACTTGCCCAGCATACAATGGATACTTAAGATTTGGCTAGTTTGGGTTGCTTTTATAGTAATGTGGTTAGTTTGTGTGTGACTGTGTTTGTTGTATGGTGTTTTTGTGGTATATGTGCTATTTTTGCTTTTTGATCGTGAAGAACCAGAATAGATTAATATTTAAAGCATACACTTTGAAATATAGCAACTGCATCCCAGCCCCACCACAAAACAGCTGAGTCACCTCGGGCAAGTAACCTAACTCTTCTGAGCCTGTGTCCTCCTTGAGAGGAGGGGAAACTTAATGGGAAAATGTACATAAAGCACCTGGCACAGTGTGGGTTCAGTGAATGGCCATGCTACACATTATTCTTAGCTGTGCTCAATCAGGTCACACCAAACTCTAGAATCACTTTCTTCTAGAACTTTTCAGCTGCCAGAGTGCCAGTAATAGCATGGACTGCCCTGGGAAAGAGTGAGCTCCCCATTAGCCGAGGTGTTTTAGTGGAGGTCAGAAGACCAGTTGTGAGGGAAATTCAAGAAAAAGAGAGTGTTGGGCTCTCTGAGTTTTATAAGTTCCCTTCCAGCCGGGAGAGGTCAAATCTGACGTCCGAGGCCTCAGGCCCCCCTGCAGGGCCATCCTGCCTGCCTCTACTTGCCCAGACCTAGACAGGAAGGAGCCCAAGGGGGCCTGTGAGGGATGTGGGATAAACAGCCTGTCCTCAGGGCAGATGGAGGCGCCGGGCCCCCTGCCCACCAGCATATCCTCCCCTCAGTCCCAGGGGATGTTTATACTCTGGTCAGAGTTTACAGGACGTCTGGACTTACAAAATCCAGAGTTCTGATTTCCTCCCCACAAACTGTCAGCCCCTCCTCTTGCTGGGTGGGTCTGCACCTATTTTGGGTGGGAAGCCCCATCCTCCAGGGGAAGCAGGAAAGGGTGAGAAATGTTCTCTTCAGACCCCCAGAGCCTGGACCCCAGAGGAGGAGGGAGCTTGTACTATGGGGGATGAGCTGAGAAGGCGGTGGTATCTCACAGCTGCTTATGGGAGAGGAGTCCTGGGAGGGAAGACACTTCCCTTGCAGCTTGGGTTCAAAGACCTGCTCCCCCCAACACAGCTAATAGTGGATGGTACTCACCAAAGTCTGACTTACATATTGGCTTCAGCTACTGGCTCAGATAGTTCTGTGGGTTTTTTTTTTTTTTGCCCAGGTTTTGGAGTATACTTGCAGGACTGCAAATTTGTGGATGGGGTCTTGCCTGTGTGGGTTTTGTTTCAATATTGATTTGAAGAGTCATCAGGCGGAAGCTTCTCGCAGGCCGTGGACACACCTCATTCATATGTGCTTCTCAAGCGCCTGGCTCCAGAGTCTGGGCTCCGCGGTGACCAGGGCAGGATCTGCTGAGAAAAGAGAGAAACCCTAAGGCTACTCACTATGCACCACTTGGGGGACAGGCAGAGACTCCAAGATCCATCACCTTCACTCTTCAGCAAGGAGCCCTGATGGCCACAGCCAAGGCTTTCATCCTCACCCTGCTTCCCCTGACCAGAAAACAGCCTCCAAAACTTGCAGGCTCTTAGAGCTGCAGTGAACTCAACCCAGGCCTCCCAACAGAAGCTTATCCCAGTGGTCTGAACCTCTTGAGAGACAACATTGAGAAGACATACCAAGTGGTGGTTTACATACCTCGTCTAGGAGGCTCTGTAAGTTTCTAGGAGCTGTGACCTTCGAGGTAGGAGCAAGGGAGAGCCTTAAGAAGTCTTGAGAAGGGTTTATTCCCTTCATTTAATGAATATATACTGAGTACCAACTATGTACCAGGCATTGTTCTAGGCACTGGGTATACAGCAGCGAACAGTTAAAACAGTTCCTGAGCTCATATTCTTTTAGAGGATGGTATCAACATTTGAGGACAAGCCTGTGACTTAGGGTCTTGCTGGGCCCCTCTCTTCTGAGTCCCCTGTACCTCTTGTATCCGTGGGAACTCCTACATCTCCTGGGAAGCCCATGACCTCAGCCCTCAGGGCATGTGGAGGAAGGTACAATGTCTCCAGAATGTGAAATCTTGCCAAATTTCCATTGGAAGGTCAGTTCTCATAAATTCTGTATTTGTGGGGAAAGAGGAAGAAGTGCCTAGCGTGGAATCTATTTCCAAAGTCTGGTTCCCAGGAAAGAAGCCCCAATCCACTCTTCTGCTGTTAGAAGACAGTTTCAAGGTTTCTGACCCTGGGAGACGGAGGTGGTCCAGCCCTAGGACCCAGGCAGATGCTGCAAGTAGTTGTGCTAGTGATACCCCTCTTATATTGGTCACAGTCTACAGTTTACAAAGCACATTTATATCTGTGACTTTATTTATTCCTGGCATCAATCCTATGTAAATGTAAGATTTTCACAGGAGCTCTCATAAGTAGGCAGAACAGTGAGAATTCAGATTTTTCCCTAAGATCTCTGCTTAATCACACTACTGTGCTATGAAAACACCAGAAACTAGACTTCTACATTTAACAGGAGGTCATACATTAAAAGAATAAAAAGAAAAAAAAAAGATTTTCACAGGAGTTGAAACTGAGGCCCAGGGAAGGGAAATAAGCTGTCCATGTTCATATAGTAGGTAAAAGGGTGACAGAGCTTGAGATGAAAGGCTGGGCTCCCAAAGCCACTTCTGACCCCCACCCAACCCTAACCTTTGCCCCAGTTAGGGAATGAGCATTGTATGTAGGCTGTGGTTAGAAGTGGGCGCCCTGTCGTTAGGCAGTGCGCACAGGGCACCAGAAGCCATCCAGATCATTTCTGACACAGCCTGGCTATGCTCTACGGGCAAACCTACATTCGAGGGAAATGTGTCTGAAGAGAGGGCTCGGTGCCCAAGGGATATGTTTTCTGAGTCAGCGCTGGAGAGAGTTCAAAGGTCAGGCTAACCGTGCTCTCCATCCAGCCTACCCCCCACCCCCCTACTGTGTGCTCTTGGAAAAAACTGCTTTTGGCTCTTCAGTCAAGGAATCACATAACTATGTCCATAATTTTTTGTCTTCCATATTGGGATTCCTTTGCATTCTATCTTATTATCTCAACCACAGAGCCAGCTCTGACCCTGTCATTCCAGAATCACTTATGAATCTTGTTTTTTAGACCATTTCTTAGAATCACAGGCTCAAGGGGACCTTACGCGTCATTTAGCTGGCGACTCAGTGATACTCCTATCAGATGTTCCCAGTTTCTTATTAGTCTCTACTTCTTTTAAAAATGTCTGTCTCCCCTGTTCTTCATCGGATGACAAATTTGCTCTTGAGAATACAAAGAATAAAGCTGTTCCCTCTTCCTGTGACAAGCAGTATCAGTCAGGATGGGCCAAGTTGCGCTGCAGTGAGAAGTAAACCTCTTGAAGGCTTGGCCCAGGAAAGGCGCCGTTCTCATCTACAAGTCCTATGTAGGCTGCCTGAGTGGGTTCTGCTCATCAGAATCTCTCAGCAACACAGTGTGGTGGAAGTTTCATCATGATACTTGCCTCTACAAGCACCGTAATTGGATCAGAAGTATACAGGCAGTGGATTTACAAAGGTCAATGACAGGTTCTAGAGTCTTGGCTCCAACCATTTATTTTCTTCAAGCAAATTAGTCCATCTCTTTAAGGTTCTGTCTCTTATCTATAAAGTGAGGATCATGAGAAAGTACCTATCTCGCAGATTTGGTATGAGATTAACTGAGAGGATGGATGTAAACCCTTGGCCCAGAGTCTGGTTCATAGAAAGAACTCAATAAATGTCAGTTATATATAATTTTACCACGGAATTTTGTTAACTGAATAGTGCCTACCAGCTCCAGACAGAACAGTGGTTCTTTCCACTGTTCCTCATGTTGACCAGTTTGAATTCCTTTGAAGAGTTCTTTTATGATGTAAGTCATTTTCACATTATTTTTAATGTACTTTATCTCATGAGAGAGACCTTTAAGGGTTCAAAGCTGAGGCACAAAAGGATACATCCACGTGTCTTGCCAACCCCAACCAATTTATCCAGTTTAAGGTACATTACCAAGTCCTGTTGAGGAATCCAGAGAAGAGAAGAAAATCTGGAGAATCCTTGCTCAAGTTACAACCCTATGGTAGAGAAACACAGCAATCAAACTGCCGAATGTCAGAGTGACTAGAGACTTTTAGAAGAAAAAGGTCCCACCTTGACCACTCTTTCACAGAAGGGTAAACACAAGTCCAGAGAGGAAAGGGGGACGATACAATGTCACACAGCAGTTCAGAGTCATAGCTGAGACCAGAACTCACTTCCTTCAATCCCAATCTTGGGGCTTTCCACACATCACATGAGGGAACAACATCCTCTACCACTGGGCAAGGAGTGGGGCAGATATCTCGGAGTTATAGCTTGACCTCATTTCACAGAGTTGTACTCTGATGGAGTTGTAAAGTTAAGAACTTTATAAACATTACCTTATTAAGGCTTCTTGGAAACCCAAAGTCACAGATCCTCTGGGTCATGGGACATGCGTTGAGCATCCAGTGAACAAACAAAGGGTAACGTTACATTTTTCACTTCGTTTAGGAAACCTGGCTTCTAATTATAGGATTTGTTTAATAATCCCGGGTGGTTTACAAAGGCTTGGAGTCAGCCTGCAGTCCTGAGGGCTGCTGAGGAGTGTCAGATGTGGAGATGCAGGAGGGGCGAGGGTAGGGAGCCGGGAGGGGGCCTCTGTGGCAAAGGGGAGGGATGGATGAGCAAAGTCAACTTAAGCCGAGGCCTGGAGGGGACTATTAAAGTAATTTCGCCTAATCCCACCAACCAGGTTGCTCCCATCTGGAAATTATCTCCAATAACTCCCCTCTGTTACCATAACCCTTTCATACAAGGGCAGTGAACCTGAACGTGCTCTGTGGCAAGCAGGTGACACAATGATCACACTGCTCTTGGCTTCTATAAAAAACTGACCCCCTTCATTAGCAGTCATGATTAGTGCCTTTCTCATTGGGGAAATATGGACTAGGAGTTGGTTAGACCTCCATGGTTATTTAAATAAATGTATTTTAAGTAAGTTATTTTTAAAAATAAATCTTTACAAAATTTGTAAAGTACTACTATACTAATATATTCTATCTTCTTAATACACAAAAAAAGAAATTAGATAGTAATAAAAATATGTCCTTATATTATAATAATTGTATATATAATAGAATATAGACTATAACTAAACCCCTTTAGTTAAGTTCATCACCTCAGTGCAGATCAGGAAAAAAAATCAAAAACAGAAAACTACAATGAAGTAAGACAAAATCCCCCAAATCCCCATATTCTTGCAAACATCTAACAGTGTATTTTCAAACACTTGTGCAACCATACACACACTCATACTGTGTCACAGGCAGCTCCTTTGCACCATTCAGGCTGTGATTCAGTTCAGTTCAGTTCAGTCGCTCAGTCATGACCGACTCTTTGCAACCCCATGAATCGCAGCACGCCAGGCCTCCCTGTCCATCACCAACTCGCAGAGTTTACTCAAACTCATGTCCATCGAGTCAGTGATGCCATCCAGCCATCTCATCTTCTGTCGTCCCTTCTCCTCCTGCCCCCAATCCCTCCCAGCATCAGGGTCTTTTCCAATGAGTCGGCTCTTTGCATGAGGTGGCCAAAGTATTGGAGTTTCAGCTTCAGCCTCAGTCCTTCCAATGAACACCCAGGACTGATCTCTAGAATGGACTGGTTGGATCTTCTTGCAGTCCAAGGGACTCTCAGGTTGTTATTACTGTGGCCCAACTGCTCCTCAGACTTTCCAGGAAGAGCACGAAGCAAAGTGCAATGCGGCCGTTCCCCCGGAGGCTCTTACTTCCCTTCTCTTACACACCCGGGGGTCCCCTAACCCTTACAGGTGTCTGGGGGTTATAGGCAGTGACGAGCCCCACCTGGTGCTGTATCAATGTGTCGACCATGATAGAAGGATATGAATGTCCAAGCAGAAGCTGCTCTTGGTGAATTACATTCAGAACTGTGGGTCAAGTTCACAATCCCCAAAGGGCCTACAGAGTTGAAAGCTAATATTCTCCCTAGACCCGGAAGGGCTCCAAACCAACTGCCTAGGGCCCTTCAACAGGGCAAATCTGTCCCATTTTCCAACAGCATTCATATGCCAGAGAGTCACAGAAATTTCAAAGGACTGTACCACACCATTGCCCCTCCCCTACAATCACTCCCTCCCCGGTGATCAGCACAAAAGATTTGTTACATCCCTCTCTCCCGGCCTTTCTCAGAAATACTCCCTTCAGGCAGTTCATAGTGACCTTCTGTCCTGGTCTGTCCATGCGGTGGACTAAGGCAAGAGGAAACACAAACCTAACCTCCAGCAGGGCATCATCTTGCTACATCCACACTTACTCCTCCACACAGACACATCATTTATTTTGTTATGGTAAAAATATGCACAACATAAAACTGAACATTTTAACTTTTTAAGTGTACAATTAAACCGCATTAAGTACATTCACAGTGTTGTGCAATTATCACCACTATCCAATTCCAGAGCTTTTTCATCATCCCAAATAGGAACTCTACAGCCATTAAACATTAACTCCCTGTGTTCTTCCCACCAGGCCTGGCAACTACCATTCTTTCTGTCTCTATGACTTTGTCTCCTAGATACCTCATATAAGTGGAATCATACAGCATTCATCCTTTTTGTATCTGATTTATTTCACTTACCATAATGTTGTCAAAGGTCACCCATGCTCGCACGTACCATAATTTTGCTCCTTTCCATGGCTGAATAACATTACATTGCATGCATGAACCACATTTTGTTTATTCATTCATCCATTTATGGACACTTCAGCTGTGTTCACATTTTGGCTATTGTGAATAATGCTGCTGCAGAGGCCAGTGAACAAGTGTCTAAGTATCTGTGGGTTTTGGTGGTGGTGATAATTATTACTATTATCATAGCCATCCATCCTGAAGAGTGTGAAGTGGTATCTCATAGCAGTTTGGCAATCACATCATTTTATTTAAATGGCATTATTCCATATATCTTCTTCTATACCATGATCTTTAACCTCAGTAATATGTTGTGGACAGCTATTTATAAAATATTTTTGAGGGACTTCCCTGGTGGTCTAGTGGCTGAGACTCCATGTTCCTAATGCAGGTATGACCCCTGGTCAGGAACTAGATCCCACATGCCACAACTAAGAGTTTGCTTGCCATAACTGAAGAATTACACATGCCACAATGAAGATCCCACGGGCCACAGCTGAGACTAGGCACAGTCAAATAAGTAAGTGAAATAAAAAAATATTTTAAAATACATGTATTTTTTAAAAGTTGGTTTGATGACAATTATAAGCAGTTCTTCACTCATTGTTTATTACCTCTCAGAATCAAACTCAGTCAATGAAACAATGTTTCATATGCTCATCACAGAAACATACAGAGCTTGAGGAGCTTGATTTTCAATGTTCCAAAACATGTCTCCCAAATGATCACCTTTGAGTTCGGCCTTTGGGCCGAATCAGGGGTCAGGGACAGGTTGGGGTGAGAACATTAAGTGTGAGATAAAGCTCACAGGATCTAAGGGCTGGAAGGGACTTGTCAAACTGTCATTCAGTCTGTAGCTGTCGTGGTAAAGTGATGAGTTCTCTGACCTATCAATTTATCAAGATAGCCCACTAGTTCATCTCTTCCTTGAGTAAATCCATTGACTCAAAAAGTCCTTCCTGGGACTTCCCTGGCAATCCAGTGGTTAAGGCTCTCTGCACTGGGGGTGCAGATTCGATCTCCAGTTGCAAACTAAGATCCCACATGCCCCCGCCAAAAAAAGTCTTTCCTATGTAGGTCTAAACCCCATCTTCCTTCAGGTTCAGCTGTACCAGTTCAACCTCTTCCTTGATCACCAGTAGAGGTGGAGTAGCTTTGCTCCATTCCCCTGAGTCTCCAGGTCTCCAGACCCCTCACCCTCCCACTAGGGATTACCTTGACCCTGACAGCACACACTCTCTGAGGACACAGAACTCAAACACGCTCATACTTAGCCCCTAACAAGAAGCTCCCCTCACCTCCTCAGATGCCTTACTCTGGCCTACTCACAAAGTCGGAGTCTCACTTCTACTTCCCCTGGGAATGGAGGGGTTTCACGGCTGCCTCGCCACAGTGTGGAAAGAAAAGCCACATTACACAATGGTTAATAGACATAAGGCACTAACAGCTCCCAAGAGAGGGCATGAAAGCAGACAGAAATGGTTTCAGAAATGTTTGAGACAGATCCGGGGAGACCGTGTCACAAATGGCTGCCATTTAGTTAGTCTCTTGAGATATTTTGGCTTCGGGACACCTCCTCTCCTAGGATCTGCCTCCAGGTCATTTCAAATCCTTGCTCTGACCTCTAGTAAAAGACTTCCTGATAAAGGAAACTTGGCTCACAAGGGTGGCCAACTCATGCTTGGCCAAGCACGCAGTTCATGAGTATTCAAATGGTGGGTCTCTCCATGACTTACACTGGTTATTTTTCTGTTTTCTTCTCTGTCTTGATGTAATATTCTGACGCGACAGTAGCAGAAGTAACAGAACCATAACTTAGGTTTCACAGCTTCCAAAGTGGACCTTCCATCATTTTGATGGCTCCATCGGGCTGGCTTTATCTTTACCCTGGGGGCCGCTGGCGGTTTTTTGGAGTGTCAGACAAACAGGGCAGGGTGAGCAGGGTGTGGGGTGGGGGTGGCAAGCCTTCCTTGCCACAATCTTACACCCCAGGGGTACACGTGTAAATGGCATCCGTTTTCTCGGTTCAGGAAGGAAGCAGATGACATGAATAGCAAACCTGCTATGTGTCAGGTGTGGGGTAAATATCTGGCATTTACTGAGCCACACAGGACTGACCCCATCATAAGCACGGTCTGGCTTCATCTTCACAGCAATCCTGGGAGGCAGGGGCTGCTTCTAGCTCCATCTTACAGAGGAGGAAAGTGGGGGTCACAGATGTTAAACACAGTTCCCATCCCCACCCACTGCGGGAAGCAACAGAGGCAGTGCTGAGCACAATCTGGCACCAGACTTGATCCATCCCCCAGGACTGCACCCTACCTGACCCTCGTGGCCACACCAAAAGGCAGGTCCTGTGTTCCCCATTTCACGGAGGAGGAAAGAGAGGCTTGGAGCAGCAGCTGAACAACTGCACCCAGACCTCACAGCCAAGAAACTGCAAAGGCAGGAACAAACACAAGCTCCCGAGAAGAGATTTCTTTCCTCAAAAGGAACAAAGTCGGGGTGAAGACCCTCCTACTAGACCAGGAGCCTCTTAAGACCAGGGACGGTGTAGGGTTCAGCATGCCACATCCCTGGGGCCACCTAGCTGCCCCACGCAAGAGAGCCCGAGGGAATTCTGGAGGTAATCCTGCCCCAAGAAAGGGGAGGGGAGGGGGCAGCAGTCCCGTGTGGACCAGGAGTCTGGGGGACTGTGAATGAGAGTCTCAGTGAAGGTGACTGGGGTCCAGCCAGCCTCACCACAGAAAGGAAGCTCTGAGCAACAAGGCCACTGGGAGGAGCCCTCCGCCGGCCTCAGCTCCACAGACATCCCGCTCCTGTGCCCGTGGCTGCGAGCTCCACAGACATCTTCCTGGCCATCCCTCGCAGGCACCGCAGGAGGCCTGGGGACTCAGACCCTCCCCAGGGGAGCCGTGCTCTCCGGGAAGAGCTAGACAACAAGCGACTACTTCAGCAGATACAGACAAAAAACAGGCACAGCCTGGAGGGCACCAGCAGAGGCAGCGATGGAGACCAACACTGGCCAGACAAGGCCTCTCCTGGAGGTGACTTCTGAGACCAGAAGCCGGAGGAGGAGCAGCCATGGGAAGATTAGGGAGAGAGCACTTTTGTCAGAGAGGACTGCAAGGCACTGAGGCATGAAAAACGTTAAGGGCCGTATGAGAGGCCGTGATGGCCAGAGCATAATGGGGAAGGGCGAAGGACAGGCATCGCTCTGGACTAGGACTCCAGGGGAAGGGGAGCCCTAGAGGCGGGTCCTCAGGCTCCCTCTCCTGCTGGTCACAGGCTACCGTGTGACCGGGGCAGGCCCTACCCTTCTGGGGCGCCAGCCTTCTTTGCACAATGGTGGGATTGGCCTCCCAGGGTCCCGACTTTCTAGAGAGAGGATTTACTTCCTCATGGTCTCCCATCCCCTGCCATTCCCACCACCCTCTGGACCCCAGGAGCCAGGACGGGTATCTTCCCTGCCAGAGATTCCCAGAAAAAAATCTCAGCACTCCCACTCCAGTCCTGGGACACAGGGGCCGAGGGAGAGGGAGGAAATTCTCACACATAGCTTGCTCCCAGGGAGTTTGCTCATGTTCCCAGGCTGACAACTGGCAACCCTCAGAACTCCGGCCCCTACCCCCTTCCTCCTCCTCCTCCTCTCCCTGCCTCCTGCTTTTCCCCCAGCCCCCCTTCTCCAGCTTAATGACTTCCACATGGGCCTCTGGCAGCTGGAGCCAAGCCTCCCAGCATTGTCTGAAATCTCCAAATTTAGAAGAAATATGAAAATTGTCAACCACTCCTTCCTTAGGGGGTAAAAGCAACATTCGGCACCGGGGGCAGGTCAAGGCGAGGCAGTCACGTGGCAGGCGCCTGGGCCAATGGGGGCCCCTGAGCAGACTCAGCACCCGCCTCGCCCCAACACCGGGCTCGCCTCTTCAGCTCATATAAGGTAAAAGGCAGAGGGGTCTTTGCGGCCAGGGAGCAGCGGGCAAGGGGCTGAGGGGAGGGGGGCCCAGTGCCAGCTGTTTAAAAGTACCCCTGTGGCAGTGGCAGTGAGGGGTGCCAGAGGCCCAGTGAAGTTAGTTGAGAAGCAGTGATACCTCCAACCATCCCCCAAACGGGCTGGCCCACATCTCCAGGCCACAAGGAGACACACCTGGATGGACCCCAAGAGAGGTAAGAACCAGTGGCAGACAGGTCTGTGAGTCTAGCTGTATGTGTGTGTAGGGGGGGGTCTCTGTGGTATCCTCCTCCCCCGGGAGACCCTGGGGGATGCTGCGTCGGGGTTCGGATCCTTGCTCTCTTGCTAACCCCCTCTGGGCCTCAGTTTCCTCATCTGTGCAGAGCCTGGACTGGATGATCTCTAAGCACCCATCTTGTCCTGACCAGATGTGCAGATCTGTGATTCTGTTGGCTTTGGGGACTCCTTGTGGCTGTGGTTAAATGCAGGGGTTGGGAGCAGAGGGAGGGGACAGTGTCGATGTCCCACCGCCTGAGCATCACCACCGTACCCGGGTCTGGGCTCTGTCTTGCTGACTTCGCTGTAGACAATGCTTCTTGTCTTTGAGGTTTGATTTCTCAGCCCTAAGAGCCTGGGGCTCCTGGCAAGTAAAATTGTTTTCAAATAATGGTTTCAAGAAACAAAGCTGTTGGAGAAGCAATGTCAGCTCAGGTTCCAGCAGACAGGCAGCGAGGTGGGAAGGCCAGGGTGTTGGTGGAGAGGCAGCAGTGGGTAGGGCACACTGGCTGGGGGATGGGGGTGCAGGCTCCAACCTCAGCTCTGCTTCTCACTGCCTGGTCCTGTGGCCGCAGGCAGACACCCTACCCTCTCTGGGTTGCAGTTTCCCATCTATACTGTGAGGCCATAAGACAACACAGTCTCTGTGCTTCTGAGGACATGGCTTTTGAGCCCCATTTGAGCCTAGAGGGCAGCTGGTGTTGGGAAGTTTCCCCAGGAGGCCCTGAGCTGAGTCTGCCATTTGACAACAGGCTTAGGGTCCAAGCTGACACCCAGAGCCCGGGGATGTGCTTGGAGGCTGAGCCTCAGGAGGTAGAAAGAGCTGAAGCATCTCTGACTGCAGGCTTGGCCAAGGGAAGGGTCAGCCCACAGCTCTGAGACCTCAGGATGAGCCTGCCCTGAGGCAGCCTCTGCTGGGGAAGGCGCTGGTCTCTAAATTCAGTGTACAAAGGGTTCAGGATCTTGGAGGGAGATGGGGACAGCAGAGAGTTTCAGTGAGGTGAGGTGGTGGAGCCAGGGGATTCAGAGGAAAGCAGAGGACTTGTGATGGGGAACGTGGGAGGCATGGCTGGAAGACACGGCTCTTCTGAATATGCTCTGGCCACATCCAGGGCCAAGAATGGACACAGTCCTCCAGTGTCAGCCTGCCCAGCACTTTCACCTCCCACTGTTGGTTACACAAGGCCCAAGGCCACAACAGTCCAAAAGCAGACTCTGGAATCAACTGCCTGGGTCCAATTCTTGCTTGTTTTTTACTTACAGAACAAATGACCTTTGGCAAGTCACTTGCCATTTCTGAGCCTCAGCTTCCTCTTCTATAGAACAGCTATGGTCTCGGTTCTGACCTCACTTGGCTGTCCTAAGGCATAAGGGACATATGTACCTAAGAGCAAGCTCCTCTGTCCATGGGATTTTCCAGGTCAGAATACTGGAGTGGGTTGCCATTTCCTCCTTTAGGGGATCTCCCCAATCCAAGGACCGAAACTGCATCTCCCATGTCTCCTCCACTGCAGGCAAATTCTTTACCTGCTGAACTATCAGGGAAGCCTAAAAGCAGAATAAATGGGGCTCATGTTCATTACAACTGGACCCTAGTCCTCCTGTGAAGCAAGATGACCTTAGCTATGTTTAGAGACAAGTGAGAATGAGGACCGGGAGCACCCTGAATTGCTGAAGAGAGAACAGGGTCTGGAAAGAGGCAGGAGGGGTGAGTTCAGAGGTCAGAGATTACAAGGCACAGAAGAGGGGTCAGCTTGAGATGTGTAAAGGGCTAGGTGAAGTCTCATTTTCTGCATATATAATAGGACATTTTGTGGGTCATGTGTCCCAAAGTTTGGTGTCTGAAGCACTGCACGCTCATCAGCTGACAGGGAATCCTGGCTGGGGCAGGAAGCTGCACTCCAGACTCTCCAGGAAACCCCAGGGGTATGGAGTTTGGAGAATGCTGTGCTGTCAAGTAGCCTGGGACCCTTACAAACACAGTCGAGGTCACTGAACCCAGAAAAAGAGAGTACTGCTTTAGGTCACAGAGAGAGCTGATGGCAGGGCTACCGCACAACAAGCCTCTGCCAGTAAAGTGGCGCGGATAGGAAAATTATACTGCGATTATGACGGTGAAGGCCTAAGGCCTTTACACAAATTACAATAATTCACTTCATCTTCCAAACAACCCTGTAAGGTAAAAACAACAATTATCCCCATTGCACAGATGAGGACACTGAGAAAGAGAGGTTAAGTAGCTCGCATAAGGCCACACAGCTGGTGAATTATTAAACCTGGACACAGTAAGTGTATCTGCTGCTCCCGTCCCTTTGTCCCCAGGGGTCTCCTACCTCCTGCCCTGCTCCTTAGACACCACACTCCATAACTTCCTGGGGACCCTCCAAAGTACCTCATGATTATGTACAGGGGATCTCCCCCTTCTTGTATTATCACTTAATCCTCCCAGGATTACCCTGGGGCAGGATCAGCATCATTCCATCATCCTAATCCATAGGGGGAAAAAACCACTGGAGCTTACCCAAGGTCACACAGCTAGAAGTGGCGGGGGGTGTTGAACCCACTCTGCAAAATGCATGCTTAAAGTCTGCCCACCAACACACCTCCGAGTGCAAGGATGAGGAATCCCACTTCTCGAGGAGACCAAGGCTAAGCAGGTGACCACATCAGAGTTTGAACTCGAGTCTTCTAGTTCCAAGGTCATCACTCTCCCTTAGCTCTACCACTGCCAAGATAGAAAAGGGTCTGCTTGTCATTGGTCTCTAGGAGCCACAGGGCCGCTCTTTGGGCAAAGTCAGCCCTTTCCCAGGCCGCTTGTGCCGGGGAACAGCTGACACACACACAGCCCTGAGGAATACAAAGCTCCAGTCCGGGTGCCACCCCTGACCTGTGGGGCCATGTCTGATCCCCTTTGTGAGCCCTGAGGGTTGGGGGAGACAGCCTCTGAGGTCCTCATCTCCAGGCTATGCCTGGGTCCTGCCTCAATAGCGATTTCCCAACTAAACAGGCCCTGGGGCTCAGGGCCATGGGTTGTGCAAAGGATCATGATAAAGACTTTTTCCAGTTGTGGTTATTATGACCATTTTTGTCCACGTCTCCTGGGGCACAGGAGCCAGAGTTTCTCTGGGGTTCATATTTAGAGAGGGATTGCTGGATTCTGGTGTGCATGCCTGTCAACTTCACAGGAAAGCGCCAGATGATTTTCCAAAGTGGCCAATCCATGTCACAGTTTCCACCAGCAGTACGTGAGCATTCCCTTCCTTGACAAGCCTTGAAATTACCTGAATTCTTGTTATAGACTTTGTTCTTATTGAATATGTATAATTAAGAAGGAAGAAACAAAAACACTTTAACGCTACTGTTCCACATGGGTATTTAGAAACTTGCCCTACATGCACCAAGTTGCAGGATAGCCTGCAGGCCCTGGAGTGGGGGTGGGCACAGCCCACATGGCCCTCCCCCAGCCCAGCAGTACGCAGGGGCCTCGGGCCAATCGGAGACTGCCTGCGATAGTCTGCAGGAATTTGGGGTGGGGAAAGAGCCCAGGGTGTCTGCCACCTCCTAACGGCCTGTCTAGACAACCCAGGCCCCACGGGGCTTCACCACACATGGTGAAACCCCACAGAGACCGGCCCCCTCCCCTCTTGCAAAAGAGGCTTGTTGGCGACAGTGCTTCATCACCAGAAACCTTTTCTCCAATTCAAAACAGGAATGCACCGCATGAGTCACCCACTCTCGTGGCCCATGGATCACCCACTCATCAGGCCCCTTTTTGTTTAGATGAGAAAACAGAGGCTGACTCTGGAGCCAGGGACCTTTCCAGTGTGGGCTGAATGAATCCCCATGCCCAGGTGATAAGGGGACCAGGCGGGTCAGAGCACTGCTAGAGTGAGCTAAGATGCAGCAGTTCAGTTCAGTTCATTTCAGTCGCTCAGTCGTATCTGACTCTTTGCGACCCCATGGACTGCAGTACGCCAGGCTTCCCTCTCCATCACGAATTCCGGGAGGTTGCTCAAACTCATGTCCATTGAGTCAGTGAAGCCATCCAACCATCTCATCCTCTGTCATCCCCATCTCCTCCCGCCTTCAATCATTCCCAGCATCAGGGTTTTTTCAAATGAGTCAGTTCTTCTCATCAGGTGGCCAAAGTACTGGAGTTCCAACTTCAGCATCAGTCCTTCCAATGAATATTCGGGACTGATTTCCTTTAAGATGGACTGGTTGGATCTCCTTGCAGTCCAAGGGACTCTCAGTCTTCTCCAACAACCACAGTTCAAGATGCAGTAGGCTGGCCATTAAAGGTGCCAGAGAGGAGTCAGGCTGCCTGGGTTTGAATCGCAGTTCTGCCTCATAACAGCTGTGTGACCTTGGGCAAAGTAAGAGTACCAGCCTCATTAGATTATTGAATCATCTGGACTAAATGAGTTACAACTCATGAAGTCCTTAGATCAGTGACTGGCACATAGTTAGTACTCAATAAATAAATAACTGTCCAAATGTGATGACAAAAGGCAGTTTCTTTAGGAGGGAGGAGGTGCCATATGAAGGTCCAACTCCACCCTCCACCCTCCACCTGGGGGGATAATCTACTCTTGCTCCTTCAGAAATAACAATAACTATATATCAAGTCTTCCCAAGCGACCAACTCTCCACTCAGCACTCTCTGAAGTAAATACCATGATCCCTCTGGAAACCCAGAGGCTCAGAGAGATTTAGTCATTTGCCCAAAGTCACACAGCTTTATAAAAGGCTCAGCTGTGGTTCAAACCCAAGTCTGGCTGACTCCAGAACCCATGCACAGAAACCCTAGCACTGTCCTGACTAGTCTGCGAGCAAAAGCTACTTCTGGTTGTACTCATCTAGTAGGAATACTCTTGGCATTTAGGAAGGGGGCCATTTGAAGTATGATACCTCAGTAAGATAAAAGCAGAGCCCCCCGTTCTCATCCCCATGCCCGCTCAGGGGCAAAAAATTTCAGACAATGCTTCTCACCAGTGAGCATACCGCCTGGTCAGTCCTGGGCTGCCCCTGACTGGCACAGGTCATCAGTTATTTGAGGAAGAAGCCGCCTCACTCCTGCACATCCCCGAGAGTGCACATTCCAGCCACAGGCCTAGGTGCCCTCCTCTGAGGTCCTCCTCTGACCCAAGCCACACTCCGAGGGAGATGGAAAACACACTGGACACTGCAAGCTTGGCAGGGACACTGCTCAGCTGCCACTAGCTTCTGCCCCTACCCTCCTCCTCCTTCAGGGAAACAGCTCAGGTTGAAGTGATCAGAGGCAGGCGGCCGCCTTGGGAGGCCATCCATAGTAGCCATGACACCATCCTGACTGGGTTGCTGGGCTCCAAGGCCACTGGTCAGTCTGCCCAGAGCCTGCCGAACCTCAGGCATGTGACCCAACAAGCCCACTGTGCCTGAGAGCACCTGATGAGATAAGCCGAACAAGTTGGGGAGAAAGGGAAAGAAACAGGTTAAGACGCTGGCCTGGTTCTACAGCCAACACAGAAGTTAGTCCATCCCTCTGGGCCCTGCAAGGTGAGATGCTCCATGATTTGAGATGGAAGTAGGACAGCTTCCGTCACCCCTTATGACAGTGGACACTCAGACTCTCAGGGAGGAAAAATCTGGGATAGGGGTGGTCAAAATAGCAGGGGCACACTTTGGATAGACAGAGGTGAGAGAAGACAGCACCCCAGGGGAGTTCTGCCTGCAAAGGTGGGGAGGCAGGACTGGAAAAACATTTTCAGGAGAACAGCAAACAAGTCCACTTGTCTGGAACCAAGAGTGGGTCAAGACCCTGTATGATTTGAGGCTGGTTAAGTAGTGAAGGTCTGGTCATGGAGTGGCTTTGATCGCCAGAAACCAAAGCTCCAGAAGATGGAAGAAGTGTTGCTGGGAGGGAGATTTGTACCCTCCCCCAAAATACCATCAGGCCAAGAGCCCCAGTGGAGGAGGGAGACCTGGGAATTTGGGCACTCTTGACTCTGAGATGTCAAATCTGAGACTAGGGGGTTAGGAAGCCCAAAGGCTGCAGTCACCATCTTTGAAATTTGAAGAGCTTTCTGGGGATCAGGAATTTGTTCTTTGCAGCCTGAAAACACAGGGCATGCAGCCCCAGAGAGGCGAGTGTCTGCAGGATATTAGGAAGAAGTCATCGACAGTCTGTCCACAGAGAGATGAGGTGATTGGGAAGCAGTGAGCTTCCCATCACCAGAGAGGTATGTAAGCTCAGCAGGGACACTCCAGAACTCAGCATTAGAGGAAGTTGGACCTCATGGCCTTTCCCACCACCAGCCTGAGACTTCACATTACAGCCCTAACGGCCCTGGGACAGTCTTGTGGGGCTGAACCCCACCCTCCCTGCTGCCTAGATGTCAGATTCCCAGCTGGGCATGACATCAGTTCTGCCCTGACTTCACACAGGGGCCTCCAGGGACACCCCCCCCACCCTTCCTCCCACTTCCTTCCACCCCTCTGCTGCCTTCTGCCCTTTTCAGGGAGCACCAGGCCTAACCAGAGAGACCTGGAGCCTGCTTGTGAGACCGGGTCCCCAGGGAACAATCTGCCCAGCAGGAATGAGGCAGAGGGGGCCAGCATCCCTGGGGGCCCTGTTCACACGCCCCACAGAGACTGCATGGAAATTCCAGGAGGGTCACAGGGAAGATTCCAATTTAGAACAAAATGCTTTATTTTTGTCCCCTTTTCTTTCCTTTCCCCTTACTGGGGGGAGGGGGAGGCTGTCACAGGAGGCTGGGAGAGGAAAGCAAGCATCCTCGTTGGGCAGAATCACAGGAAGATCAGTGTGGAGAGATGGAGGTGCAGGGCAGAGAGGGAAGGGACCCAGATGAGCCTGGGGAGGTGGACTTCACGTGGGAGAGGGCAACAGGGAGGGCAAAATCAAGGGGATAATGAGACCAGCAGGCATTCCTGGACACTCAAGGCCAGAATTGCTTCAGCTCTGGGTTCAAGCTGGGGTCAGAGAGTCAGCCAAGTTTCTCAGAAGAGACAGGTGGTATCAGGATCGGTTCTTTCGAGACCCTTGGACACTGGGGACTGGCCTTAAGGGACTGTAAAGCTACAGAGTACTACCAAATCCATCTCATTCACCCTAGTGATCCTGGGAGATGCTTAGTAAACACTCCTGGTGTTGACTCCTAAACACATAGCAATAAAGTCTTATTAGAGCTAAAAGGGACCTTTAAGTGCATCAAAGCCATCTCCTCACATTACAGATGCAGGACCTGAGGTCCACGATGGAAGGAAACTTGCCTAAAGTCAGACTGCCAGAGTGGCCACCCAGCCCTATGCATCTTTCTTTGCCTCTTCCCTGCCTTCTAGCCAGAGATGGAGACTATGGTATGGTCTCCCCACCAAGGAGGGAGACAAAGAAAAGGAGGGTACCCTGTCAGGACATAACTGTCTCCAGGAGGTAGTCAGAGGATAGCATCATAGCTTCGGCCCTGGGAGCTCTGCCCAGGAGGGTGCTTTCCCTGGCCAGACATGGTCCCCAGAGTTGTCAGCTGCTGCAGAGAGGGGGCCTCCTACAGAAGAGACAGCCCAAGGCTGGAGGGCAAGCCCTAGATTCTGTTTCTGGCTCTGCCCCGACTCACCACATGACCTTGAATATGGCCTGAGATAGGGTCTTCTCTGACCTCAATGTGCTTGCTGAGGGGCTGGACCCAACCAGCTTGGATGGTCCGAGATTTCATCCAAGACCTGCCTCAGTCTACTGCAGGGCCTCCCCTCTCTCTCAGGCCATCTTAGCTTTTACTTTGGTACAGGAAGTAGGCGAGGCACAGAAGAAAAAAAACAGTTGCCTGCAGAACCCCCTCTGCTGGGAGCAGCATCCTCCATGCCCTAGCTTTGCTTTCCAGCCTTGGAATTCCCGGAGAGGCAAAAAACTGGGAAGGCTCTTATGATCAGTCCAGTGTGAGATCTGAGACCAGAGAGCTTCCGCAGACTGAGCAAAGCCACACAGCAAGTCACATGGCAGTGGGCCTTAGGTCTTCTGACACTCAGACCAGTGCTTTCACTGACCACACTGCCTTCCAGGATGATAGGCACATAAGCCAATCTCATGTGGACCTAGGCATTGACTCACTTGACACTCCCCACCCCTCTCTGAGACTTGGTTTCTTCTTCTATCCAACGGGGAGATGGGGCGGAACAGATGTCTCTAGGAGCCCTTGCACACCAGGACCTCCTCAGCCCTTTCCTCACAGAGAGTGGGGCTACCCAGGCCAGGAAACCCCACCAGGTCACAACCTCCATCCAGCCTGGTCCCACCTCGGACCCCAGGGCTGGGTTTCATCCAGATCTACAGGCTCCAGCCCAGCTCCCTTGGAGGATCTGGATTTTTCTTACCATAAAAGGGCAAGCGTGCCTCTCTTGGTCCCCACTGCCAGCCCCACTGGGGGAAAGGCAGAACTATTTTTAGAAAACTCTAGGGTTTGCTCCTGAACTCAAGATGGAGCCTGTCTGAGCCTGCACCCGGGGAGCCCTCTCCCATCTCCCTTGCCCACCTGCCCTCTGAATTCCTCCCTTTTCGCTCGTTGCTGTCTCTTCCCTCCCTCCTCCTCCCTCCGTCTTGCTCTCACTCTCACTCCATCAATCTCGCTTCCTTTCTTTCCCTCTCATCCTCTCTTCCTTCCCCCTCACTTCTCCCTTCTCCCCAGATCTCCTCTCAGTCAGCTCCCCCTCCCCCTCATCCCTCCTGCAGATCTTGTTTTTGGTGGTTGGAGAAAGTAACACATCTGCACCCCCACACCCTTCTTAAACACTATTTACAACATAAATTCCAAACATCCGCCATCTGGTTCTAGAAAGGGCCAAAAGATATTTAGGAAAGGAAGTCATGATTATTCCATCTTCAAAGCCAAAGGAACATAAAGGCCCTCCTCTCTCCCGCCTCCCTCCAGGGCCCCTTTGTTAAGATCTGACCGATTAGGATTCTTCAGTGAGTGGAAGGGGTCAGTCCCAGCTGGGCCTCTGATGGGTTGCATCACTTTGAGCTTGTTACTTCTCCTCCCCACACCTCAGTTTCCTCATCTGAACAATGGAAACACGACTAGGATGCCTCCAGCGCTAATGCTCTGAGACTTCATGTCCTAGTGCAGAAAATCCTGAGGTCCAGGTCCCTGGGGCCCACCTTGGGCTGAGCAGTGAGGGTGAGATGGGGACAAGGGGACCTCCAGCCTCTCCCCTTGCAGCCCTGTGCCTTTCACCCCAGGGAAATCTATGCATTCCTTCATGGTGGGGGTGGGAGCGGAACCAAACCATCTCCCTTTTTGTGACCCCAGGGGGACTCTGGATGCCACAGAGTCCAGTCCTTTCCCTACATCATAGTGGAGCCCAGAGAGGGGAAGGCACTTGTCTACAATCACACAACATGCCTACAGGAGACCCGGTACATAACCTACTGCTCTTCCCTTCCAAAACCTTCCAGAAAAAACCAACTTTTGTATTATCCAGAAAATATCACCTGGCCCAGCAAACTGGAACCCTAGGGGTCTTAGTTCTTTGCAAAGTGGACAGGAGAGAAAGGAGAACTAACTCCTTTATCATGGAATTTTCTTCAAATAGACCACATACAAGGGAGAAATGCTGTGGGAAGTCCCGTTTCCGGAGACACACATTGCTGGGGCTGACAGAGCCTTCACTTACACTGAAAATGTGCTCTCTGCTCACAGCCCCTTTCCATAACACACATTTGACAGAATGTCCTAAGACACTGACTCACTGACTCACGCTGTCTCCATGAATAGTCTGGTCTTACAGGGGAGCTTGAAAAACACAAGCTAGGTGGCAACCCTGATCCTGACACCTATTAACTATGCGACCTCAAGGGACTGCTGTAACTCGTGAAAGCCTCTCATCTACAAAGCGGGACAAGAGTGGTACCTAACTCATAAGTGATGGTGAGGATGAGAAAAACCTGTGTGAAATAAAGCCCTTAGCAAGTGTGGAGCACATCGAAGACACCCAGTGTCAGCTGTAACACGCACTGGCCTTGTTAAGATTATGGCACGTCCCAGTGTGGCCTAGGTGGGTGGTGGCTGGCACCACTGTCACTCGTCTCCCATCTGTTACATTGCAAAGTCAGGGTGATGGGGAGTCTCGGGGACCCTGGTCTCTCCCCGCAGCCTCCCGAGCTACTCAAGGCTGGGTTTAGGATTGTAGGCCTTGGGGCCGGGCTCCTTTCTTTCCCTCTCTTCCCTCTCTCCTGCATCGTCTTGTGTCAGCCTCAGACTGCATTCCCAGGCCTTGCTCAAAAGTCCCCGGCAGCGACCTTCCCTGGGGAGGAAGTGGGGAGCGTGTGAGGCTGGTGAACTCAGCTGGGCTGTCAAGGGGGTGGGAGGGTGCTCTGGGAACATAGGCCCGGAGACGCCGCACAGTGGAGGGGACACGGGAAGGGGCCCTACATGGCAGCTCCCACCCCAGCTTCCACATCTTCTCTAGATGCCACGCTGGACCTTTGCCCTCATCCTTCCTGCCTCTCTTGCTCCCATGCCTGTGTCTCACTGTGGGCTCATAATGAAGCTGCCGCTGCTCACTGTGGCCTTACAAAGTGCCAGCAACCGTGCTTGCACTTGACACCCACCTCATTTGACCTTCACAATCAAGCCAAGGTCCAGAGAGGCAAAGCCACCAGCTCGAGATTACACAGCTAGAAAGTGCTGCGGGTGAGAATTCAGAGGTCTGCCAGGCTCCAGGGCTAGTGTCTTCTCAATTCTCCCCAAACATATGCCGGAAACCCTAGGGCCCTGAAACCCAAGGAAAACACAAGCCAGGGGACATGCATGTACCTGGGTGAGGAAGCCGAGGAAGGGGAGTTGTGGGTAAAGAAGCCCCTCCAGAGAAAACTGGCGTGGGGTGATGCGGGTGTCCTCACATGGGGCCCTGACCTCAGCCGTCTCCCAGGGTAGTGCCATCTGGCTTGCAGATGTGGCCTATTCCTAGCCCCTCGGACTTCTTGGAAATGAGCAAGACCAGGAGAGGACACAGGGCCTTTTGCAACATCTATGACGACGTGAGCTCTGTCTTGTGGTCATCCAGCTGACTGTGGCCCAAGCTCAGGGGAAAGCTGGGTTGAGTGTGAATAGCCCAGGGGTCAAGCTGGCCTCTGATACTTACCAGGCGTTGACCTGAGTACACTGCAGAGCCTCTTGGAGCCTCAGTAGGCAAGGAAGTCACTCCCATCTCTGGCAGGGGTTTTGAGCATTTCCGAAGCTATAGGAGGGAGCATTCTGCAGGCTGCAAGCCTTGTGCAGCTGGAAATGGTCACAGGTGGCCCCAGGGCTGTCCCTTCAGTCTTGGCTACTGTGTTAATGACAAATTTCCATCTACCCCTAAACGGCTCCTTATCCCTGGATGAGTCTAGAGGTGGGGGCATTGGTCACCGGGGCCTCTGGGAAATTTCCTTCCAAACCCACACTTCTGCCGACAGTGCGCTGGAAAGGATAGGCAGCTCCTCTTGCTCTTGGAGCCTAGAGCTCCTCAGAAGACCCCCTTTGAAAACCGGGTAAGCATTGCCGAGATAATGGCAGCCTAGGGGCAGAAGGATAGATGCCTCGAGGCCTGGAAAATCCCAGCAGACTCGGCCTAAGGCTTCTAAGGACCCAGCAGCACCCCAGGCTCATCCTCAATCCCTCAGAATCCAGCAGCCTGGTCAGGACCCACAGGCAACCCAACATTCTCTGATGGGGGGCATCCTTGTTCCTTTCAGGCAAGGGCACTGGCTGGTGGGAGCTACCCCTTTTCAACCCTCACACTGACACAGCAAACACCCCAGAGAAGGGCCTCCTGAGGACCTGAGGAGGGCAGGCGGCGGGTTCCCTGGACACAGAACTGTGAGTGCCACCCCTCCCCACCCACTGGCACCCACAACCTCCCCTCCACACCCCGCCGGCAATAAACTCCCCATCCCATCCTCAGAATGACCATGAACGCAGGCCTCAGAATGGGAAGTGTTAACAAGGAAGGCCCTGTTGATTGACGGGCTGAGGACAAGTCAGGGCTGTTGGGTTGGGGTCGTAGGTGAAAAGAAAGGGAACCAAGGAAGGGAAAATCCACCGGGGGCCAAGAATCCACCCCCAACCCATGCTCCCTACAGACAGACAGACACAGAGCCTGCATGCTACCAAAACCAAAGGACTTGAGGGCGCTGTGGAGGATGGTGGTCTTCTGCCCTGGAAAGGAGTAAATGGGGTCGGATTCTGAAAGAAGGTAGATGTGGGCTGTCAGGTTGTCAGCCTCTGAGAACAGAAGCGCTCTCGGGGCTTTGGAAGGGTCAGGTGTGCGCGCAGACTCACAGTGCTTGGAACAGGGTGAAGCTCTAGAAACCCAAGCGGTTGTGTTCACCGTCCATCACGCTCTTCCCACGCTTACGGTTGTTCGTGGAGCAGGCAGGGTTAGGGACCAGCTCCATAAGACAGGTGGAGAAACTGAGGCCCAGGGTGGCGAAGGGACTACCACTCAGAGCCATTCAGTCCCAAGTGCCCAGGGGGTTTCTGGCACAAGGTCTCACAAAGATGAAAAAAGAGGAAGATTTGGAAGTGAACAGGGGAGGCAAGACTCCGAGAAGGAGCTGACAAGCCAAAGCCACAGGGTGCCCCAGGCCTGGCTTATATAACACAGCACACCTGTTTACCTCCGCACACCGCACACGTGCGTGAAAACGTGCGCCCCAGCACAGCACACACACCTGGCCTTCATTCACTAGCAAATGAACCTCGGAGACTGGGTCCAAACAAATTGGATTAGGAGGGCTGCAGGCGCCTCCTCCCCCACGCTGTCGGCTCCGACACTGAGCAGGCCTGCAGAGCAGCCAGCTGCGGTCTCTCGGTCTCTCGGCCAAGCTGACAGGTCGGCCTCCGCAGTCCCCTCACCCCACCCCCCGGCCCCGGGAAGGGGGCCTGGGTCCCAAAGAATGCCATGATGATGGATGGGCTGAGGGAGGTTCCAGGGCTAGCTCAAGAGCACACAGGATGTTCGTGCTTATGCGAGGCTCATTTCTGAACAGTTTCCAGCAAACCAGCCCCACCTCCCTTGCCTCCCTCCCCTCCGGCAACCTCTCCCACGATCACCCGGTCACTGCTGCCAGAACCCAGACCCCAAGCAGATCTACCCCCCAACTCTTGGTCCCACAGCTGGACTGAGCAGGAACTGGTCACTTAGGAGGCAATGCCCTGGGGCTGAGACGCAGGCACTTCAGAAGGGAGATGAAATCAGTGAACTGAGACAACGCCATCATAAAAGTGGCATCTCTGTGCTTTCTCATCCACTGTTTTATTTGATCCTCAGAATGTGTCAGGGAGTTAGGATATTGTGCCCATAATATAGACGTGACTACTGAGCTTCATTCATTCAGTGATCCCATAGCCCTCCTGTCCTGAGCCCTGAGTCTGCACCAGGCCCTATGTGGGGTGCTGGGGAATAACTTGCAGCATCTGCCCGCATGGCTTAATGGAACAGTCACCTTTTGCCCAGATTACTGGGCACTGGGAGCCCCCCGATACTCCTGGGGAGCAGCTCCAGCAGAATCCCTTTTCCATATGGCATGTGTGAGCAGTTGAAATTATCACCAAGAGGAGCCTTAGCAATCAGCCCATTCAGAACACAGATCCTGAAGTCAGACATCCCCAAGTTCAAATCCTGCCTTGCTTTCCTTTTAACTGGATGGCTGTGGTCTTAGTCTTTTGAAGCCTGTTTGCCCACCTGTAAGATGGAAAATACAGAAGCTCCCACCTTGTGAGACTGACTGTGAGGACTAATTCTTATTTTCCTTACGCTCTTTCGACACAGGGAGAAACAGGGGTCTGGAGAGTGCAGGGCTCAGCCAGGGTCACACTGGGGGTTAAGTCATAACCAGGTGGATCCCTGCCCCCTGCCCCCTGCCCTGCTTCACCCTAAGCAGCCCAGAGCCACAATAGCTGGCCAGTTTGTGCAGGGTCCACAGGGACATGTCCTGGGTCCTGCCCTCCTCCTTGAGCCCTGCCCAGCCTCGACAGCACCAGAGTCCCAGGTGACCAGCAGTGGCCCCCCGCCCGCAGAGACGGCGGGGGGTGGGGGCCTTAGCAGCAGGCTCCCAGCCCAGAGCAGCCTGGCCATATAAGGGAAGGAGCCAGGAAGGTCTCCTCGCTCAGGCCTGGCGAGAAAATCCAGACAGCCACTGTTTATTTTCTCCTTCCCAGCCTCCCCAGAGCTTCCCAACAGAAGACACAGGCTGCCCCCCGGGGCCAAGCGACATTTCCTGAAGACAGTGGGGAACAGGGAAGCAAAAACAGTCCATCCTCCGGGAGTAGGAGGATGTGGACAGCCAGCACCAGGTAAGATTCTGCCAGGTAAGATTGTGAGGCCACCTGTTCGACTGACTTTTTTGATGGAATGAGAAACAGGGAGACAGTAAGAAAGTGCTTGTGAGAAGGGGTCACACCACTTGAGTCTCCCTAGTGGGATCCATCTCCTGACTGGGGACCCAGAGCAAGGAGGGGCCTCTTGTGGGGTAAGTGGAACAGGAGAGCTATAGACCCCCTTCTCAGTGAGACCTCATTTGAAAGAGAAATGGGGTCAAGGTCAGCTCTGTCTGCCTCCCAGCAAGGATGCAAAACTCAAGGGAGGAGTTCCTGGAGCCAGAGAGCCAGCAGAATGACACCTTTCTGGCACCTCTGCCCTCCTCCCAGTCCAGCTGCACCACCTTCTTCTCCAGGAAGCCCTCCTAGCTCTCCCAGGGAGGAGGAACCTAAGCCCTCAGCAGTCCTCTCTGGGCTCTCTCTCAGGCCATTTGGGTCTGTCCCCTATTCAACTCGCCAAGGGCATTTATCCTTCCATCTCAGCCTGACTGCACTCCTCCAGGGTAAGGACCATAACAGATGCAGGCCTGTCCCCTCGGCACATAGAAGACACATTTGGTTTGCTAAATGGATGGATGAAATGGTTAGACCCTGTCCTCAACCCTGACAGACTGGTATAGTGGTCAGGGGAGGAGATGTTCAGCACGGAGGTTAAAAGTCATGATCCTGAGGCGGCCGTTCTGAGAGGAACCCAAGCTGGGCTCCTAGCTCTGTGCCCTTAGAAAATCCCCTTCTCACGGAACTTTGGGATACACAGGGATTACCACAATGAAAACATTCAAAACATGACCGTTCTTTTTACCATCAGCGTCACTATGGTCTTTCTGGAGACAAAGAAACAGAACCAGGCAGCCTATAGCCACAGAGGATGCGGAAGCAAATACCTTCCCCTGGTCAAAGGCCTCAACCTCTGGCCCTGTGTCAGAGTTTCCCACAGGAGCGTGGGACTGCCTCCCATCCATTTCCTGTCTCTGCACCCAGGAGAGCTGCTATCTTTGCGGCAATACTCTGAGCCCAACGGGGTGTGCTGGAAATAGCCGCCAATTCCCCTAGTACAAGCAGGGCTGTGACCCTGGAACCGTCTCCTCCCCTTCCTGGCTCGCCATGTGCAGTGATAAGGCTCCCCTGACCACCGCACAGCTGTTCTGCAGATTAAGCGTGGTGGGGCGGTTTTTCAAACAGCAGGCACTCAAATGCCACCCTCCCCTTTTTTTTTCCAGATGCCCCCTTTTTAAGTTTTGCCATATCTGCAAACAATCATAAGATTTTAAATTTTAAGGTGTCTTTTTTAATACCTAAATATAAATAGGTAACTAAACACTGTCCATAATTAGGAGATAATAAAGATAAGAGAGACAGTAAGTATGCAGCAGTGCTCTGGACTTGAGGGAGATAAACAGGAGCCTGAAAAGTGTCAGAGACAGGATAGCACCAAACTGAGGCTCTTTCCCCCACCCCGGGAAAACAGAAGGACTGGAAGCAAACTGACAGGGAACAGCCTGGGTCACTGTGTTTTCCAAAGTCAGTGCTCAGGCCACATATGCAGCAAAATTGCGAGAAGCCAAAAGTGGTCAGGTGAAAGAGCTTTGGAAAGAGTCCCGCACCGAGGAATGCAGGGGGCTGGCCTATCAGCTGGCCTCCCAGCAGCAAAGGCTCACTTTTGGGGCACGATCCTCCCTGGCTTCTTACTGAAACCTCCACGTTGGCTAGGCCAGGCGTCTCCTCTTGCAGAGCGTGTGGGAGCAGTCCGAGAGTGGAGTAGACAGGCTGTGGGCTGTCCGGGACCCCCCAGGCTGGGTCCTGTTGTTGGAATCACTCCCCAGCCAAATGCAGTTTGGAAGAAGTTCCTACTGATTATTGGGGAAGGCAGTTCCTTGGGTGGGAATACCTCATAGAGGGGCTGACCTGCCCCAAGTGGCAGACCAAAGGAAAACACTCTGCTGTTTGGGGCCTGATGTCAGATTTCTGTCGGAGGCATGAGAAAGTGGAAGTGAAAGTGAAGTCGCTCAGTCGTGTCCGACTCTTTGAGACCCCATCTGTAGCCTACCAACCTCCTCAATCCATGGAATTTTCCAGGCAAGAGCACTGGAGTGGGTTGCCATTTCCTTCTACAGGGGATCTTCCCAACCCAGGGATCAAACCCAGGTCTCCCACATTGCGGGCAGACACTTTACCCTCTGAGCCACCAGAGAGGCTAATTTTTGAAGGATGTGAGTGTTTTCCTGCTCTCTCCCAGCCCTGAGAAAAGGCTGCCAGCCCCCTCTGCCCTCCAGACATCCCTGAAAGTACATGTCATCCAGCATCAAGACCATCACAATGGTATAAGCAGTGCAGGAGGGCTGCCCTGAGATCTTGGCGGGACAGGAGAACGGGGTACAGGGCTCTATCTGCTCACTCAGAGGTTCCCACCTAAGCCAGGTCTTAAGGGGAAAACGAATGATCTACATGGCCATTCAGTCATCTACCAGCAGCACTCCCTGGGGTCCTTCACCACGTACAAAAGCCTCCACAAGGCCCAGGGATTCCACCACGAACAAACATGGGTGCCGTCCTCAGGGAACTGGAGATCTACCCCAGTCAGACCCAGAGGCAAAGAGCTCTGACACTGGAGAGAATGCGGCTGAAGAACATGATTCAGTCACTCGGACAACACATATTAAGCATCTACCATCACAAATGCAATAAAGGATGAGAAAGAGGGCAGAGAGGACTTCCTTGGTGGTTCAGTAGTGGAGAAGCTGCCTTGCAAAGCAGGGGACTCAGGTTCAATCCCTGCTCAGGGAACTAAGATCCCACATCTCACCGAACAGCTGAGCTCTCATGCCACAGCTAGCGAGACCATGCATCGCACGAAGACTCCACGTGCCGAAACTAAGATCTAATGCAGTCAAATAATTTTTTTTAAAAAGAAAGAGGGAAAAAAATAAATAAAAAGAAAGAGGGCAAAGGATGTGTGAGGATGTGGACCAGGGACTTCTGATGTCTGAAAGTCAGAGAGGGCTTCACAGAAAAAGTGGCCATTTAAATAGAGACTCATCCCACCAAGAGGAGATGGGCAGGGGAGTGAGGGGCAGTAACATGGTTCCTAGGAGCCCCAAAGTGGCGGGCACAGGACTCCCTGGAGGAGTGGGGAAAGGGGGCAAGGGCCCAAGAGGAACATCCCAACTGGGCCAGATAGGGCAGGACTATAGCCTTTTGTGAAGGTTTTAGAATTCAGCCAGAGGGAGACCTTTCAGCATTTTAAGCCCAGGAGAAATATGGGCACATTTGCATTTTGACAAATCATTATGAGAGGATGGCTGGGAAGGATGGGTGGGAAGTCGGTGGGAGTAGAAGCAAGGGAAGCCAGGTAGGAGGCTGAAGCAAATGTTTGAGGATATAAAGTACCATGAATGTGCCATTTGGCTGGGATACACCAAGCATAAAGGTGAGGTATGGGGTCAAAAAGGTAGAACATCACCCAGGGTGAGGGGTGATGGGGCGTTAGAGGGTTCTTCTGGAATGATGAAATGTTCTAAAATTGATTGTGGTGATGCATCTGCCACTCTGGGTTGTTGCATTCTTGCTCAGTCGTGTCCGACTCTGTGAGCCCATGGACTATAGCCCGCCAGGCTCTCTTCCATCCATGGAATTTTCCAGGCAAGAATACTGGAGTGGGTTGCCATTTCTTCCTCCAGTGGATCTTCCCGACCCAGGGATGAAACCCTCATCTCCTGCATCTCCTGCACTGCAGGCAGATCCCGTCCCACTGAGCCATCCGGGAAGCCCAACTCACCATTCTGTCACTGAACTAAAAAACCATTTCATTGTGTAGTTTGAATAGGATTATATCTCTCAACAAAACCGTTTAAAAAGAAAAGGAAGGGTGAAGCTTGGTCCCAGAGGGCTCACAGGCCAGGCAGAAGGACAGGAAGCTCACCGGTGTAGCTGCAGCAGCCTCCGGGGCAGGGGCTGGAGGGAGGAGCCGAGGCCCCTCTAATGCCCCTTCTCCTGCCTAGGCTGGACTCCCTGCCATCGACCCCTGGTGCAGAGCGGCACGGCGTCCTGTCTCCCAGCCTGAGGTGCAGTGCTGCATCTCTGGTCAGTTGGGAGTCTGAGATGAAGCACTGTAGCTCGGGAAGGGAGAAGTTGTTCTGCAGCCATCGCCAGAAGTGGTAAGTGGTATGGTGCCTGCAGGCACCAGGAAGGACGGGAGCGTTTCCATTCTCCAGACTGTCCGCTGAGGAAGTATTGGACTTGAGTCCTATCTGTGCCACTATCTGCTTCATGATTCTGGGCAAGTCCTGACTCCTCTGTGCACCGCAGTTTGTTCATCTGTGATATGAGGTTTTGGAGCATTCGGTGGTAGCCATTACGCAGTACCCTGATTCTGCTTTCTCCTGAGCCCCTGGCAGACACAGCTGAATCAGTCAAGGCATCCTTTCTTAAAGCATTCAGATGTGGCTTCAGAATCCTCCTTAATGCTAAGTCCTAGAGAGCTACTATTGATTCAAAGCTGAAACACTCAAAAAAAAAAAAAAAAAAAAAAAAAGCTGAAACACTTCATCATTTGTGAACTGGTCAATTCCTAAAAACTCTTTCAGACTAAAGACAAAGTCCTGGGCTCTGAGTCCAGCTCTTTACTCTTTGAGGTGTGGCCTAAACTAATCCAGGCATCTCCCAAATATCTGATCCCTCTCAGGGGCTTCAGACTAGTCAGAAATAGCAGAGGAAAACCACTGGGCTAAGCACAATTTTATTTAACCTCCCTACAAGCTTGGGAGGTGGATTTTATTGACCCATTTTCCAGATGAGAAAACCGAGGCTCAGATAAGCCACTTGCCCAAGGTCACACATAAATTATATTGAGCTGGGCTTGGAACCTAATCTGTCTGCCTTCAGATTCATGTTTTTACCCACTGCATGTGACTTGGGAACCTGGGATTGAGGGGAGCAGGAGGAGAACATAATAAATCCTATTCTAGTCTTGCCCTTACATCCTGGGTCATTTTTAGCAAAGACAGACTGAGACATTTTCCAATGATCCTATAGACTTCCTTCCTCTTCTTCCCACCCCCCACCATTGTATTTATCTCACCTTTCAAGTAAGTCCTATACCATCCCATTTTATAATTGGGGAAGACTGAGGTTAAGTGAGTTGCTGGAGGTCACCTGCAAGGAAGGTGCCAAACAGAGACTGGGAACCAGAACTGTCCAGGTAGTTTCAAGTAGAACCCTCCCTCTGACTGGAGACTCAGGAATACACACAATCCAAGGCAACTGAAGAGGGGGGTGGGGTGTTACCAGATGATTTCTGGTCGACAACATGGCCTCTGACTACAGGAAGGTACTTTCCAGGGCCATTGAAGTTCCAGTCACTACCCCCTCCCCTGAAGCAATCATCCACATCCCGCCAGACGTGGTGGCCGCACTGGCTTCTGCAGATGGGGCTGGATGCAGAAGAAAACTCCAGCTGGTCCTTAGGGATATGGCAGGGCCTTGGTGCTGAAGGCCACTCTCTCACCTTGTCCTCACGGTCCAGTTTTCCCAGGAATCCCTTAGATGCTAAGATGGGGATTCCTGGAAATACTGTTCTTGAGGTCATGGTTTAACAGCTGGATTCGCCTCCTTCCCACCCCAAGTTGCCCCCGCGGGACTTGGGCTCAAGCACATCATGAGGCCACGTGGAAGGCCATGCGCTGGAGGTAAGAGGACTTGAGGACTGTGTTCTTGACCTTTAAACTGCTTTTCTTTCCATTTTGTCCATTTCGCAACATCCTGTGAGGCTGGAATGGGAACTTCACCTCTGTCCTACTCTTGGGAAATTTGTCCAGACACTCAGCTGAGCAGTGGTTGAACCAGGACGCCATAAAGCTTGTGTCTCTTTCCACCTCCCCCAACCCCCATCCCAGTTCCCAGCATCCCAAGCAGTGGTGGGGGTGGGGTCACAATATCAAATCCACGTTAGTGATAAACAAATAAATATATGTGAATTTATTTTAAAAGTTCACTAGATCAGTTAACGTAAACTAAAAATCTGTAAGTTTTAGTTCGATTTGGAGTACCACAGAAAAATTTTATAATTTTTCATTAAGGTAGAGAAGACAAAAAAGCTCAGACTGCCCTCTTGTGGTGACGCCAGCCACAACCCTGGAGAATCCAGGAACACTGGGTTGTCCTACACACACACACACACACACACACACACACACACACACACACTCCTTTTGAACCAGCTTAAGACCCATCCATCATTTCATTATCAATGATGTCTCCATCACTTACAGTTTAATGTAACTCACATTACCTGGCTTTGCCCTCAAAACTCCTGAAGGTCAGTGAGATGGTGAAGTGACGAGCCCCTGGTCACCCAGATAGCATTAGGCAGAGCAAGGATCTGTTCCAAGTTCAGTGACTCAGCCAAAAGTAAAAACTACAAAAATAAAAATAAAAGGAAGACATCTGAATAGGTGTAGAAAATGCTGGCTGAATGCCAGAGACCTGATGTGGTCCAGGTGTTAATACTAGAACTTTTCAAAATATCTTCCCAGTGCTTTTTATGGAGTCTGTAGTGACAAGAGGTGCCATGACCCCAGGATCCTTACTTTGGGGTCTAGTAGCCATGTTCTCAGGGACCAGGTGGCTCCCACTTATGTATCAGGCTGTCTCTCTTAACAGGCCATGCTGCAGGCAATTTATAAAGTATCAGATTCCGGTCTCTCTCCTCCTCAGACACTGGAGCTGGCCTGACCATGAAGAAATCTGATTCGCTCCAAATGATAATAATATCTTCCACTTACTGAGTATTTGCAACTTACCAGGCACTGTGTTAAACACTTTCACAAGCACTGTCCCATTCAATCCTCACAACTCCGTGAGATAGGTTCTATCACTTATTCCACTTCACAGATGAGGCAGCCAAGGCACAGAGACGTTAAGAGACTTGTTTAAGATCACACAGCTAACAAGTTGTAAGGCTGAGTCAAATCAAGTCTGTGTTTATACCCGTCACCTGCCCTTGCCCCCCTCTCTCCCATTTGGCCTGGTCTGGCTGGTGGAGCTGTCTCCTGTGGCTTCCCCTGCGGCAGATGGTAAAACAAGCCTGCAGGGAGACCCAAGCAGTCCCTCCTGTGTACTGTGACAATAATAAAGTGTGAGACCCTTGACTGTGTCCTATGTCTTCCTGGGAATGTGAAAGGAGGGGAGGGGAGGTGAAGGCAGCCTAACAGCCTGTATTAGTTCTCTAGGGCATTCATAACAACGTGCTACAGATTGGGTGGCTTAAACAATAGAATGTCATTTTATCATAGTTCTAGAGTCTGGAAGTCTAGGAGCAAGGTGTCAGTCAGCAGGGCTGGCGTCCTCCGAGGCCTCTCTGTCTTGTAGACAGCTGTGTTCTCCCTGTCTTCACTGTGCGTGTCAGTGTCTCAATCTCCTCAGACAAGGACACCAGTCCTGTTGGATTAGGGCCCACCCACAGGTCTCATTTAACAGAAATTATTTCTTTAAAGACCTACCGCCAAATAGAGTCAGAGTCTGAGGTACTGGGGGTTAAGGCTTCATCATGAACACAGTGGGGGGACACAATCCAGCCCACAGCACAGCCCCAGTTGAGGTAACCCTAAAGTGACTTCACACTGCTGGACATTTCCAGGGGCCAGCTACACAGCAACCAGGACCCATGTCAGGATAGTCAGAAGCTCTAGGAAGGTGCCAGGCTGTGTCTGAGAACACCCACCAAAGAGGGAGGGGAGCGGGAACGCCCCACAAGGTGAGGTCCCCTCAGGTGGGGGCCAAGGCACAGTCTGAGGAGCCAGGCCACACGGCAGCCTCTCCCCTTCAGTCCCAAAGGTGTGACTGACCAGGTGGAGGAGGCAAGACAGGCTCTGAAATCACACCTCACACAGTGCCAGGAATCAGAGTGAATGTAACATCTGCTGCACCACAGGCATCATGCCCAACTTTGTGCACATTTTAAACACACTTCTCTGCCTTTGGCACTGACCCTCCAAACTTCCATACATTCTGAGAGGGGAAAAAAATAAACATGACTTCCTACCTGCAGATTCCCAGATGCCCAGGGCCTCCCCTCAATGCTCCTTTGAGCCCCAAAACAAGGCCTGCACGCCTGCGCCGCACGGCAGAGGAGCCGAGGTCCCACAAGGTCCAGGGCAGCAGCTGGGGAGCCACAGGGACGAGGAAGAGGCAGGATGGAGGGAGAGCTCCCCTGCTACCACCCAGCAGTCCACCACACCCCACGCCCCGACGACACACCCTGTTCTTGTTCAGCTTTGGAGCGTCAGTCACTGGGGCCTCCTCCAAACTCACCGGCCTGGTCCTGCTGAAGTCTTTCTAGAACGTTCCCTCACACCCCTGGGGAATTATTGCTAAGATGCGGCTTCCTGACTCCCACAGGCGGGTTCTGCTCTGTGGTTTGAGATTTCCCAGGAGTGGAGGGTGGGAGCAACAACAAATGTCCAGCAGAGGTGTGTCCTCTCCATTTACCTCTGCGAGCCTTCTTGACTGGGTGCCCCTATGCGCCTGCTGCTGGGGACACAGCAGTGAACGAGACAACCAGAGAACTCCGCCGTGTGAGGACTCGTGCACGCGCACACACACACACACACAGGTGTGAGGTCTCGCGCTCCTCTTCCAGAATTTCAGCCTCCAGACCACTCGCGCACGCGCGCGCGCGCACACACACACACACACACACACACACACACACACACACACACACACACACGTGTGAGGTCTCGCGCTCCTCTTCCAGAATTTCAGCCTCCAGACCACTCGCGCACGCGCACACACACACACACACACACACACACACACACACACACACACACAGGTGTGAGGTCTCGCGCTCCTCTTCCAGAATTTCAGCCTCCAGACCACTCGCGCACGCGCACACACACACACACACACACACACACACACACACACACACACACACACACAGGTGTGAGGTCTCGCGCTCCTCTTCCAGAATTTCAGCCTCCAGACCACTTCTGAACAGAGCCATAACGTGGTAACACTCTCTCAAATACGTCCCGACATGCCCAGGCAAGCCATGGGCCTCTGTCCTGTGGGGAGAAGGAACTGGCACGCCCTGACAAGTCTGGTGACAGATCTTCCAGCAGTGAGGACCTGCTCCTGCTGCTGCTAAGTCGCTTCAGTCGTGTCCGACTCTGCGACCCCATAGACGGCAGCCCACCAGGCTACCCCCGCCCCTGGGATTCTCCAGGCAAGAACACTGGAGTGGGTTGCCATTTCCTTCTCCAATGCATGAAAGTGAAAAGTGAAAGTGAAGTCGCTCAGTCGTTTCCGACTCTTAGCGACCCCGTGGACCGCAGCCTACCAGGCTCCGCAGTGAGAACCAGCGCCTCCTCTCACTGACAGGGCAGCCGGGACCCGGTGCCTCCTGGGGGCGTGTCCAAGAAGGCGGCGTGACGCACGCAAGAAGGAGGCGGTGCCCTCTTGTGGCCCACCCTGGAAAGACAGGCTAACTTGGAAGGACTTTTTGTTGTTATTATCAATGACCATTGTCTAACATATTTGCATAGGATTCTGCATCTCAAAAGGGGGTTTCCCAGGTGACGCTAGCGGTCAAGAACCCGCCTACCAATGCAGGAGACAAAAGAGACGTGTGTTTCATCCCTGGGTGGGGAAGATCCCCTGGAGGAGAGCAAGGCAACCCCCTCCAATATTCTTGCCTGGAGAATCCCAGGAACAGAGGAGCCTGGCGAGCTACAGTCCATGCGGTCGTAAAGGGAGACACGACTGAAATGACTTAGCAGGTATGCACACTGCATCTCAAAACACTTCTCATCTCATGATCTCACTTGATCCTTGTTTTAAGAAGGGCATTCCAAAATTGCTACAGGCTATGGTCCGAGGATGGTTTTTGGAGAAGGAAATGGCAACCCACTCCAGTATTCTTGCCTGGAGAATCCCACAGACAAAGTAGCCTGGTGGGCTACAGTCCTTGGGGTTGTAAAGAGCTGGACACTACTGAGCGACTAACACATGGTCCGAGGATGCAGGCAACGGAGATGAAAAGGACTGCTCTGATCCTGAGGGATCCAAAGCCAGAAGCTGAGAGGCAGACAGTCAGTCTAGTCCAGGGAAGGTTGCACGCCTCCAGGAGTCCTAGGGGCCTGGCCAGCAGACTGTGCAAGCCAATCTCCTTGCTGTGAAAGGAGAGTGGCCAGAGAGGGGACTCAGGCCTGTCTGGGCATTTCAGACCTAGACAGCCCCGCTCCAGGTCACGGAAGCAGGCAAAGTGAAAATCAACCCAGCAGGGAGGGGATAGGTCTGAATTTGCTCCTTCTATGTAAAATATGGGGATGGCACCCAAGTGGCCTCACTTTGGGGACATCAAGAGCCATGTCAGTTGCTCCCCAGTCTGTGGGAGCCTGGAAGGAACCACAGCTATATTAATTTAGAAACTGTCCCCCTTGCCTTAATCCATATACCACTCTGAAGTCCCAAAACTGTTTCCTTGGTCTGCTCATGCCACAATTTCCGACAGATGGGCATGCACATCAATTTTCATACCTCCAGTGACAAGGACCTCACCATCTTACCAGCCAGGCTATGTCCTTGATCAGCAGGGATTGTTAGGAGGTCCTTCTCTTGGAGTAAAAGCTCTGTCATTTTCCCCTAGCTCCTTTGCTGCCCACAGATGTGGACTAAAAAAGATGCACAACTTGAGAGTTGTGAGTGAAGTTTTATTTGGGGCAAAATGAGGACTGCAGCCTGACAGCATCTCAGATAGCTCTGAGAGACTGCTCCAAAGCGGCAGTGGGGGAAGGCCAATATACAAGGTTTTGGTGAAGGGGGAGTTCAATACCATGAAATACTCATTTTACAAAAGGTTTTTTTGTTAGTCATAAGGATCTGATGTCACTATGAAGGGATTTAGTACTTCTCTAGGTATGAGGAGATGCAAGGATTGAGATCATAAAAATCTGTTCCTAAAAACATTCAACTATCTAAAGACCTGTCCCACCAGATTTGCTGGAGCACAGAGTGTCTCTCTCTACCCTCAACTCCCTCAGGGATTGTTGAAGGTCAACAGTGGTAGCAGCATGAGTTTCAATCTCCTTAGAGGCAGATGGCAAATGCCTTTGTTGTTCAGTCCTTTGCGATGCTCTTGGTAAGTGCCAATTTGCAGTTGACACAGAGATGTACAAACAGTGGCTCTTGCTTCTTTCCTCTCCCCCAAGATAAACATGCCCAGGGCTCCCAGTGGGCCTCTGAGACTGAATTTAAGTTTGTTTCCCTGCCTGCACAATCAAGACTCCTCCTTTGCTCAGGACGTCCTTTGAGAGCCCAATACTAAACGATCCACCATCTCCAAGAAAATAGCAATACTCACTACTTTAGAGAGTCCATAGGCCCTTTCTTTAATGCATGGCACAGTTTCCAGAAAGTGGTTGGCCTTTAGTACTAATTTATGTATTCAACAAATGTTTACAGAGAACCTAGCACATGCCAAGCACAGTTTCTGGTGCCCAGGATGGAAGGGTGATTGAAACAAATCTCAGCTCCAAGAATTTACAATCTGTAGCAGGAGAGAGACACAAACAAATCAGCCACCACATCTTTAATTTTCTATTGTGACAAATTCAAGGAAGAAAATGGAGAGTGGTACAATGAGAAGTGGCAGGATTAGGAGAGCTGTTTTAAACTGGAAGGTCAGGGAGGGTCCTGGGGGGGGGGGGGGGTTGGTGGGATGGGGCTGACATTTAAGTAGGGATCAGAAGACACTGGGGTGGAAGGGGGTGGGGTCAGGCAGGAGCAAGGATAGGTGTCAAGACTCTGAGGCGAGGGACTTCTCTGATGGTCCAGTGGCTGAGACTTCAAGATCCCAATGTAGGGGGTCCAGGATTCGATTCCTAGTCCAAGAACTAGATTCCACATGCTGTAACTAAGATCAAGGACCCTAGATCCTGTGTGCCACAAGTAAGACCCAGCACCACCAAATTAATTAATTAGTTAATAATTTTTTTAAAAAAGACTCAGGCAGAAGGAGACCAGGAAGGCTATAGCCGGGAGTGAAGGAGGGTGTGTAAGACTTGATTGGGGACCACACGGCCAGGCTGAGTGGATAGTCCGGGTCCCATGTAAGTGCAGTGAGTGATATAGTCAGGTATACATTTGAAAAGATCACTCAAACCAGGGAAGGGAATCAAAATGTATTCCCCTCTCATGTTTCCTTATATCTGCATAGAGAAATTCTGGAAAAATACAAAAGAACTTAATAAAGAATGGTTACTTAGAAAAGCAAGATTTCTCAATATTTACATATTATGTTGTTTTGCTTTGACATTTGAATGACCTGAATATTTTACCTGTGTTAGTTTCTTGTAGCTGCCATAACAAATTATGATAAACTAGGTGACTTAAAACAATAGAAATGTATTCTCTCATAGTTCTAGAGGCCAGAAATCCACAATCAAGGTGTTGGCAGGGCCAGATTCCCTCTTAAGATCCTAGGGGAGTTTGCCCTTGTTTCTTCCATTATCTGGGGACTCGGAGCATTCCTTGGCTCGTGGCTACATCACGCTGCTCTGCTCTGCCTCCTTCTCTATGGTCTGACAAATCTCCCCTGTGTGTCCCTTGTAAGAGCATTTACCATCAAATCAGGGCCCACCTGAATAATCCAGTACAATCTCTTTATCTCAAGATCCTTAACTTAATGACATCTGTAAAGATCCCTTTTACAAATGAGGTCACATTCACAGATTGCAGGAATTACTGTGTGGACTTGCCTTTTGGTGTGCCACCATTCAATCTATCACAATGCCTATCCGATAAGATCAAAGTAAACTTTAAAATGGGGCTCTAGCTCTGGGGTGGCAGAGGGACTGCACATTGACAGATAGAGGAGGGAGGTGAAGGGAGGTAGGTATGTATGTGAGTAAAGGTCCACTGGACTCTGGAAGGATCAGATGCAGGACCGAGTTCAGTTCAGTTCAGTTCAGTCGCACAGTCTTGTCCAACTCTTTGGGACCCCATGGACTGCAGCACTCCAGGCCTCCCTGTCCATCACCAACTCCCAACTCCCGGGAGCTTACTCAAACTCATGTCCATCGAGTTGGTGATGCCCTCCAACCATCTCATCCCTTGTCACCCTCTTCTCCGCCCGTCTTCAATCTTTCCCAGCATCAGGGTCTTTTCAAATAAGTCAGTTCTTTGCATCAGGTGGCCAAAGTATTGGAGTTTCAGCTTCAGCATCAGTCTTTCCAATGAATATTCGGGGCTGATTTCCTTTAGGATGGACTGGTTGGATCTCCTTGCTGTCCAAGGGACTCTCAAGAGTCTTCATCACCACAGTTCAAAAGGATCAATTCTTTGGTGCTCAGCTTTCTTTATAGTTCAACTCTCACATCCATACATGACTACTGGAAAAACCATAGCTTTGACTAGATGGACCTTTGTTAGAAAACTAATGCCTCTGCTTTTTAATATGCTGTCTAGGTTGGTCATAACTTTTCTTCCAAGGAGCAAGCATTTTTAAATTTCATGGCTGCAGTCACCATCTGTTCTTACAAGAGACACACAGGGGAGACTTGTCAGACCATAGAGAAGGAGGCAGATTTTGGAGCCCCCAAAAATAAAGTCTGTCACTCTTTCCTTTGTTTCCTTATCTATTTGCCATGAAGTGATGGGACCAGATGCCATGATCTTAGTTTCTGAATGTTGAATTTTAAGACAACTTTTTCCAATTTTAGTATATGTGAAGCCAACTTTTTCACTCTCCTCTTTCACTTTCATCAAGAGACTCTTTAGTTCTTCTTTGCTTTCTGCCATAAGGTTGGGGTCATCTGCATATCTGAGGTTATTGATATTTCTCCCGACAATCTTGATTCCAGCTTGTGTTTCATCCAGCCCAGTGTTTCTCATGATGTACTCTGCATATAAGTTAAATAAGCAGGGTGACAATATACAGCCTTGACATACTTATGTCCCGATTTGGAGCTAGTCTGTTGTTCCATGTCATTTTAACTGTTGCTTTTTGACCTGCATACAGATTTCTCAGGAGGCAGATCAGGTGGTCCGGTATTCCCATCTCGTGAAGAATTTTCCACAGTGTGTTGGGATCCACACAGGCAAAGGCTTTGGAATAGTCAATAAACAGAAGTAGATGTTTTTCTAGAACTCTCTTGCTTTTTTGATGGTCGAACAGATGTTGGTAATTTGATTTCTGGTTCCTCTGCCTTTTCTAAATCCAGCTTAAACATCTGTAAGTTCATGGTTCACGTACTGTTGAAGCCTGTCTTGGAGAATTTTGAGCATTATTTTGCTATCGTGTGAGATGAGTGCAATTGTGCAGTAGTTTGAGCATTTTTTGGCATTGCCTTTCTTTGGGATTGGAATGAAAACTGACCTTTTCCAGTCCTGTGGCCACTGCTGAGTTTTCCAAATTTGCTGGCATATTGAGTGCAGCACTTTCACAGCATCATCTTTTAGGATTTGAAATAGCTCAACTGGAATTCCATTACCTCCACTAGCTTTGTTCCTAGCGATGCTTCCTTAGGCCCTCTTGATTTCGCATTCCAGGATGTCTGGCTCTAGGTAAGTGATCACACCAGCGTGATTATCTGGGTCATGAAGATCTTTTTTGTATAGTTCTGTGCATTCTTGCCAGCTCTTCTTAATATCTTCTGCTTCTGTTAGGTCCATACCATTTCTATCCTATATTGTGCCCATCTTTGCATGAAATGTTCCCTTGGTATCTCTAATTTTCTTGAAGAGGTCTCTAGTCTTTCCCATTCTATTGTTTTCCTCTATTTCTTTGAACTGATCACTGAGGAAAGATTTCTTATCTCTCTTTGCTATTGCAGGATGGAGGGACACTCATAAAGCATGCCACCACCATTCCTGGGCCTGCTTTGAGCAAATGGGCAGATTTTGGTACCTTCCTTTAGTCCGGGAAGATCAGAAGACAAGGGGGCTCCAAGGAGGTGAGATTGGGAGGGAGAAGTTGTAGACATTTAAAGCAGAAGTTACCATGAAGATAGCTGGATGTATGTGGCAAGGCCTCCAAAAACCTTCAAGAGAACAGAAGCCTCAGGTGGACAACAAGCCCAAGCTAGAGAAAGCCCATCACCTCCTTTGTTTGGAAAGCTCAACATCTACTGATGCAAGCCTACATCACAGCCACATCACAGAGATGGCTGTGACTCAGCTTGGGAAATCTAGGTTTCTTCCATCCTACATTTATGCAACCAATACTTTGACTCTAAATGCAAGACTTCTTGTCTTCAGTGTAAATTTCAGGATCCCTGTGACTAATCTTTCCACATAATTCTGCCTCCAAACCAAACAAGGCAGTATGCATGGTATGATCCTAATTTCACAGGAGAGAAAATGACTCTCTTTATGTGTGTCTATAACAATAGTAATCTTCACTGAGGTATTACGCTGAGCACTGCAAGCTTTATTTCACTTAATTCTCTCCATCACACTTTGAAGTAGGTGCTATCATTATTCTCACCTTACAGAGAAAGACAATGAGGCTCAGAGAGGTTAGATACCTTTCCCATGGCCACCCAGCTAGTAATTGTTAGGATTGGGACTTGTACCCTGGCAGTCTTGGCTGTTGTGTCTATAATCATTACTGCCTCTCCTCATTCATGCCCTCTTATGGATATAAATGCTTATACAAAGTTCAAGGAGATACCTACAGAGCTGTTAATAGTGGCTGGTTCTGAGGAGGATATGAGAAGGACTACACAATCTCTAGTTCTGCCTTGCTTTGAGTTATCTTCAAGGAACATGCTTTTGTATTACTGTAAAAATTCCCATTTATTTATCAAAAGAAAAATCTGGAAGAACATACACCAAAATGTCAACAGCATTTCCAGCTGGGGAGCATGAACAGGAAACTACCTTTATTAGTTTGGTGTTGTTTGAACTTTATACAACAGGCATATACTGCTTTTGTAAGCAGAAAAAGGCAATTAAGACTAAAAAGAGAAGGAAAGTGAGGAGGGGAGTGACTCAGCATCTCTTCTGGGATCCCCAGCAGCTCCCAAGAGAGGCCCCGCCCACCTTCACCAGCCCCTTTTTCACTTCTCCCTCCACCCCCTTTGCACATCCTAACCAGAAAAACCTGTGTCTGGGCAGCATCTGTCCTGCCTCTCCCTTCTTCCAGCCTCTAAACGAGGCCACTGCCAGTCCCAGTGCCCCAAGGCAACACTATCCCCTCATCCTCCATTAGCAGTTTTGTAGTTTATAAAGTGCCTTCCCATGCCAGTTCATAGTTCATCTTCCCAAAGACACTGTGAAGTGGATATTCTTATGCCCATTGTACAGATGTAGAAACTGAGGCTCAGCGTAGCTAAGCTCATTGCCCAGAGTCACATAGAGTCTGGGATTGTGCCTGGACCGAGATTCCCAGGCCAGACCTCTCCAATTGCTGCATCAGTTCAAGCTCATGTCAGAAACTTGTTTCAGGACCTAAAACTGACCTGTTGAATCTTGTTGAGACCTATGACAGAGGCGTTCCTGTTCACTACAGAACCATTCCTGCAGCCTCCTTGGCACACTCAGCCACAGCACCAGGCACCTGAGACTCGTCAGAGCCTTGCCCTGCACTGCTGAGGCCCTGGGGCTGAGCCTGAAGAGAAGGCGGAATGAACGAGCCTTTGGGCCCAGACGAAGGAGTGTGGGAAAAGGGAGCAGAAAGCCAATGCACTTATAAGGCAGGAGCAGACAAACCCAACAGTCTAGGACAGCAGCTCATGGACTTGGGTGGAATCCTGGATACAACTTTGATCAAATCACTTAGTATCTCTCAGCCTCAATTCTCTCATCTGGAAAATGGATATTATGATAGCATCACCTTAGGGAATTCCCTCGTAGTCAAGTGGTTAGGACTCTGTGCTGTCACTGTCAAGGGCCTGGGTTCAGTTCCTGGTGGGGGAACTAAGATCCCACAAGCTGTGCAACCAAAATATAAATAAGTGAATAAATAATACCGTCATCTTAGAAAGTAGTTCTAAGGACAATGAGCAATTCTTGTAATGCATACAGCACAATGCCTGGACATAATACATGCTGACTAAAAGCTTCTTATTATTACTAACAGGAGTGAATTGGTTTGCCCCAGCCAGTTACATTCCTTCCGGTAAACATTTACTGAGAGGCTACACCATGCCAGGCCCTCGGCCAAGCACTGGGGACATAGAAACAAAGTGGATGCAGCTCCTGCTCACTTAGATCACAAAACGTCAGGGGAAGCCAGCCCAAAAGGAAACTAACCATGCTTGTAGACCTGCAGTGAGAAGGAATAATGGCTGGGGTGGCGTTAGGCAGGATTGGTGGAGCCTTGAAGGCCAGACCAATCTGAGAACTTCTCTTGTCTGCCCGGGACCCAGGGCAGGTTTCACAGCAGGAGAGTGGCTGATCCGGTCATCTCACTTAGAAATGAGATCTTAGACCCTACCGCCCCACATGGGCTCCTGGGCCATCACAGAGGCAGGCACAATGGGGGAAGGAAGAGAACAGGAGGGAGGGCACAGAGACATCCTTGGGGTGGGAACAATCTGGTTCAAGTGAGAGTGGCTGGGTGGACTGGGTGAGGCCGCCCAGAGAGGTCAGGAAGGAGAGGTTCAGTCCTGGAGAAGGTGGAAGGGGAGGAATCCATTTAGACTCCAGCAAGGCGGAATGAATGGGCCTACTTGGGGAGTGGGGCTGATCATTGGGTTGCTACCTCAGGTGGTTCGGCTTTCTTGCTGCTTCTCCGTGCTTCCCCTTTTTCTACATTGAGTGACTAGTAGGGAAGGGAGCGGGCTATCCTTGTTTGGGAGCGCCAGGCTGGGAACCAGGTGGCCCTGTCTCACAGGAGGGACACGCCCAGGGCAGCAAATGAGCCCCCCTGGGGAGCTCCTGGGCCTGGTGGGAGAGGCTTGGACACCTGGAGTGGCCCTTGGCAACTCAGCCTCTCGTGTCTCCCTCTACCCCGAGGGATAATGACTCTACAGCAGAGGCAGTGGGTGGGGTGGACGCGCCTAGGTCCCACCCCCAACACACACACACACACACACACACACACACACACACACACACACACACACACACACACATACACACACACACACACACACACACACCCTTAGGCTCCCGGGTGTGCCTGTGCCAGCATCTGCCCGGGCGTGGGCCCCCAGCTCAGCAAAGTCGCTGTAGGACTGGCCTGGGCGCCCGGAAGAGGCAGGCTGGGCTCTGCTCCTCACCGCCCACTTCCCCAGTCTGGCCCAGTTGCTCCAATTAGTAGCGCAGCCCAGTGAGCTGAGAAAGGTTCATGCTGAGTAGGCAAAGGCCAGGCCTCGTCCACCTCCCCCTATCCATGAAGCTACGGGATGGCAAGCCTTGGGCACTTGATAGTATGTATTCTGTATGGGCAACCAGATCACTGAGAGTTACCCCACCTGGGCCTCAGTTTCCCCTTCGACTAGTGAGCCAATGTATACACTCATTTTCTCTTTCTGGCATCCAGCGAGTGTCAGACCTGCAATAAGCATGGAAGAGACAATAAACTCTGATCCTAGGCCTTGGAAAGAGTCCCCCTGATCCCTGTGTGACCGCGAAGCGGGTGGGGTGCGGTGCGAGGCCGGGTGCCCTCTGCGCTCGCCGGCGACGGACGCCCAGAAGAGGGCGGCGGAGAGCGCGATCCCAGCGCAAGGGAGCCGCGACCTCGTCAGTCCGTGAAGGCGGAGGCCTGGGGATTTTCAGCCTCACTGCTGTCAGGAAAAAGTTTCACAAGGGCCTCTGGCGCAGCGGCATTCTCTTGGATCTCGGCCCCGGGGCGGCCCACCCCTCCTCACTCTCCTACCCCCGGAGGGGCAGAGCAGCCTCGGGGCTGGGGCAGGGCGGTGTAGGGGCGAGGTGGGGATGACCAGCTGTGATCAGCGTGCGGAAGGCCACGAGGGCAGAGGGAGGCAGGGGCGGGGCCGGGGTGAGGATGGGGGCGGGGAGGCTGCCGGGACAGTCTGTCGGGGAAGGGTCACAGGGTCCAGCAGGGGGCTGGTCGTAGAAGCAGCTCGCACTCAGCACTTTCTTTTTCTGTAAAGCAATCCAGAAAACGGTTTTCTGAAAATCACGCTGATGCTGTGATGGAGATGAACTTAACCCCCACACACTCAGACACACACGCCTGTTCTTCTCCCATCAGCATGGTCTCAACACACTCACACTAACACGCATTTCCACCCAAATCACACCCAACTGATACACACACATTCATATCGCACCAACACACACATTTCATGATCACACTTACACACGTTCACACAAACACGCTTGCACACCCGAATGCACATCCAGATTCACCCAGCTTTCTTCATACTCACACTTGTGTGAACGCATAGCACACACCCATTTTTTCCACCCAGTTCTCACAAGTACTCACACACACAACTTGTACACATGTACACTCACACACACACACACACATTCACACACCTGAGGGCCTTTCCCAAGAAGAGCCAGTGGAGCCAGGGGGCTGTCTGCCAGCTCCGGTCCCTCATGTTGGGCCCCAGGGTTAATCCCAGCTCTCAGAAGACTGTGAACCATTGCCTCCCACCCAGTTTCAAAAGGGATTTGAGATGATTGAGAAGGTTAAATCCTAAATAAAACAGGATAATGAAAAACAGGAGGGTAGAAGCCTTAAAAGCGTAACCCTTGTTTCTCCAGACCTGAGGCTTCTAACCTGGTGAGGACCCAATGACCTGTGATTTCAGAGCCCAGGGTCAGCCTCATGACCTCATGACCATCCCTCTGCACTTGCCTTCCCAACCACTAGTAGTCAGCCTCTTGAGCCGAAACCCTGACCTTGGTCTCTCTCTCCCACCAGTTGAGTTCCCAGCCCACTGAAAAGCAGAGTTCCTCCCCTCATTGTCCTAGAGTCTCAATTCTCAGGCTCCACTCATCTGACCCATAGTCCTGACCTTTCCCACCGCCATCTCTCAAAAAGGCCCTCATTCAAACAAAACACCCAGTAACACATCCTGATATTTTAAAGTTGCTCAAGTGGGCATTTCAGTCAGCTATCACTGTGTAGCAAACCGACTCAAAATTTTATGACTTAAAGCAGCAACTTGAGTAGTCCCCTGGCGGTCCAGTGGTTAGGACTTGACAGTTACACAGCAGTGGGCACGGGTTTGATCCCCCGTCAGGGAGCTAAGTTCCCGCATGCTTTGTGGCAAAAGAAAAAAAAGCAGCAATTTGTTCTTTCTTGTGATCCTTAGGTTTGGATGGACTCATCTGGGCTCTATTTGGTCTCTATTTGGTCTCTATTTGGTGTTGGGACTACTCAGTCTACTGCATTCAATTCAGTTCAGTTCAGTTGCTCAGTCGTGTCCGACTCTTTGCAACCCCATGGACTGCAGCACGCCAGGCCTCCCTGTCCATCACCAACTCCTGGAGTCCACCCAAACCCATGTCCATTGAGTCAGTGATGCCATCCGACCATCTCATCCTCTGTCATCCCCTTCTCCTCCTGCCTTCAGTCTTTCCCAGCATCAGGGTCTTTTCCAATGAGTCAGTTCTTTGCATCAGGTGGCCAAAGTATTGGAGTTTCAGCTACTGCATTCAGTTGCATCCAACTGGACTGACTGCCTTCAGGCATGGCGAAATCCAGAGGCTCATGTAATGTCATCAGGAATGTACCACACTTCCTGTTCTTTGCCCTGCTTGCCTGGGGCTAAATGTCCAAGATGGCTCTCCTCACATGCATAGTGTCTCCACTGTGGTGCCTAGAACATCTGGGGCTGCCTGGACCTGCTCTCTCACAGGATCTCTCTAGCAGGTTAGCCAGACTTCTTTATATAGCAGCTCAGGTTGTAAGAGAGCAAAAGCAAAAGCTGCCAGTCCTCTGAAGACCTAAGCCTGGAACTATCACAGCACCCCTGAAATCAATCATATGGATCAAAGCAACTCATAAAACAAACCAAGATCCACGGTTTAAGAGGAGAACAATGGATTTCACTACCCAATGGGAAGAGTGGCACCCATGCATAGGGATGAGAGGAATCAGTGGCAATCACTTTTGCAGGCACTCTGCCACAGTTGGCATGCTCATTAACTCCCAACATGTTTCCTATGAAAGAAACTGAGCAGCAGGTAAATCTAGAATCTTTGGTAACTTAGTGTTCGTAATCACAAAACTCTTATCTCCACTTTCAGGCAGAATTGTAGTTTGGTTAGTATTTGACTGAGGACTATTTCATTTGTAAGTCATGGGAACTGAGTTCAAACTGGCTTAAGCCAAAAAAAAAAAAAAAAAAGAGAGAGAGAGAGAGAATATATTGACTCATTTACAGGGAAATTTAGGGAAATACTGGGAAATTCAGGGATGGCCTGGCCTCAGAGGCTCAACCTGTGTCATCAGGAATGTGTTGCTGCCATCTTCTGTGTTGCCTCATTCCCTCATTCTCAAGCAAGCTCTTTCTACAAGGTGCAAAGATGGCCACCAGCAGCTTCAGATTTGTGTCTTATCAGCTTAATGTCCCCAGTGGGGAGCATGTACTTCTCCCACTCCTCAATAATATTAGCAAAAGTCTCAAGGCTGTCATGTAAACATCCCAGAGCGAATCATAATCCAATCCAGGAAGCAATCACTGTGACTTCAATTAGCCAGGCCTGCTCATCGTGCCTTCCCCCTGGAAGAGAAGAGAAGGTAGAACCAGCCCCAGCAGAACCACCTGGACTGGAATCTGGGGTGGGGAGTTGGAATGGGGTGTTCCCCAAATAAAAGCTGGTGACGTTACCAAAGGAAGGGGACTCATAATGCTAAGATAGCACACACAACAGAGGGCCACTATGTTATCTGATGTGTTACAGAGAAAGAAAATCATGTGAGCTCAGCTAGAGATAAGCATTTTCCTGATTCTAAATTCCAAAATGGATCCCTTCACACAATGGTGAAATCTAGTGCTGTTTCCTGACATAGTGGACCACAGCTTCACCCCCATTTTGGCATAGATATGGAATCATCCTTCAAGTATGTGCTTTGTAAGTCACCCACCTGTGAAAGCCAACAATTTGGAAGCTCTGTACCAAGGTCACATGATAAAAATCTCTGGAACTGACCAAGTCCCACAGCAGCTGTTGCCATGAGCCTCTGAATCAAAACTGGCCAGTTTCCTGACCCAATATTAGGTAAAATACCCACTGTATTATCTACCCTATAGCATCCTAACCAGGTGACTGGTTAGGATGACCATCCTGGTCATCCTAATGCCACCATTCTGGTAGGAATTTTCTCTGATTTGAGACTATAAAAATTGGCTGCTTGCCTGCAAAAGTGTTCCGCTCTCCCTTGAGCCAGCACACTGATCTAACAGCGTCTCCCACTCTAATAAACTTTATTCTCCTCTCATTCTGCCTCATGTCTGGAAATTCTTTTCCAACCTGCACATGAACCACAACAAACTACAGAATGTTTCATTACCTCAAGGAAAGGCAATTTTGTAGGTTGCTGAGCTCATGGGTTCCTGGTGAGAGGCTTCCAAATATCGATTCAGCACTCAGCATGGAGAAGAGAGAGGCAGTTCCCTCTCTGATACAGCATTTCTGTGGTCCTTCCTGCCTTCCCTTAGCAGTCTTAGCCTGTCCTATTCTATTCAGTACCCACTTTGAGTCAAAAGTAAGTGTTTGGACCTTAGTTACAGTGATAAAAGATCAAGAATCACAAACTTATGGACTTTTGGAACTGAAGGATATCAGAAATATGCTGATTGCTCCTCAGCCTTGATTCCCTCTTTCCACCAAAGGACTTACTAGCTAGAACCATGGCTACCTAAGGGGCTTCACCTTAGAGACACAGGTTTGATCCCTGGGTCAGGAAGATCCCCTGGAGAAGGGCATGGCAATTCACTCTAGTATTCTTGCCTGGAGAGTCTCCATGGGCAGAGAAACCTGGTGGGCTACAATCCATAGGGTCTCAAAGAGTCAGACACGACTGAAGTGACTTAACACAACGGGCTTCCCAGGTGGTTCAGTGGTCTGCCTGCCAAAGTGGGAGACGCAAGAGATGCCAGTCTGGAGGAGGAAATGGCAATCCACTCCAGTATTCTTGGAGTGGAAGATTCCATGGACAGAGGAGCCAGATGGGCTACAGTCCCTAGGGTCACAAAATTGGACATGACTGAGTACACATGCTCTCGCTAATGGCTACCTAAAATAAAGACTACGTTTCCCATGCCCCTTTGCCAGTAGGTATGCCATGTGATTAAGTTCTGGCCAATAAGATGAGGCAGCTTCTGAGTCTTCCTTTGTTCTTTCCTTTTTTGTCTGTCCACCTTTCTGTCTCTGTCTCTTCAGGCTTGCTTCCTGGAATGTGGGTATGATGGCCACATTTTTGTACCACTAGGATGAGTGCTGCACCATAGGTAAGGTGGATGTGAACTAGAAGGACGTGAACTAGCTAGGGGAGCCACCACTGCCCTGGACTTCCCATCTTTATATATTTTTTACTTTATACTTTTTTTTTTATTTGACTACTTTATACTTTTATGAGAGAAAGAAATAAGCATCCATATTGGGAAGCCATTGTTTTGAACTTGTTTCCTATAGTCGAATCGATTCCTAATTGATGGCATTATCTCTTCCAAATTTTCCATATCCTCCACCACCCCTCAAAAATATCATCTTTCCATCCAAGGCTTGAATCCATTCTTTAAAGGATTAGGACAGCTCACACAATCACTACCTCTCGAAGTCATTTCATTTTTGGAATTGAATTGTTAGGAATGTGTTAGAAAAGTCTTCCTCATCTTCATTCATTCAGTCTGTATACAGCCAATTTTCTCCTTCAGGAGGGTCAGAGTCCTGCTGACAGTGCTCACAAGGGCCCAGAGCTTCTATTCCCGACTCCCTCCCTTCCTCACAGGATCTGCCTGTGTATCCCTTATGCCATTTCCCAGAGCCCCATGAGAAAAGAGACCCAGTATCCACAGCTTCCCCACACATGGGTGAGGTTTCAGGTTTGCAAGCGGCTTTTGACTCTGTGATGCAGTGTATTATACATCAATGAAGTTTGAGACATTTGGAATATGTGATAAGAATTCCTCCCTTTTGCATATCAGCTTACATACTTTCTCCCACATTCTCATTTTATTACTATTATTGTTACTACTATTAGTAATAATAATAATAATGTTCCCATTATAGAAATTTAAAGAAATATGTAAAATGTAGCATTAAGGTGCAAAGTTAGGAACAAAGGGATAAAGAGAAACAGAAGAATGGATTACAAAATATAATCAGACAATAGCTTTAAAGGAAGAAAGAAAGAAGTCATATACACACAGGGCATAACTAGATACTTTGCTGCTATTTATTGAGTACTTATTCTTCATAAGGCCCTGGAATAAGCTATGTAATTAAATCCTAGTGAGTATTTGCGAGTTAGATATTTTGGCTAATTTAAGATGATGACAACGAGCCTCGGGGAGGTTAAGGGTCCTTTCTAGAGTCCCGAGGGCTCTAATGGTGAAGTTAGCGCCTTGGTCTGCATGTCGCCTACCGAGTCTTTCCTCCTCACTCCTTCAGACAGACCACTCCTGCAGCCTGGAATGTTCTCTTCTGCCCCTTTCTTGATGACATGGGCACCATCTCTTCCCCCACATCTCAGCTTCAATGTCACCTCCAGGACGAAGACTTCCCTGACCACCACCTGCCATCTCTCACCACTCTGATAGTTTATTCACATGGAGTCTTCTCCTTCTCAGCACACTTAGGTGTCTGTTCAATGCCTATCTCCGTCGCTGGTGCCGGGGATTGCATCTGCCTTGCTTGCTGCTGGTTTGTTGGCACCTAGAATGGGACGTGGCACATCCAGGTGCTGAAACCTTGGTGAATGAATGGCAGCCTGGGCTCACAACCCCCAAATCACCCTGCCTCCCCAGGATTTCCCCTGACTCCTGGGCCTGAAGGGGCCCTCAGAGCTTACCTCATCCTATCCCTGCATAAGAGAAAGGGGAAACTGAGGCCAGAGAGCAAGGCACCTGTGAGGGCTCCACAGTGGTTAGACACACAGCTAGGGGAGAGCAGGGTCCTGGTTCCAGGACAAGGACCAAAAACCAGTGAGTGGCCCCGACTGGCCCAGTTTTCTATTTGTGGAAGGATAAAGTGATGCGGGATAGCCCTGAAAAGTGGCTGGTGGGAGGTGCTGCTTAGAACCATGTGGCCGACCTGGGGAGGAGGCGGAAAGTCCTGCTGGTCTGGCTGGGAAGGAATCCAGCAGGGGCCTTGCTGGGTTTCCTCTCAGCAGGGGGGGAAGTAAACACATTCCTTGGCCATGCAGGCATCCCCCGGCTCCAACCGCCCCACCAGTTGCCAGGGCCCTGGGTCCAGTGATCTGTTGCCCTTTGGAGGAAAGGCCCAGAGAAGGTGCATGACTCACCAGGGTCAGAGACGTGTGTGGTGGCTGGTACCCTGTGCCAAGCTGTCTCCTGCCCCAGTGCACAAAGGTGAGAAGGACATCATGTCCCTCTCCCCATCCTGCTCCTGCAGAAGCCCAGGGACCACTGGGCCAGCTCCCAGTCAGGCTGAGCCTCTCTGAGCATCAGCATCTGGTCCCCTCCACCAGCCAGGACAGTGAGGAGGGCACCGGGGACCGCTGACCAGTCAGGAGTGGCATTAGTAGCACAGGATCCTGCCTCTTACTGTGCTTATGTCCATGTGCTCTGTCCCCTCAGTCCTGTCTGACTCTGCAACCCCATGGGCTATAACCAGCCAGGCCCCTCTGTCCATGGGATTCTCCAGGCAAGAATACTAGAGAGGGTTGCCATTCCCTTCTCCAAGGGATCTTCCCAACCCAGGGATCAAACCCACATCTCCTGGAGTTCCTGTGTAGCAGATTTTTACCACCAAGCCACCGGTTAAGGAAAAAAGCTCCCTCTTACTGAACAGGTGGGGAAACTGAGGCCCAGAAGGGCGGGGACTTGCCCTAAGAGCCACAGCAAGGTGGTAGCTAAGCCAAGACCAGAACCCAGGTCCCGTGGACAATGGTGTCATGTCACTGAAGCCAGGACTCTGCTACCTCTAGCTCCTCCTCCAGCCCCCGCCCACCCCTCTTCTCCCTTCAGCTCTCTCAGGCCCTTCTGCATATGCTGATTCTTCTGCCCAGAATGTTCTCCTTGAACTCTCTGGACTAGGCGAACTCTTACCTGTACTTCAGCACCATTCTTTGCTTTCCCAGCACACAAACCAGCTGCCCAGAGGGCAGGGTGCGCCCTGCAGAAGCAGCAGCTGTCCTCGGAAGCCAGTGCCAGGGCTGCAAGCTCAGCAGCTGTGAAACCTGGTTCTTGGCAGCAGCCAGCAATGATTCACAGGGAGTGGGAAGACAGGAAGTCTTGGGTGTCACCCTATGTAATAAGTCTGATGTCAGGAAAAAGAGCCTGGGGTCTGGATCAGGAGAACTGGCCGGCTTCTCTCTCCAAGCTATAGGATCTGGTGGAGGCTCTTCAATCTCCTGGAGAGGAATCACTGAGGCTCAGACTCCTGGGTCTGGAATTGGAACCACAGGGCAGCTATTAAGTCTCCTGTCAGATCCAGTTGGTAGATAATAGCTCTGGATGGGGCACTGTGTTGAGGAGGAATCAGAGAAAGAAAATCTGATGGTTGTTCAGTCACTCAGTTGTGTCTAACTCTTTGCCACCCCTTGGACTGCAGCACCCCAGGCTTCCCTATCTTTCGCTATCTCCTGCAGTTTGCTCAGATTCATGTCCATTGAGTCGGTGATGCCATCCAACCATCTCCTCTGATGGTAGACCTGTCATTTATTTGATACCCCTGCACTGGGATCTCTCTAAGGGCCCTCCCTCCCTGATGAGCACACTCCTGTGAGCAGAATCAGCAGCTGTCCGAGCTCTGGCAGGGCCCCAGCACAGGCAATAGGGCCTTTGGTCAACACACACACACACACACACACACACACACACACACAAGATGGGGCCCTTCCCAGGCAAGTGGTTCCAGCCCTCTCCCTTCAGTTGGCCCCAGATAAACATTCCTTCTAGCTTTGCCTCCTGAGCTGTTGCTGGCTTATTCATGCCAGATCAGCACAGCCCAGATCTCAGCAGAGTATCAGGCTAAGCTGCTTCCTGCCTGCTGCTGGGAAGGGCTGAGGGTCCTGGGCCTGGAAAGAGAAGGGAGGAGGGCTGGGCTGATAAGCAGCCTTGGACGTTGCCCTAAGAATTTCCTGTTGTTGCTTCCTTCTTCCTCATAAGTGTATCTCCAGTCTCTCGTCTAGCAACCTAGCATCTGGTCGCCATTACAGACTCAGAGGCCTTTTGTAGGTCAGGGACCTGGGTTTGCCGTATGGCCCTGGGCTGGTGTGTGCCTTAGTTTTCTCATCTGTAGAATGGGGGAAATAATACTGAATGCGTTCTGATAGGTGATAGCTAAGGGATTGTACTGGGTTGAATAGTGTCCCCTTAAAATTTACATCCACAGGAAGCTGTGAATTTTTTTTTTTAATTTATTTATTATTATTATTTTTTTTTTTTTAATTTTTCAGTGGGTTTTGTCATACATTGATGTGAATCGGCCATAGAGTTACACGAATTCCCCATCCTGGTCTCCCATCCCACCTCCCTCTCCACCCGATTCCTCTGGATCTTCCCAGCCCAACAGGCCCGAGCACTTGACTCATGCCTCCCACCTGGGCTGGTGGTCTGTTTCACCACAGATAATATACATGCTGTTCTTTCGAAACATCCCACCCTCCCCTTCTCCCACAGAGTTCAAAAGTCTGTTCTGTACTTCTGCGTCTCTTCTTCTGCCCTGCATATAGGGCCATTGTTACCATCTTTCTAAATTCCGTATATATGTGTTAGTATACTGTAATGTTCTTTATCTTTCTGGCTCACCTCACTCTGTATAATGGGCTCCAGTTTCATCCATCTCATTAGAACTGATTCAAATGAATTCTTTTTAACGGCTGAGTAATATTCCATGGTGTATATGTACCACGGAAGCTGTGAATTTGACCTTACTTGAAAATAGAATCCTGGCAGATGTGATCAAGACGGCATAGTGCTGTAGGGTTGCCATAAATCTATTGTGACTGCTGTCCTTATAGGAGATTTGAACACAGAGATGAAATACAAATACCTGTCAGGTAGTTAGAATAGGGAAAAGGAGTCCAGAATGGTGGTGGCTAAAAGACCTGGGAGGGAAAAGCCCGCGAAAGTAGAACAAACGAAGGAAGGTCTGAGGACCGGAGTGAGAACCTCAGGTAAAACAAACAGCACTCCTGGCTGGCCCAATAGGCAGGCCCAGGGAGAGAAAAACATGTAAAAAGAGGAGCCAAAGCTAGCTTCCTCTCTCTCCCGCGTGATGGGGTGCTCTTCTCTTCGCGTCTTTGGATCGATGTGCCCTCACACCTCGAAGATGGGTTTTCCTGTTATCTTCTAAATAAAATAAAGCTGTAACACTGAGCTGCAACACTGATTTATCTAAGAGCTGTAACACGGTCCGCGCAAGACCTGAGAGCTATAACATGGTCTGTCCAAGACCCGAGAGCTGTGACATGCCAAGGGGGCTTTAATGTCCGTCACTTCAAATCTTTGTTGTGACGAGACGAAAACCGAGGAGCACACACTCGCCTGACATACCGGTAGAAGGAAGGCTGTGTGAAGACGGAGCTGAGACTGGAGTGCCACAGCCACAAGCCAAAGAGTGCCAGAAGCTACCAGATTGGAAGAGGCGAGGAAGGCTTCTCCCGGGAGCCTTTGGAAAGAGCATGGCCCACCTGATACCTGGATTTTGGACTTCTGGCCTTGGGAGTTGTGAGAAAACAAATTCCTGTTGTTTCAAGTCACCAGTTTGTGGTAATTTGTTACAGCAGCCCCACGAAATGCCTAAGGGATGTCTATATGCTTATATCTGCTACCCAGAGGTCACTCAGGAGAGGGACTCCCACCCCCACGTGGCTCCTGGTGATGTTAGTGCTTCTCCTTCCTAACCCTAGCCCTAACTCTGAATGCCTCCCTCTCCTTGAGCGTGGGCTCTGCCGGCACCTGCCCGCCAGGCTGGGTGGGAGGGCAGAAGCAGGACTAGACGTGTGGGCACAATATCAGCCTCACCAGGGCTGGCTGAGACCAGGCCCAGAAAAGCCGTTTCCCCACAGTGTGGAGGTCAGAAGTGTGCAGGAGTCCCCGGCAGCCACTGAATTCTAGACTCTAGGCTCCGTGGGGGCAGGGGCCAAATCCACTTGGTACCCTTAGCACCCGGCACAGGGCCTGACACTTAGTAGCCCTACTATGTGCCCGGCCTACTTTAATCCCTCACAGCATCCCTGTCAGGGGCCCTCACTGCCCTCTCTCACAGCTGAGAAAACTGAGGCACCGGTAGTTTCTGTGTATTGGCCAAAGTCTTATTGTTGGTAAGTGGTATATCCAGGGAATCTGGCTGATAAGCTCAGTCTCTTATCTGTTCATCTTCAATATTTATTGAAATAATGAAAGGATAGAGCCAGGCTGCAGCCTCTGATGAATTCACATATGTTCTCTTAAGGCCCAGTTCCCCACCCCCAAGAGATATTTACTAGACCCTGCGAGTAAGAGGTGGTGCACGGGGAGTGTGCTCTGCCCACAGTGGCCCAGGAATGCGTCTGGCATGAGTTCTAATGGAAGTCGACTGTCGCTTTAATCAACCCACCCATGATCTGCCCTCTGGAGCCCACCCTGACAAGCCATCCCTCGCAGAAAGAAAAACTCCTTTGGTCAGAAACAGATTCAGTGGGTTGGAGGGACCTGATTATTTTCTTTCTTTCTTTCTTTCTGGCTGTGCTGGAGTTTTCTCTAGTTGAGCCAAGCAGGGGCTGCTCTTCGTTGCGGTGCACAGGCTTCTCATTGTGGTGTCTTCTCTTGCTGTGGAGTGCAGGCTTTAGGTGCACAGGCTTCCGTAGTTGTGGCTCGCAGGCTCTAGAGCACAGACTCAATAGTTGCGGTGCACCGGCTTAGTTGCTCCGTGGCACGTGGGATCTTCCTGCACCCAGGATTGAACCCGTGTCCCCTGCAGGCAGATTCTTCTCCACTGGACCACCAGGGAAGCCCTATAGGGCCCTGATTATTGATAAACCAGCAAGCATGGCTTTTGCACTCCCACACCCTCACCCATGGTTACTGCCATAACTGGTGTGTCAGCTGCAGGAATTGGGAGGTTGTCACTCTGGGGTATATCACTAACCCCATGCAGCTTCTCACTACTCTCTGTTGATCAGCTTTGGTTCTTGCATCAGCTATTATCTTTGCCTTCAATTCCTGTTCCCCAAAAAGAATGGTGCAGTTAATTTCCTACCATTCCCACCAAGTTACCTCAGAGGCTGGTGAATCAGACTGTAGACTGGGTCCCCACCCATGGTCCAGTTGGCTGCAACCAGGGAGGTGGGGGGAGGCATCACGTGACACCAACATGACTGCTTCTGAAGGAGACTGTGGGAGTGGCAGGCAGGCTGAGGCTGGCTTGGACAATGTGCTACCAGATGGCTGTGCCCTCAACTGTCTCCTTCATGCCTGGCTCCCTTATTAACAGTTGAACCCAGCTCCCTCTCACTAGCTGCCCCCGACCCCAGGAAGGACCCCTGAACTGACCCACAGACCAGAGTCAGGATGTTAATCTGGGGCAAACCCACCACTCTTTCTTTTCCCACCATGGCAGGTGATAGCAGTGGAGTGCAGGTATCTGTTCAGTGAGCTGAGCACTGAATCAGACTCAGAATCAACAGTTTTCTCCAGGAAGCCATTGCCAAGCGATTCTAGCTGACATGAAAGGACTAGATAGGATGGGAAGATCTCTAGAGTTGCTTTAGGCACTGGTATGGCTTGTGTCTGAGTCAGCGCTCCCACCTAAGCAGAACACCCAGCCTGGGAGCGGCCTGAAACCAGTGGTCAGGGCTCCCCAGGGGAGAGAGTCTAAGTACTGATAACCCTTAGGATATTGACATCAGTCAGGCTCCTGAGGGGATGTCCAGGTCAAGAAAAAGGCTGAGGGTGAGATGCTGACTCACTGGCTCTGGGTTTGAAGTTCTTCATCACTTGATCCATTTTGTCTCTGTCTCTCTGTGAGTCAAACAGCAACATCACCCACATCAACAGGTGCTCCTCAGCCAGCTTAGGGAGACCTGCCCAGGCCTTTGAGAAGATGCCAAAGCATTTTCCAGGTGGGGGTGCAGTGGGCAGAGGGAGCTGCCCCAAAGGCACAAGGACTGTCTGAGGAGGCACCCACTCCCTGTCTGGGGAGACACCCACTATGTCAGATGGGAACCATTATGCTTTGGGAAATATCAGGACTTCCCAGAGCCTCAATATATTCATGTGGTCTGTGCATGAATAAGAGCAGGATGAGTACACAGGGCTTCCTCAAATGACTGGGCTTATTTTGGCAGCTGGACCATGTGGGATTTAAATAAAAGAAATTCACCTCCCTGTGGAAGAATGCAGATAACAGAAAGAGGGAAGAGGACTGGACAGGAGAATGGGTCATGGTTAAAACGATCCTGCATGGAAAGCTAAGCCAGAGTGAGGACCCTCAGCTCCTGCTAATTTTTCCACACAAGAGCCCAGTCCCAATGTTGCCAGAGTTTCCAATTTTTCAAAAGAAGACAAAAATCCAGATTTCTCTGTGAAATACTTTTAAATTGCGGTGAGTAATTCAGAAAAAACATTTTCACTTGCAGCATTCAATTTGTGTGTATGTGTTTAATATCCTTAGAGGAAGAATCTCAGGTCTTTTCCTCCAGGGTTTTCTATGAGCTTCTCTCATGTCAAGAGCTGAAGACACCAGAGCCTGAAACCAAACTGCGGACTCCAGCACCCCTTGGCCAGAGCTCTGATCTGTGCCGGCCTCTGGGCTGCCATGTCACTGTGTTTACATGCCCGTGAGGACCAGAGAGGCTTTCCCAGAGCCACGCTCTGCTGGGTGCTCACACACTCCAGAGCCACCCACTTCGTCATCATAGAAACCAGGCAGATCTGACCAGCCCAGGGCATGGCTCTCTTCTCGGTCGTCTTGGAGTCCTGAGTGACCCGCCAGGATGCCCACACATACCCTTGTGGCGGTGGCTCCAGGAAACAGCATGGAAAGAGTGTAACAGGAGGCCAGCTCAGGGAGTGCTGGTCCATTCAAACATTTCATAGCAATCTCAACACATCAAAATGTGAGCCAAGCGCACACAGCAGGCTGACGGGGTGGGCCTGGGTGCTGTAGAACAAGATTGGACCTGCTGTGAAACCTACCGTGGGAACCCTGCTGCAGAGACACTGCTCGATGCAGGGCTGGGCTGGGGTCTGAACACCAGACATGCCTCCAGGTGGGCAGACCCTTCCGGAAAGCCCACACCTGAAGGCCCCAGAGGGTGTCAGAGGAGCCTGGTGGCAAGTAAGCACAGAGCATCAGACACCAGGTGAGCAGCCTTGAGGCCCCAGGGTGCAGGGAAGGCCTGGTCCTGGGAAACGGGAGCGGAGGGTTTACTCTGGTCACAAGAGGGTCTGAGTTACAGCCAGAGCTGGGACCTTTCCCGGGCCAGGCAGGGTTGTGGCTGGTGCTCAGGGCAGGGTGGAGCGGGGTGGGGGAGGGCAGGAAGGGAGTGGTGCCCACACCTGGTGAGGCAGTACTTTTAAAACAGCACCATCCCTTGATGCCTTCTCTCCATAATGAGTCACGGCTGTGGCAGCACATCCCCCCACCTTATTCTTAATGCCATCTTTAAAAATTAGTCAAAGAGGAGGCACTTCTGGAGAACGTGCTCAGGGGAGTGGCCCCAGCGACACGTGGTGAGTGAGTATGGAGAGCAGAGAGGGTTGGAGTGGTGAACAAGTTCTGGAACAAAGCTACGAAAGTGTGAGTTCCGTCTCTGCCAGTTACTATCTGCAGGACCTCAGGGAAGCTACCTGCCTCTCAGAGACCCATTTCCTCATCTGCAAAGTGGGAGAGTAACAGCAGCTACCTCCTAGTGCTATGAGGAGTAAAAGGATAAAGTGTGTGGGAACCTTTGCCCCTGGCACTTAGGAGTCACTCCGTGAGGACCTACTGTCATTTGAAGCAAGGAAGAACATCCAAAATTTCATCACCAAAAGGAACCAAGAGTTGGTTTACATGTGGGGAGATAGAGGCCCAAGTCTTCCAATGCCAGTCCAGAATGAGCCAGGACCAGAGCCCAGATCATCTGCCCCTCCCAGTACACCCCATCTGGGGAACAAATCAAACCCAGAAATGATGACTCCCGGAAAACCCCTCTCTTTCTGGCACCCAGAGGAAGACAAGCCAAGTAGCTATTTAGAGCCTTGGGTGCTAGCACAGCCCTAGCACTAAGGATGTACATCTGAGAATTGACAGGGACCCCTTCCTTCTTCCAGCCTAATGGAGAGGCTGCAAGAGCTAAAATCTGGCCCTCCCAGCCTCCCTCGACCTCACTCAAGCTCAACCAGGGAGCTGGGGCTAAGTCAGGCGCGAACCCAGGCCTGGCGGCTGGTGCCCCATACTCTACCTCTCTACACAGGAGACCTTGCTCCCTCCACACCATATTTATTTTCAGGAGTGGTTCAGGGTCATCCCTGTAACAATCATTAGAAAAATCAATAACACTGTGTCCTTAATATGTCCATGGGCTGTGCTAAGTGAGGTTTTTCTGCTTTTTTTTTTTTGGCAGTTCTGCACAGCATGTGGGATCTTAGTTCCCTGACCAGGAATCCATGTCCCCTGCATTGTGAGCATGGAGTCTTAGCCACAGAACCACCAGGAAAGTCTAAGTGAGGGTTTTTTTTAATTGCCACTATTTTATAAGGTAAGGCTACAACTTCATTATTTCCATTTTACAGATGCGGAAACTGAGGCCAAGTCAGACCAACTTCCCCTAGCCAATAAGTGAAGAAGACAGTTTGAACTCAGGCACACTTACTCCCTCTTCACCACATCCTCCTGACATGGCAACATTTTCCTTCTGTGGCTGCGCCCTTACTGTTCCACTCTGTGGCCTTGCCAGGGTCTTCGCCTACACCAGAGGTCCATTTAGGATCTTGAAGAGTAAAAGAGTGAAAAGGAAAGGCTATTGTGGTAGCTCCTCCATCCTCAAGCCAGACCCTCTGGCTGTGGGTGTGAGACCCTTTCCTTTCCCTACAGCCTCTGGACTGTGTTAGCAGCTCCATTCCCCAGTCACTGACTTCATTCAGTCTTTAGGCCTTAAGAATGTGAGGGAACAGACAAGGCACCAGGCTTGGGTGTGAAACTTCCTGCTGCTGTAGGCGTGGACGCCCACTGGCAGGGAGAAGGGGACACCTGCCCAACTGTCAGGGCACAGACAGCCCCTGGGGAACCCTGATGGTCCCACCTCAGATCCTCCATCATCCCAACTCTCTAAAGCCCCACGAGGGGCAAGCCTCAGTCTGTACTGCGATAATTTGTTAGGGTTATTGTAATGAAGTACCACATACTGGGAAGCTTGAATAACAAAGGTGAATTTCTGGAGCCTAGGAGTCTGAAATCCAGGTGTCAGCATGGTTCCTTTCGTTTGAGGGTTGTGGGGGAGAATTGGATCCAGACCTCTCCCTTAGCTCTTGGGGGTTTGCTGAGAGTCTTTGGCATTTCTTAGTTTTTAGACTCATCACACCATCTCTGCTTTCGTCTCCACATGACCTTCTCCCTGTGAGTCTTTATGTCTAAATTTCCTCTTTTTATAAGGACGCTGGTTGAACTGGATGAGGACCCAGCCTATGATCTCATCTTAACTTCATCATCCACAGTGACCCTGATTCCAAATAGGTCACATTGCCAGGTACCGGAGGGTTATGAATTCAACATCTTTTAAGGGGAGACACAATTCAACCCAGAGTACCACCTCACAGAATTGCAGAGTGGATTAAGTGTGCCAAGGCACGAAGCGCCTGCTGCAGATTCATCACTCACCCAACAAATGTTCGTCATTATCATATCGTTATGATATCGTTATCTGCTGTGCAGTGGCTGCTAGTGTCTTGCAGTGTGTCTTGGTGGGGCAGCTGCCACAGGGACAGAGTGAGCATTCTCCTGGAACGTGGCTCCAGAATCTCCCTGCAAGGAGGACCTCGAGGGTGGAGGGGCTCAGTGCTCACTGACGGCCCCGATCTCACCAGCAAAGACCGCAATGATTCTGAAGACACTCTGAGCCCCACTTAATCTATGACTGAGGGACTGTCAATTGTGGCCCGTATCAAACATTATTTGGAACCATCACTGCTATCAATCCTTTGGGATGATTCCTCAGTCATCACGGACGGTGAGGTGGCGTGCCTAAGCACTCCCAAGGCACCTTTGACACAGCCACAGCGTGTGCAATGTGTTGTTGTGGACGGGCCGGGAGCCCCAGGAGCTGAGTCACGGGGTGACTTTGGGAACCCCACAATGTGCCCAGCCCCCTCCATGTGTGGCCATGTAGGTGGGGACCACAGCTCTCTAGCTGGGAAGCAACAGCCCCTCCTGGGTGGGTGGGAGTAGCCCAGGCGTCTCCCTGGAGGTGTGAGGGGCAGATTGAATCTCAGATTGCTACCCGCCTCCTGCACTTAAGCTACCTCTTCACTCAGCACTTTGCGGAGCTCAAGTTCAAAGTCCTGCCAGAAAGACCTGATAACGAATCTAAGCCAGCGAGGATACAAAGCTTTCATTATGGTGCTTGTAAACATACGTGTCCTTCCTCCTGTTTCTTCTGGTTTCCGGTTGCTTCCCTGTCCCTATTTATAAAAGTACTTTGAAAGTTGGGAAACTTGAGGCCTGAGCAGGTAGCCCAGCAGGGCTGAGGAGAGATGGCCTGGAAAGAGCTATGGTTTGGCCTGTGGGGCAAAGATCCTGGTAGACAGTCCTGGAGGAGCACCAGGTGGTGTAAGCAGTAATAAAAACAACTAGCATTTATCAAGCGTCTACCATGCCCTGAGCACCAGACTCACACGTCATTTTCTTTCATCTTCACAGCAGTGCCACGGTTAGTAGTGTAATTATATTTCCATTTTACAGATGAATGGAAGAAATAAAGGGAGACTTCTCTGAAGGTCTAGTGGCTAAGACTCTGTGCTCCCAAGGCAGGGGGCCCGGGTTCACTCCCTGGTCAGGAAACTAGATCTCACAAGCTGCAACTAAGAGTTTGCATGCTGCAACTAAAGATCCGCATGCCTCAATGAAGACAGAAGATCCCCAGTGCTGCAACTAGGACCTGGTGCAGCCAAATACATAAATAAACAAATATTTTTTTTAAAAGGGAGAGAGAGAGAAAGAAAAGAAACAAAGGTTTTAGTGACTCACATCCAAGGTCACAATGCCGAGAAGTGACGATTAGCCATTTGAACCCAGACCTGATTCCAAGGCCCAAGCCCTTTCCCACAACACTGGTCCACCTCCCATGGTCTGTGATGAGGTCCCCAAGTCTGGAGCAGAGTAACTGAGTCTCTCTCTAGCCTGTGTGTTCACAAAAAGCCAGAGACTAGAGGGCTGAGCCAGTATGGGGGGGTTCCACATGTCCTTTGTGAGGCTAATGAAAGATTTGGTCCAGATCTTAAAATCTATGCTCAAGGGAATTCCCTGGCAGTCCAGTGGTTAGAAATCTGAGCTTCCACTGTAGGGAGCAGGGGTTCAATCTGGTCAGAGAACTAAGACGTGGCGTGAAGCACAGTGCGGCCAGAAAACAACAAAACAACAAAAGCATGTAATCCACACTCAAGAAGATGTGAAGAGGAATATAAACAGCAATAATAATAATAAAAAACCAACTCCTGTAACACAGGACAGACCATGTAGGAAATCTTCACAGATACAATGCTGAGCAGAAGCTGGACACAGAAGTGCCCATACTGTACTCTGTTGTCAGGAGGGTGGGGAGCCGTAGGGAGACCTCGTGTGGTGGGAGAGACGGCTCAGATCTTGAATTGTGTGGTGGTCACCCAGGTGGGTGTACGTGTAAAATTTCACCAAGCTGCAGGCTTCAGGTCTGTACCTTTTATGGAATCCCTGATTTAAAAAATGTGGGGGAAAAAAAAAATCACAAAAAACTGGAGATAATTCAGTCAAGAGTGACAACTGGGATCAAAGGGGCAGATTAAGCGCTCTGTAAAAAAAATAAAAGAAGTGTGTTTGGATGGGGAGGGGGAGTGGCCCCTTCTCTCTTACGAAAGCCCACATCTGGCATTTTTCAGGATTTCCATAACTGGGAGGAAACTTCCCCTGCCTGGGAGGGCAAAATAGCATATGCTGCTCTCTTAATTAATTTCTGCATCCCCTCGCTCAAAGGCATTTGTGGAGGGCCTGCTGTGGGTCGCGCACAGGACTGCGTTCCAAGGATATAGCGGTGACAGAACATCTGCTCTCATGTTGCGGTCATCATAGCTGGGGCTGAGATGATCGTTACTTTACAATGATAAGTAAAACAGCCAGTGCGAATGATAAGTCAAATAACGAATATGTTGCATTCATGCTCGGTCGTGTCCGAATCTTTGAGACCCCATGGACTGTAGCCCACCAGGCTCCTTTGTCCATGAAATCTTCCAGGCAAGAATACCAGAGTGGGTTGCCATTTCTTCCTCCAGTGGATCTTCCCAACCCAGGGATCAAACCCTCATCTCTTGCATCTCCTGCATTGCAGGCAGATTCTTTACCACTGAGCCATCAGAGAAGTCCAGCCAGTATGTTAGCTGGAGAAAAATAAAACAGGGAGAGGGGTGAGGAATGAAGGAAGATCTGCATTTGCCAAGAGAATGGTTCTGGAAGGCCTTCTCCCTGAGAAGCTGGCAGTGAGAGGTTGAGAAGAGGGAAGGAGAGGTTAAGGGAGAGCCACATAGATGAGGTCAGAGAAGTGTCAGAAGGCCTGAGGGCAGGGCTTGTGTAGACTTGGGCTTTACCCAGACAGAGGTGGGGTTTTGATTGGGGGCTGATGTGACCTGGCTGGATATCTGTAGAGGGGAACTAGGCTGTTGCTGCTGCACTGGGAGGAGCTGCAAGAGGGCCACGAAAGGCGAGTCCCGAGGCTCATTTACTGCCTGTTCTCCCTCCTCCAGCTTCTCCGGTGGACCCTGAGTGCATCCAGTGTGGCGGAGAGAAGAAGGGCCTTCTTCCTGTGTGTGGAGCCTCCCTGTGTGTGGAGGCTACCAGGACAGGCTGGAAAGGGGGTGAAGAACAGCCCCAAGCCTCTGGATAGAGAGTATGAAGGCTTTTGGAGAGCATAGAATGCAAGCAGGGGCTTAGCTTTCCAAGGAGGCAAAGGTCACCCAGCAAGGTTTATTAGAAGCTCCTGGCCATAGCCAGGAGAGATGAGGTGGAGACGGTGAGGCCATGACAGGCAGGGCAACACCCTCCTCTCCTGTTCTGAGAGCTGCTGCCCTCACCTCCTTTCCCTGGGGTCGGCGTTGGATCCCACTGGCTGTGGGGGCAGCAAGTGGGGGGGTTGTGATTTACAGGGGGCATGGGTTGGAGTGAAGGGAGGAGTTTCTACATTTGTGACCGCCTGCTATGTGACTTGTGCACATGAAGTTCCCACTCTGGCCTGTTCTCTCTCCTTCAAAAATGGCAGGGCAGAGTCAGAGGCTCCTGGTTCTTTGATTCTATACCAGACAGCTGGTCTCTAACTGGGCCAGGGCCTCCTGGGAGCTCAGAGCCAGAGTCCTGGAGCAAAACCTCGGCCACCGGTTGGCTTCTTACCTGGGTGAAGTATGAAGCTGATCCCTGCTTGTGGGTGTGGCCCAGGTAGGCTCATGTTTTGCCTTGTCCTCATTTCCCCTGTCACTTCCCCAAGGAAATGTGCCAAAACTTGCACTTGAAAATATAGTATCGCTCTGCCTTCCAGTGCTTTGAAGGCATCCCTACCATCTCCAGACACATTCAAGGAGTACTTGTGGTCTAAAGAGTAGAAGTCTGTCTCTACAACCTGGTCTTCAAGAACCCCCAGTTAAGGCACCTTCCTCCACTCCTCCTGCCGCTCCTTCACCTAAACTCACTCCCGAGTTTCTCTGGTGCCTCCTCAACTCTCAGGAGGACATCACTTTTTAGCCTCAGACCCTTAATTCAACTTTGGCTGGAAAGCCTCCAACTCTATCAGCTAGGCATCTGCTTGTTGTTGCTCAGATGCTAAAGCTGTGTCTGACTCTAAGACCCCATGGACTACAGTACGCCAGGCTCCTCTGTCCTCTGCTGTCTCCAGGACTTTGCTCAAATTCACGTGCTTTGCGTCGGCGATGCTAGCTAACTATCTCAGCCTCTACCGCCTCTTTCTCCTTTGGCCCTCAATCTTTCCCAGCATCAGGGTCTTTTCCAATGAGTTCCCTTTTCACATTCGGTGGTCAAAGTATTGGAGCTTCAGCTTCAGCAGACATCTGCAGAGACCTTTATATTGAAGTGAGTTTTACAAAATGTCATTGAATTCTCACCAAAAGCCCAGGGGACAGGTATCAGCCCTTTCTTCAGAGTTGAGAGGTTGAGCGATTTGCCTAAAGTCACACACACAGTTAGTAGGCGGTGTGGCTGGAAGCCACACTCAAACCTCCTGAGATTTCAGTGCTAAGATGACCATTCACACTGCTTTTCCCAGCCCCTGTCTACAGATGGGTCTTTGCTCTGAATGGACCACCATTGTCTGAGGGTGGGGCCCGGGCCTCCTCAGCCACCCTGGTGTGGGCCATGATTGTCCAGCATGTCCACTTTTCCTTGCTCCACCGGACCATTTTCTATCATCTGCCTCGGGACTGGGAATGCAGGCTTTTCTGGGTAGCCACCCTGGGGCGGGATGGGCTCTCCCAGGTGTCCTCAGCATTTCCTTCACCAGACAGGTAGGCTAAGTGCTGCCCAGACATGCGGCTACTGTGACTCACACGCACCCGCCCCAAGAGCTGTGGAAACCAGCTGGGTTGGTCCCACCTGGGAAAGCAGCCTGTGCCCCTTAACCTTGATGATGGGCTTATGAGATCGTGTTTGAACCCTCTAGGCCTGCCCACCAGTTGGAGCTCCCATCAAAAGCCACATAGTCCACGTTCCCTGAGACCATGAGAACAGTGCTGGGCCTCACATTCTGGGGAATATCTTCCTCTTGGATATTAATTAATGGCTGCTGACATTCTTCAACAGTTGACTGTGTGCTGGGCACTGTTGTAGCAAAATATAGCAAAACTTTTGCCTTTCTCTTGATTCTGGGTAGGAGGATAAGACAGAGTGAAAAACTGTATCCAATTGTTTAGATACAGTAATTAGGTGCTGGGAGTGAAGGAAGGCTAACAGGGGCAACTGGTTGAGAGTGAAGTTGTGTAACTTTGATCTTCTGTCTCCACCAGCTTCCGTGCTATTTCTGAGGCATCAAGCCACCTTCCAACAACACAGAGGATTCTGGTTTTTGTTTCACAGAAAAGGTCAAACCTGGAGGAAGTCACCAATGTACACAGCTTTCATGTTGTGACTCCATCTTTATTAGAACTGGGAGTGAGCCAAAAAGAGGGCCCTGGTGGAACCGGAGATGTTTAATGTGGTCAGAAAGAGGCACGAATCCAAGTAGGCTCAGATTCAAAACCAAAGCTAATGCCCTGAACTAAAACGCTAACGGAGGCAAGTTGGGGCCAGCACCACACAATTTTCTAGAGTGGTTTAGTGAATTGAGTAGAGCCTGCTAGTTTCCTACATTGTATAAGAGCTGATTGTAAATGGCTCACAAAGCTGACACTGAACGGTTTCAGCAAACGAAAGCACCTCATTTTGAGCCTGGGAAGTTAATGTGGTAGGCCAGCCTGCAGAGGCCATCTTTTTGTGGATGTTGTCAGCACCATCATTTTAGGTCCGAGTTGATTTGTTAATTATACCAGTTGAATCTTTGTCATGCATAGAGTCAGCTCAGGAAGAGGAACTGTTAATAGTGGGAGGAAGAATGCAATTCAGGTACTCAGACCAAGAGAGTTTCAGGTACCAGATCCAGAGATTCAAACCTGGAGAGGCAAAGGAGTAAAGTGAGAGCTAGAAGAAAACTATTGGTGACCCCTTGTGGGCTTAGGAGCCTGAGACCTTGAGGGGAGCCCTGCCCTGGAAGTTTCTACTCTCAGGGGCCTCCATGTGCTTGTGTGCCTGCTCAGTCATGTCCAACTCTTCATGGACACCTCATGGGCTGTAGCCCACCAGGCTCCTCTGTCCATGGGATTCCCCAGGCAAGAATACTGGAGTGGGTTGTCATGCCCTCCTCCAGGGGATCTTCCCGACCCAGGGATGGAACCCACATCTCCGATGTCTCCTGCACTTCTTTATCCATGGAGCCACCTGGGAAGCCCCATGGGCCTCCAACCAGTAGGCATACTGTAAAACTGCTCTTCCTTGTTCTAGAAGCTCCGTCAGGGGAATGGCCTTAGAGAAAAGAGGTTGCCATGGTACAACACTGAAGAAAGTTCTGAGCTGTTTGATGCTTTTCAGTAAAAGATCTCTAAGTGATTTAGGCATGTATCTTGGAAATATTGCAAAGAATTGAGTAACACCACAATAACAAAACCTCTTCCAGTTACATATAATTTTGTGAAGACTTCTAATAAACATTAAAAAAAAATTTTTTTTAATCCTTCTCAATAAATAAAATTTAACTCTCCATATTCAAATTGTTATCAAAATCCATTTAGGTGACTTTGATCAATTAGGTGTAGTAACTGTAATGGCAACTCTACCAGAAGAAATAACACTTCAAGGTTTATGGTCACAAGAAATTAAAATTGAAATTAAATGCATATTTTCATTTCAAAGAAATATAACATGGCAATCATTATAAGACAGTAAGGCATGAAAATGAATTGTTTGTATGATGAAATCCTGTTGGGAAAAAGGAATGGAAATAGTTCAAAGAGAAAAACGAATGATGTAAAATTTCGGACTGGCATTTGTCCAGGTGTTTTTATTCAAAGGACCAATAGCGAGCAGAGCTGCTCAGAGTGTGGGCCCCAGTTCCTCACTAAGTGCCACTGCTTCCTAGAGCTATTTGACCTAAACAAGTGAACATATTGAAGAAAGTGGAAGGTCTTTTTTAGCACAGAGAACTATATGAAGGCCCAGTGAATGCTAGAAACTGCAAGTGAGTGTAGGGTGTTGGGATGGAGACTGGGGCTGGGGATATAAACCAAGAGATGAGGCTGAATAGCTTGATGAGCAGGTGACACATTATGGAGTTTGGTCATTATCCTGAAAGGAAGGGGGGAAAGGGGTGGCACATTCAAGAATTGAATGGAGTGTGGACTGGAGAAGTTATATTTCAGGTAAGGAGACTATATTAGATGCTAATCTGAGTTCGGAGGAGAGATGATACAGGCCAAATTTAGGCAGAACCAATGAGGAAAGCAAAGAGACGGACTTGAGAGATGAGTCAAGATGGCTCCCAGGGCTGTTTGGGAGTTTCCATTCAAGGGAGAATTAGGGACTTCCCTGGTGGTCCAGTGGCTAAGACTCAGAGCTCCCAATGTGGGGGTGGGGCTGGAGTTGGGCAGGGCGGGGGGGGGGGGGGTTCAATTTCTTGGTCAGGAAACTAGACGCCACGTGTCACAACTAAAGAATCCACATGCAACAACTAACCTGGCACAGCCAAATAAATATTTTTTTAAACAATTGAAAGAACAGGTTTAAGGAGGCAAAAGAGTAGGTTCATTTGTAGACATGGTTAATCAATCTTGACACTTAAGTCATTGCAATGCATGAATCTTGAACTTCAGGTTACACAAAAGCCACAGGTGAGTTTATCACACACACTGTGTGGCAAATCATTAGGTACACAATATTACCAAAGTAACAAGCCACCTTGAGTGTGGGCTCTGAAGCCCAATATTAAACATATCTAAATAAGTTTTCAAGTCATCTTTCACGGTCTTTCGGAAAGAAGGGGTAGAGGTATAGCAGGTTCTTAAGCATTAGGCAAACATAAGAAAGCACTTTGGTTTTCACATCAACTTGAAGTGTCAGCACAGTCTGGAGGAAAAAAAAGAACTAAAGTTGTCAGATTTAAGTAGGCCTGCAAAACCATTTGAAAACACACTTAAAAAAAAAAAAAAGCCACAGTTAAACATAACCTAACACACACATATGCCCCAGATCAAGTACTGGTTAAATTCCTTTTACAGTTAGGGAGATTTTAATTCTATTAATGCAGTGAGTTTTTCCTGATCTCTTCTGGGAGTAGTATTGATTAATGGTGGAGTCATCTAAAGTCTTTGAATCTAAAATCATCAGCAGACAGGGCTTCTTTTTTTTTTTTTTTGCATAGGTCCAAAATAGATGTGGCCTGGCAACAGATCTTGGAAAAAGAGATAATGCAGGTTTTAAATGACCACAAATTCAATGAATCAAGAGCATTCTACTGTTGAAAGCTAATACTATCCTAGTCTTCATTAATATTCAACAGCGGTTTTACCAACTATCATCTTTTACTAAACTAGGAATTCGTGCATAGGTGCTCAGTCACTCATTGGTGTCCAACTCTTTGCAACCCAATGGACTGTAGCTACCAAGTTCCTCGGTCCATGGGATTGTCCCAGCAAAAATACTGGAGTGGGTTGCCATTTCCTCCTCCAGGGGATCTTTTTGACCCTGAGATCTTCTCCTGTGGCTCTTGCATTGGCAGGCAGCTTTACCAGAGCCACCTGGGAAGCCCAAACTAGGAATACAAGGGAGGAAAAAAAGTTATGGCTTCTGCTCTACAAGAAACTCCTTTTCTAGGAGTAGATGCATACAAACTCTTTTCTTCCTTATTCCTATGCCAACATGGATATATCTCCCACCAACGGCAAACAGCTGTTGGTCATTTATGGGAAAGTTGCAATGCTAAACCCTCAGCAAGTTTATTTCTTGCTGTGTTTATGTATTTCCTAGCAACAGTGACTTCATGGCTTGTTTCCCTATGTGACAAGCCCTGAAGAGAGGCGAGCAACCCATGCCAGAGAAGCCATCAGAAGTTATTGGCTCCAGCTCTGGCTTCCTGGAAGATCTAGCCTGGATAACTGAGTACAGAGGCCAGAGTCTGGTGACACACCCAGCTTTCTCCATCACAGAACTTGCAAACAACCTGTGCCCCAGAGTTTATAAGTCTCCTCTGCAAATAGACTGAGCCTGACCAGTCCTGGTCAATGGTCTGTGGGGGAAAAAGTGACAATCCTGCTGAGGCAGTTCACCACTGGGCTGGTGCACCTCCAGGACCCGGCCCCTGCTGCGTCAACCCTGTGGGGATTAAGGCTCCTCTCCTCAGAGAATTTATCTTTGCATAAAGTCATTACTCCACAGCTTGTCTTCTGCAGCAAGCACCTTGTACCTGCACCAAGTACCTTGACTAGTAAACAATGCAGCTTCCTTCTTGACCCCTCCACATTATCCTGATGAATTTCTGGATGTCCTTTTGTGACTGCTCCCCACTTTTCTTCAGTATTCATTATTCTTTATACTTGTATTTCACCCAAGTTCTGTGCTCAACCTCGTCACATTCAGATCAAAAGTTGAGTCCAAATATCTTTAGCTTGGGGCACTGCTGGCCTTAAAAGCTATTCAAAATACGTGAGCGCCAATGTGTGTATATGTGTGTGCACATGCACACATGCACTCCTGGAGTGCTTTGAAGGATTTGTGGATAATTGTTTCAGATAGAGAGTGAAGTCCTGTTAAGATGTAGAAATCAAATTTCTTCCCTAAATTTTCAACGTAAACAGATTCTTCTTCTTCAGTCACTAAAAAAGTCACCAATTTTAACTCAAGATCTGAGGACAAAGAAACTTTAAACTTTGTTATGTGGAACCAGTGGAATGCTGATAAATGGACTGGAAATGGTGGGTAAGCTTTCTAAGTCACCATGTCACCAAATGTGGAGTGGTGAAGAGATGCAGTTTTTGTGAGCCAAGAGAATGCTCCAACTTTCCATCATCTGTGGCAAATCTTTTACATATGAAGCAGTGTCATTCATGCTTTATTAAGCAGGAGGATACATGAGGGTCTTCCTAAAGACAGATAGCTGGGCTCCATCCCGAGTTCCGTTAAGTATGGAGCAGGGCATGAAGATTCACATCTCTAGCCAGGTTCCCAGCTACTGCTGCTAGTTCTGGAACTCTATTTAGCAGAATCACTGCCCTGCACCCAGAGTAGTGGCTCAGTGGCAAAAGGCCGCAGCTGGATTCTTTCCTAGCTCTGCTGCTAATCAGCTCTGTGACCTTGAACAGGGTCACAGGTTACAGGGTATTATTCAAAGGAAGATCAGAGGGCTTCAATTCAATGATCTTATTGTTAACTTTCCATGCACTGCTATTTTCTTATTTATCCATCTTAGCCTGCTATCTATCACTCCATGTATACTATATAGAGACAAAAAAGCAGAGCTGGGTACCTCCAAATGTCACAGGCAGCAAAATATCCACTAGACTTAATATTCTCCTGGCTGAATATATACAGAATTATGGCATTTTCCTTCTTCATGTTGTTAAAGACATAGTACATTTTAAAGACAGAAACTAGACAAGTGGCATTTTAAGACATTACAATGTATTTACCTTACAGGAACAGATTAACAACCTTAAAATCCTACAAAGACTTGCTTTAATATACAACAGAACTTGGAGTCCTCATGACCACTAATTCATGACGCTGTTACTTAAGCAGTTAGCTTTGTGCACAGAACACTGTAGTGGGCTGGACTTGGCACAAGGGAATTAGAAACTACTGTTGGGACTGCTCTGAAACCATCCTATTGACCACCCACGTGGCCCAATGCATTTCCTTACATGTTGCTGCTTGGACTTTCTCACAACTTAGTCCCTCCTCTGCCTCTACCACTTAAGGTCATTTATTATTCTCAGATCTCCTTGATGGTCATGCAAAGGCTTGTTTTAACTGTCTGGATATGGAAGTTCTCCTCCTCCCTAAACTTTTGTGTAATTTTAACTTTTTGTTTATAAAAAAATTACATGACTTACTATTTCCCTCAGGTATTTGCTTCATCCTTCAAGATGCAATTCAGAGATTTACCTTCTCTGACCACCACCTGTCCCACTAGTACTCAATCCATCTTGGTTAACATCCCATATTGCAGTCTCATGTGAACTGTCAATCCCTGAATCCCCAGGGTGTGGCACAGTGCCTGGCACTTAAGAAACCCATTAAATATTCCTTAAACATTAATCTATTTTCAAGTATAATTAACCCGTTTGTACAAAACTTGAACTTTTGTACACAAGCTTAAAAAATTACACCATCATATAAAATTCAAGATAAAGCAGTAACACTTTCTTTACCATTTTGCAAAGGGCGAGTATAGTCAAGAATATTAAAAATTGTATTAACCATGTTTTTTGGTGGTCATACACACTATCCAGAGACTAATTTATTCCTTTTTACTGTCTAAATCTAGACTAAAACATTACACTTTTAATGGAATTGCATGTTAGCATAGTGCAAACCAGTTTTGCAATTAATGAAAAAATATTTACTTAGCAACTGTTGAGAGCAGTTTCTAAAAATACCCACCTCCCACCTTTCTTCCAATCCTAAAAATCTAATGTAGCACTTCACCACCAAGATTTGTGTCACTGGGCACTGGCAGAGAACCAATGGATGTCTGCCTGACAAAATTGTTTCCAATGGTTATTCAAACTATTTCACATCCCTGCATTATTAATGCTGACTTAATATGGTAATAGTGAGAAAGGGCCACATTTTTCTACCTAATACATTCTACTCCATAAATAATCAGACTACGCATGTACTATGGTACTAGACAGTGAGAAAATCCTGTCAGTGAATATACTAATACATTAGAATACATACCTCTATAAACCTGATTATATGGAAATGCTCCAAAATTGTAAATGAAATATTTACCACAGGCAAAAATAACCTGATCAAATTTCTTATTCAGCAGAATGCAGACTTTATTCATGTATCCTACTTAGATGTGGATAACATATCTTAAATTCATCCAATATTAACCACCTAAATAAATAATTTTAAACTGACTTTTTAAAAATTTCAATTTGTACTAAGACTGTTAATAGCAAAACAGGATGACATTTTCTTTTCCTATACACACACAGACGGAGTACTTGGTGATAACTAGGTAAAGGCTGAAAAATGCGATCTATCAATATTAAGAATTGCTCTGGCTTAATAGCAAGGGCGGCTAAATCATTTTATCTTTAATGTGAACTATACTGTCATACCTTGGTTCTAGTCTTGGTTGTGGGAACTTGAGCACATCTGTACATCTTTTTGGGCTTCACATACATCAACTGATCTTCATGAGACTAAAGATAACAAGTATGAATATTTGATCCTAAACACAGACTCGACTAATAGCCCCAACAGTTATGAAAACCTATTGTATCATTTTGGATTTTAACTCCTCCTACACTACCATCCTGTTTGATACTCATTTAAGACACAGAGAACATAAATTATAAGGGGTATAGTTAGCTCTCACTTATGAAGCCAAGAGTAAAGTAAATACCCCCTCCAATCCTTTACTTTCATTATCTTTGGAAGTAAAATGGAGACAGGACTTACCTTAGGGGAAGCTGTGACAATCAGGCATACCCAGGTAAAGCGCTTAGAAAAGTGATTGTCATATAGCACCAAATAACATTACCAATCTCAGGGTTTAAAATGGTGACGAAGTGCTATATTAGATTTTAAGGGACACCAGGGTTCAACAGGATGAAAAACTAAAGATTATGAGGTTTAGGTCCTTGCTCTGCAAAACTTGCTCAGCTGTCTTGCCTAAGGTAGTCCCACTGTCCTCAGTTACCCAATGGGACCAACAATAACTTTTCCACACACTGTTAAGAAAACTGACATGCTGCACATAATTTTGAAAATCATAAAGTTTTATATAAGTTCAATTCTGCACCTTTATGTTTACTCATCAAACTTGTACTTGCTTTTAGCTAAATGACTTCTCTAATGCATCCTTCACCTTTTTTATTAGCTTTGTACGTCCCCTTCTCATTTTTTATATCAATATGGAAATCATGTGTTCTTTTTCAGGAAGTTAATGAGCTATCATTATTTTGACAAAGTGATAGATCTGGCCAGTAAGAACCCTTCAAGTGACTCTTGTGTCCTTCCAACCCATACCCAACACTTTTTGAGATTTCTTCTCTGGCACAGTAGAAAGTTCCAGGTTCATTTTGTACTTTCTCTGCTCTAGCCCTAAAGTCAGACATTTCTCCAAGGAGCCATGCTTTCTTTTAGTATTTAGAAATCAAGATTGAGGTCTTACATGTGCTCACTGTGACAGCAGTATCATGTCTTCTAGGCCCTCAGTGAACATAGCTGGGAAGTAAAGGAAACATTACATAGATACACACAAATACTAAACACACAAAAGATAAAGGGTGAGGAACTGTTCCCAATTAAAGAGTGTTACACACACAAACCAAAGCAGATAAATGATCCTTTTGTTGGATCCATGACAGAACTTGGGGAAAAAAAGTTATGCAACATTAGAGTAACTGATGAAACTGAATAAACTGGCCTACAAAGTTGGGTCAATATTAAACATGTCTAATTTCTTAGGAATGCTACACTTAGGTGTAAAGGATCATGACTCTGTAACCTATTTTCAAATAGTTAAGTATATGTTAAAAGAGCAAATGTACAAACAGAAGTGTAAGTAGGACAAAACGTTAACAATTGTTGAAGCTGTGTCAAGAGCATAAGGGGATCACTGTACTACTGTTATAATTCTGCTTTGAATAGTATCAAGATAAACTACAAAATTAAAACGCTTAAAAGTACCTCATCAACCAAGGACCATTAACACAGGTTAAAGCCTTGATTCAGCTCATTAAGATGACCTAGCATTAAATAAGCTCTGGTTTATTAGTTTGAACAGTGACTGTATTATTTAGTAGATAAATATTTTCTTTCATCAATGAAAAGTAAAGTTTTTATCTTAATTTCTGAGTACAAAATTAAAGCAACCTGTGCTATTTTTAATGGCATCTAAGAAATGTAGATTTAAAAAACCTAAATTTTGCTAAAGGCAAATAGTGATTTTTGAAGCAATTCATAAGCTGCTAAATTTCATCTTAAAACAGAATTACTTCTTTCCACTTCCTCCAAGAGATCAGTCACCATGTTGAAGAACTGAGATCTGAAACTGAACCACCTACTTTTGTTCTCATTGTAGAACTCCAAACACCGTGAGTCCACAGCCTCAATCAAGCAAGACACAATGAATTTGACCAACTTAAAACATGTCTTGAGACAGCTGATTTCTCTAATAGCTCTGATATTGCTCAACATTTCCACTGTACATCTGCACATCCTCAAAAGTGGTCTAACAGGTCAGAATACAAAGCACTAAACAATATACCTTTTGATGACTGACTACAAAATGCACAGCAGATTCAGGTCACGCTACACCTAACTCATTACTGTCTTAGGCAGTTTCAAAAGATGAGAGGTTCACTAAAAGTCAATAAATATATTCCAGAGAAGAGTGAAAGTTATCTCTTTTTCTTTGAGGGAATCCCTAAAATGTTGTGAGCAACTATATGTTGTGAGCAACCATAATGTGATTATAGTCTCACTTCAAAGGGAACAGCACATCTCAGATACATAAAATCACTGGTCACAGTTATCGCTGTCTAAAAAGTGACAAAGAGAAAATCTGAAAGACTGCTAAGTTTCAGTTTGGCTCAGAAAAAGTCAACTGTCTCCCACACTACCGATGAATTTTTAGGAGCTAAGCTGAAAACGTCTAGGACGCCCTTTTTCAAGGTTCATTCTAGTCAAGTTGCAAGAATGTAATCTTGATATCTCAGCAAATGTTAGAGAAAACTAGCTCAATGGCTTGGCTTCTAAAATCCTCTTGGTTGGTATTTTTATTACAATGGAATTAAGTTTATAAAGTATAGTTTGCTCAAAACATTGCAAGGACTAGTAGATATAGGATAGGAAATCTCTTGTTGATGGAAAATAACAGTAAAAGCAACCCTCCAAAATTCCACTTGTAGGCCATAGGAGCATGAGCACAACCATATGGGAGGAGATAACCAGTCTCTCCCTTCATATATATTCTTTTTTATTTTCTTGTTATACCTTCCCAAAACAGACATTCAACAGTAGTTAGAATGGCCATCTCCCAACATTTAAAAAAACTGCACCCCCCAATGGGTGAACAAAGTAAAGAGTAGTAACCTAGAGTTCAGCTGAGTAAGCCACTGCGGAGCCTTAAGTGGTGAGGTCTTCCAATTTCAGAGTGATGTGTCTTCAACTTGTATCATCATTTTAGTGGAAAAACATAATTTAATTTTGGTGAAATGAGATTCATCTCCCGACAGGATTAGTAACAGCATTCACTGAATTTCACATTCTTCTTTCGTGAACTGTGAAGAAAATGAATGGTAGCTAGAAGATCAATGGGATTCCAACTCCAGCTGCAGATGGAACGACAATATACCAGGACAAAAACACCTATATTTTGATTTACAAAGCTAACAGCAGTTTTAAATCTGCAACTTAATTACAGACCAACTACACCACAACCTTTTCAAATGGCAAAAATACAAAAAAGTTAAGTGTTACAAAAATATTTCAGAAAAAGTGCATAGTCTAAGTGCATAGTAAATAAAAGCACTGAAAAATATCTTGCTAGAGGGAGTTCAGCTTGGAAAAGTTATTACCAAAGCTAAACATTTTTATTTTACACAAACTATACTCAAAAATAGCTTTATGAGACTGATTTCTGGCTAAAAGTATCAAAGGGTTTATTAGTCAAGAAACAAATACCTTAACCAACATGGGTGGATAGAAAGAAAACCAAGAAGCTGCCTAACCCAAAGTTCATATTCATTAAGATTTCTGCAGTATGATGGTACTAATATATCCGTTAATGGCAGAATGTGGTAATCACTGAATTAATTATTGCTAATGTAGTTTTCAAATTTAAAAAAAAAAAAAAGGAAGGAAGGAAACCTGACACAATCTGACCAAACACGTGTCAATTTACAATTTCAAGGTTATCTTTTACAAAATACCTACATTTACACAATAGGCGCCTGGCAGCATTTTCAGACAGAAGTTTTAAAATTTATTCTGACATGCTATAAATGAATAAATTACACTAATTTCCCTTGTGGCTCAGCTGGTAAAGAATCCGCCTGCAATTCGGGAGACCTGGGTTCAATCCCTGGGTTGGGAAGATTCCCTGGAGAAGGGAAAGGCTACCCACTCCAGTATTCACGCCTGGAGAATTCCATGGATTGTGTCCATGGGGTTGCAAAGAGTTGAACACAACTGAGCGACTTTCACTCTACACTAAAGAATGAGTCATAGAAAGCTTTTCTTTCTCTTGGGTCAGAAAAAGAGCCACAGTAAGACTGAGATAAACTGCAGATAATTTATAGAAATGGGTGGGGGCCGGGGAGGATCAGCAATTACAAGAATCTCTCATGGTATGATGCTCTCCAAGATTAGGAGTCAATCTGCCCAATCAACCAGGAATTTAGAGAATAGCTTCATTTTATAGATAAACCCTTTAACGCTTTCATTCTTATTCAAAATCAGTCCAGCTGTTAGTCTGAAGCTGCAAAAGTTACAATACCAAGTCCTGGCAGCTGCTGCAGCACTAGGTATTGTGTCTGCAAGTCATTAAAAAAAAAAAAAGAAGAAAAATGAAAGAATGCCTTTCCGCTTCAGGGCAAAAAAAATTTTTAAATAAAAAACTTGAGAAAGTATGACAGTAAATCTAAAATGATTTGCAAAGGAATATTACGTAACAAATGGTTTGAAGTAGTCTATTAAAAAATTGGGGAGATTTTGATTTCATAGTGAGTCAGCAAGGCATTTTTTTGTTTTTTAAAAAATCTCATTTCCTTACAGAAACAGTTTATAGTTTTTAATGAATTTGTAAACAAAAAAGCTCCCATTTCAAAATAAAAACAAAATCCCAGATCATATAGATGTTTACAGTGATTACATTTATCTAAGCAACATACATACATGTTCAGTTGTAAGATGTTAACTAAATTTCTGTGACAAATATGCGCTTTTTTTTTAATACCAAGAACATTATAGAGTTAATGCAGAGTCCTAAGGATAATCTAGTAGTCACTAAGTTTTTCTTAAAGTCTTCACTTAGATGCTGTTATTTCTAGCACAGGTAAGCAGGCAGAGTCTTTCATATGCTCAAACACTGGAATCTTTGGTTGCTACCGTATCAGCTGGCTTGCAAACAAGAAGCCAACCATTTTAAGAATGTTTTAAGTGAACAACTTGCAAACCCCAGGGATGGATAAACCCTAAGAATGCACAATTGTGAGCATTTACAACCATCACAACTGTGGCTGAAGACTGTTCATGCCGTTCTTCTGAAATGAGATCTCAAAGCAGTATAGTTCAAAATAAAAAGATTTTAACAAAAAATTGGCATATGCACAATTTCTCCACCAATTTGTGTGTGTCAACCATTTAGTGAACTTTTCCACTTGAAAAAATGCAATAGAAAACTGACACCATGTTTCACTATCTCAGTTAATATTCACAATTACAGCGGCTACAACTCAGGACACAGCATCCATCACCAATGCTGCCCAGAGCCAGTTTATACTGAAATTAAGTTCTTTACACCAAGTAAATGGTTGTCCACAACCACTGGCTAGTGTACATATGAACTAAAATTTCTAGATTTGGGGAGAAACAAATGCTGCTCCGATCATCTGCTCTGCTTCTTCTGTTCCTTGATTCATGCTTAGAAACCTATTAAAAAAAAAAATCAAAACAGAAAAACAGGTTAAAATCCAAGTTAGGTAAATTTTCTTAACCATACCCAAAGTAGGGAAATAACTACTTTAGAATGATAACTCATGCTATTCTCATCTATTTGAAAACCACCAGGTCAGGCCAACTGTTTAAAATTAAGAAAACAGGAAACTTCTGTTCTGGATGCCTCTAGGCAGGAGTGGTATACAAAGCCTTCCAGTCCAGCATACAATTCTCAGGATGGAGAATTAGTGTTAATTCCAATAAGCCTATTCCCTTTACTTCTGTATTTCTAGTACTTAGAATACGTTATATGTATTTGTCAAGTAAAAAAAAAAAAAAAGATTGCTTTATCAACTAGAAAATAGTTTTAATCACACTATGAGCAAGAACTTTTCCATACATTATTTCTGATATGAATGAGGGACAAAAGGCTTTACTAACAAATGTATTAAAAGCACAATTATCTGACTTATTTCACTGAACACAAATCTGGCAATAAGTATATGGTTTTTATACAGGAACCATAGACCTTTAAAAATTCTTTATCAATTACATTAAAAACACTAGTTTTACCACTGATTTGATGTGTAAATGAATGAGGCCTTCTGGCTTTTCTTCAAGCCTCCTCACTCTGTAAATACACCCCTCCTCTTTCACAAATTAGACCTTAGGGCTACTACATAAAGAGGTTTGAATAGGAGGAGGCTTCAGGTATATAATTGCCATGTTCTACCTACAGCTGAAGACAATGAGAGGAACTATGTCTATCTCTAATGCCTATAAGCTTTATGTGTAGCTAAAAGGAATATACTGTCTCTCAACATCAGGAATATCTCATCAGCACCTTCTCTCACCTAGAGGCATCAACGCCCTCTTGGTCCAATCTCTCCTCTTAAAGCCAATACATATATATATGTATGTGTATTTCTAGCTTATTCCATTGACTCACTCACTTCCTCAGCACAAATTATGTTTTGCCAAAAATAAGCTGCTTTTTGGTACTTCAACATTTTTAGGACCATCTCTGACAGGCTTTGTGCGATAAATGAAACAGTTCTGTAATTTACTTTTCCTGCATGTATGTCTTTGCTTTTTCATTTAAGGGCAGAAGGTCACCTTTATTCACATAAAAACTAGATTGTGACAAGCTCCGAAGGCAAAGACGTGAGTACTTCTCCGTCTCTGCACAATGCCTAACAACAAAGTAGGTGTGAAATAGGCCTTTGCTACCCATCCTAGTACTAAGTTCACAAAGCAAATGCTAAAAATGAAAGAAAAAACTTTCTGAAAATGTAGTTTATCACAACAAATACCACCTTGCTGATGCATATTCATCAGGATTAGCAGTATAACCACAAAAAGGCTGTCAGATCAAACTTGAATTTAAAAAATTCTGACCGTTTTAACTTAGTTTCAATGTTAAAATACAGAATATTTTGAAGCAGACTGAAACTATGGGTTAGCTATATAGCAATGATCCTTATCCTGATGAGTATCTGGTTTCAAGTCTTGCAATTATTTTTTTTGCAATTATTGAAAAATACAATAAAAATGTTTTCACAACCACTACGATTGCTGGGTCTTCATTTATCACAGCTTCTTACACGATTACATTACAGTGCATAATTTAATTACATATCCACCTAACTTTTCAAAAGCTCACTGTATGACACTTCATATAGGAAAGACCTACATTAGTACCCATTTTAACTAACCAGAAGAAATTAAAAGATCTTTTGCTTTTACAAAAACAAAGGCAAAATCAAAAACAGTGTTCAGCGTTTCACAGCAGACCTAGAGGCAGTATGCACCTTGAGTAGTAAGAATGGCACCACCAAGTTCTTCCCCTGGGAACTGCTCTCAGCCCTGAAGTTGCCACAGCTCTGAACTGTGTCTGCTAGCATCTAAGCATTACCTCAATATATCAGCAACATGTATCCTAAGGTAACTTGTTTTTTCAATTTATGCCACGTAGCTTTGGAAAAGTTTCAAGAACACCCTACTTTCAGGTAGAGGGCAAACCTGTACTATGCTGAATATCCAAACAGCTTTAAAATAAAAACCACTAACAAACTAAAAAGAAAACGTAAGTTACATCATCAGTCAACATATTAGAAAACTCTATTGTCTTTAATAAGGATAAGAATTATATCTGTTCATCTTTTTAATCTTATATTTGAAGAACTGCTGGGTTAATTAATGATTACAATTGTTTAGGGACTGGTTAAAGGCTGGCCTAATAATATTCCTGGTAGGAGAGAGGAGTCACATCCAGATTAAACTCTTCAGACGGGACAACGGTAGGATGTTCCACCCAGAGATCAATGTTTCTCCGGTGAATTGTCCTAAAATGTCACAGATGTCTGTTTAGGAAAAATCCCAATAGGAGCATTCAGCAGGTATTCAATATTCAATCTTCAAGTATTCTTTTCCCCAGTGTGCATTAGTCCTTGGTTTGTCTTGTAGTTCAGGTGGTGTCTCCTGGCTTCTAAAAGTCCAAAACCCATCTTCATTACAACAGTTAAAATAAGGAATGAATCCATTTGTTCCTAAAAAAAAAAAAAAGAGGAGGGAAAAGTTAAAACAAGGCTGGAGAACTAATGTGACAAATTCAGGAGTTAATAGCTACATTTAAGATTTAACAAATCTGCAAAAGAAGAAAAAATGCTCATTTGTATACAATTAACCAGGAGATTCTATCCCTCAGTCCGATATCATAAAAAGTATATATTTGATCCTATTTGTAAATTAACTTCATATGAACTTGACTTTGTTTTTCAACAGAACCACAAACTAGTTCAAAGAGTTATCTAAGAGTAAGTCTAGGAAGTTTGTGACGAGCTTTTAAAATTCAGAATTCCTTAATAAGACATTACTTTTGACAAAAATATTGACTATAATATTTATATTCACTATGAATGCCATTTATATTAATGAACTTTTCCCCTTTTCCTATAACACACTTGTGTAGTTTTTTTGTTTGTGCACAATCAGAATCAAGCTTGGAGAATTCTGAATCAGACTGACAATATAAAAGTTAAAGAAAAACAAAAAACAAAACATCAAAGAAAGAAGAGCTACAATAATTCTTCCTTTTCCACAGAAACTAAAATGTATTCAGTTGGGAAAGATAAGGGAAACATTTTTATCACTACAAACAAAATAGATGACAACTTAATATAGCGGGTACACATCATCCTTACACTGCATTTTAAAGAGACTGATGATCTGATTTCTTGTCTTTTCTTTTACGCAATTAATTCTGCTACAGATTTTGAAGGATGTGAATTTTAAAATACCTGTTACAACTGATTCCTTCCCCAATTGGTAGATGGTCTGCATTATACACCACTGAGTCAGCAGCACTGTGCTCTTCTAGGTCTTCTGACTGTTGTTCCAGGTCTTCTGTTGTTTCCAATCTGACAAGTTGAAAAGTTTGATAGGTCCAGCAAGCCTTAGAGATGTGGGCTTTAGATCATGTCAAATCAACTCTTAAGCAATCATCTTCATTTCCTGTTGGGTTATTTGGTTCTCTTTTCTCCAGCTTTATTGTCCGCAGTGAAAAAACACCTGATAAAAATTTCAGCAGCAGCTGAAAGAGATGCAGCTCCCTGCCACTCCTCTGGATTCAGAGTATTCAGAGCAAAGCAGTCTTTCCAGATATTTCAAGGTCTTCCCCTGTCATCTGGTTTATGCTGCTGAATGACCAGCCACGTTCCTGGCAGCAATTGGTGAAGCCAGAAAAAGTTAAACTGGACATAAATGGTAAGAGAAGCCCAGTAAATACTGGAAGGTAATTCAAGGAAGATCATGGACATGTAGCATAATGTGATGGAAAAAGTATTTCTAATCTATTAAATGCCAACAATTTGACATCCATTTACATTATGATACAGTTATGCTTAGTAGCCAGTGGAATAGTAAACAGATGGGTTAAGATGATGAGAGTAATAGAATTCTGAGAGGATACCCCTTTGGCTTTGCTACCTTCTGCAATTTTCCCCATCTCTGCCCTATACTAAAGAAACAGTGAACTTAGGTGAATTCTGAATGTCCTAAAAATATTTCTCTTTCCTTTACTATGTCTTATATGTCCTGAAAAGTACCTTCCCTATAATCAATATAGTTGAATAAAAGGGAGTGGAAATGCATTTGGAAGTGTACCAGATGTAAATCTTTTCTTTTCCTCTTTAATCTGTATAAAAACAGTAACTGTAATCTTGTGGCACCTGAGCACTTAAAAACAGTAGTGATCACAGCCAGCTTTACAGGAGATGCCTTGTTTCTTAGTCTTTTGATGGCCTTTGAAATGGATATTTCAAAAGATCTTTTTACAAAAGTAAATAGAAGTCTATTACACATAGGAAGTCCTTCTTAGCTAAGTCAGACTTTGAAGTCTTTGCACATTCTTAGTCAACTGCCAGAACAACTTATAGCTTTTGATGGAAGAAATATTAGACATGGATTTCCCCAATATTATTATATAAAACATATTAGTAAAAGCTACTATTCGGGGGATCCCCCCCCTCCCTGGAATGCATGTGCTTGCAATACAGAGATTTACCTAAAAACTTACAGTAGGGGATCCTAAGAGAAGAGATGCCTTCAAACACCTTTATTACTTAGAAACTCCAGGCTTCACAGGAGATTTCTTACTGGATGACCCAGATAATGGAGTTGTGCATAGAGGTTAGTTAGGGGGAATAGATTCTCCATTTCATGCCACCTTCAAGCTTTCATGGCTTTTATATATGGGTGGGTTTGTGGAAGATCTGGTTAGGGCACTAAGTTTTATATCCCAAATAAAACAAGTTAAAGAATTTTGTTCTTAGTAGTCTGTGGTGATAATGTCGTATATTTTATGAATCATCCATGTTTGTGTGATATTTGTATCACCCCAGTGTCTAATAACGCTATGAAATTTTTACAAGATTTTAAGTTGCTTTTATGAAAAATGGCTACAATACAAAATAGGGATTAAACTTCAGTTTAATTACAATTTTTTTCGAAGGAAACATACTAACTCAGCGGATCCAACTTTTCATCTTTTAGACCTGGATAAGGCAGGACAAAAATTCTGCTTGTTTATTGAGTAAGAGACACAGTAAACTAACAAGCAAACTAGCTCAAAATAAGGTTATTCTTTCTGAAGGCTGCTGAATGCCTGAAGGAAGATGTTCTAGGTCAGATAAGATTTCAATCTAATTTTAGTTCTAGAAACTGCAACTTGTGATGATCCTATTATCCCAGCTAGCTTTAGGCAAAAATTTGTTTCATTTTGTAAAAAAAGCAAATACACTGTAGGTGTCAGGTCCTCAGTTTAGAGTCTTTGTGGTCTTACCTAAATGGCAGAACCACTTCTTAGCAATACTAGCTAGCTTCCTACCTCATTAAGAACTTGTTGACACTATGATTTAAGTGTGAAGTTGCTCAGTCGTGTCCGACTCTGCAACCCCATGGACTGTAGCCTACGAGGTTCCTCTGTCCATGGGATTTTCCAGGCAAGAGTACTGGAGTGGGTTGCCATTTCCTTCTCCAGGGGATCTTCCCAACCCAGGGATTGAACCCAGGTCTCCTGCATTGCAGGCAGATGCTTTACTGTCTGAGCCAGACACTATGATTAGAAAGGGACAATCCCAACTATGATGCAGAGGCAGAGCACTGGACAAGCATTAGTGTTTGCCATCTCTAAGAACTCCCACTACATTAAACTTTCAACTTTGGATCCTTCCCAAATACAGAAACATGGAAGTGAACTACCTCAACTTCATTCTAATAGATGAGCTGCTGGGATGAGGATGACATCAGTTAACTATACGACTTGAACAGTATCCTCAGATTAGAACCTATTTTTATATTACAAAATTTTTTAAATAACAAGGACCAAAGAAGATCAAGTTCAGACTAGAGCAGTCATTCAGAAATTACATTATTAGAAACAACAACAACAAAAAACCCCCAAACAAACCTTACCCACCCACTACACTTTTAGAAGTAGGCAGGTATCAGGAGTTAAGCCCCAGAAAGGGGAAAAGAAAGACAGACAAATAACACAGGAATTGAACTGTGTGGCAACAGTGATAAGAAATGGTACTGTGTCCTAACAGTTCTACTCCTTAGTAGAATGTACTAAGAATGCCAGAGAGAGAGAAGGGAAATAGACTAGCAGCCAAGTGGCATTCGCCCCAGTTTTCCTTTTTTTCCAATTTGTAAGGAGTTAATTGCAGAATTCAGTTCTACAGTAGATCCCGTTTAGATCTTGAATATTTGTACAATTAAAAAAAACTGAAGCCCTAAGGAAAAAAATCCTTTTAAGAACACATGTTGGTAAATAGCAACTAAAAAAAAAAGAGAGAGAGAGATTTATTTTTGTGATGAGAAAGGATGTGTCGAGCTTTTCAGTTACTTGAGCATTTAAGAGATAAATGAGGTGCTCTGCAACTGAGAAGACAGACACTCCAGGGGCAATGCCAGACTCCCCCCTTGAAATTAGATCATGTTCTCAATGTTCCATTTTAAATGCTAAAGCATTAACATGCATAAAATTCTTAACACTGTTAGTTGAAAAGTCAAAATACCATGGCTAACCAGATTCATTATTAAAAATCAACAAGTGTTAGGTCTAGGATTTTGGATTGATTGATTATACCATATTCCCAACACTGAATGCTTATTTTGGAAAGGGTTAATGAATGAGTAAAAAAGATGCAATTGTTAAAAAATGACCCAAAATCCCAAGAGAAATGATATAATATACACACATATATGTATATACAAATACATATACATATATATATGAACAAGGACATTTGGGTTTAAAGTTAGTAGTCAAATTTTCCAAGGACGTCTTTTTTTAACAACAAAGAGCCAAATTTTTATGTATTTTAAAACCACCTCCTCGATCTAACACTGTTAGAAATGGATGAATTACCCAATTTTGTGTTCAATTTTTTTTCCCTGTAACGTCACTTGGTTCTTGGCTACTAACCTTTCATGTTACTCTTGGTTTTGTCAGTTTGCTTGCCTGTGGGGGTTTGGGCCTGCTGACCCTGCCCACTTGAAGAGGCTGCCTGCTGTGCTGCTTTCTGCTTTAACATTGTCCAATCAAATGTGTAGTCATATTGGTGATTCAGGGTCCTAGAAAATATAAAATTTTATATTAATCCATTAACAACAAGGTCCAATTTAAATGCTCTACTGAACTTTCAAAACAGTGACAGCATTTCTTTTCTTTGTGGTAGCTCCTGTAAGATTTCTTTCCCTATAGTTGCCTTCCTTTTTGATTAATTAATTCCACTTTTTACGTATTATGATTGGAGGGAAATGTCACCACTTTGGTCTGCTGTATTGAAGAATAATTAAATCCCCTCCCTTTTCAAAAAGAAGCTGCCTTTAAATTTTTTTGAAAGGAGCAGGGGAGTGGGAATGAAGGGCAGCACGAGAATTCCCCAATGGTCCAGTGGTTAGGGTTCCATGCTTTCACTGCCAAGGGTGGTGGTTCTACCCCTGGTTGGGGAACTAAGATCCCAGAAGCTGCTCTGTGCAGCCAAAAAAAAGAAGGAGGGCAGCATGAACAACAAAAATACTGAGTCAAGCTATCAGTTATCTGGGTGAATATTCATAACAGACAGTACCCCCTGAAGACAAATCAAGAGCAGACACGGAACTGTTCAAGTTTGAGAGACAGACGTCTATGCTGACTTTGTCCATGCAAGACTTTTGTAGGATTAGAGGATTATCTGTCCCTAATTCTTCTCTTCCAACCAAGATTTTTAAGTCACATGTACTTTATTTTTCCCTTTTGTTTAAGACCAATTATGGGTTGTTTACCTAGGGACCCTAGAGTTTGGGCCTACCTCTACAGTATCATAAACTTTGTCTGATTTTTAATTGTTATTCATTTTGGTATTAAACAGGAGTCTCTACCAAGTTGGAGAGTCCCCACTTCCACCAACAGTTACTTGTATCTAATACTTACATTCTACTTTGAGCAAGATTCAATGGTTTCTCCATCTGAAACTACAACACTTCAAGGACATTTGGAAATAAAAAAATGTCAGCCTCACAGTTCCTTAACATTTCATTCATATTGGTTAGATCCGCTTTTATCTGCAACTTGTCAGAACAGGTATGTTGGGTGGATTGAACTAATTTCCCTCACTGGAGTTTACAGTCTTAAAAACTGACCTGAAAAGAATGCGGAATAGCTGCCTCAGGTACATGTAATCCGGGGCTTCCTCAAAGCGCAGCCCACGACAATAGTTTAAGTACATGGCAAATTCTGCAGGAAATCCCTACAAGTTCAAGAGTTAAAACATAACATTAAAAAAACAACAAAAAACTCAATTCTAAGAAAATTCAATGTTTTTAAACACAAGCAAGAAACACATTTTAGGTATCTTCTTTGCTGGAAGATCTGAGAACTAAAAAAACAATTATATGACTTGTTATCCACACGAATTTAACAAAATTTCATCATCCAGACCACCTTACTATGTATAGTATCTTTTAGTATTGGTAAAGGAAATGCATATCCTTTTCTTACAGTATCAGGTTCTTAAATAATTTAGATACCAGACTTCTTAACCTATTAGTTTACCAATGTCCAGTAACTGGATGGCAACAAAGAATAACTAAAATGAGGCCTGTAATGTTCTTTGTCAGAACAGGACAATGAATGGGTACTCTCTCCATTCTGAAATTACCTTTAAAAATAGCAGTATAGACCTATATTAACAGAGAAGTAAAACCACTAAGAGTGCAATCAATCATACAGAGAAATCAAAATTATGATACAGATCAATCCAATGCTTCATCCTATGAATAAACTAGGATATATTTATATATTTATATATTTTTTTCAATAACTGTTATCATATTGTACATATACATATTCTCTTTTCCATCAAAAGAAATCCATTAAAACATTCTTCTATATTATTTCCAACCTCCCCATAAACTATTTAGAAGTTCATGGTTGGTATTATCTGACCTAGTGAAGATATCCTAATTAACCTGTTCCCTATAATTGGACATTTGGAGGATTCCAGTTTTTCTCTATTATACTAATAAGTACAGCTGTGGATATCAATTTTTTCCATGTTCGGTTTCTTAGTAAAGATTCTCAAAGATGTATATGAACTTTTTTAAGGCTATATATATTAGTCACCAAAAGGATTTTGCCATTAGGAATGTAGAAATGCAAACTATTAAAACAAAAACTCCCAAGTCTCTTCCCCTTGAGTAAATGTGAATGTGAAGGGTGATGAGTTACAGAGGCAATCTCTTCCCACAACCTTATGGTTTTGAGAAATTTCTCATATTCAGAAGATAGGATAAAATGTGTATAACGTTTATTTTTATTGATTATACTGATAGAAACAAATTTAATTTTTACAAAGTACTTTTATGCTATTTCATTTTTGGTGGACAGTTAAAAATGAAACATACTACACATTTTAATTTTTAAAAAACTCATAATAGGGCTTTTCACTTTTTAATATACATTCACAGGCTGTATTAAAATAGTACTCCATATTTATCATATGAACTTGCTTTTACAAAAGAAAACTACCAACATAAGTGCTACATGGTAAGTTATTTGGGTGAACTATAACATACGAGTATTTTACTCATCAGCCTAAAATTTATTTCATAATTTAAAACAAAGACTCTCAGAAAGGGTCTTATTTTCTCAACCCATTCCCTCCACTCCTGCAGATATGCAGAAAAGGTGAAAACCAATTTGCAGGTGTGGAGACACATAAAGATATCACCATTTTACACCCTTCCACAAAGTGCAATTTCAACTCATGCTGATTTCTCCCTTCTAACCAGACAGATATATAATTATATATTGTTTTCTAATTATTTCAGGTATACAACTGTCACAAAGATGACCATGTGGTCTTCTTTCTATGGAAGAGACATCATGACACAAGTATCTTTCTATTCTCAACTCACATGCTTCTCTCTATAATGTTTGAGATTTCAGAGAAATGAGTCTGATTCAAACTGCCATCTATATACTACTGGACACTTCCTATTTTTGGATTGTTCTAATCTGCTTGCCTTTGTTTCCCTAACTCCTCAATACGCCAGTTGTGGATATTCTTTCTTCTCTGGCACCAGCTCAGGAATAAGGAGAATATTTCTTAATTGAATTTACTCACAAATCAGTGAGGTTCTATTAGAAAAGTTTACCTGCTCTCTTATTTTTTCTTTAATTTAAAACGGATCATATAGCGTGTAAACCAGAAACATAATTATTTTAAATGACTGATATGTTCAAGTCATTCTTAAAAATACCAACAATCAACCAAAAGTAAAGTTAAAACAGTAAACAGTTTTACTCAATAGGAAGTTTAACTTCTGAGGCTGGGAAATAAAATGTTCATTTTTGGTTTTGGATCATTCATATTTTTAAACAAATCATCAGTGTACACTTACCTTACATAAAACTTCAACAGGTGTGGACATCTTCTTTTCACTAATTTTTTCATATTTTTGTTTCTTTGTTGCAGCCTGTGGAGAAGAAGAAACAAACCACACAAACATACTCAATATTATGAGAAGATAAACTAAACTTATTAGTTTAACATGTTACCCATAAAAATACACTTGTGATTCAAGAGGAATCATAACCTAGGGAAAAAAGGAATGAAAGCATAATACATTTAAAAATTTCCCCCTAAACTGTTAACTTTTCATATGACTTTCTGCTTCAAGAATGTTTTTAGCTAACAGGAAAGACTGAGTCTAACAGGAACATTAAAATGTATGATTTAAGTAAAAATAGGTGGGGTCAAATTTTAAATTAGATTTCTTAACCCATGTTCAGCAAGGGCAATGGTATAAGCAGATCAATACCAAACAAATGTGCCCATCATTTAGTTAACATTAACAACTGTTGTTACCAGTGCAAAAATATTCACATTGGATAAAGCTACCTACACAACACCAAGCAATTTGTCAAGCTTACAGATGCTCAATAAACATACAGACTATTTACCTTGAAAGAACCAATAAAGTACCTAAATAGCCATTAAATTCTTGAACACAGTAATTTATCATTAATTTACGAATACAAAAGCAATGGCAAACTCCTAACTAATGGAAACAAGTAAAATGTTAGGACAATTAAATAATATGGAATTACTGGATAAACTAGTTCTACTGTACAGAAAAGTAGACATTTTCAACATAATGGCAACACACTAAAACAAAAAGCAGGCAATGTGAGTCTGGTTTACCTTTAGTCCTTGCCATGGCAGGCTGGTTCTATTAAAATACATCAAAACATATCCTAATGATTCCATGTCATCTCGGCGACTAGAAAAGAAAATGTAAATTTATAAGCTGAAGTTATTATGAAGAACATGTGAAAGAGCCAGGTACACCAGGAGAAATGTTCCCAAGCAAGGATAGAGAGTAATTTGTCATCATGAGCAAGTTAAGGCAATTTTTAAAAAGTTCCTAATGGGTTACTTCTAAACAAAATTTTCTCATAGAATTCAAAATTATAAAATCCAACATGATCCTGCAACTTAACTTTTAGAGAAAAAAGAATTTAGCTAAATAACCTTCTTCTCATGAAGTTCCCTAACCTGGAAGTGTATAATTTGTCATTTCTACGCTTATTTTAAGGGGCAAAAAGAAAAATGATTTGACAAAAGATGAAAGTAGATGAAAAACTAGAATTCAAGTCAAAAAACAGAAAGAGTACAGAAATTATGACAGTGTTTAAACCAAATCCTTTATGTAGGGGTGGAAGAGGAGAACAGAGGATGGTCCACCAATCAAATTTTGACTCATTAGGAATCATGTAATATTTTCCGTATGAAAATAACCAATACATTCTTTCCCCAAACTCAGCTTGCATCACTAATATATAAAAAGCACAAGATCACCATTAAGGAAAAAAAGTATTGCTTTTAGCTGCAAAAATAAAGTTGCCTTTAAACTTCTAACTTCCATGGTGCAGTATTTCCTCCTCAAGAGACAAGTTTCAACAAAGAAAACAAAAAGGCCTCATTTAATTGGCTTCTCTGCACTGTCTAAAGAAGCAGGTAAAGGATTAATAAGTGTCTTTCAAATCTCAGCCAAGAGGCAAATTTAGATATTATAAGAAACTAAGTAAAACACTTCAAAAACCCATCAATGGCTTTTGCTAGGGATTTGATAAACACACTCATTCCAGACTCACCTCTGCTCAATACCAAGATGTGCGTTGATGCTGGCATACCGAGCGGTGCCGGTGAGGTTCTTATCTTCTCTGTATGGTATGTGTTGCCTGGTCCTGTTGTCTCTGTACTTTTTGGCCAAACCAAAATCAATAAGGAATAACTTTAAAAGAAAATAAAGAGACATTAGATTCCCAATCTTTTTCAGTCGAACTGCTTCTTATTTATTAAATGGCATTTATTCTATTTTGTTCAACCGTATCAAAATAAAGCATCGTAAGCAGAACAGATAATGAACAAACTTAACATTCCAATAAGCTTTTACTAGACCTCATCAATAAATCAGGTTAAAAAAAAAATACAGTTACATCAAGCGGCTGATCCCTGTCAGCTGAACAATTTCACAGGCCCAGCTCACTATACATTCAGAAGCCTGTCTCTGGAACCTCCAACATAGTGGAGAACTTGTACACGTGCTCCACAGCAGAGCTGCTGACAAGTGTGCTGTGTGCCATAATGAAGCCTGGCATCCTGTTACTAGTGGTGAACAAGCATGGGGTTAAAAAAAAAAACTAGACATAAGCCACCTGGAACTCTCCCATTCTACAAAGGCCACTCTTTAGTATGTCAACAGTATGTTCATTATCTGAAATAAGACAACTCTGAAAGTTTGATATTGACAATAAAACCAGGATTTTTACTTATAATAAATAAGTACTTTAAAACAAGCATACACTTCATTTTATTCCCAAATGACATTTACACATGTGATCAGCTTAAGCTTCTGGAAAATATAACAAGTTGATCTATTACTTAAGTCAAGGTGGCTTACAATTAGCAGCTTAAATGAGCTAACTAAAAACCGAAGTATTAATAGTATTTCAAAACAAAATAACATTTAGTGCTGTTTCATTTATATGACACGCAGGGAATAAGATGCTCATTTATAATGTAGCTAATTTTTAGAAGTAATTCAGGTTTATTCTCCATGATTAAAACTTTTATAAGAAGAACAAAAGAAGCAAAAGTATTTTTAGGGGAAAAAACCCAAAATATGTTCATATTTACCTACCTTCTAAAGCAAAATAATCTTAACTAAAAATTTTATTTAGCCTTTACCATAAAATTACATATTTAAAGTTATGCCTACAAAGTTTATTAAGCAAAGTAGGTCTATATGCTCTTACACTATGTGGCCCTACACTATTCTTTTCTAGTTACACCTCAATTCTTCCTATTAGGCTGACATTGGGCCCCTTCTGCTACAGTTTACAGTGTGTGATGTACTGGGAAACAAGATCACCTAGCCTGTTAGGGTCTGCCTCAAAAAATAAAGCAAGTTATTGATTTAAATGGAAAAGATACCACCAAGTGCTTCTTTTAGAAAGATGAAAAATGCTTATTGCAAGCAGGCACTATAATCTAGCCTCAGTTAAGACACTGGGTAGGAAAGACTGAGATTTGTGCTTCTGTAACCATGTTAACATTGAAATACTTATTTTCATCTAGTCTATTACAAAGAAGAAAGATTAAATTTTCAGTAAAATATAATTGGATAATGAAAGTTCTTTAGTATGATTAAATGAACAACTGAGTTACTATAAAATAGGAACAGAGAAGTTAATGTTATAAATCACGAAGAGAAATAAAAGACTTAAAAGTATGAGCTTTAAGTTTCTTTTGATATGAAAACTGGCTCAGTACTCAAATATTAAAATGAGCAATATATATTTCTGTTAAGCAAAACAAAAATTATGACTAAGTTCTACAGATTCACACCGAAAAGAAAACAAAGGAAAAGCAAACACAAAAGGACATTCACCTTTATGGCATTTAAAAACTATCTCTAAGAATTATGTGAGTTATGAATAAAAAGTGATTAGGACAGATTTTCTTCTAAGGACTATCTTCTGAGATTGCTTTCTTAAGTACTCAAAAATGGAGGAGAAAACAATAACCAACTCTGATAGGGTTAAGTCTGACAGTTATTCATTCATGTCTAGATTCAAAAGCTTCATGTGCAACTCAATAACCACTTTCTTAACAACTGGAAGACTCTGAGAATTCTTTCCTTCCACAACTCTAAAGGACAAAATCTAACTTATCAAGGAAACAAAAATGAAACACTATCTTCTTAAGAATCTCAGTATCAAAGCAAAAAATTACAAAGCAAATGAATTTAAAATTTTCTCCTCCTATAAAAACTGAAAGTAAGTCAGGGAAAGTAATGTCACTGATAAAAAGGTATTCCATTTGAAGAGCAAAACAACTGAAAACTACTTAAAATTTAAAAAGTTTAAATCTCTTGATAGTTCATTATCTAATGGTACCTATTCATGCATGCTTCTTTAGTAGCTCTCCATGCATCAAATTTAAAATGAATAAAAACATACATAAATGGGAAATGTTTACATGAAACCATGTGATACCAAGGATACAACCAAAATAGCTGCAGATATGTAAAACCAAACAAGGAAAAGTCAATATCAAATGTCATAAAAAAATTTTTTTATAGGTCTGCATATACAAGACATCTAAACTCTGGTGGTCAAGCTGTCTTTTTGTGGATTTTTCAACTACATGTTCAAAAATTTGTGCCTGTTTTAAAGAAAGCAGCATATTCTTCAAAGGCATGTGGAAATGAGTTAATGTTGGGTATACTGGGATAACTCATTTAGGAGCGGTATATTTTCTTCAGAAATACTATTGCCTATTTTAGGTTTTGGTATTTGCAACCATTTTTCTCTTCACCAGAGGTCACATTTCCTTGCCCTTTTAAGAACTCACAGGATCACTTTTCCTTATAACTCAGAAAACCTATCACTATAAGTAAGTATGCTGTAAAATATGAGTAAATTACGTGAATGTATACGGATAAGGAAAAATAGGGCAGTACAGTTGCCTTACAATGTACCTGATTACCCACCATTCTCTCTCTGCCCAGTCAAGATCTAGTTAACACAGTTGGTTATTTCTTTGTCTGTGAATAAAAATAAAACCTAACTTCTAAAACCTTTTTAACAGCAGGAGAACATAGTTCCTGATATAATGCTGGGCAGTTTGGAAAAGGATTAAATGATTGCCCAGATGATACATGCGGTTTAATAAAGAAACTACACAGTATGCTCACACATCAAATGCAAATTTTTTCCTTTTTTTGATACTTCTGTCAACATTTACTTTTCAGTGTATACTACTGATAAAGATTCATTCATTCAGGAGCTTCAAAAATTAAGCACCTAGGTGGTGTTGATTTTTTAAAATTTATTTTCCTTTGTTTATCTGAAAATTCATACAATAAATAAAGCCAGCTTCCCAATAGTAAATGAAGAGTGAGTGATAAGTTTCCTTACATTAAAAAAAAAAAATTTAGAAAATTTGAGTGTTTTATCTAGCCTGCCAAATATAAATCATTAGGTTATACATCTGGTTATCTTATTTATGTATTAATGTTAATTGATAAATGCTTCAATTATGTTATCATTAGAATGCAGTGCATTTTAGTTCCAGAGTATATAATGATCTTTAAGCATTTTATGCTACTTGGTTGAAGTTGAGAGAATTCTCATACTGAAGCAATCGATTCTAAAAACTAGATCTGAAATCTGATAAACACTTAACTCCTGAAGTTCATCAGGGAAGGGGAAGAGTTAAGGCAGAATATCATCATTCAGCAGTGATGCAACTCCAAATTATTTTTTAAAAATTGAACAGTCTATCTCAAATCTACCACTAGCTAAACAATATCAATGTTAGACCAACATATTTCCTCTTGTGGATGTTAGAGATCTAAACATAATCCTGTTTTCATTTAGGTTTTCCCTAAGTTTTACAAACTTTAAGCAAAAGCCATAAAGAAATATCTTAGTAATGTTATATGTTTGCCAAGTATGTCTGAATAATGCCAACGTAAGAGGTGCTTGAGCAAGATCTATATTCTCCAGAATTAAAACAAACAAAAATAATCAAACAATAAGAAAGAAAAGCACATGAATTTGGGATTGAGGTTGGAATAGGAGACAGTTTCAGACCTGGTTTAATCCTGAGAAAGATGGGTCCTGAGAAGTACTAACAGTCATGCTTCTTTTCCTCTTCCCCACTGGAGATTCTAAACACTAAACAGACAATAGAGGGTGGCAGTGCATCAAACAGTATTGCTTACATTGCAACAATGGCCGGCGCAGACAGGCAACACCGAGGCATTAGAGAAAGAACAGGGTAGCCAAATGCCATCCTTCTTCCACCAAGCACTGTAGCTTCTCAGTTTTCCAAATAAGAATCACATGCTTAAGAACATTTGAATTCTGGAAAGTATTCAGGTTTTTAATGCCACTATATTGTGTCACTGCCTGAAACAGGGATAGCAATGGTGACATTTGGCTCTTTAATTTTTAATACAAAACAGGGAATTTGGATCTGCAATCTTTGGCACCACAATCTGCCCTTCCCCTAAAAAAAGATTGCACAGGGGGAAAAAAATCTTCAGTAAGGAAGAGGTAGAAGGCATTTAGTCACCTTAAAATTTATTTCCAAAAGCATGCAGGGCTGATTACTGGAAGAGTTGAGCAAATTCACTATGGTTGGAGTGACTACTCCTAAATATCAAATTCAGAACAATTTTCCAAATAAGAAATTTGATTTTAAAAATCAACCTCAAATGCCCCCCACCCCCAACTCTACCCACAAATAGAAAACTACTACAACAAGCTGACCCAAGAATCCAGTCTCATACAACTGGCATATTTCGAACTACAATACAGAAAACACTAAAAACCAACTACATAAACAAACACTAACCTAAAATGTTCAAGAACAACATTCAGAATCTTAGGTAAAACACTGCACTTCTAAACCTATGGTCTCTCTGAATCTGTGTAACAGCAAAGCAATTTCACAATCTTCGTTTTAGTATCTCTAAAAGAGGACATAAGATTCTGAAAAGGTTTGCATATCACTGGGCAATATGGATTTCCTAACACAACTAAGTGATTAATAAGCTATTTGGGGCGGGGTGGGGAAGCAAAGACATTATCTGGACTATCATTAAGACAAACCATGTACTGCAACATCAACATGCAGAACATGGATTACATGAGGATAGAGGGTCTTTAGCAGGAAGAAAATGGGAAGAAAAGGCTGGGAGATGGTCAAAAGATTAGGGTCATTCTGACAAAACTGCCTGCCAAAATTAAGACTAGTAATATTTCAATTAAATTAACCAGGTTTTAAAATAACAAGAACCTGGATGCTTCAAAGAGAGAAGCCACATAATATTTAAAAAAAGAAAAAAGATGCAATTTGGGAATGGCAAGAAAGGTTACATGTAGACTTAAACACCTTCTATCATTTAAAGCTCAGCTTTCAAGAAAAATAAAATTAAACTAAAACCTGGTCAGACCAACATTAATGTCTCACGAATTAACAAGTAACACCACTTCTATTGGTAATGGCTCCAAGTTGGCATTCATACAGGCAAACAAAGGTAAACATTTACAGCTGACCTAAAAACATCAAACATTCCCTAATGACTAAATAAAACAAATAGGAATGTTCCTTCCAAAAACAAAACAAAAAACACAAAAACCCCCAAGTTGTCCTGAAGTTGAGAATTTCTATCAGATCGTCAGATCATAACATGCTTAGTGCATTGCCAATGCTGCCTGTCTGCCCGAGCTCAACAATTGAAAATAAAAGCAATTCACTCAGTAAAACTAATCATTGTAGAAAATTGTCAACACAATTAGTTTCTAACTGCAATCATGCGTCACTAGCTAAAACCCAATCACCCCGTAAGTTCAACCATTCTGTGGTCCCCAGAACACTAATTTCATTGTATGAAAGTTAATTTCACTTGTCTACACTTTCCTTTGAACAGGAGAGAAGAGGGGTGGAGACCCCACCCAAATAAACTGTCAAACTACTTTTGAAACAGGCCCAAAAGTTATCCTTTTGAATACACAGATCCAAGGACTGAAGAATTCTCATGATCAACCTTGCTCAGTCGGCAAATGCTAACGCCATGGTGACAGATGGGTGGGACAGTGGTCCCCACACTGGCACAAGCACATATATTGCGAAAACCCACACTTCAGAAAGAAAGGTTAAAATCTGATTTTTAGCATTCAGGAAGAAAAGTATATGGTATATGGGTTTTTTTGTTTGTTTGTTTGCTATTCGAATGAATGAAAAATACATACAATAATATAGATGATTACATTTCATTATAAAGCCCTTGGAATTTTATATTTCTATATAAATAACTAACTTTGGTTGGGTTAAGTTGGAGAGAATTTATTTCAAGTTACTAAGTTAATGGATTAGCCTTCTAGTACAATCTTTTAAAACAATTATCAATAGCAAATTCAACTTACTATGACTTTTTAAAAGACTTAAAAAGTTCACCAAAGTTCATCAAAGCAATTCTTGGAAGTTTTACTCTTTGTTCTTTCATGCAAAGAACATGTGACTAACCTTATTACAGTGACGCCCAATACCCATTAGGAAGTTATCTGGTTTAATGTCTCTGTGTATAAAATTCTTTGTATGCACATATTCGATTCTACTGATCATCTGGAAAAAAGAGGGGAGGAGAGAAAATCAAGTTAAGTGATTTGCACTAAGAAACAAAAGAAAGCAACATATTGTGTCTCAATTATCTCAATATGTCAATCATTTTTCAAGATCACAAGTATACTTTATTAACTTTATTTAGAGTTCAAAAAGACAATGCTAGACAAAATTAAAAAGGACAACCAGGCTCTGAATTTATCTCCAGACCTACAGATATACAAGCATAAACCAGCAGTTTCCTTTGAGCTTATTCTTTCAATATGAATGATTATGAACATGACAGTACCTAACCTGATAGATAGAACTGTTTTTTTTTTTAATTATAAAAGTAATAAACTTAGAATTGTTTCAGTCGTTGAAAATTACATAAAGTAAACATCAATCTTATGCCCCTTGAGGTACCTGTGTAAAAACAGCCTGGTATTACTCAGATCTACTTTCATCCTCTTCTATATGTACACACACAAACTTACATGTGCTTCAGAGTACAGGGTGTTGACCAACTGACAGATATAGTTATACATTGCTATTGCTTTAAACTAAAATAGAAGTTGTCCACTCACTTTATTTTTGTTCACTGTTTTTAACTAATTATATCCCAAAGATTTCTTGAAGTTGATACCATACAATGTAAGCATGTAACTTTAATACAAATGGGGACATATACATGCTGGGTTTCCTTTCTGGAATGCTTTTCGGACTCTCCCATGATTTTTCTCCATATTTGTATGATCATATTCCAAAACTAACAAACATGGCATTCTAACAAGCTTTTAATTTCCTGGAAATTCTGCCAAGTCAAGTGGTATGGTCTTATCATTCTTTTTAATGGCGATAAATATTCTATGGCACAGACGGAAGTACTCCCCAACTGTCCCCAGTTATCCCCTAACTCACAGTACTAATGCTCATTGTTTCTAATATCCTCTCACCACAAACAGTAACACTATCAATATACTTACATATCCTTATCTACTAGCACTTCTATTTCTGTGGGTTATAAATCCCCTATCATTGCAGGGAGAGTTGCTGCTTTGAAGGCAAACTGATTGCCTTCAAAATAGACTATAATAACTCATTTTTTCAGCAGTAGTGTTTTATTCCCACTATCAGTTATCTCTTTTTTCTAAATCTTGTCAGTTTTCACAGGTACTGACTTCACTTGTAAGTTCATAACAGTTAAAAACCACGCTCACTTTTACTGACCTTCTGGATTTAGTGCTATACTGTGAACTGTCAATCCACACTAATCCATTACTTTTTTGGCTTGTCCTCTCCTTATCAGTTTTTAAGAATTCTTTGCATACAACAGACAATCTTTTATCAGTCATTTGTTAGGTAAACAGATTTAAATTTTGAAAAAATTTGTCATTTAATTCTATTTCTTCTATAATAGTTTAAATTTCTAAGTTATCAATTATGTCTACCTTTTGGATAAATACAAGTTGTATTTGAAAACGTCTTCCATGTCCAAAGGCTGCCAAATTACCTTTCTGCCCATATGTTTTTCCTCTTCTTAGTAGTGTAGGTCAGGATTCTATTTTTTTTTTTTTTTTTAAGGATTCTATTTTTACTTGCCTGCATTTTCTCTAGAGCTTTTATCACCAAGGATATAAATTCTAAATCTTATTCCTCTACCTTGGCAAATGGCTTGTGAAGGCAAATTGTAATATCTGGTTTAAACTATACACTCAAGGAAATAGATGTATACAATGTTCAAATACCATCTTTTTTAGGTACAGCAGTAATTCATATATTAAATAAGTAAAACGAAACATTTGTCTCACTTTTTGTACCAGTCAAGTACATAAAGTATTTGTTCTAGCCTTTAAGTATTTGTTCTAGTCAAGTAATACTTATCATTAAACTATCAGTATTAACTCAGGGGGAAGGTCAGGCAAAAGATAAATTAGCAGCACAAACTACAGACTACTCAAGTGTTGCCTGTCATTTACAGAGCAAGATCAGCTGGTTCTTTCTTAAACAGATGCCTTCCTACAACCCCCTTCCCTAAATTACATGATGTCTCTGATGTTACCAGATATCCCACATAGACTTCTATGACAGAACCCATCCATTTTTCTCCACTAACTCTATGTTACAAGAGGGAAGAAACTAGTTCTTATTTTTTGTACACTCCAGTGCTAAAGTACAGTGGCAGACCCTGAATGTTCATTGCATGTATGCCTATATGTTACTGAGTCTACAGAATACAAACTCTTTTATTAAGATTCGCTCACATGTCAGTTAAAGTGTACTAAGAAGTCATGTTTTATGCAAGGTCCTTGACATTTACCTGTTATCTCTGACCATAATAACTGTTTCCTCAAGGTCTGTTCCTGACCCCATTCTCCCATCTTAAAATTCTCTAAAACTGGTTTTCTTTTTTATTAACTTTAGCTAAAAAAAATAAAAATAAAAAAATCTAGCCTTGGGCTTTAAAACAATTTCATCCAACCTTAATCAATGCATAAATCCAATTCATGACATAAAAATTTCCATGGTTTTGCTTAAACATTACCAATAGCTGAGAATCCTGTAAGAAGCATCTACTTGGTCAAAAACTGTTCATTAAATTACTTCAGTACCTTATTTTCCTCAAAAATACACCTTTCATAAGGGTTCAACACATAATATCATTCAATCTGCTTAATCAAAATTTCAATATATACATATTTGTTTATATTTGCACACACACAAACACTCCAAATCCTTTCTTCAAACAAAATCTTACAAAGAAACCTGTTATACTCAACATTAAAACAAATATACTGTATGATGGGAGTAGCTCGGAAACTCTTGTAGTCTATAGGTGAATGAGTGAAGAGTGAAGTCGCTCAGTCGTGTCTGACTCTTCGCGACCCCATGGACTGCAGCCTACCAGGCTCCTCCGTCCATGGGATTTTCCAGGCAAGAGTACTGGAGTGGGGTGCCATTGCCTTCTCCAGGCTATAGGTGAATAAACCAGTATAATTCATTTTTGTCTTATACCACAGGAAAACACCTGCAAGACTTATTAGAGTAACACACTTGAATGACTATACTTTTTAAAAAGGACATACAGGATTATAATACTCTGGTTTCTACATTGAAATTATAGTTAAGTAATACTAAACAGTAGTATTTCTTAGCTTTTATTTTCATGTAAGTTTCACATACCTGGTCAGCTAACATAAGAACAGTTTTCATGGTGAACCTTCTTGAACAGAAATTGAAGAGGTCTTCAAGGCTGGGTCCAAGAAGATCCATAACTAGCACGTTATAGTCTTTTTCCTGACCATACCACCTAACAAAGAGGGAAAGAGGAAGGCATTATAAAAAGCTGATTATCACTTAACATCACCAAATTTTAAAAATGTAAGATAGTTTCCCTCTAGGTTTTTATTTAAGGTTGTTTTTCCTCTATTTAGCTGATGACCCCACTTACTGACTACATTGCCCAACACAAAATAATGTATAAAGGGATTTTTTTCTGTCAAGCAACCCACTGCCCCATTAAGTTAGTACTTGTGTGGCAACCTTAAAATGCTTCTTAAGCAGAGCAGCGGAATTCTCTATCCATGCACCATTAATTCCTGTAACCTTGGGCAAGTTTCTAAACCTCACCTGGTCTTACTTTTTAACTGAAAAAATGAAGGAGATTTCTATCAGTCATTCCAAAATGTTTTAGAGAGTAAATATCCATTTTATTATAACTCCTGTTCCACTTCCTACCAAGTTCTATTTTATAAAGAGTCACATTCTTGCTTAGTTCCAGATTACAGAAAATACTCCCATTACCACAAGGATGACATTCACTTTTTATTAGAAGGATCAAGCTTTAATTATCCACTGCTATATTTTTGTGTATATACATTTATCCCCAATAACTCTAGGAATATCAACTGCTAGTTTCAGAGCCTCTAAGGATTAGGAATCACTGCAGTAAGTGATTTTAAGTGTCTATATGTCTCTAGGTCAGATAAGGGTAGTTTCTGAAAAATACGCACTATCATTTTTATTTTAAACTTAGCTAAATTATGAAATTTGCTTGAGGGAATTCCCTGGCAGTCCATGGTTGGTTGGGACTCCTTGTTTCTACTACAGGGGGCATGGGTTTGATCCCTGGTCAGGGAACTAAAGATCCCACAAGCTGCATAGTGCAGCAAAAAACAAACAAACAAAAACCCAGCTTGGAAAACCGGCTTTTATTTAAAATGTAAACAAAAGAGGAAGCTATTTTAAAGCTGACTAAAGTGATGTCTTTAATAACTCTAATAAGAAACTATATCTGGATTTTCCATTTGAAAAGTTTACATGTTTTAAAAAATATTCAGGACTTCCCTGGTGGTCCAGTGGCTAGGACTCTGTCTGGGTTCCCAATGCAGGGGACCTGGGTTCGATCCCTCAGCAGGGAACTAGATTCCATACGCCTCAACTAAAGATCCTGCATGTTGCAACTAAGACCTGGTGCAGCCAAATAAAAATAAATAAACATATATTTGAAAAAAAATTTCAAAACAGGGAAAAATGCTTTAAAAAATCTGTTTTAAACATTTAGTGTTTTTGTTGTCATTCAGTTTCTCAATCATGTCCAACTCTTTGTGAAGGGCCTGCAGCATGCCAGGCTTCCCTGTCCTTCACCATCTCTCAGAGCTTGCTCAAACTCATGCCATCCAACCATCTCATCCTCTGTCGTCTCCTTCTCCTCCTGCCTTCAATCTTTCCCAGCATCAGGGTCTTATCAAACAAGCCAGCTCTTTGCATCAGGTGGCCAAAGTATTGGAGTTTCAGCTTCAACATCAGTCCTTCCGAAGAACACTCAGGACTGATCTCCTTTAGGAAGGACTGGTTGGATCTCCTTGCTGTCCAAGGGACTCAAGAGTCTTCTCCAACACCACAGTTCAAAAGCATCAATTCTTCGGCGATCAGCTGTCTTTATAGTCCAACTCCCACATCCATACATGACTACTGGAAAAACCATAGCTTTGACTAGACGGTTTGATTTAGGATTAGCACTGACTGGTTTGATCTCCTTGCTGTCCTACTTAAGTGTGGTCCCACATTGAGGTCCAACAAATACTATCCCTAGAAATTTACGTAAAAGATCACAAAGGGACTAGACTTAAAAAGCGCACATTGTTTCCTACACTTTTGTTTCACCTGTTCCTGAGGACTACTTTGCAAACAGGAAACCCAAACACACAAGGAGGAATTCATTTTCACATGTCTTTGCTGAAAAAGATGGCCTGGGGGGAAAGAGGGTTTTTTTTTTAACCTTACAGAGATTGTGCCCACTAGCCTAAGAAAAGCAACAGAAGTGCCAATCTGCTAATGGCTGAGATTGCATCTAAAACCGTGTTCAAAGGTTCTGTAAAATTCTCTTTTCAATCCTTATTTTCCACACAGGAATTCAATACTCTTCACATTCATTCCAACATTTACTTTGAAGAAAAGCTCTCTCACAAACAAAAAAGGTCACAGTGGTGGGTTTTGGGGGGATGGGGTGGAGGTGGGAAGAGATGGGTAAAACAAAACAAATAATAATACTGAAAGTGATGAACAAAATGAAATAGGGTTATGTTCTCCTTTCCTGATTCCTCTTGTTTTCCTTCATCTTTTTTTCTCCTTTCTGTACTTAACTGCAGAGGCAAATTTGTGCTGGGAAGCTATCAGGAACTCCAAAACCAATTCTTACCATTATAAATATCCAATACTAAGAATTATGGCAGATTTTTAACATAAATCTAATTTAGCTAGGTTTTAAAGAAAAAGAAATGACTCTAATCAAGAATACAAAGTACAGAAAATGCTAAGGAAGTGAGGGGAAAGTCACTAAAAGTCAAAGGCAAAAGAGAAAGCACAAATCTAACTCTCATAAGACTACATCTCACAAGTACATCAACAGATTTGTACCAACAGCTTCTTAACAAAATTACAATAAAGTGAATTTTACAAGCATCCAACCCAAACTACAAATCTGACATGTCAAAGGCACAAATTCATACTTCACACTGCCAAGTAATCACCTAATTTCAAAAAGCACTTTTTGAGAAGTCATATGCGAAGTAGGCCTTTAACAGCATGCTCTCAGAATAATTAAGAACAAGGAAAAATCAGATGAATTTAGAAACATACTTTAGAAAAAAAAATCAAGTCATCAGGCATTTTTCTTCTTATTGCTTTAAGTGTATGAATTTAAGCCCTGCTGGTTCAGCAGTAAAGCATCTACGTGCAATAGAGACGCAGGAGCCTCGGGTTTGATCCCCTGAGAAGAAAATGGCAACCCACTCCAGTATTCTTGCTGGGAAAATCCCATGGACAGAGAAGCCCGGTGGGCCCCACTCCATAGGGTAGCAAAGAATTGGACATAACTGAACATGCGGACACGCACATACACACACACACAACTTTAAGACATATCCCTTATTCTCAATGTCAAGAAGATATTCAATAACAGATAGCTAAAACATAAATGTTTCAAAGGCATTTCCCCCCAAAATGCAACAATGCATTTCTAAAGTACATAGGCCTTTCTGCTTAGAAACTGGTATTGTAACTCCTTAAATCTAAGTGACAGGTGTTTCTATCTTTCATATTCCTTTCTGATCTCAGGGCTTCCCTGGTGGCTCGGATGGTAAAGAATTCACCTGCAATGCAGGAGACCTGGGTTCAATCCCTGATTTGGGAAGATCCCCTGGAGGAGGGTCTGGCAATTCACTCCAGTATTCTTGCCTGGAGAATCCCCAGGGACAGAGGAACCTGGAGGGCAAGGAACATATAACTAATTTCTGGAAACCTAAGACCTCACACCCTCCCCATCTGTGTTTTCCACCTGTGCAATCCATCCAGACCTTATTACACACAGATTAGGAGCCAGGAACAGTCTTCTGCTTACCCAAATCATACTCACTCAGTTTCTACCTTCACCTCCATGTTTTCCTTTTACTCTGAGAGCTTCTAACTCTCCATTTTCAATCGCAACATACTAATACCCAGCTGTCAGAGAAACCTTCCTTAAGTAGCCTGTCTCACACAGATCTCTCATTTCACAGAATTCCCATAGCCACTGACCACTGCTTAAATCCAAGATCTAACCCCTTGACAGTACAAATATTCAGGTACTGTTACTTTGGTGCTTCACTCACTCTCCACCTGGTAACATAGGGCTTACTGTTTGTTTTTTATAAGTCTTCACAGAACCTGGGTAATGAGCAAGCACAAACCTGATTCTCTGAGGTCACTTAAGTTTGTGGACTAACTGAAACACACCATAGTGAAAGCCTCACTCCTGTTTCTGCCTTCAACCAGAAACTCAAGGTCATATCTGTAGACATTTTTTATAATGGATGTAACAATGTGTTGCTACTAAGTACATACACTGTGGTAAGAGGCTTCCCTGGTGGCTCAGAGGGAGAAGAATCTGCCTGCAATGCAGAAGAAATGGGTTTGATCCCTGGGTGGGGAAGATCCCCTGGAGAAGGGAATGGCTACCCACTTTAGTATTATTCTTGCCTAGAAAATTCCATGGAGAGAGGAGCCCGGAGGGCTACAGTCCACGGGGTAGCAAAGAGTCAGACACTGAGCGAATGACACCTTCACTTTCACTTCACACTATGGTAATGTGCACACTGTAGGTAACTCTGATAATTTATGAGAGTAAAAAAAAAATGGTTTGATTTGGACCTTATGTAGTTTCAAAACACGCAGAAAAATCAAATAATTTAATGGATGAAAGTAAAAACTAAAGTACAAGTTCTCGTTTCCTGTTTTAAATGTCTTTAGACTCAGTGCTGCCTGATCAGTCAAGGAAACAGGCCAAAGAATGAGTTTGCAATTCAAAAAAATCATCATTACTTACTGAGAGCATTAGAAAAGGTACCTTAGGGTCTGAAGAAAATTCTAACAGACGGCACGGTCCATCTCTGATCTCATCTTGTTCTTTTAAGCCCCTACCCAAAGTAATTCTAGCTAAAAAATTAAGACACATGTAAAAAGCACAAACTTAAGATGACACATGTACAAGTCACTGGGGCTGACCAAAAGATGCTAACAGAATTCAGAAAAGCAAAAAAAAAAAAAGAAAAAAATCAATGGGTTGAACTGCATCTGTCTAAAGAAAAAAACCTAGTGAAAATGGTCTATTACCAATCAGATTCTGAAGGAGGGATATTTCAATAGGGAAGGTAGGAAAGGATGTCTTAGGCAGGGGGCAAGAATAGACACAGATTTCTACAAAGGGGAGAATCAAAGTGACTGATAGTTTGGGGCTATATTATACAGACTCTTGAATGCCAGGCTAAAGTGCTTTAAGTTTTATAGATAACTCGGAAAATATCAGTAGGGTATGTCTAGGACCTAATATAATTAAGTCAATATTAAAAGCTGGCCTTGGTATCAATCAGTATGCAATATGGAAACTAGGGAGTAAGAGGAATGACAAGGACATGAAGACCAATTAGAAGATTTGGAGCTAAGGGTTTCTTTCTTTTCCCTAATAAATCTCTACAAAAATATCTTAAAAAGTATCTTAAAAAAGAATGAAATATTTTAAATATTGCTGTGAGACCCAACGACTTCCAAGAATAGTAAATCAGTGTAATCATCGTAAATATACTCAGTTCAGATTAAAGCACCTAAATATGTTCCATCCCTATGACTAGAACAATAGTAACAGAAAAAGTAACATTTGTTGAACATAGGCCTTCTCTTATGGCTTGACTAGTGTGATGGTTAATTTTATGTGTCAACCTTACTGGGCTAAGGGATTCTGGAAAAGTTTGTAAAACATTATTTTGGGGTGTCTGTGAAGGTGTCCCCAGAAGAGATTAGCATCAGAATGACAGGCTAAGAAAAGAAGATCACTCTAGAACAAAAAGGCAGAGGAAGAGAAAATTCCCTCTCTGCTAGCAATGAAATAATCAACCTTCTGCTCTCAGACATCCATGCTCCTGGTTTTCAGATCTTAGGACTCAACCTGGGACATAAATCTCTGGTTCCCTTGGCTCTCGGGCCTTTAGGCTTGAAGCAGAAATGCACTACTGGTTTTCCTGGGCCTCCAGCTTATATGGACCACAGGTCATGGGATCTCTTGGCCTTCATGATCGTGTAAGCCAATCCCTCATAACAAAACTCTATCTATAATACAAGCATATCTTTCTTTATTGCTCTTTGCAGGTATCACTTTTTTTTTTTTTTTTTTCAAACAAACTGAAGGTTTGCGGCAACCCTGTCTGGAGCAAGTCTACTGGCGCCACTTTTCCAACAGTACATGCTCACTTTGTGTCCATCATATTTACATTATTTTTTATATTTTCATTATTATTATATTGTTGTGGTAATCTATGATCTTCATTTTTGATGCTATTATTGCAAAAAATTATCTCTTGCTCAAAGCTCAGATGATGGGCTAGCACTTTTCAGCAACAAGGTATTTCAAAATTAATACACATACTTGCCAAAAAATTTGTGTGACTTTGTTTTACTGTGGTGTTCTGGAACTGAACCTGGAATAACTTTGAGATATGCCTGTATATAAGACTCATCGGTTCAATTCCTTTAGAGAGTCCTAATGTAACAAGAAGAGCCATTTTATGTCTTGTTCACAACTACGTATTGTCAGCATCCAACACAATGCCTTACAAGCAGGAAATACTCAGTAACATTTGCTGAATTAAAGAATAAAAAGCTGTATTAGAGGTTTTAAGAGGCTAGGGCACACCTGACATGGCAGATGAGAAAAAACAAAGCAAGGAATAAAAAAAATACTCCTTGTACTGAAAGTATAAACTCACCAGGAAGCATCTACTCATCTTTGACTCAAAGAAGCCAAATAATAAGTAAAGTGGGCCTTACGAAGCATCCCTACGAACAAAGCTAGTGGAGGTGCTGGAATTCCAGTTGAGCTATTTCAAATCCTAAAGAGAAAGTGCTGCACTCAATAAGCCAGCAAATTTGGAAAACTCACCAGTGGCCACAGGACTGGAAAAGGTCAGTTTCCATTCCAATCCTGAAGAAAGGCAATCCCAAAGAATGTTCAAACTACTGCACAACTGCACTCATTTCTCACACTAGCAAAGTAATGCTCAAAATTCTCCAAGCCAGGCTTCAACAGTACGTGAACCATGAACTTCCAGATGTTCAAGCTGAATTTAGAAAAGGCAGAGGAACCAGAGATCAAATTGTCAAATTGTCAACATTAGTTGGATCATCGAAAAAGCAAGACAGTTTCAGAAAAACAGCTACTTCTGCTTTATTGACTATGCAAAGCCTTTGCCTGTGTGGATCACAGCAAACTGGAAAATTCTTAAAGAGATGGGACTACCAGACCACCTGACCTGCCTCCTGAGAAATCTGTATGTAGGTCAAGAAGCAACAGTTAGAACTGAACATGTAACAATGGACTGGTTCCAAATTTGGAAAGGAGTACCTCAAGTCTGTATACTGTCACCCTGCTTACTTAACTTATATGCAGAGTACATCATGTAAAATGCCGGGCTGGATGAAGCACAAGCTGGAATCAAGAATGCTGGGAGAAATATCAATAGCCTCAGATATGCAGATGACACCACCCTTATGGCAGAAAGTGAAAAAGAACTAAAGAGCCTCCTGATGAAAGTGAAAGAGGAGAGTGAAAAAGCTGGCTTAAAACTCAACATTCAGAAAACTAAGATCATGGCATCCGGTCCCCTCACTTCATGGCAAATAGATGGGGAAACAATGGAAACAGTACAGACTTATTTTCTGAGCTCCAGAATCACTGCAGATGGTGACTGCAGCCATGAAATTACAAGACGCTTGCTATCCTATCCTTCAATAGCACCCAAATTACCATGGGCCAAAAAAATTACCTACAGGCAATTCTAGTGCATCTTTTCCTGTATCGTCCTTCTTGCTTCTCATCGTAATCATGCCATGTTGCCTTTTCTTTCCATGTTTTGTTTTTGGTGTGAGTGTGCATTGGGATTAACAATTCATTTACAACAGTTAAGAAAGGCACTTCCTACTACCCCTGTCCTCTGAAATTACCAGAATCCAACAGGAGGCTACCCTCAATTCTCAATTTAAATTCCTGAGTCTCAAGAGTCACCAGTCCTCCTAGTACTGCATTCAATAGTTGATTGAAAGGTAGAACCATCTATGAACTTCAGTGTTAAAGACACTGTAACTCCTTTAACCTAAAACTGTTAGTACTTATAAAGCTCTATTTTACTAATGGCATTTTTCACCACAAAAACAGAACCATAATGTACCAGTTTGACTATATTTTTGATTCACGGTAACTCTTCAGCCTTTCTGAAAGAGAACCACAGGACTAAATGTGGGGCATCTCCTGATTTTCTATTAACTTGGTACACAAGACTGCTGTGTAACTATCATTCTCCAAAAGCTTCTCTGCCCTTATTTGTTCCTTAGATTAGTGGCCTTCATTTTGTTTTGAATACAAGACACCTAAAATTTAATGATCTAAACTTCTTTTGCCATCAAAACATCAATCTATTTCCTCTTCTCGCAATTTCACATTTAAAACACAATTCATATTTCACAAGTTCAGTAACAGGAAATTTTTATTCACAATCCTTTGGACTTAAACAACTGCAGAAATACCTTTGAACTGGTTTGAGATCCAGAGGATTTTCACTAGAGAATGACACTATGTTGCTATTTGGCTACTGTAAAGAACTGGAAAATCAAGTTGTTTTTTTACTTTGCTGCACCACCACATAGCACGTGGGATCTTAGTTCCCAAACCAGGGATGGAACCGCACCCCGTGCACTGGATGTGCTGAGTCTTAACCAATGGACCATACCAAGGAAGTCTGAAAATCAGGTTTAGTAAAGAAATTTAGACTAAAGTTTAGACAGAACAAAAGAACCAGTTTTAGAGGTAGATATGGTGATCAGAGGAGTAATTCTGATGTGATGATTTCAAGAAATTTTAGACATTAATTTTATCTTTTACTTCACTGAACCTTTCCCAGAACTCTCCCAGGTCTTTAACTGGCTAATTTTCCCATCCTTACAATCTCACACCCATGGGGAGTGTATTAACAAGCATGGAAGTAATTTGATAAAAAAATGAAGAAGTCTAGAAGGGGAAAACAAAACAGTGGATTTCCACCAACTGAGAGGCCAATCCTACATCAAACAAGTGTTTTTTATTTAGCCACAATGACCAAGAACTTGGGCTTCCTTGGTAGCTCCGTTGGTAAAGAATTGGCCTGCAATGCAGGAGACCCCGGTTCCATTCCCAGGTTGGGAAGATCCACTACCCACTTCAGTATTCTTGGGCTTCCCTGGTGGCTCAGCAGGTAAAGAATCTGCCTGCAACGTGGAAGGCCTGGGTTCGATCTCTGGGTTGGGAAGAACCCCTGGAGAAGAGGACAGCTACCCGCTCCAGTATTCTGGCCTGTAGAATTCCACGGACTGTATAGTCCATGGGGTTGGTCGCAAAGAGTCAGACACGACTGAGCAACTTCCACTTTCACCAAGAACTTGCTCAAACAAGTTATGTGTGGGTGGGTGGGAGTTGGAGTCACTAGTTCTACATCAAGAGTTCTTTTTTTGTTGTCATGGACCCCCCACACACAGCTTTGACTGTCTAATGAGGCCTACTGATCCCTTCTCAGAATATTTTAAAAGCATAATACGTGGCATTATAAAGGAAACTAATTTTAGAGCAATTCAGTTATCATAAAATTACTTTAAAATCAATCTTGATATAGTAAAATACATGCTCTTTATTAAAGCACTACATAATAAAATTTAGGGGCAGGTCTAATTAGTACTATAATTTTGAGGTATGATGGGAATAAAGACTATTTTGAGATACATGCAACAATGTGATACAAAAATATCTGTGATCTCTATTGGTGACAAAGCCACAGGTACTGTCAAAACTAGTGAGGCACTTGAAAATAAACTTTGGAATTTTTTTCATCCAACTCAATGACCTCTTGAAGAGAAGAAGGGATATCCCTGAATCAAGTTAAGAACCCTGCTCTAAACAGATTTTTTTTTTTTAATTTCTGGTTGTGTTGGGTCTTTGTTACTGTGTGCAGGCTTTTCTCTAGTTGTGAACGGGGGTTACTCTCTTGTTGCAGAGCACGGGCTCTAGGATACCCAGGCTTCAGTAGTTGCAGCTACTAGGCTCTAGGACACAGGTTCAGTAATTGTGGTGCTGGGGCTTAGCTGCTCTGCGGCATGTGGGATCTTCCCAGACCAGGGGTCAAACCCATGTCTCCTGTGTTGGCAGGCAGATTCTTTACCACTGAGCCACTAGGGAAGCCCCTCTAAACAGGTTTTTAAGGTAAACAGACTGTAGATTAAGATCTAAAACTTGTGCAGCGCGTTTCACTCATTATTATTCACTCAATAACAATGTCAACTAAGATGATTCATTTTCCTTCTTCATCCTAACCCTCCTACCTACTACTACTAACCCTCTGCTGACAATATGATCCCCAAGATCTTTGAATTATGCTGTTAAGATTTCCATATTTCTGTCTTCCTGTTCCTTGTCCTCTGCTTTAAAACATTCATAGGCATTCCTTAACCTCCAAATTTTTAAAAACACAAACAAAAAAGTGTGCCTTGATATTTGGTACTACCTACTACTAAAGATGCTGTTCCTCTACCTTTTCAACATTTATGGTAGCTAACAAGACAAAACCAAGTAATTTTTGCTCTCATAGTTTATATCAGTCTGTGTACACAAATGATGAAAGAGAAACTGATGGTGAAAGGTACAAATTATGGGGACCCAATCAATTTTTTAGAGGGAAGCATTGAGGAAAACTTCTTGATGAACAAGTAAAGTGGATTCTTGAAGCATAAACAGAAGATGGCCAGGTAAAGAGGTGGGTAGGGGTTAGGAGTACACACTAAGCTTTGTTATTCACAAGGAACTGAAAACAGCCAGCACTGTTGGTACATAGTAAAAGACAAGATCACCCTATTTTCTTGTTCACAGGTAACTTGTTAAAAATCTAGTTTTTATCTGCCATCTTACTTTCATTTTTTTCTTGGTTCCCAGTATAACGGTTATCATTCTCACCTCATCATACTGCCCAATATTATATTTCAAAGATCACAAATGGTTCTTGCTGTCATTGCTTTCACTAGCCTTGGATACAGTAGTACTGGAAGATATTATGTGAAGAACTGGAACCTCCAGGGGAATACAAGTATTAAAATATAATTTTCCACTGGGAAGTGGGACAGTACATCTGTAGTTTTCACAATACCAATCTTTTTAAATAAGCAAACATATAGAAAGTAGACAAGTGGCTATCTAAGGCCTAGTAGGATATGGAGAGTAATGACTAATATGTTCAAGGTTTTTTGGGGACAGAAGGGGATTAAAGCATTCTTTAACTGGATTATGCTGATGGATGGCAGCACGACTCTGTACATACAGTAAAAACCAATGAATTACACACTTTAAGTTGATGATGCTTACATACATAGTCTCATCAAAACTGTTAAAAATCCTTTACTAAAATCTGCTCTTCAAGTCTCATTCAACACTTATTAAGCAGCTGCTATGTGCATGATACTGCCAAAAGGATGCCAAAAGCATCTTAAGGTCTAGAAGAACTGGTGACAAGTACAATATAAAAGCAACAATAAAGTAAATATGAAATATAGAGGAGTTAAGTAATTTATTCAGAGTAGATAAAAGGGAAGGCTTCTTAGAAAAGTTGGCATCTGAGCTAACTTTTGAGAGATGCCTTTCTACAGTCCCCTAGTTTTAGTCACTCCTCAACAGTTTCGTGGTGCCATTTCTCTGCTGTGAAAACAACGCCCCTCCCGCATTACATACACCAAAAAGGCAAAGTTTCATATACAATAAGAAGCTCCTAAAATCTGGCCTCTGCCTGTCCTTTAAAACTGGCTTCCACTGACTGCAACATCCCATTATCACAACTCTCCTCTTGCCTTGATTACCTTTGCATTTCCACCCAAGAATTCAGTCCTTACCTCTCAATTTCCTTTCGCTACTATCACTTCTACACTGATCTTGCTCAGATCTAAATAAACACCAGTCCTAATTCCCTGGCTGAGGTTTAAGTCTGTCTGTATCTCTGCTAACTTAATTATACAAGAGCTAAGCCTGAGATATCCTATCATCTTAAACTCAACATGTCCAAAGATATAACCATCAATGCTACTTTCAAAATATCAAAATTAGGCCCCAGAGAGATTTCCCTGAAAGTCCAGTGGTTAGTTAGGACTCTGCACTTCCAATGCAGGGTGCATGGGTTGGATCCCTGGTCAGGAATTATGCATGGTGCAGCCAAATAAAAACAAAAAACAAAATTGGGTTCCCTTTTCCTTCTTCCTAAATTAAACTTCAAATTCTCAAGGCTAAAATGACTTACCTCCACTCTTTAAGAGAAAGTATGAGAAAACACACATCAAAGTCTTAAAGCAAGTAAGTCCGGAAATCAAAGTATCTCTCAGTACACTATTTAGAGACCAAATAGTGTACCATTTTCTTTAAGGTACTTTTAGCAATACAGGAATCATTTGTATTAAGACAGTTTTACATATAGAGATCTAGGAGAACAAATAATTTTGGCTGGATGAAACATTGCCCCGCCACACACACACTACATTAATTTGCTTAGTAAATCCTTCATTAAGTAGACAGATTATAGATTTTAAAAACAACTCAAATTTCTCTACACTAGCAAATGAACACACACAAAAAACAAATGATTCCAAAGTTTGATATAGTCTTTTAGGAGGAGAAGTAATAGAAGAGAACACAAAGTCTGGGCTTGAAATGTTAACACAAGTATAGGAAAGGGGAAAATGGAAGAGGCAACACAAGTTACTAGAATGATCTAAAATGAAAGAAAAAAGTAATGTATAAACACATGAATATCTTTTCATAAATTAAATTCTATGTAAATCTAAACTAATAATATAGAACTATGCAACGTGTACTTATAAAAATGCCCTCCAGTGACTAAACAAATAAAAAGTGGCTCAGTAAACCAGCAGTTGGACTTGAGAATAGAAAGCCAGCTAAACTCTCAGTATATGCAATAAAATGAAAAGAATAATGAATCAATCGATGGTCAAAAACACAAGTTCCAGTTCTTCCTTTGTCATTTTCTTGCCTGTCTAAGCCATTTTTGCTCACTGGTAAACATTCTTAATATACTTATCTATCAAGAGGTCTCCTAGTAATTATGAGATTATAAAAGCACTACACAAAGGATTACTTTCGTAACAAAAAGCAGTTGCCCAACAGTTATAAAATGACAAACAAGACAATAGCATCTCCTACAACAGTCAGAGCCCTCTCAGCAAAATAATCATTAACTACCCTCAACACCTCAAAACAATGAAGTGTTAAAACCTCAGCACAGTATTTTTCAAAGTGTGATTCTCTGGTCTTTAGCAGGAATTATCTGATATACTTGATAAAAATACACTCACAAGGCCCAGTCCAGTACTGGTCAAACAAATCTAGGTGTGAGGCAGAAAACCTTACATTTTAAACAAGCTCTAAATGTAATTACTATGCATGGCTGATGTTTGAGAAATGTTGACTAAGCAGGATTCACAAGGAGACATAATGGGGTCTCTGCTGACCTCTCCAATCAAGGCAATCTCTGGATAGCTCAGCATGCTGTCTGATGTTAAGGAAAGGTTATGTCCTCACAGTATGAAATTTAGATATCTCTGCCACTAACTTTCAGCAAGGGACAAAGTCACAACTATATGTCAGGCACATGGTATATATTCAAAAAGAATGTATGTAGGCCTCACAAAAATTATCTGTTCATTGAAATGTGTCCATTATCTGAAACTGCACAACAGTTAAGTACTCACATGTATTTGTTGAATAAAAGAAAAGAAATGTTTGCTTATTCTCTAGAAGGTACCGTAAAGTTCACTGACACTCTCCAAGAAAAGAACTTTAATTTTCAGAGAAAAAGCCAACAACACTATCTTCCTTAAGAAGGATACAAAGTATTAATATTATGAAAGCTCAAAAAACGAAAACACTAGGTTTTCAGTAAGTAGATATATGTGCTCAGATGCTCAGTCAGGTCTCACTCTTTGCGACCCTATGGATTGCAGCCCCCCAGACTCCTCTGTCCATGGAATTCTTCAGGCAAGAATACTGGAGTGGGCTGCATTTCCTTCTCCAGGGGACCTTCCTGACCCAGGGATCAAACCCAAGTCTCCTATATCTTCTGCATTGGAAGGGAGATTCTTTACCTGCTGAGCCATCAGGGAAGCTTAGTGCTAAGAATAATTTCAATTGAGAGAACAAAAAAAAGCAAAACAAGGAAAGTGTACAACTGAAAGACTTTGAAAAATTTGGAATTTGAAACAAAATGTACAAAAACTTCATGCTACTTTCCAACAAACAAGGCAGTTTTAAATCAGATCTCATTCTCCCCTCACCATAAAAGCCACCTTACATGTAGATAGAATAGTCTGGCAGTGTAAGAAAGTGTAACAGGTAAGTAGCACTCAGAGCAGCCTCCAGAGGACCTGAAATATAGGACAGCCTCAATTTCAGGTTAATTTGCAAACACTGTCATTGCACACCTAACCCTGGCACAAATGAAACATGTGATATATACCATGTATGTTTAGTCACTGTCACCATCTTGCTTCCTTAAAAAAAAAAAATTCTCCTGTAGAAAAAATTGCAAGTTTGAGCCAAAAGAAATTCCAAAAGGCCAACAAACCACTGATAAATACTGAAGCTGACAAAGGTCCACATTAGCAAGCCTTTACTGTGAAATTAACAGACATTAGCATTTTGATATGTCAGTATCTCTACATCAGGATTCAAAGCTAAATCAACCAGTACAGCCATGTTTCCATTTGTTCACTTAAGAAATACTAGATTTGGTCCAGTGGTTAGGATTCTGGGCTTCCACTGCCGGGGGGGCCCCAGTATCAATCCCTGGTTAGGTAACAAGGATTCCATAAGCTGCATGGTACAGCCAAAAAACCCCAAAACTAAATTAAACTAGAAGTCATACCCTCAAATCAATTAATTCAAAATATCTGAGGTTAGGAGCCAGGTGTCAATATTTTTTTTAAGTTTTCTAAGTGATTACAATGTGCACCTAAGTTTGGGAACCACTGATACTGTTAAAAGAGACAGTAAAATCTTTTCAAATATCACATTAGCTGTGTAACTTTAGGCAAATTAACTATTTTGACTCAACTTACAGAATTCCTGTAATGATTAAATGAGATCATGGGCAATGCCTGGATATTGGTTCTTTTTTTTCCCCCACGTGGATGGATGCCACTAATTTATACAATGCATTTAAAAAAAACTTAAGACCAAGACAGTCTTACAAAATCCCTTTTATAAAGGAAAACTGACATTCATGATAGAATTCATTCTAGGTTCAAATCTAGATGACACCACAGACAGAACCTAAGTATTGACTCTCAATACAATGCTCTTTCCAATTCCCTTTTTACTGAAGATCAGAAAAATAAAATATAAAAATAAGGATCAAAATGTACCGTCCAACTAAGCATTTTTCTACAGCATTTCTGAAGTCCCTGTTAAATATACCCCACTGATGGTTAGTACACATCACGGTGATAAACGTATTACTAACTTGTAGTTGTACATACTGACAAATCAACATCAAATCCAGAAAAACAACATTACAATAATTCAAAAGGTCGATTAAAAATACATAAAATCTGAAGAACAAAGCAGATTCTGTTTAAGGAATACTCCTTACTCACCACACGGTGTTTTCTCTAATGTTAACTGGCTATACCTTTAACTTGAATTTCATCAGCACATGTTAGTTAGCTAAAATTGTTAAAATGAATTTTAACAAAACCACCGAGTCCTCTCTTTTGATATGCAAATGTTTTATTTATTTATTTTTGGCACTCTTAAAAGCTGGGTGATGTAATGAGCAGATATTTGCTTATCTGAATATTTTTATACATGTGTGCATAAACCAACTTTTTAAAAAAAATTTCTCCAGGTTTTATAAAGTGCTTAACACTGGGCTACTGTTGGTAATGTAAAGGAGAAAAGAATAAAGAGTTATTTAATAAAAAAAACCCAAAACACATAAAATCTATGTTGTCACAAAATGTTGCCTACCAAGGATTAGCAGTATTAAAAAAAAAAAGAAATATTCTTTATGTCAATAGGGAGTGTGGGTTACAGTGCAAGCATTTGTCAAAACTGATTCAATGATACATTAATCTCTCTATATATATATACACTACACTGTATGAAAATCACACCTCATTAAAAAGATTTCATTCATGGATCAGTATATGTTATGCGATTACTAGTTTTTTCACAATTTTCAAGAGCCACTTATATTGTATAAAATAGTAACAGAAAACATCATTTAGACTAGGTATTCATTTATATTATGAAAGCTATTAAGGTACTCATTTAGCTTCAGAAAAGCTTCTGTTAAAACTCAAGAACTGATCTTAAGAATAAAATGGAATACAGCCTTCCCTGGTAGCTCAGTGGTAAAGAATCCACCTACCAAAGCAAGAGACCAATGCAGGTGTTTCAGCCCTGATCTGGGAAGAGCCCACACGCTCTAACGCCTGAAACCTGCCCGCCCAGAGGCCATGCTCCGCAACCAGAAGCCTGCACACCGCAACTGCAACTGCAGAGTAACTCCCAACTCCCCACAACTAGAGGAAAGCCTACCTGCACAGCAACAAAGACCCAGCACAGCCAAAAATAAACACAAAAATTATATTTAAAAAAATAAAATGGAAAAAGTTAAAAAGATTAAATGAGTTAACACTTGCTTCAAATTCAAATTCTCTTATACAGACTTCCTGACATTGAAGTTTCTACTAAACAGGACAGATCATGAGAAAACCTTAGCAAATCGTATCTTAGATACATATTAAGTATTAGATATTAGATAGTGACTTTAGTCACTCAGTCATGTCCAACTCTTTACAACTCCATGAACCATAGCCCACCAGGCTCCTCTGTCCATGGGATTTCCCAGGCAAGAATACTGGAGTGGGTTGTCATTTTCTTTGCCAGGAGATCTTCCTGACCCAGGGTTCAAACCCATATCTCTGGCATTCGCAGACAGATTCAGCAGGGAAGCCCCACAGATTAAGTATATGGCATTCGCAGACAGATTCAGCAGGGAAGCCCCACAGATTAAGTATACTCAGAAACAAAATGACCTAGCCCTAAAAAATGACTAAAGCCAAGGCGGTAAAATCCATGGACTATACAAATGTTTACAAGTATCACTCCACTTTAAGATACAAATCAATAACATCCACAAAAGTTCTCATCTAGCAACCCATGGGCTCAAAAGGGAGAGAAAGGATTATAAGAATTGTAAGGATCTAATGGACTTCCTGGTGGCTCAGACAGTAAAGAATCTGCCTGCAATGCAGGAGACCAGGGTTCTATCCCTGGGTCATTCTCCCTTGGAGAAGAGAATGGCAACCCACTCCAGTATTCTTGCCTAGTGAATCCCAGACAGAGGAGTCTGGTGTGCTACATAACACTTTCACAATTAAGTAACAGTGCAAACAATAGGTTACTTACATTTATCAGTTTTTCTGTATGAGACCAAATACCATAAAGGAAGGAGGCATAATATGGGTCTGCAGCATCAAGTGAAAAGGTGTGGAGCATGTAAGCAGACATAATTTGATCTTGACATAAAGGTGAAAACTGCTCACAAGAACGCTGGAAGTTAGGAGACATCTAGTAAGAAGTACTTTACAAGACTCAATAGTCTAATCTGTATCATCGAGTGTGGCTATTATCTCTCAAATGTCATCCAGCTCCAAACGCTATCTAAGCATCATTCCATTATTCCATTACTAGAAATCCAGTATAAGCCAATATAAGTACCTTTAGTATATCACAGATTTAGTATATCACAGTTACTCTATGGTTTTAGTTACTCTACCAATTAAAATCACATATCTCATGTATCTGGTGATCTCTAACATTCTCTCTCTAATAAAGAAATACCCAGTGTAGATGTCATCTTTGTTCTCTGATAACAATATTAGAATTTATTTACAGGATATATGCTAAGTGCCAAAAAGTTAAGATTAAAATTTAAGTTGCTTTTAACACTGAACAGTAAGAATTAACTAATACTTTACAAATATCTCCCAGGACTTCTGACATTCAGAGAGGGCAAAAAAAAAAAGGGGGGCGGTGGGTTAAAAAAAAACAACCAAGACAACCAAAATTATCCTATGCCCTTGCCCATCTTCTTTATCATATTTTCTATAAAAGTGTACCCCATTAATTCACTTCCTCCTAAATAGTAACCCATGGTTTACCTGATGCAGATAGTATTTTTAAGGTCCTGAGTGGTATCTCACTACTAAAATATCATTCAAAGGTAAGATCTAGACCAAACACCAAACTGTGATGAAATGCTTTCTAGCTACCATCATCTGAAAATAAATCTTAAAATTTCATAACCACAAGTCCTAACATCAACTAGGCCAGTGACTTATTTAAGTAGGGGAACTTGTTTAAACAAAACTCTACCTGGGTTTTCCTGGTGGCTCAGTGGTACAGAATCCTCCTGCCAGTGCAGGGGACACAAGTTCCATCCCTGGTCCGGGAAGATCCCACATGTCTCAAAGCAACTAAGCCTGCATGCGGCAAATGCTGAAGCCTACGTGCTTAAGAGCCCAGTGCGCCGCAATAAAAGACTTCGTTGAAGTGAGACGCCTGTGCAACGCAACTAGAGTAGCCCCTGCTCACTCCAACTGAAGGCCTACGCACAGCAATTAATGAAGACCCAGCACAGTCAAAAAAATAAAATAAATGCTAAAGACAAAACAAACCCTACCAAAAAGCTTAGTTTGCAAAACTTTTCCCAACAGACGAGTAGGAAATTCTAAACTTTTCTGTCCAGTACACTTCTATACTTCCCAACAAAATTAGAAAATTATCAACTTGGTAAAATTCTCTTATTTCAAAAAAGAGGAAATTGACATGCCCAGAAAGATTAAGGGACTGACTGACCCCAGATCACTCAGTTAATACCACATGGCAGATTTAGAGAACAATTGAATTCAGTTCAAAGTAGCACAAAAAAAGGAGGGTTGTAACAAAAACACAGTAACTTAAAATGAGCTCCCAGAGGTCAATTCACAAGACCCAAAGGCTTTTAGTTTCTTAAAAATATCTAGAGACTGAATACCATCCTCCCCCTCTTGCTCTTTATACTCATCGGATGCTGTGTTTCTGCACAACAGATCCCTTAATAAGGTCCTTACAAACTAAGGACTTGATACAGCAAATAGGTTATAACATATAGGCCTGGTAATTTTAAGCCTTTGTTTTAGAATATCTAAAGATATCTTTAGAATAGAATCTTAAGACAATTTTCAGGGTGAAAGTTGATTGGGGGAGGAGGAAGATATTAGTGAAGTCTAAAAATTTTGGTGCCAAATTTCTAATACAATGGGGGAACAGACTGCCTTATTTAATTTAGCTAAGCAAACAATTTAATTTAGTATTTTCCAAGTAAATATTTATTGAGTGTATTTATTGGGCTTCCCAGGTAGTGGAAAAGAATCCGCCTGCCAATGCAGGAGATGCAAGAGAGACGGGTTCAATCCCTGAGTCAGGAAGATCCCCTAGAGGAGGAAATGGCAACTCGCTCCAGTATTCTTCTCTAGAAAATTCCATGGACAGGAGTCCATGGGGCCGACAGAGTCAGACATGACCGAGCAACTAAACACAAACACACACGCGTACAGTTAATGTGGAAATAGTGGGGAACAAACTAAGCAGAGCAGATGTTGCTGCCACCCAAAAGAAACCTTATGCATAAGTCTTTCTTATCCTTCCCACTTCAGTGGACAAACAGTTCTCTCTCATACTTTAAAACCAATGATCCACTTTTTGTTTCTATGTACCTGGACTATACCACTCCTAAAACAAGTTCACTCTTTCCTCACCCTCATTCGGTAACTACATTCTGCTTTAGAAACTACTCCCAGTAGCCAGACTTCACTCTTGGACAGCCTCCCTGACCAGTTCACCAAGCTTTCTTCCTTAGAGTCACTCAGATCCTGAAATTCCATCTCCTCTCCCAAGAAGTCTCAGCTTGAAAGTCAGGTTAATCTCTTTAGCTCCACCCAGTTTGTAACTCCACAACTCCCTCTGCTCTCAACTTCTCAGAATTTTGCTCACAGGTCAATTTCATTTATTTATGTGGGTAATCAGCATATTAACTACTGCCCTCATTGGTTTTCCTAAGTGCTGTTCTTAAATAAAAGCTACCAAATAAAACTGTAAGTACTTAATTTGGAGCTAGCCCTGAAAATGCCAGATACTTACTGCTTTTGTGAAAATGATTTTACATTAAATTCAATCTGACTTGTGAAATTTATAAAACCTCCCAACCTCAAATGCATTAGGTTAGAGAAGCCAGACACAAATGACCTCATACTGCATGATTGCATTTCCATTTAATTCTAAGAAAAACTAGTAATGGGAAGTAAATCAGCAAGAGCCAGGGTGGAGAAATGAAAATATAAGCAAAAGGAGAGAAATTTAAAATTCTAAGGATAACACAATTTTTTTTATTCTATGACAAAATAAGATAGCATTTTAATCAAGGTTTTTCATTTTTCCACAGCAGGGTTTTTTTTAATGGAGAACCATTAAAAATCTCAAATCTGATCATCTCAGATCTCACATTAATCTTTATCTCGTAAGATACACCTGGTATTTTCTTCCTAATAATTTATTCTGACTTCCAACCAATAGGAAATTGTATCATTCAATTTCTCCATTAAAAATGTTTATGACCATTCAATATTTTTTTAAGGATAATGTCTCTCTGGTTGTTTTTACATCAGAATTAATGTATATAACCCAGTTAACTCAAGATTTGAGGAATAAAAGCTAGGATAGTAAAAGAGGCTATGGTAAACACCATTCCAGTTAATTCGCCACTATATCTGGATCTTTTTGCAAATGTTATTATTAAATAATTGTTGGAAAAGGGCTGGATCTTAAACTGTGTTTTAGTCTCTATCCTAGGAAGATATTCTTTAATCTTAAAAGTCGAACTACTCTAAAATCCTTTATTAATTTAAAAGGACCCAATGTCTTCATCTGGTCATCATCTATCCTGGTTACTATTTGCCTTCACCAATATCCCACCTTCAAAAAAAGCCACAATTTCCCAGATGTGAGGAGTTACTGACCAAGTAACTCAACAGGTTAAAGTTACTTGTCAAACTGTGGTTACATGATTAAGCTTCCTTTTAATACAACTGAGTCAATTTCAACATAGTGTTGCTCAAACTGCCTTTGTCATTTCAAACAAAATTTCGTACACAGACTGAAATGCAACAAACATTACCATTTTTTACAGAGTTAATTAACACTTCTGGAAAGAACTATGAGAGATTTTGCATAGTAAACTTAATTTCACATCTCATCTACTGCAGAGATCACAAACAGGCTGTCACTATGCCATCTCTTTCCTTGAACCTCACCACTGCCTGCGGCTTTATTCTTGGCTTTTCAAAGGTTTATTCAACTTGGAGCTGCCAAAGAGGGAATCCAGGAAGCATAACTTATGAACCCAAGCAGTGAAAAGGGCAGGAATATGTGGTTGAGTCACGTCGTTCCGCCATTTTCTAAGCGGAGGAGGAAGACATGTTGGAACAAAAACACAACAAAAGAGCAGCCATTTCCCAAGCCAGCTCCAATAGCAACCCGAACTGGCCCAGCCCGGTCACTTCGGCACCCTCAAATCCACTTCGCTGGACAAACCTAAGTAGCAGCTGAGGTGAAAGAAAGCAGCAGGCAACCCTTCCGCGTTGGGATCAAAGATGACCCGCATACTTTCCACTGCAAATGAAAGCCTTGGGAAGAATGACGGAAGCTAAACGGAGCAGAGTGTTAACAAACTGAAATCCTAAACTAAGTTGGCAAACTAAAATTTACCGTGATTGTGGTGACTTACGCTTCACAGGAAACCCAGGTAACTCAAATGCCAAGAGCCGGATTCAGCCGATCCCACTGCCTGCCTCTTACACATTTTCTCCCATTCCGTACTTCCCTCAGAAGATCGCCTGTTTGCTCAAGGATTCTTACCGTATGTGGGGGATGCCAACCCCACCTTGAAGAATCTTATAGAGTTTGCTCTCGTACAGCAACTGGGGATGCCTGGCCTTCTGGGATTCTAGCTTCACTGCCACCTCCTGCAGGGGAAAGAGGGGATGATGGCATCAATATCCTTATGGATTCAATGTCACTTGGGAAAAGAGGGGGAAACAGGAGCACATCTCCAACTCTCGGCTACAAGGTGGTGAGAGGCTGGGAAGAGAAAAATCTCTGTAATTATAAAACGAGGCAACCAGCCTCAAAGCCCTCTTCAGGGGGCAGTGACGAAAGCGGCACGTCCTCTAAAGTATAAGAAAATGATTCATCCAG